>NC_086104.1:157040780-157640780 GCF_963921235.1 Mobula hypostoma | reverse complement strand
TCAGAACAACTTCTCTTTGGGTTACCGGGCTGGGGATTTCCAGTTGCATACCCATGTGTAAGTACATCTGAAAACGGGGGACAAGATTTTGTCTACTCATTGACTCTCATTTCCAGTAACTACATACCCTGCCTGCTCTGTCCTAGTTAGGAGTACCATATTGAGGTTCTGGTTTGGGAGCTTTGTGTGTAAACCTTACAAAAACCTGGTCAGAGTTCTTACACCTAGTTCAGCACAGAATTGGCCCACACTGACTAAGATGGCCATCTGAGATAAAGATTAAAGACGATATGTCACATGTACGTCAAAAAATACAGTGAAATGCGTCGTTTGTGTTACAGTCCGGATATGCTGGGGACAGCCCACGTGTGTCGCAATGGTTTGTGCCGACGTAACATACTATTACAGCTTCAACAGCCTGTGTTCGATTCCGCACTCTGTGGGGAAGGCCTACTACTGTGCTGTACCTCTTAAAATAAAAAGTCTCAGGTAGTCTTTTGTAGGAATTTTTTAAAAAAATAGGCCGTATGAATGGTTTGGCATGGACTGGATGGGCCAAAGGGCCTCTGTACTGTATTTTTCTATGACTGAGTTACAGCATGGTAGCAGGCCCAAGTGAGTCCGCACTGCCCAGTTACACCCACGTGACCAGTTAACCTACTAACCCGTACGTCGTTGGAGTGTGGGAGGAAACCGGAGCACCCGGAGGAAACCCACATGGTGATGGGGAGGAAGTACCAAACCCCTTACAGGCAGCGACAGGAATTGATCTTGCAGCTAGTGCTGTAAAGCATTTCACTAACCACTACACTACCGTGCCACCTTATGTTCGACCCATTTGACCCATATCCTTGCCAACCTGGGGTCCACAGACCCTTCGGTTATTTGTAAGGCTGCATGGCATTAAAACAAAGCTTGGAAACCCCAACTCTAAACTTTTCCTATCCATGTACTGTACCTGTCCAGCTGTCTTTAAATATTGTTATTACACCTACCTCAACCATTTCCCCGTTCCATAATGCGGGCCTGTCTGGAAAGGGTTGCTCATCGGGTTCCTATGAAATCTTTCCCCTCTCACGGTAAACTTTTGCCCTTCAATTCTTGGCTCCCCAGCCCCAAAGCTCACAAGAGTGAAATTAGAATTCTAGTTATACGGCTCAGCAAGAGGCCCACCAACTCAGCTTGTGCAGAGCAACTGAGTAGTCTAACTGGCTTAGTCCTTTTCCTTGATTTCGATGGTTACAGACCCTTTCGGCCCAGCAGGCCTGTGCTGCCCGATTACACCCATGTGACCCGTACATCTTTGAAATGTGGAGGAACGCGGAGCGCCCGGAGGAAGTACTCAGTCACGGGGAGAATGTTGCTACTCCTTACAGACAGAGGGAATTGAACCCGGGTCACTGGCACCATGAAGTGTTACGCCAACGGCTACGTTATTGTGCCACCTCAACCTGGGTTGGCCCGTATCACTCACCTGTGTACCTGTCTAAAAATCTCTTCCGAGTTAACAGTTGTACATCTTTTCCTATTTATACTGATTTTTCAACAGAAAACCTAAACAACCATTTCCTGGCTGCCTATAATGCTGAAGCCAACGAGCAGTGATATAGAAAGCTTGAAAGTGATGGTTGCATCAAGTTAATTCAAGGGTTTCCAACCTTTTTTTATGCTATCATTAACTGAGAGGACTGTGAACCCCAAGTTGGGAACCCCTGGGTTAATCTATGGAAGACAAATCTTTCTTGGTATTACTACCCATTCGGAAATATTGGTGAATTAGCTGCTGTATCATTTGACTTCTGGAATCAATTTTGATACAATGAGCATTGCCCAATGTTCCATCTACCGAGCATTGTAGGCGTGCTGTGTTGGCGCCTGAATGTGTGGCGACACTTGTAGGGCACTTGCAGCACACCCTTGGTGTGTTAGTTGTTAATGCAAACAATTCATTTCACTGCATGTTTCAATGTAGGAATAAGCTTGAATCTTGAATTCCTTTCCTTTGTCCTTCAGAAACGATGGTTCAGAGTTTGGAGGGTCCATTTACCAAAAGGTGAATGACAAGGTGGAGACTGCAGTCAACCTTGCCTGGACTGCTGGCAGTAACAACACTCGCTTTGGAATTGCCAGCAAGTACCAGATAGACAAGGACACCTATATATCGGTGAGTAATGTCCCAATTTGATATAATTGGCAGGAATTTATATCCAGGCATTAGGACAAGCACAGAGAAGAAAGACCTAGTTCTGACTATCAGTCAATGCTCTGGTTTCAAGGATCCAGTTGGAAGGGGGGAAGAGGTAAACAATTTTGGGGAAATAGTACGCAGATTGAGGCTAAATCAGAATCAGGTTCATTATCACTGATGCATACTTGATGGCCACTCTATTAGGTACAGGAGATATTTAATAAAGTGGTCATGGTGTGTATTTCTGTATGTCCGTGGTCTTCTGCAAGACCACTCTTGTAGCATGTGGTTATTTGAGTTACTGTCAGCTTGAACCAGTCTGACCATTCTCCACTGCCCTCTGTCATTAACAAGGTGTTTTTATGCACAGGACTGCCACGCAATGTTTTTTTTTGTTTTTCCGCACCATTTGCTTTAAACTCTGCAGACTGTTGGTGGTTTGTGTGTCTCAGAAACTACTGAGCTCCTGAGATTTTCATGCACGATCATTCCATGGTCAAAGTCCTTTAGATCACATTTCTTCCCCATTCTGATGTTTGGTCTGAACAACAACTGAACCTCTTGACCATGTCTGCATGCTTTTATGCATTGAGTTGCTGCCATGTGATTGGCTGATTAGATATTTACATTAACAAGTAGGTGTACCTAATAAAGTGTATGTCATGAAATTTATTGTTTTACAGCAGTACAGTGCAAAACATAAAATATACATACTATCAATTGCAATAAATGTATATAAAAATTAAATAAGTGTGCAACAAGAGAGCAGAAATAGAGGGGTGGTGTTCATTGTCCATTGAGAACTCTGATAGTGGAGGGGTGTAAAGCTGTTCCTAAAGCATTGAACGTGTGTATTCAAGCTCCTGTACCTTCTCTCTGATGGTAGTATTAAGAAGAGGGCATGCCCTGGATAGTAGGAGTCCTGTTTGAGGCATCGCCTTTTGAAGATGTCCTCAATGGTTAGAGGCTAGTGAAGGACATCTTTCCAAGTGAAGACGAACGATAATGGAAGGGATGACTGCTGAGACTTCTCTGTGAATCACTTATTCTAGGATTCAACTGAAAGCGGCCCATTTCGGAGTTAAAATTAAATAGTAATTAAAAATCTCAAATTTATTTAAAGATGGGATCAAGGAAAAGTTATATTTCAGGATAACGTTAAATTTTCCTTTGTTACTGTGGTTGTTCACTTAATTTAAATCTTTGTTCCGTTTCAGGCCAAAGTGAACAATTCTACCCTGATTGGACTAGGATATACCCACACTCTTAGACCAGGTGTGTATGGACACCCATCTTAGCTTCACCGCTTGTTAATAATATAACTCTGTGATCTATGCTCTGCTCTGTAACACAACAGGGTCAATGAATTGCCATTTCTCATTTTAGAAGGAAAGGAAGTGGTACATGTGACTTCACCCTCTTGTGTGATCAAAGTCTGTGCACCTTATCAATGCATAGCAGGCCATGGATAGTTTTACAGCTGAGTTAAAATCTCTTACTCTTTTCTGGGATTAACAGGCTATGCATTAGGAAATTTTACACTATTATAAATATGTTGACTGTATTCCTCTATAGATGCTGCCTGACTTGCATCCTGTAGCATTTTGTGTGTGTAATACATTCCTGCATGATTATTGCAGGGACTCAGTAGAGAATCACTCTGCTGCCTGCTTAAGTGAAGCTAGATAGAGAAGATTTTGAACAACTTGGGTAGGCGTGAGTGTTAGATGTGTGGGGACAGTTTTCTTCTTTGCTCAGTGTGCTGTTTAGTGCCGGAGCACTCTTAACTTGTAGAAGATGCATCAGACTATTCTGCCTGACTGGGGAGTGAGTAGAACAGGAGTGAAATGTTACTTCCAAAGTAAGATGTATTCTGATTGTTGTGACCAACTCATGCTGTGTTGGTGCCTAGAGTCCCAGCACCCATAGCATCACATGAGTAAAGCAGGGGTTCCCGGACTCAGGGATCCCCACCATTAACTGAGGGGTCCGTGAACCCCAGGTTGGGAAACCCTGTTGTCGAGGATCCCATGAAGGGAATATTATATGTTCGAGTGTCCTGACTCCTCTCCCTTCCCTTCCCCGCACAGGTGTGAAATTGACACTATCAGGACTGATAGATGCCAAGAACATCCATGCTGGCGGTCACAAGGTCGGTATGGGCTTTGAGCTTGAAGCATAATTCTGCGGAGAGAAATGGAGCAACTTCCGGTCAGCTGCTATCCAAAAATCTCCAAATTGAAAAGACTCCTCCATGGACAAGGCGCAGAAGAATCATGGTAGTATTTGGCCTTAATTGTCTGATGTTTGTTCCTGCCTCTTCCACTGGGAGATAGGAAGCTTAGGTCTCAGTCCTCGGTACCGGATTGATTTCCCGGTCAACAGCACGTGGAGTTTGCATCATGTCGGATACGAGCGTTCTAAATTATTTCTCAAAAATTCAGCTTCAAATCATACGCAAATCCACAACCAATAATTTATCTTCTTTTTGTGTATGTGGTAAAGAGTCTCACGGCCAACTTTGAATCGCTGTGTATTGCACATTTAAAGAAAATAAAAGGAATTAATTGCGTTTCTCAGTTTTTGCCTTGTTGGAAGCTTTGTTGTTTGTTTTGTTGACGTGCTCCACTGCCTAGGCTCGCTATTGAGATTGCAAAGCTATGCATTGGTGTTTTTGGTGGCCACGTGCAATTCTTACATTGCTTTGCCCTATTCTCTCCTCAACGAAGCATGGTGTCTGCTTTGCTGAACACCCAATCGTGTTGCTTAGTGATCTGAAAGCCCTAGACGGAGTGAATGTGGAGAAGGTATATCCAAATGGGAGAGAGTCTAGGACCAGAGGGTACAACCTCAGGACAGAAGGACGTCCCTTTAGAACAGAGGTTCCCAACCCTTTTTATGCCATGGACCCCTACCATTAACCAAAGGGTCCATGGACATTGGGTTGGGAACCCCTGCTTTAGAAAGAGATGAGGAATTTCTTCTCAAAGTTCGAAGTACATTTATTGTCAAAGTATGTATAGTATATGCAACTTTGAAATTTGTCTCCTTACAGTCTGCCGCAAAACAGAGAAATCCAACAGGACCCATTAAAAAAACTGTCAAACACCTAATGTGCAGAGAGAGAGAGAGAGGGAAAAAAACAAATTGCACAAACAATAAAAGTAAGTAAATGGCATTCAGAACAAAAGTGAGTCCACAGTCACGAAGCCCAAGCAGGCCACAGCCTCAGCCGGAGGGAGGTGAATCTGTGGAATTCATTGCCACAGACAGCTGTGTGGGCCAAGTCATTGGATATGTTTAAAGTGGAGGTTTATAGGTTCTTAATTAGTAAGGGTGTCAAAGGTTATAAGGAGAAGACAGGGGAATAGGATTGAGAGGGAAGGTAAATCAGATGTGATTGAATGCCAAAGCAAACCCGATAGGTCAAATTGCATAATTCTGCTCTTACGTCTGATGGTTTTATGATTGGCAGAAGTTGGCCACACACGCAGGCTTGGCGCTGTTTGGAACCTATTTGGGAAAATCTGTTGACAGTCGCTCATTAATACAGTGTGGGAAGGGGTCATTCAACCAACTGAATCTTTGTTGTCCACCAAGCTAAGGAATTGAGTTCAGGAACTGATGGGAACTTAACATCCTTCAGGTCTCTGACAATTAATTGTGGTATGTGGAACCTCTCCCTACTTTAAATCCTTCTGTATTAAAGGTGCTGCTTAAACTGTTCTGACCAAGCCTTTGGTCATGACCAACTATCTGCCGTTCTCATTTTAACCATTATAAACACTCCCAGGCTCTATTTTTATTGGCTTTTGAAATCAAAACCAGAGACTAAAAGTGAATTCACAAAATGCTGAATTCTCGGCAACATCTGTTGAAAGAGAAAATGAGTTAACATTTCAGGCTTCTGACCTTATAAAAATAATGTTTTATTTAAGGTTATTGCCCCATAAGACATAAGGGAATGAATAAGGCCATTTGGTCCATCGAGTCTGTTCTGACATTCCATCATGGTTGATTTATTATCCTTCTTAATCCTATTCTCCTGCCTTCTCCCTGTAACCTTTGACGCCCTTACTAATCAAGAACCTATCAAGCTCTGCTTCCTATATTCCCAATGATTTGGCCTCCACAGCCATCTGTGGCAATGTATTCTTCAGGCTCACCACTCTGGTAGGTAAATTCCTCCCCATCACTGTTCTAAAGGGACAAATGTTCTGAGGCTGTGTCCTCTGATCCTAGACTCCCCTACTGTCAGATACATACTCTCCACGTCAACTCTATCTAGGCCTTTCAATATTCGATCAGTTTCAATGAGGTCCCCCTCATTCATTCAGCGAGTACAAGCATGATGCCACCAAATGCTCTTCATACATTAACCCTTTCATTTCCATGAACCTCCTCTGGGCTCTCTCCAATGTCAGCACATCATTTCTTAGATGAGAGGCCCAAAACTGCTCACACTACTATAGTTAGAGAGTTAAAGGATTTTGGCAAACGTGCATTGCCAGTGGCCTGACTTTCAACGCTAACTCCATTGGTGAAAAGACATGTTCATTTCTGTGGCCTCAACCCTCAGAAACGAGTAGAATCCCAAAACACCTCATGGGGCAGAGGCACGTTCTGCTCACTCAACCTCTGGATGACTTCTTGACACAATGGCATTTGCAACAAATCATGCAGATTGATTTCCAGATAACTAAACTAACAAAAACCCTCAGCAATTGTACACCAACTGTAAAGAAAGGCTTGCTATCTCTAGAATCATAAAAGACAAGAAATTGGTTCCAAAACACCACACATGGGCAGAGGCACGTGCTCCTGCTCACTCAACCTCTGGATGGCTTCTTGACACACTGGCATCTGCAACAAATCATGCAGATGATCTGCAGACACTGAACGAGCAAAACCCCTCAGCAACTAAAGAAAGGCTTGCTGTCTTTAGCATCATAAAAGACAAGAAATCAGTTCACTAATGTGAAAGATTTCTTTAAGAAAGGGTTCAGATATACACTCAGTAGCTACTTTAATAAAATGGCCACTGAACGTATGCTCGTGGTCTGCTGTTTTAGCCCGTCCACTTCAAGGCTCGATGTGTTGTGCTTTCACTGTTGTAATGTGTGCTTGTTTGAGTTACTGTCACATTCCTGACAGCTTGAACCAGTTTGGCATTCTCCTTTGACCTCTCATTAGCAAAGAGTTTTCGCCCACAAAACTGCCCCTCACTTTTTTTGTGTGTGTTTTATACCACTCTCTGTAAACTCCAGAGGCTGTTATGCATGAAAATCCCAGGAGATCAGTGTCTGAGATATTCAAACCACCCCATCTGGCACCAACAATCATTGCACAGTCAAAGTCACTTAGATCACATTCCTTCCCCATTCTGATGTTTGGTCTGAACAACAACTGAACCTCTGGACCATGTCCGCATACTTTTATGCATTGAGTTGCTGCCACATGATTGGCTGGTTAGGTACTTGCGTTATGAGCAGGTATATAGATATTCCTAATAAAGTGGAAACTGATTGTATTTGGCATCATAAAAGGTAATAAATCCATTCAGTAATTTGAGAGAAATTTCTTTAAGATAGGATGCACAAGCACAGATTCTGATTCAGATTTATTAACCACATGTATGTCAAAACATAATGTGTCATTTACATTAACCACCAACACACCGAGAGATGTGCTAGGAGAGACTGGCAGGCATTGCCACACGTTCAGCGCCAACTTAGCCTGCCCAGGAACATGGTTTGTAAATAGGATTGGCAACTTGCATATTGCCACTGCCACTTTGCAACTTCTCGGAGATTGAGCTTCAAGATGATAATCTGCCCGCTGCATGTATGTTATCTGTGTGTGAGTGTATGTGTGGTTGCCCTTGCTGTAATCTATACCGGCCTTTTTGGTATCTCAAGGGCATTTACAACACTCCAACAGACTGGTTTGGATCTTGTCCCACTAAAGATTATTTTGTGGTTTTTCCACTGATGAAATAGCACCTTTAAATAACAAGCATTCACCCTACCAGACTTTTCCATTTATTTAGTCTGCAGTCAGTTTTAAATTGTTTACATAGATTACAGTCTATTTCTCTTTATAAATGCTGTAGTGTCCAAGTTGTATTGTTCACCGCCTTCCATCTGCACTCCTGAATATAATATTCAACGCTTCCCCTTCTCAGCGGATCAGGCCAGTCAGAAAGGAGCAGAGTTTAAAAATCAGCATCCCATCCTGACTGTTCATCGGGTGGCTCCCCCTCTGTGTCCTCAAGGAATGTGTCAAAGTTGCTGGTGTCCAAGGGCCCTGACACCTGGAATTGAGAGAAACATGGACAGGAGAGTCAGGGACAGATGGCAAACAAGGAAACGAGTCAGTGGACGGTTAAAGTGTCTCTAAGCCAGCCAGCCAGCCCTTTATTCCCAGGGCAGAATAATATGAGCGGGCATAATTCTAAGGTGGTTGAAGGAACATATAGAAAAGATGTCAGAAGTAAGTTATTGTTGTTTGTTTGTTTGTTTGTTTTTTTTTACAGAGTGGTGTGGGTACGTGGAACATGCTACCGTGAGTGATGGTAAAGGCAGGTACATATAGGGACATTTTAAGAGGCTCTAGATAAGATTAACTTCTATTTGTCACATGTGCATTGAAACATACAGTGAATGCATCGTTTGTGTCAATGACCAACACAGTCTGAGGATTCTGCTGGGAGCAGCCCCCAACTGTCTTCATGCTTCCAGCACCGACATGCCATGCCCACAACTTACCAACCCTAATCCTTGTACCTTTGTCGTGTGAGAGGAGAGCGGAGAACCCGGAGGAAATCCAGGTGGTCACAGGGAAAGTGTACACGCTCCTTACGGACGGCCCCAATATTGAACCCGGATTACTGGCACAGTGAAGTGTTACGCTCTGCGCTGTGCTACCATGCTGTCCTTTCGTGACATTTAGAGGACAGCATGGGGGTGGGGGTGTACTCAGGGAGTAATAGTAGAGGCAGATACAGTAAGAAGCTCTTAGATAGGCACATGGATGATAGAAAAAGGGAGGACTATGCTGGAGGGAGGTGCTAGATTGATCTTGGGTAGGCTCAACATGGAGGGCTGAAGGGATTGTACTGTTCTCTGGGTGAGATTGCATGTTTCCCTACGACTGTTCCACTTTCTGTCCATATACCAAATAATTAGCTGAGGGCTGATTTGCACACCGTTCCTGTCAATAATTTGGTTTAAGTCAGGATACTAGTTGTTGGATGTGAAAGATGGGAGTCTGGGATGGAGATAACTGAATGTCACTCCCGGGAGAGCTGGAGAACCAGCTTTTGCCTCTTGACGAGGGAGCCCACGCAACTAGTCCAAAGGCACATATGCTGATCCTTGGGATTCTCCCCTTGACAGTTCTGCAAATTAAACTCCACAAATTCTGGAAGGTCTTGCTCCGTGTGGCTGAGCTTCCCCTGGATACATTCACTTAGCTGCCACACTATTTCAACTTCCCAAGCCTACAACAATTAGGTTGCGCAAAGCTACACAAACTGTCACAACACACACAAAATGCTGGAGGAGCTCTGCAGGTCAGGCAGCGCCTATGGAGAGGAATAAACAGTCGAAGTTTTGGGCCAAGATCCTTTATCAGGAAGGGGGCAGAAGCCAGAATAAGTTGATGGGGGTGGGGAATTATTACAAGCTGGCAGGGGATATGTGAGGCCTCCTGAGGAGGTGGGAGGGTGGGTGAGGGAGGAGAGATGAAGTGAGAGGCTGAGAGGTGATAGGTGGAAGAGAGGGAGGAGAAGAGAAAGGGTGAGAGAGCAATCAAGAATGGGGAAAGAAGAAAAGAAGGTGGAGGGGCAGGAAAATACCATAAGTTAGAGAAATTGATGCCATCAGGTTGGAGGTTACCCAGGGAGAATATGAGGTGCTGCTTCTGTAACCAATGTGGCCTCATTACGACAGTAGAGGGGGTCATGGCCAGACATGTTGGAATGGGAATTGTAATTGAAATGGGTAGCCACCTTTTTATGGTTGACAGAGCAAGGCAATGAAGTAGTCCCTCATTCTACATCAGGTCTCACTGATGCAAAGGCCACACTGGGAGCACCAGATGTAGTAAATGACCCCAAACAGACTCGCAGGTGAAGTGTTGCCTCACCTGGAGGGACTGTTTGGGGCCCTGGTTGGTGGTGAGGGAGGAGGTGGCCTACTTGCAGGGATAAATGCCAGGAGGGAGGGGCAAGTGGACGAGGGACTATTTGTTAGGCTGCTGTTAGCATGTATGAGGTGTCAACGTTCAGAAGAACACAGCCTTTAATGTGGTCACTGGAGGACAGCACATGGATAAGATAGAGCACGATTGCTGGAGCTCCCCATTAGACCAGAGGAAAAGAAAAAAATCCACTGAAAACATTCACCTCTGATTGGGAAAGTCCATTTGCACCAGCAATGACTGGAAAACAACTCTGATCCAACCCAACATCTAAGATGACTTACACTTGGAACAATAGGCGGAGAGAGTGTTCCTTTCCTTAGCCCCTCAAAGTTGAAGCCTTCAAACCACCTGGAACAGAAGAAACAAGCAACCTTTGTACTGAGTGATTCTGTACACAAGCAAATTTCATAATGAGTGAGCTATTCAACCTGTGAGCCGGTCAAAGAACGAATGCCGTTTAGACTGTTGCATTTGCACTCTGTAGCTTGGAATGACTGAAGCCCCTCCATCCGCACCGGTCTCCGGTGTTGGATCTTTTCCTGAACATTCCTTTCACCCCGGCTAACACTGAGGGAACTCGGCAGATCAGGCAACTTCTATGGAGAGGAAGAAACGGTTGACATTTCGTGCCAAGATCCTTCATCAGAACTGGCTTGGATTTTGGGTAGGAGCAAATAGTGTGGGGTAAGGGAACTATGAAGTTAGTGGAACTGGATGGGAGACCTCCAGGGTTGATGAGGTTGGTGACAGAGTGGAAGACAACACCCTGATGACTCTGAGTGGGGACCTTTTCAACAGGGAAGTAGAAAGTTTCAGAAAGATGCCTCCCGGCCTCAGAGAGTTAGAGGTCAGTCTGCCTGACCACAACGTTCCATGTATCTACAAGCTCGATGGTGAGGTTTGGATTGGTATAGAGAGAGTGGAGGACAGTGTGATCAGAGGGCTTGAGGTTCAAATAGGAGAGAGGGGTTCTGAAGGTGAGGCAGCTGATGTCTTGTTGGCAATTAGAGATGAAAACGTCCAGAGCAGGGAGTTGAAGAAGAGGAGGAGGGCTGAAGACGAGAAGGGGTCATCGATGTTGCTTGAGAAATCCTTGGCAAGGAAGTAGGCTCAGAGGTGGAAGTAATGTTGTGGTGGGTGTGGAACTCACTAAGGTGCAGGCGCAGAGGATAAAGGTAAGACCCTTGCTGAAGACAGAACGTTCTGCCTCAGAGAGGGTAGGTCAGCGGGGATGGTGAAGATACAGCAGATATTCAAACTGGGGTCGGGGGAGTCATGTTGGGGTTTTCAGGGAGGAAGATGGGGGACCAATCTCTCCTCTCGCCCAGCGGTTTATTGGCACATTTGTTCCTTTTCTGTTCCAAACACACGATCCTTCTCCAGAGTTAGACTAGATTTTCCCTTCAGTGCCATAATCCCAGCTCTACTTTTCAGCCCCTATCCTTCCTGAATAGCTCGTAGCTGAGAAATTGTCATGTGGATAACATTGCCCGCACAAGGGAACATCTGACAAAGCCTCTGCCTCACGGGTTCTGTGCTCCAGGTTCGATGCTCATCTCCAACGCTGGCCACATGGAGCTTGCATGTTCTTCCCTTCGACCATGTGGGCTCCCTTTAACGCTGCTTTATTTAGAGCTGAGGAACAGTAACAATACAAGGTGACCAGTTAACCTACTTACCCCTATGACTTTGGAAATGGGAGGAAACCAAAGGAGACTCACATGGTCATGGGTAGAACGTATGAACGTACAGGCAGCGGGGGGAACTGAACCTGGGTCACTGGCACTGTAATCCTAACTGCTACACTACTGTGCTACCACACACAGTCATAGTCATACTTAATTGATCCCGGGGGAAATTGGTTTTCGTTACAGTTGCACCATAAATAATAAATAGTAATAACACCATAAATAGTTAAATAGTAATATGTAAATTATGCCAGGAAATAAGTCCAGGACCAGGCTATTGGCTCAGGGTGTCTGACCCTCCAAGGGAGGAGTTGTAAAGTTTGATGGCCACAGGCAGGAATGACTTCCTATGACGCTCTGTGCTGCATCTCGGTAGAATGAGTCTCTGGCTGAATGTACTCCTGTGCCCAACCAGTACGTTATGTAGTGGATGGGAGACATTGTCCAAGATGGCGTGCAACTTGGACAGCATCCTCTTTTCAGACACCACTGTCAGAGAGTCCAGTTCCATCCCTACAACATCACTGGCCTTACGAATGAGTTTGTTGATTCTGCTGGTGTCTGCTACCCTCAGCCTGCTGCCCCAGCACACAACAGCAAACATGATAGCACTGGCCACCACAGACTCATAGAACATCCTCAGCATCGTCCGGCAGATGTTAAAGGACCTCAGTCTCCTCAGGAAATAGAGACGGCTCTGACCCTTCTTGTAGACAGCCTCAGTGTTCTTTGACCAGTCCAGTTTATTGTCAATTCGTATCCCCAGGTATTTGTAATCCTCCACCATGTCTACACTGACCCCCTGGATGGAAACAGGGGTCACCGGTACCTTAGCTCTCCTCAGGTCTACCACCAGCTTCTTAGTCTTTTTCACATTAAGCTGCAAATAATTCTGCTCACACCATGTGACAAAGTTTCCTACCGTAGCCCTCACTCACCCCAATGATGAGCAGGTTGGTCATTTGTAGGTGAGTGGTAAAACCTGAGGTAATGAAGGTTATAGAGGGTTATAGAGGCATAAAGTACAGCACAGAAACAGGCCCTTTGGCCCATCTAGTTCATGCCAAATCATTTAAACTGCTTCGTCCCATTGACCTACACCTAGGCTATCCCCTTACCATCCATGTATCGATCCGGATTTCTCTTAAACATTGAAATCAAACCCGCATCCAGCACTTCCACTGGCAGCTCGTTCCACACGCTCACCACCCTCTGAGGGAAGAAGCTTCCCCGGATGTTACCCTTAAACATTTCCAAATGAGATGGGATCAGTGTAACCGCTGTGCTTGAGCCCAGCAGAACCATTGCTATTGACAGGAGAGGGGACAAAGGCTGGTTACTGGCACCTTAAACCCAGTGGCTCTGGCCAGATGGGGCTCCTCAGCCGTGATTGGCAGCTGATCTAGGAGAAGGAAAACTCCGCTGCCGTGAAGCTCTACCCACTCATGGGGAAGGCTTAGGAAGTAAACCCCCCCAGGGAAATCTCAGGAGCTGGAGTCCCTAAGACAGTCTAGTGTTGAGTTCAACGCTGACTGGCAACTCCTGCGATGCCGTTGATGCCAAACTGTATCGGACTCTGCAGTTTCTTTGGGTTCATCAGCTGCATGGAGTTGGGAAGCCTGCTACATGGGCAACAGCTTGCTCTCCATATCGTACAGCCCTGGCTTGCTTGGCTGAACAGAGGACCACTTTTAGTAATAGCCTAAGACCACTGCACTGCTCCAAATAGTGCCATATGAGGTTATCCTTACCCTCGGCCGTTAGGCTCTATAATGAGTCAACCTGCAGCCGGGGAAGCGATGAACCCTCCTGTTCGACTGTTTGTAGTAGCTTATTTTTTATTGTTTCTACTTCTCTAATATTTATATCTGTGCACTTGTAATGCTTCTGTGACACTGTAATTTCCTATGGGATCAATAAAGTATCTAAGGTAAAGGCATCCGTTAGTCTTGCGAGACCACGGATCTGCGCCTGGAAAGTCTTCACTCTCCAGGGCGCAGGCCTGGGCAAGGTTGTATGGAAGACCAGCAGTTGCCCATGCTGCAAGTCTCTCCTCTCCACGACACCAATGTTGTCCACGGGAAGGGCATTAGGACCCATACAGTTTGGCACCAGTGTCGTTGCAGAGCAACATGTGGTTAAGTGCCTTGCGCAAGGTCACAACACGTTGCCTCGGCTGGGGCTCAAACTCATGACCTTCAGGTAGCTAGTCCAATGCCTTAACCACTTGGCCACGTGCCCACACCACATCTATCAATCACGTATACAGCTGGGTCGCAACATCCATAGTTGACCTCGTTTGTGCTCGAGGACCAGCATGGACTCACTGGCTGAAGGACCTATTTTCATGCTGTAATCCATTGCCCCAATCAGGAACATTGTTAACCACATTACAGATAATTATGTATGGACTTCCTGTCTCAGATTACCTGCACTTGCCTTGGTTTGGTTCACCCCTCCCTCCCTTAGACCCATAGAGCATTACAGCACAGAAACAGACTCTTCGGCCTGTCTGGTCCCTGTCAAACTGTTATTTTGCCTTGGCCCATCTACCCGAGCCTGTCCCACAGCTCTCCATTCCAGACCCATTCAGTTACTTATCCGAACTTCTCTTAACCGTTGCATTTGGACCCACATCCATCACTTCCACTGGCAGCTCGTCCTACATTCATACCGCTCTCTGAGTGAAGAGGTTTTCCCTTAAATATTTCACCTTTCTCCCTTAACCCATGGCCTCTAGTTCTATTCTCAAACAACCTCCGTGGAAAAAGCCTGCGTGCATTTACCTGTGGTTTTCCTTCTGCTTTTCATGAAGGGTTAAAACTACCTGAAGTCTAGCCCATCTCCAGCCTCCTATTCTGGGGCGCAGCTCTGCTGACACTAACTCCATTTCATATCCAAGGGACCGTCTATTGAAGGGAGACATCCAGTGCTAACACTGGTTTGACGCCGGGAGGAGGAAGCCAGGCACAGAACCTTGGGGTGGAGCTGACACTGAGAACGGCGTTCACACACTGCTGCCGGTCCGGTTCCAGTTCCACCTTTTCTCCTAGCACTCAGATAGTTTCCGTCTGAACTTCCCCACACCACTTACTTGTGCTTCTGGATGTCTTTAACTCCGTTCTTTTGGTTTCCCAGCCTCTCAGAGGGATTGTCCCTGTTCAGACACAAAGAATCAGATTCAATCAGGTTTAATATCACTGACATGTCATGAAATTTATTGTTGTGTGACAGATACACTGCAATACATAAAATACTATAAATTATAATAGGAAATATTCATTGATGACACACCTGTAGTCAGCAGAATCTCAGGTGGTGACGAGGAATGAGATAGATCGGCTGGGTCAGAGGTGTTGCAACAAATGCCTGCCACTCAATGTCAGTAAGACTAAGGAACTGATTGTGGACTTCAGGAAGAGGAAGTTGAGGGAACAAGTTATCCCCTTTGTTTCAAGAGCCTGATGATTGAGGGGTAATAACTGTTCCCAAACCTGGTGGTGTGGGACCTGATGGTTGTAGGGTAATAACTGTTCCTGAACCTGGTGGTGTGGGACCTGATGGTTGTAGGGTAATAACTGTTCCTGAACCTGGTGGTGTGGGACCGGATGGTTGTAGGGTAATAACTGTTCCTGAACCTGGTGGTGTGGGACCTGATGGTTGAGGGGTGATAACTGTTCCTGAACCTGGTGGTGTGGGACCTGATGGTTGAGGGGTAATAACTGTTCCCAAACCTGGTGGTGTGGGACCTGATGGTTGAGGGGTAATAACTGTTCCTGAACCTGGTGGTGTGGGACCTGATGGTTGAGGGGTGATAACTGTTCCTGAACCTGGTGGTGTGGGACCTGATGGCTGTAGGGTAATAACTGTTCCTGAACCTGGTGGTGTGGGACCTGATGTTTGAGGGGTAATAACTGTTCCTGAACCTGGTGGTGTGGGACCTGATGGTTGAGGGGTAATAACTGTTCCTGAACCTGGTGGTGTGGGACCTGATGGTTGTAGGGTAATAACTGTCCCTGAACCTGGTGGTGTGAATCTTGAGGCTAGCATATATAATATGTGTCAAATCAAATCAGCAGGAACATGCTGTGGGCGGCCTGCAAGTGTCACCATGCTTCCAGCGCCAACATACCATACCCTGAATTTATGAACCCTAATCGTCCGTCCCCCCCAACTCATATCTTTGGAATTTGGGAGGAAGCAGGAGGTCCCAGTGGAAACTGACATGGTCACAGGGTGATCGTACAGACAGAGGCAGCGATCGAATCCCAGTCAGTGATTTCTGGCACTGTGAGGTGTTGCTCTAACCGCTACGTTGCCACGCTGTCCATTGTGGGCCGAAGGGCCTGTACTGTGCTGTAGTGTTCTACATTCGATATTCATTTTAGATTCAGATTCATTTGTTTATCACATCTATATGGAAGCATTCAGTGAAGTGTATTTTTTGCACTAATAACTAACACATCCAAGAGTGTGCTGGGGGCAGCCTGCAAGTGTCACTGCGCATTCCAGTACCAACGTAGCATGTCCCCAGTGTTCAGCAGAACAACACAGGAAACAAAAGCAACAAGCCCCTTTCCTGCCCACTCACACCCATACAGATATGTGACCACTGACACCAGGCAGACAATTTCTGAAGAGTATTGATAATGGCTGGGGTCACCCGTCTTGTAAAGGCACTGCCCAGAAGAAGGCAATGGCAAACCACTTCTGTAGAAAAATTTGCCGGGTACATTCAAGGGTAGGGAAAGACGGTGATCACCCATGTCATACAGCTCATTACATAACTAACAATCTCAATAAATAAACAAATATATTTCTGCAACACCCACCTGCACAGTTTTTTGATCAGTGTGCCCGCGTTTTTGGTAATTTTCTTCGGGAACTCAATCATATCAATCCCTCTGAGGATTATGTTGTACGTCTGCATTGGATCAGACCCTGAGAATGGGGGGCTGTGAAGACAATGGATGACAAGAGGATGAAGATTCCCCACCTGTTGGATAACTCATTAAACTGCAGAAATAATTTCCTTCACCCGAGGGACGCCCAAACCAGAAAACAGTTGGTGAGCAACACACACAAAATGCCGGAGGAACTCAGCGGGTCAGGCAGCATCTATGGAGGGGAATAAACAGTCGACATTTTGGGCTGAGACCCTTCTTCAGGGCTGGGAAGGAAGGGGGAAGAAGCCAGAATAAGAAGGGGGGGAGGGGGAGGAGTACAACCTGGCAGGTGATAGGTAAAGGGGAAGGTAGGTGGGTGGGAGAGGAGGAAGGTGTGGGTGGGGGAGGGGGAAGGTAGGTGGGTGGGGCAGGGGGAAGGTAGGTGGGTGGGGGAGGGGGAAGGTAGGTGGGTGGGAGAGGGGGAAGGTGTGGGTGGGAGAGGGGGAAGGTGTGGGTGGGAGAGGGGGAAGGTATGTGGGTGGGGGAGGAGGAAGGTGTGGGTGGGGGAGGGGAAGGTAGGTGGGTGGGGGAGGAGGAAGGTAGGTGGGTGGGGGAGGAGGAAGGTAGGTGGGTGGGAGAGGGGGAAGGTAGGTGGGTGGGGGAGGAGGAAGGTGTGGGTGGGGGAGGGGAAGGTAGGTGGGTGGGGGAGGAGGAAGGTGTGGGTGGGGGAGGGGAAGGTAGGTGGGTGGGGGAGGGGGAAGGTGTGGGTGGGAGAGGGGGAAGGTATGTGGGTGGGAGAGGGGGAAGGTATGTGGGTGGGAGAGGGGGAAGGTATGTGGGTGGGGGAGGGGGAAGGTAGGTGGGTGGGAGAGGGGGAAGGTAGGTGGGTGGGGGAGGGGGAAGGTAGGTGGGTGGGGGAGGGGGAAGGTAGGTGGGTGGGGGAGGAGGAAGGTGTGGGTGGGGGAGGGGAAGGTAGGTGGGTGGGGGAGGGGAAGGTAGGTGGGTGGGGGAGGGGAAGGTAGGTGGGTGGGGGAGGGGGAAGGTGTGGGTGGGAGAGGGGGAAGGTATGTGGGTGGGAGGGGGGAAGGTATGTGGGTGGGGGAGGGGGAAGGTAGGTGGGTGGGGGAGGGGGAAGGTAGGTGGGTGGGGGAGGGGAAGGTAGGTGGGTGGGGGAGGAGGAAGGTAGGTGGGTGGGGAGGGGAAGGTAGGTGGGTGGGAGAGGGGGAAGGTAGGTGGGTGGGAGAGGGGGAAGGTAGGTGGGTGGGGGAGGAGGAAGGTAGGTGGGTGGGGGAGGGGAAGGTAGGTGGGTGGGGCTGTGTTGAGGAGACAGGAGAGGACAGGTGGAAAAGGTAAATTTCTTTAATCATACTGCACCGCCTACTCTCACTGCGTGTAAATACCAAGCCACGCCTAAGCCACACATATTCCACTCTCCCCTCCTACTCCTCCTCACAGTCCCCCACCCTGCTCTCATGACTATACCCCTTTCCCACACGAAACCACCATGGTGGGCTTCACGGCTGAACAGGTGAGAAGACAGCTGAAACTTCTCAACCCAAGCAAGGCTGCAGGACCGGATGGTGTCAGTACCAGGGTGCTCAAAGCTTGTGCCCCTCAGCTATGTGGAGTACTTCGCCACGTCTTCAACCTGAGCCTGAGGCTCTGGAGGGTTCCTGTGCTGTGGAAGACGTCCTGCCTCGTCCCTGTGCCGAAGACGCCGCGCCCCAGCGGCCTCAATGACTACAGACCGGTGGCATTGACCTCCCACATCATGAAGACCCTGGAGAGACTTGTTCTGGAGCTGCTCCAGCCTATGGTCAGGCCACACTTAGATCCCCTCCAGTTCGCCTACCAGCCCCGACTAGGAGTTGAGGATGCCATCGTCTGCCTGCTGAACCGTGTCTACGCCCACCTGGACAAGCCAGCGAGCACTGTGAGGGTCATGTTTTTTGACTTCTCCAGTGCGTTCAACACCATCCGCCCTGCTCTGCTGGGGGAGAAGCTGACAGCGATGCAGGTGGATGCTTCCCTGGTACCACGGATTCTTGATTACCTGACTGGCAGACCACAGTACGTGTGCTTGCAACACTGTGTGTCCGACAGAGTGATCAGCAGCACTGGGGCTCCACAGGGGACTGTCTTGTCTCCCTTTCTCTTCACCATTTACAGCTCGGACTTCAACTACTGCACAGAGTCTTGTCATCTTCAGAAGTTTTCTGATGACTCTGCCATAGTTGGATGCCTCAGCAAGGGAGATGAGGCTGAGTACAGGACTACGGTAGGAAACTTTGTCACATGGTGTGAGCAGAATTATCTGCAGCTTAATGTGAAAGAGACTAAGGAGCTGGTGGTAGACCTGAGGAGAGCTAAGGTACCGGTGACCCCTGTTTCCATCCAGGGTGTCAGTGTGGACATGGTGGAGGATTACAAATACCTAGAAATACGAGTTGACAATAAACTGGACTGGTCAAAGAACACTGAGGCTGTCTACAAGAAGGGTCAGAGCCGTCTCTATTTCCTGAGGAGACTGAGGTCCTTTAACATCTGCCAGACGATGCTGAGGATGTTCTACGAGTCTGTGGTGGCCAGTGCTATCATGTTTGCTGTTGTGTGCTGGGGCAGCAGGCTGAGGGTAGCAGACACCAACAGAATCAACAAACTCATTTGTAAGGCCAGTGATGTTGTGGGGATGGAACTGGACTCTCTGACGGTGGTGTCTGAAAAGAGGATGCTGTCCAAGTTGCATGCCATCTTGGACAATGTCTCCCATCCTCTACATAATGTACTGGGTGGACACAGGAGTACATTCAGCCAGAGACTCATTCCACTGAGATGCAGCACAGAGCATCATAGGAAGTCATTTCTGCCTGTGGCCATCAAACTTTACAACTCCTCCCTTGGAGGGTCAGACACCCTGAGCCAATAGGCTGGTCCTGGACTTATTTCCTGGCATAATTTACTTTTTACTATTTAACTATTTATGGTTTATTACTATTTATTATTTATGGTGCAACTGTAACGAAAACCAATTTCCCCCGGGATCAATAAAGTATGACTATGACTAAGGTTATTGGTGACCACACGCAGTTGTTACGGTGCAGAGTCCCTTTCTGCCTCAAATCCATGCAGCGTGGTCAGCGCTTTGCTGAACACCCAGTCCGGGTTGTTTCAGGAACCCGAAAGACCAAGACAGGGAGGACGTGGAGAGGAAGTTTCCATTAGAGGGGAAGTTTAGTACTGTGGGGGTCAGAAAACAAGGACGTTCCTTTGGGGCAGAGATGAGGCGGAATTTCTTTACCCAGGGGAGTATCTGTGGGATTCATTGCCGCAGACAGCTGTGGAGGTGAAAACATCGGGGCGTCACGGCAGCGCAGGGGTCAGCGCGCCTCTGTTACAGACTGGGGCGTTCTTGTGCTGTACCGCCGCCACAAAACAACAGATCTCACGACACGTCGGCGACAGTAAACCTGATTCTGGTTCAGAGCGCAGCTCACCTGCCCGTCAGCAGCTCGTACATCAGGATGCCGAGGGACCAGTAATCAGCCGAGCTGTCGTGACCTTTGTTCAGGATTATCTCGGGGGCCACGTACTCCGGAGTGCCGCAGAATGTCCAGGCCTTCTTCCCGAAACCAATCTTCTTAGCAAAGCCAAAATCCACCTAAAAATCACAACAGAAACATCCGTTAACTCTCCCCAATAAAATCCTGGAGTTTTCCTGCGATCTCATCAGAGTCCTGAACAGTCAGACCAAATCTCCGCCATCAGATTTCTGAACCGTGAACACTAACTCACTGGTCTACTCTCTTTGTAGTCATTTGTATATTATGTATGTCTTATTGTCACATAATATATTTTTGATGCACTGTACCGCTGCTCGAAACAATGCATTTCACGACATATGACAGTAATGTATTAAATCTGTTTCTGATCTGACGTTCTGAAGTCTGTTCGTATACACCTGGATCTGAGTGAACAGGAGTGTGTGAACCAGGGTGTTTGTGGGGGTTCGAGAGCGTGCGTGTGAACCAGAGAGTGCGTGAAGCGGAGCGTGTCTGTGGTTGGACCAAATGCATGTGAATGAGAGCATTTGTGTGTGAACGAGAATGGGTGAATGAATGAGCGTTCGCGTGAACGAAAAAGTTTCTGTTTGAGAGCGTTTGTGTGAACGAGAAAGTTTGTGTGTTTTTGTGAACAAGAGCGTTTGCGTGAACGAGAAAGTGTGTGTTTAAAATTGTGTGAGAGCGCTTGTGTGAACCAAAAAGTTTGAGTGTGTTTCAGAATATTGTGTGAATGAGAGTGTTTGTGTGATCGAGAATGTTTGTGTGTGTTTGAGAATATTGTGTGAACATGACTGTTTTGTGGACGAGAAAGTTTATGTATGTTTGAGAGTGTTTGTGTGAATGAGAGTTGTGGTGAAGAGAAAGTTTGTGTGTGTTTGAGATTGTTTATATGAATGAGAGTGTTTGTGTGATTGTGTGAACGAGAGCATTTTGTGGACGGGAAGTTTATGTATGTTTGACAGTGTTTGTGTAAACGAGAGCATTTGTGTAAACCTGAACACATATGTATGAGCCTGTGTGTCTGTGTGCATGCGTGTCTGACTATGGTAACATACACGTGTGTCTGTGCATTCCTTTATGTGAGTCAGATGATGCGTTCTCTCTGGATACAAGATTCTGGATGCCCAAGTTGGCGTTTGTACCTTTGTGTTGTTCTCTCTGCCTGAGTGTTGTAGTCTCTGTGTGAGTTTCTGTCTGTGTTCCTGTGCCTCCTGTCTCTGGATGACTGCGACTATATGTGAGTGTGTCTGTGTGTGAAAACTAGGGATCTGATCTCACTCAGTTCCTACCCAGCCAAGCACCATGTGACCAGTCCCCCCTTGCCGGAGAGTTGATAGGGAAGGATGTTGCTTACCAGTTTAGCATAGCCTCTGTGGTTGAGGATGATATTCTCCGGTTTGAGGTCCCTGAAGATGACCCCTTTGTAGTGTAAGTACGCCAAAGCTTCGAGCACACAGGCAGTGTAGAACCGGGTCATAGCATCGTCGAAAGAGCCTCTGTAATTTACCACATAATCAGTATCTCAGCTCGCACGGGTCAGTGTCACACACAAGGAGTGGTTGCCTCTGTCAGACCAGGGTGGGTTTCTGCACAGGGGGCAGAACTCTCTCTGGCCTCACAGTGCAACAGAACCACAGCTGAGGACTTCCAGTCAATTGGAATGTCCCAAAGTGCTTGAATTGCTGTTATCACAGAGTTTGACTCTGGGCTGCAGAAGGATATATGAAAGATATCTTAAAAAAAAGGGTAGGCCATCTTGAAGACAGCAGGAGGGTGAGAGTGTGGAAATGAGAAAGGGAGAGAGGGAGAGAGAACGAACGAATGAATCATAGAATCATACTGATCAATCATGAAGAAAGCACACCAGTGATTATGCTTCATTAGGAGTTTGAGGAGATTTGGCATGTCACCAAAATCTGGCAGATTTGTACAGATGTACTGTGGAGAATATTCTAACTGGTTCCACCACTGTCTGGTGTGGGGGAGGGGGCACTGCACAGGACTGGAAAAAGCCGAGGAGGGTTGTAGACGCAGCCAGCTCCATCACGGAGAGTCGCCTCCCCACCATTGGGACATCTTCAAACAGCAGTGTCCATCATTAAGGACCCTCACCGCCAAGGACACGCTCTCCTCCCATCACTACCATCAGGAGGGAGGCACAGGAGCCCGAACACACTCACTCAACATCTTAGGAACAGATTCTTTCCCTCCGCCATCAGACTTCTGAACGGACAGTGAACTCTCTATTTTAGCCCTCCTTTTGCGCTACTTATTTTAAATATACATTTCTTATTATTTATTCCAGTAAACTCCTACCGATGGACCATGGGACACAGCTCAGCCAGCTACGTGGGCACGGGCCTCTCCACCATAGAGGACATCTTCAAAAGGAGATGCTTCAAGGCGGCAGCATCCAGTTTGAAAGACCCACACCATCCAGGAATTGCCCTCTCCTCATTACTACCATCAGGGAGGAGGTTCACGAAAATGATTCTGGGATTGAAGGTCTTGTCATACGAGGAGCGTTGATGGCTCTGGGCCTGTACTCACTGGAATTCAGAAGAACGGTGGGGTGGGGGGGATCTCATTGAAACATATCAAATGTTGAAAGACCTCAATGGCGTGGATGCGGAGAGGATGTTTCCTACGATGGGAGAGTCTAAGACCGGAAGACACAGTCTCAGAATAGAGGGGCATCCATTTAGACTGGAGGAACTTCTTTAGCTAGAGGGTGGTGAATCTGTGGAATTTGTTGCCACAGGCAGCTGTGGAGGCCAATTCATTGAGCATATTGAAGGGAGAGGTTGATAGATTCTGGAATGGTCGGGGCATGAAGGGACACGGGGAGAAGGCAGGAGACTGGGGCTGAGAGGGAATTGGATCAGCCACGATGAAATGGCAGAGCAGACTCGATGGGCCAAATGGTCTAATTCTGCTCCTTTATCTTATGTTCTTACATACAGGAACCTGAGATTGTACAGTCAAATATTTTTAGGAGCAGCTTTTTGCCGTCTACCATCAGATTTCTGAATGGGCCACGAGCCCACAGACATCAGTGTAGGAGCCGTGTATGTGTTCTCCATCTGCTTTGTGTTCTGTGCGGCTTGTTATATATATTACACCGTGCCAACGACCTCACGATTCCCTCTTTCGTTGGATGTATTTATTTTATTATTTATTGTAACTCACGGTAATTGTGTGTCTTGCTCTGTACTGCTGCCACAAAACGACGCACTTCACAACATACGTCACTGACGATACATCTGATCCTGACTGACAGGAATCTGGTGTTGCTGACAGGCAGGTGTTTTGCACCATGGAATGATACTTGTATTAACACCGTTTTAATTGACGGTGTTACACGGTGGGAACAGAAAACCTTATGGCAAATCAGCTTTGTTGAATGGGATCATGCCAGAGGCTGGTGAATCTGTGGAATTCATCGCCACAGGCAACTGTGGAGGAAAAGTCATGGGTATATTTAAAACAGAGGTTGATAGGCCCTTGATTAGTAAGAGAGTCAAAGGTTATGGGGAGAAGACAGGAGAATGGGGTTGAAAGGGATAATAAATGACCCATGATGGAATGGTGCAGCAGACTCGATGGGCTGAATGGCCTAATTCTGCTCCTATCTCTGATGGTCTAATGGAAATGAGTGAACTGGGGTCCTGGAGAGAGAAGGGAAGGCAGTAAACACAACCTGGGAACCAGATCTGGTACAGAAAGACAACTTATTTTCCTGTACCTCCCAGGGATTTTTACACCCAGCTGAGAGTGGTGGTAGGTGGGGGGCAAATGGAGATTTGAGATTCAGTTTAATGTCCTGTTGGAAAGGCAGCATTCAAATGTCAGGGTTACATAGGAGGAGAGGATCAGTGTACTATAGGGTCTATTTGTCAGGGTGAGGCCTGTGGAGTGGACACATTGCCTGATTCTCTAAGCGTGGGGGTGGGGAAGACAGTCAGTTACCTGTCCCTGAGGATGGTCCATAGTTCCCCTCCGAGGCAGGCCTCCATCAGCATGTAGAGGTACTTGGCATCTCTGAAGGTCCGGTAGAGCCTGAGAGACACAAAACACACACACACAAACACACACGCACAGATACACACAGACAAAAACATACACACACAGACACAAAAACATACAAACACACACACACACACAAGCACACACAGACAGACACACACACACAAACACACACACACGCACACAGACACAAACACAAATATACACACACACACACACACACACAGAGCATACTGTCAGTCTGAGAGAACCTGGTTTGACAAACAATCTGTTGGAGGAATGGGATGGCATTGGTCTAATCCCACCCTACAGGACCACCTTGTTCTGACCCCACCCTGTAGGACCACTTTGCTCTGACCCCACCCTGTGTAGCTGGAATCTGGCAGAACAGAAAAGTACCCCTGGATCAGACTGGAGCAATCTCACTGGATACGATCAAATCCTGCCCCACCCCTCTCTGAACACTGATTCTTCTTTGCAAAGGAAGTGTTAAAATCATCCAGAAATCATCCTGAGATCAAAATAGAGGGCTGGACTGGAAATGAGAGCAGGATGGAGACTGATAATGGGAGCAGATCTGTCTGAAGTTCAACGTTATTTGAACTTCCCCAGATGCGTTATTTACCAAAACACATTATCGTTATTTATTATCTTGAGTGAATATAGGACCCCTGCCTTCCTCACTGTTAAAATCCAGCTACCTGCAGAAACATTTCATAATCTAGTCAGATCACACTGAAGTATTGTGTTCAGTTCTGGAAGCCTCGTTATAGGAAGGATGTGGAAGCTTTAGAGAGGGTGCAGAGGAGATTTACCAGGATGCTGCCTGGATTAGAGAGAGTGTGTTATGAGGATAGGTTGAGTGAGTGAGGGCTTTTCTCTTTGGAGTGAAGGAGGATGAGGGGTGACTTGACAGAGGTGTACAAGACGATAACAGGCGTAGGTAGAGTGGACAAACAATGTTTTTCCAAGGGTGGAAATGGCTAATACGAGGGGGCATAATTTTAAGGTGATTGGAGGGAAGCATGGGGGGGTGTTGGATGTCAGGGGTAGGGGAGCTAGGGGTAGTGGGGCAGGCAGATACGTTAGAGACATTTAAGAGACTCTGATGTAGGATTATGGGGTTATCTGGGAGGAAGTTAGATTGACCTCAGAGTGGGTTAAAAGGTCATGGGCCAAAGGACCTGTACTGTGCTGTACTGTTCTGTGTTCTAAATCCCACTGCTACCTGTTCAGCCGATGTATCTCACTTGCACCTTCTCCTTCTCATAGAGTCACAGAGTTGTACAGCATGGAAACAGGCCTTTCGGCCCAACTAGTCTATGCTGACCAAGGTGAAGATTAAATACTAGCTTTATTTTAAGCACAAGAGATCCTGCAGGTGCTGGAAATCCAGAACAACGCACAAAATTCTGGAGGAACTCAGCAGGTCAGGCAGCATCAAATGGAACCATACAGTGAAATGCATCGTTTGCATCAACGACCAACATGGTCCGAGGATGTGCTGGGGGCAGCCCACAAGTGTCACCATGCTTCCAGTGCCAACATAGCCTGCCTACAACTGACTAACCCTGACCCTAACCATTCATCTTTGGACTGCATAAGGAAACCGGAGCACTCAAAGGAAACCCACATAGTCACGGGGAGAATGTACAAACTCCTTGCAGACTGCGGTGGGAATGGAATCCATTTAGTGATCGGCGGTAATGTAAAATGATTGGGCTAATCACGATGCTACAGCGTCGCCTAAAACGTACTGTGTCTAGTCCCCTTTATCTGTATTTGACCCATTAACATCTAAATCTGTCTAAATGCTTTTTAAACATTGTAACTGTGCCCTCCTTTGCCATTGGCAGCTTATTCAACACCTCACCACCCTCTGTGTGAAAAACATTTCTCCTTTGGTCCTCTCTAATCCCTTCACCTCTCACCTTAAATCAACGGCCTCTCGTTTTAGACTCCCCCACCTTGATCAAGACTGTACTTAGTATCTGTCCCAGAGGCAACTTGCGCAGGGTGGCGAGGGAGCTGGTTTTGAGGAGGTCTCAGGGGAATTGGGGCAGGGTTTCGAGGAGTAGGAGTGCAGGTACCTGACAATGAAGTCACAGTGAGCCTCCTGCATGATCAGCTTCTCCGAGCGGATGTGTTCCTGCTGCCGTGTGTCGACGATGTGCTGCTTCTTCAAGATCTTCATCGCAAAGCTCCGGGAGTCCTCATTCTTCAGCTGGACCTGAGGAAGGAATCAAAACTCCATCCAAGTTCAACCTGCCAGGATAGCCACAGAGAGGAGAAAAACACTCGCAAAAATTCAAAGCAACACGCACAAAATGCTGGAGGAACCCAGCAGGTCAGGCAGCATCTATAGAGAAGAATAAACAGTCCAAGTTTCGGGCCAAGACCCTTCATCAGGACTGAGAAGGAAGGGGGCAGATGCCAGGATAAAAAGCTGGGGGGAGGGGAAGGAGAATGGGTGGAAAAGGTAAAGGGCAGGAGAGGAATGAATCTGATAGGAGAGAAGAGTGGACCATAGGAAAAGGGAAGGAGGAGGGGACCCACAGGTGAGAAAAGGTAAGAGACCATTGTGGGAAGTAGGAGAGGGGAGGGGGAGGGAATTTTCTTAATGAGAAGGAGAAATTGATATTCATGCCATCAGGTTGAAATATAAAGTGTTGCTCCTCCACCCTGATGAAGGCCTTATCTGGGCACAAGAGGAGGCCATGGACTGACATGTCGGAATGGGAATGGGAATTGAGATGTTTGGCTACTTTTGGCGGATGGAGAGGAAATGCTTGATGAAGCAGTCTTTATTCAACAACACCAACAGATCATAAACTTCAAAGCTTCTCATTATGGGACAGATGTAGAAGCTTTAGAAAGGGTGCAGAGAAGATTTACCAGGATGCTGTCTGGATCAGAGAGCATGTCTTATGAGGATAGGCTGAACGAGCGAGGGCTTTTCTCTTTGGAGTGGAGGAAGGTGAGAGGTGACTTGCTGGAGGTGTACCAGATGATAACAGACATCGATCGAGTGGATAGCTACAGAGTTTCTCCTAGGGAGGAAATGGCTTACACCAGGGTCTTACCAGCTCAACACGTCCAAATCCTCCAACTCCAAGAGTCCCACAGACGGTGAAGTCCATACGATTTAGGTTGGCAAAGAACGCAGTTTCCAACTGAAAACTGAAAAAGATTGGAAACATGAGAGGAGATGAATAGCCAGTCACCCATGGAGGTGGTGCAGGGCCAGTCCCCTGAGATCCAACTGTACGAGCAGAGCAAAGAGGGGCGTGAGCCTATGACCATCATTAGGAAAGAGTGGAGCTGTGGGGAGAGAGAGTGTGGAAGAACCACAGTTGGTAGAGCAGGGGGTAGGGGATAGGAGGGCCAGATAGCACACGGTAGAAGGGAATTGCAGCCCAAGGCTTTTTGGCTTCCCTAGATTGGTGAATGTTGGTGGGGGGATGGAATCACATTGAGGGAGACTCTTGGAGGTTATAAGACCATAAGACACAAGAGCAGAATTAGGCCATTCAGCCCATCGAGTCTGCTCCGCCATTTCATCACAGTTCATTTATTATCCCTCTCAATCCCATTCTCCTGCCTCCTGGAACCTTTGACACCCTGACTAATCAAAAATGTAACAACCTCCACTTCAAAGGCACCCAATGACTTGGCCTCCACAGCCATCTGTGACAAAGAATTCCACAGATTCACCATCCTCTGGCTAAAGAAATTCCTCCTCATCCCTGTTCGAAATGGATGTCCCTCTTTCTGGGCTGTGCCCTCTAGTCCGAGACCCCACCCACTATGGGAAACATCCTCTCCACATCCACTCTATCTAGGCCTTTCAACATTTGGAAGACTTCCACAGTTGTGGGGTCTTGTGTACTCTGGGGGATTTGGGGGAGCAATTAGAAGTTTATGAGGAATGGGGCAGAGCTCCCAGACAGGTATGATTTCCAGAGACTGTGCACTAATAGAACACAGAGCAGTACAGGCCTTTCAGCCCACAATATGGTGCTGACTCCAAGATCAATCCAACTCCTCCCTCCCACATGGTGCTCCATTTTTCTTTCTAACCAAACCAAACTGTCAGGAGAACCAGAGAAAATAAAAACTAGAAAATCTTCAACAACACCCACAGTCCATGGGCTTAGAAGTAGCAGGTGGAGTTCCATCTGGAAAAGTGTGAAGTGATTCACTTTGGAAGGCCGAACATAAAGGCAGAGTACAGGGTTAACGCAGGACTCTCAGCAGTGTGGAGGAACAGAGGGATCTTGGAGTCTATGTCCATAGAACCCTCAAAGTTGCCGTGCAAGTTGATAGGGTGGTTAAAGTATATGGTGTGTTGACCTTGATTAGTTAGGGGATTTCGTTCAAGAGCCGTGAGATAAAGTTGCAGCTCTATAAGATTCTGGTTAGACAACACCCACTACAGGAAGTGTCATCTCTACATGAGAGGGTGCTGCATTACTGTGTTCAGTTCTAGTAGCCTCACTATTTTAGAGAGGGTGCAGAGGAGTTTTACAAGGATGCTGCCTGGATTAGAGAGCATGTCTTATGAGCAAAAGTTGAGCGAGCGAGGGCTTTTCTCTTTGGAGTGAAGTAGAATGAGAGGTGACTTGACATAGGTGTCTAAGATGATAAGAGGCATAAATCGCATAGATAGCCGGGGACTTTTTCCTAGGGTGGAAATGGCCAATATGAGGGGGCATAATTCTAATGTGATTGGAGGGAAGTATAGGGAGGACGTCGGAGGTAAGTTTTTTACTCAGAGGGTGGTGAGTGTGTAGAACACCCTGCCGGGGTGGAGGTTGGGGCAGATACATCAGGGACATTTAAGAGACTCTTGGATGAGTACATGGATGATAGAAAAATGGAGGGCTATGTGGGAAGAAGGGATTAGATAGATCTTGAAGTATATATTATAAGGTTGGTACAACACTGTGGGTTGAAGGGCCTGTACTGAGCTGTACTGTTCTACGTTAGACATTTTAATATCATAAGACAGGACTGGGGAGAAAGTGGAATGATTGCAGATGTTACACGAAAAGTTACATCTGAGAAGAGGGAGTCATTCAGAACTGAACAAGTGAGAGTTCAGGACAGTGAATTCCAGGGTAAGGACAGGTTGTCCACTTGACGAGGACTGGAAGCACAGCAGGATCTCTACAATCTTTAGTGACCACATGTGTGAGGTGTACTTACTGTGCACTCCCAACCTTCACACCCACCTTGCCCGCATCTCTGCACTCTCATACTCTTCAGAGTGAACATCTGACAAGCCTCCAGTTAACTGCCGGAATGAACTGCAGGTGGAGGGAAAGAAAACACTTAGACCCGATGTCATAGCGAGGGAGAGTCACCAAGGAAACAGCAAGAGATCTGAGCTCGAGTAATGCCCAGCAATTATTAGCCCCCAACAACTACAACCAGCTATTGTAGGGTAACCAAATCAGAAACACAAAAGTATTCCAACAGGGTAACTTTCAATCTCGTGGCATGAAAATTGATTTTTCAAATGTCTGGTCATTTCTGACCCCTCTCCCTTCTCTCCGTTTCAATTCCCCATTTTGGCTTCCCTCTCATCCCTTCCCATCTCCTCACCTGACCTTCACCTCCCTCTGTTGCCGCCCCTCCTTTCCCTTCTTCCATGGTCCACTCTCATCGCCAATCAGATTCCTTCTTCTCCAACTTTTTGCCCCTTCCACCTATCACCCCACAGCTTCACACTTCCCCTCCTCCATGCAGCTACCTTCCCCCTCACCTATCACCTGCCACCTTGTTCTCCTCCCCTTCCCTCCAACTTCTGTCTCTGACTTTGGCCCTGTTCCTTTCCTGTCCTGATAAAGGGTTTGGGTTGAATGTCCATAGATGCTGCAGAGATCATCCAGCATTTTGTGTGTTGTTTTAGGGTAAGGTTTGGTCCAGTCTGTGGTGTTCACTGAGTCACTGAGTATTTGAACTCAATGCAACTGACACAGAAAGTGTTGTATTGATGTCAAGGGCATTATCTCTCACTGCAGCTTAGAAATGTCGCTCTGTAATTTCCTCTGGGGGTGGCGGAGTGGAGATATGTCTCTACCAAAGGCGGTGTAAGGCACTCCTTAGGTGCAGTGTCGTATGTTGTGGGCGATCATGGTTTTTCCATGACCATGATTGTCCTTGGCAATTTTTTCTACAGAAGTGGTTTGTCATTGCCTTCTTCTGGGCAGTGTCTTTACAAGATGGGTGACCCCAGCCATTATCAATACTCTTCAGAGATTGTCTGCCTGGTGTCAGTGGTCACATAACCAGGATTTGTGATATGAACCAGCTGCTCATACGACCATCCACCACCTGCTCCCATGGCTTCCCGTGACTCTGATCAGGGGCTAAGCAGGTGCTACATCTTGCCCAAGGGTGACCTGCAGGCTAGCGGAGGGAAGAAGCAGTTTACACCTCCTTTGGTAGAGACATATCTCCACCCCACCACCCTGATGGCCAGTATTGATTGCTCAATCACCAGAAACAAAAATACCCTAATTGTGTGACCACATGCTCTCTGAAAAAGCAGAGCTTGGATACGATGATCCCTGCATAACAGCAACCCCTCATAACTCAACAGTCAAAGTTAAAATAAAATTTATTATCAAAGTATGTATATGTTACCGTATACCTCCCTGAGCCTGAGGTTCATTTTCCTGTAGGCATTTCAATGATCGAGTATCAACTTTATTCACTGCATACCTTTACATGTTAGGAATTCACTGTGGTGTGTTGGTCAGGATGCGGCGGTGTGGAGATACGCCTCTACCAAAGGAGGTGTAAGGAGTAACACCTGCTTAGCCCCCGATCAGGGTCATGTGAAGCCACGAGAGCAGGTGGTGGATGGTCGTACGAGCAGCCGGTGCAGATCACAAGTCCTGGTTATGTGACCACCGACACCAGGCAGACAATCTCTGAAGAGTATTGATAATGGCTGGGGTCACCCATCTTGTAAAGACACTGCCCAGAAGGCGGCAATGGCAAACTACTTCTGTAGAAAAATTTGCCAAGAACAATCATGGTCGTGGAGAGACTGTGATCACCCACGTCATTTGACGCGGCACATAATGATGATGATGATGATGTGTTGGTCAGGGTGCAACATAAAACAGAAAAAAACAACATTCAATAATTATAAAGAATTATATAAAAATAAAATTATAATTACAGGTCTGGAATAAATGTGCAAACATTCATAAGCATGTACTTACAAAGTTAGCAGCATTATAAAACGCTGGTTAATGTGTTTACAGTGCAGTGACGGGGGTAATAGATAGAGGGGGTGTGGGGGCTAACGAGAGTGGTTGATCAGATTAACTACCTGGGGTACAAAACATTTAAGATGGTGTGAAACTTTTGTTTTAATAGTCCTACAGCGCTTTCCAGAAGAGAGCTTTTGGAAAGGATAGTTTGCAGGGTGGGTTGTGCCCGCAATAATTTTCCTGGCCCACTTCTTGTCCTGGACACACACCAGTTCTGCTGTGATGGTAGCCTGCAGCCCGTGACCTTTTCTGCTGACTTGACAGTTTACTGTAGTTTTCATATTGACAGAGGATGGTCAGGAAACTAAAGTAGTATAATCGAGTTAATGAAAACTATACATAAATATTGACCAAAAATTAACGTGCAAAGGAAGACAAATTGTGCAAGTTAAAAAAAAACCCACAAACATGAATTGCAGAGTCCTTTTAAGTGAGTCCGTAAATTGTGGAACCAGTTCAGTGTGGAACTGGGTCAGGAGCCTGATGGTTGAGGGGTAATAACTGTTCCTGAACCTGGTGGTGTGGGACCTGATGGTTGTAGGGTAATAACTGTTCCTGAACCTGGTGGTGTGGGACCTGATGGTTGAGGGGTAATAACTATTCCTGAACCTGGTGGTGGGGGACCTGATGGTTGTAGGGTAATAACTGTTCCTGAACCTGGTGGTGTGGGACCTGATGGTTGTATGGTAATAACTGTTCCTGAACATGGTGGTGTGGGACCTGATGGTTGTATGGTAATAACTGTTCCTGAACATGGTGGTGTGGGACCTGATGGTTGAGGGGTAATAACTGTTCCTGAACCTGGTGGTGTGGGACCTGATGGTTGTAGGGTAATAACTGTTCCTGAACATGGTGGTGTGGGACCTGATGGATGAGGGGTAATATCTGTTCCTGAACCTGGTGGTGTGGGACCTGATGGTTGTAGGGTAATAACTGTTCCTGAACCTGGTGGTGTGGGACCTGATGGTTGAGGGGTAATAACTGTTCCTGAACCTGGTGGTGTGGGACCTGATGGTTGAGGGGTAATAACTGTTCCTGAACCTGGTGGTGTGGGACCTGATGGTTGTAGGGTAATAACTGTTCCTGAACCTGGTGGTGTGGGACCTGATGGATGAGGGGTAATATCTGTTCCTGAACCTGGTGGTGTGGGACCGGATGGTTGAGGGTTATAACTGTTCCTGAACCTGGTGGTGTGGGACCTCCCATATCTCCTTCCTGGTAATAGTAGTGAGAAAACTGTATGACCTAGATGGTGCTGGAAGGGTTGGGTGGTGGGACAAAAGGATTCTTAGACGCATGAGCCTTGATTCCTTTTCTCGAGAAAGCAGTGGTTTGGCACCCAGCACATCAGCAAACCCCCCATGTGACAGTTTGTAACTCCCCCCATAAGACGGCAGACAGTTGTGGACACATCTCAGCACATCACAGAAACCAGCCTCCCCTCCCTGGACTCTGTCTACACTTCTCACTGCCTCAGTGAACCAGCCAATGTGTTCAAAGACCCCACCCACATTCTCCCTTCTCTCCTCTCCTATCAGGCAGAAGATACAAGCCTGAAAGCACATGGCCCCAGGACTCAAGGGTTTGAATCTGAGGTGAAGGGCAAAAGTGCCCCCCCCCCCCAAAACCCTGAGCTGCAGGCTGGGAGCTTGCGGCAATGTTACGATTAATGCACACTCAACATCCAAGGTAAGAGGTACTCACTCTCGGTCAATCACCAGGCAGGTGACCTCCTCTGCCGCTATCACACTGGCCAGCCTCACGTCTTCCCTGAGAGGAATCACAGTCAGGTTTAATATCGCTGGCAGATGTTGTGAGGTTTGCTGTCTTTGTGACAGCAGTACAATTCAGTACATAATAATAGAAAAAACCCAATTACAGGAAGTATATATCAATAAAATAGTTAAATTAAATAAGTACTGCAAAAAATAGGAAATAAAACAGTAGTGAGGTGGTGTTCATGGGTTCAATGTCCATTCAGAAATTGGATGGCGAAGGGGAAGAAGCTGTTCCTGAATTGTTGAGTGTATGTCTTCGGGTTTCTGTACCTCGTCCCTGATTGTGGCAATGAGAAGAGAGCATGACCTGGGTGATGGGGGTGGGGGGCAGTCCTTAGTGGTGGATGCCACCTTTCTGAGACATCTCTCCTTGAGATGTCCCAGATACCTTGGAGTCCAGTACCCATGATGGAGCTGACTATGTTTACCATTCTCTACAGATTACTTCGATCCTGTGCAATAGAGCCCCCTACCCCCACACTGGACAGTGATACAACCAGTTCGAATGCTCTCCATGGTACATCTGTAGAAAATTGTGGGTGCTTTTGGAGACATGTTACATCTCCATGTTAAACCATACCCTATCAAAGAGGAAAGAAGAGTTTAGGTGTGTTGGGTGGGATCACTTCCTCCAGTATCACCCACAGACTGGCGGAGGGGAGGAGTCGTGATGCAAACCACAGGCTGGCTGCTGGGCCCTGACCACCTGCCGTCAGCCTTGCCCCTCCAGCAGAGTCAGATTTCCCTGAGAACTGGTACATGGCACAGGCTCCCCTCTACATACGAAACACAAGAAAGGAGGAGCAGGCCATTTGTCCCCTCGAGCCTAGCCCACTGTTCAATGTAATTATGGCTGAATTACAACAGGCCTCAGGCCCCTCCTGGGTCAGAGGCCCCATAGTCCCCAATCCCTCCCCCAACATTTCAAAAAGTTATCTACCCCACTTTAAGTATTCTTAACAAACTATTGACAAGTCAGAAGAAATTTCTAGACTTCAGTTTAATGTGGGCGATGTGGTAGCTATGCGGTTAGCGTACCGCTTTACAACTCCAGCAAACTGGGTTTAGTTCCCACTGTGTGTAAGGAGTTCTCCCCCTGGCCGCGTGAGCTTCCTCCAGGTATTTTGGTTTTCATAAGACATAGGAGCAGAATTTGGCCATTCGGCCTAATTATTATCACTCGTCCCCATTCTCCTGCCTTCTCCCCGTAACCTTTGACATCCTGACTAATCAAGAACCTATCAACCTCCGCTTGAAATATACTCAATGACTTGGCCTCCGCAGCCGTCTGTGGGAAGGAATTCCACAATCTAAAGGCGTGTGGTTTGGTAGATTAATTGGCTGCAGGAGGTTACACTAACTGCTATGTCTTCATGCCTTGATTCCACCGTTTCCCCAGCACCCATCACTCTGACTAAAACATGTTTGCTCTGCAAATCCCCATTAAATGTACCCCTGTCTCACCTTAGATCAGGGGTTCCCAGCAAAACACTTGGTTAGTGGTAAGGATCCATCGCATAAAAAAAAAGGTTGAGAACCCCTGCCCTGGGGATCTATCCCCACCACTTTCCCATCCCCATCCATGTAACCCCAGATCCTACCCTTCTCTTACACACACCTGAGGCAATTAAACCAGCCATGATCGAATGGCAGAGCAGACTCGATGGGCCAAATGGCCTAATTGTACTCCTATGTGCTTTGGTTTTACTTACAGTGGTCAACTAGCCCACACGTCTTGGGGACGCGGGAGGAAACCCTCGCGTTCACAAACAGAACATGCAAACTGCACCCAGACAGCGCCAGAGGGCAGGATCGAACCCAGCTGTCTGGAGCTGTAAGGCTGTGTGGCTCTTCCCATTGTGCCCCTGTACTGGACGGTAAGTAAGGTCCAGGGCGTCCAGACTGAGAACAGGATGCACAGCCCCAAAGAGTCTTATGAGGAGGATAAGCTGAGTGAGCGAGGGCTTTCCTCTTTGGAACGAAAGAAGGTGGGAGGTGACCTGATAGAGGTGTACAAGATGATAAGGGGCATAGATCAAGCAAACAGCTAGCGCCTTTTCCCCCCAGGGTGGAAATGGTTAATATGAGGGGGGCATAATTTTAAGGTGACTGGAGGAAATTATAGGGGAGATGTTAGAGTGTAGCGAGTGCATAGAGTGTGCTGCTAGGTGGTGGTAGAAGCAGATGAGAGAAAATGGAGGGCAATGTGGGAGGGTAAGATTAGATTGATCTTGGCATAGGTGAAAATCAGCACAACATTGCGGGCCGAAGGGCCTGTACTGTTCCATGTTCTATGCAGTCCAAAGAAATGGAAGGAAGACATACCCTTGAAGAGCTTTCTCCCCAAACCAGTCTCCCCGCGACAGGAAACTGGGAGATGTTGCCTCCTCGTCTGACATTTGTTCCCGTGTCACTCTCACCTGGAGTCAAGTCAAGGCAGAAGAAATTAGGATAAGAACACGCCCTTGTTAAACTAATACAGTCCAGTAAAAGCACTGAAGGTAGGCAAAGCAAGATGTGTCGAGCAACAAGCAAGTGTCCGTTTACTTTGTTATGTGCCACGTCATATGATGTGGGTGATCATGGTCTATCCATTGTCTTCTTAGGGTTGGAGCCATTATCCATACTCTTCAGAGATTGCCTGGTGTCAGTGGTCACATGACCAAGACATGTGACATGCACCAGCTGCTCGTACGACCGTCCACCACCTGCTTCCATGGGTTCACGTGACCCTGATCGGGGGCTAAGCAGGTATTGCACCTTGCCCAAGGGTGACCTGCAGGTTAGCGGAGGGAAGCCATTGATAGAAACACATTTCCACCCACCACCCATAACAAGTGTGTTATCGTGAATATATTACTCAACTTCTCAGTTATGCTCAGCCCCAGGTAACCACAAGCATAACCTTTCTTATTACACATCAGATAGTATTCCTTTGTTTTTCAATATATAAACCACCCAGACCCATTAATCATGCAGTTTAGGGGTGTGCTGTGTGAGCAGAGGGGTGAGTTACTATCAATATTGAGTTGCTCAGGTGTGATTGGTTCATCCGTGAGCTTATGTCTGCTGCCATTAGTCCAAGTATTGGATGATACCTATTTTAATTGGTCCGTGTAAGCTGGTACCTGCTATGACTGGTTCAGCTTTGAGCTAGTTACTCAGAAACACAGGAGGTTCAGCAAATGCTGGAAATCTAGCTTTTGGTCCCTTCCTTTCCAGTCTTGATGAAGAGTTTCGGCCTGAAATTTCAACTGTTTATTCTCTCCAGAGATTCTGCCAGACCTACTGAGTTCCTCCAGCATTTTGTGTGTGTTGTGAGCTAGTATCTGCTGTGATTGGTCAAAATGTGAGTTAGTATTTGCTGTGATTGGTCCATTAGTGAGCTGATATCTGCTGTGACTGGTCAAAATGTGAGTTAGTATTGGCTGTGATTGGTCCATTAGTGAGCTGATATCTGCTGTGATTGGTCGATGTGTGTGTTAGTGTCTCTGTGATTGGTCCAGGTGTGGTGGCATTCAGTTGCAATACTCACCCTTCCCTTGCTGATGATGAAGAAAGTATCACCACTGGCGCCTTGCCTGACAATGTAGTCACCCTCTTCGTAATGAGTCTGTAAGGCAATGTTAGAATATAACAAATAAACTGGTTTGAGATTACTTGGTGCTTTAATGGATAAAGGCACCCACCTTGGTCAAAGTGCTCATCTTTAAAGCACACCTTGAAGGAATGGAAAGGGAGGATTGAAGAAGGATACAAGTGGTTCTGAATCAGAATCAGGTTTATTACCACTGACATATGTCATGAAATGTGTTGTTTTACACCAGCAGTACATTGCAATATACAGAAATATCACCTTCTAGCTACCCTCCCCCCGCCTTTTCATTCTGCCGTCTTCCCCCTCCCTGAAGAAGGGTCTCGGCCCGAAACTTCAACTGATGTTGTCTGCCCTGCTGAGGTGCTCCAGCATTTTGTGTGTCACTTTATATACATGTAAGAAATATAGATTAAATAATAATACAAAAAGAGAGCAAAAATGGTGAGGTAGTGTCCCTGAAACTTTGAGCTTGTAAAGTACTTCCAGGCTCCTCTACCTCGCCCCTGAAGGGAGTAATGAAGGGGGCGTCCCTCCGGGGCATCGCCTTTTGAAGGTCACCATGATGGTGGAGAGTGCCCATGGTGGAACTGTGTGGACGTCAATGCTACGGTGAAAGGCGGGGTGATTAAGAATTGGAATAGCATTTGGATCTAGTGAGGTAGAGACCACGTGTTGGGTAGAATCATCCGGAAAATGAAAAGGCTTAAACAGTGATTCAGCATTTCAAAGCAGTCATGGCTCATGATGTTAAACTGAGACACATGTGTAAATTGGTAAGATAACTGTGCATTACATGTATGATATCTCATTTCACACACACGGACAGCTTGGTAAGATAACTGTGGATTACATGCATGATAGTCTTGTTTCACAGACACACACGCATACACATGCACAAACACACGTGCACACGAACACACAAACATGTGAACAATCGAAAAGACAGTGAAATAATGAGATGACAATCTGATATTTTCACATGAACCATTATTTAATGCAGGGGTATGTTCCATTCCTACTCTCCTTGGTGACAAATTCTCTCGTCCCCATCATCATGATTAAAATGAGTGCTGTATCTCAATAATTAAAAATAAATATTAGCATCATTTCAAAATTTTATGAACATTAGCAACAAGGGCTTTGTTCATGGGACACTTCAGTTACTGCGTAGCCGCGCAGCCACGCAGCTCAGAGGGAACAGTGGAGCTCTAGTTCCTGACTCCTCACCCTGGGAAACAGACTGTGTGTAATCAACCTGTCCACGCCCCTCATGATTTTATACATATCTATAAGATTATACACCTCAGCATCACACACACAGTGCTGAGCTCTGAATTCCACACAGTACTGTGTGAAGAGGGCAGTCTCTGGGCATGACTGTGCAATCCTATCACTATGTCCCATCTTCAGTCGGGATGTGTCGAGTCTTCTCACACGGGATGGCACGGAAGTGTGGCGGTTAGTGCAGCGCCAGCAAGCCGGGTTCAATACCTGCTGCTGTCTGTAAGGAGTTTGCATGTTCTCCCTGCGACTGCGTGTGCTTCCTCTGGGAGCTCCAGTTTCCTCCCACATTCCAAAGTTGTATGGGTTAGGGTTAATAGGTTGTAGGCAGAAATATGGTGACTCTTGCAGGCTGCCCCCAGCACATCCTTGGACCACGCTGGTCATCGACCCAATTTGCCCTATGTTTTGATGCAGGACGTCCAGGGTACCTGGCACGTACCCTCTTCTCATTAACACCATCAGGGAGGAGGTACAGGAGCCTGAAGACCCACACTCAATGGTTTAGGAACAGGTATCATATTTCTGAGCAGTCCATGAACCCACAAACACTTCAATACTCTCTTTTCACACTAATCTTTTTTACCCCGAGTCTCAGCATGGATAAGACAAAAGAGCTTCAGGACCACGCAGATCAACTACTCTTCATTGCACATTGATGGCTCTGCCGTGGAGAGAGTGAAGAGCACAAAGTTCCGTGCACCTTCTTCGTTACAAATGATCTAAACTGGACCCACAACACCTCCTCAACAAGGTACAGCAGTGCCTACATTCCCTGAGGAGTTTGTGTGAAAGGCTCTCCCCCCTCATTTTGACAACTTTCTGTAGAACCACCACCAAGACTGTCCTGTTACGGCTGCACCATTACGTGATACATAAGCTGCAAAAGTATCGGACCACAAGACCCTACAGAACAGGGGATCCCAACCTGTTTTATGCCATGGGCCCCTACAATTAACTGAGGCACCCGCGGACCCCAGATTGGGAGTCCCTGATACAGAAGATAGCAAAAACCAGCAAGAGGATCACTGAGGTCTTCCCACACCCCCCATCATTTGTGACATTTACTGGGACCATTGTAGACGAAGGGCCTGAAGCATTGAGAATCCCACCACCCATCCCACTATCTCTGACCCACTAGCGTCAGGAGCCTCAGGACTAGGACTGCCAGACTGAGCTACGGCCTCTCCCCTCAGGCTCTGAGTCTAATGAACACCCTGCCACCAGCGAGGTCTCATTGCAAGGATAGTGAGCTATTTACTGTTTACCTGTGCTGCACACTCCAGGCATTTTGAATTATATTTTTAACTTGCTTATGGTAATATTTTGTGGGTGCACTGTGGTCTGGAGGAACGTTGTTTTGTTTGGTAGTACATACGATCAGTCAGATGACAATAAACTTGAACTTGACTTCACTTATATTTCTTATTGTAACTTATATTTTTTAATATATCGCACTGTACTGCTGCCTCAAAACAACAAATTTTGCGACGTAAAATGCAGCACAGAAACAGGCCCTTCAGTGAACCATTTAAGCTGCCTACCCCCATTGACCTGCACTGGGACCAGAGCTCTCCATACCCCTACCATCCACGTACCTGTCCAAACTTCTCTTAAACGTTGAAATCGAGCTTGCATGCACCACTTGTGCTGGCAGCTCACTCCACTCTCTCATGACCCTCTGAGTGAAGCAGCTTCCCCTCATGTTCCCCTTTAACTTTTCACCTTTCACCCTTAATTCATGATACCTGCCAGTGAAAAAAAGCTGATTTTGATTCTGATGTTTTGATGCGCATATGACAAATAAAGCTAATCATTAAGGGGACGATCACCATGAATAAGAAATTACGTTACTCTTCCAGATCACGCATGGACTGAGGGGAGATGATTACAAATATTATTCTACTCAAGGGTGATCCAATGATTTCTTGGCAGGGGCTTTCTTACTCCCAGTGGGTTCTGCAGATGGTCAGTGGGTGAAGGTGGGAGACTTCTTTCTCTGGGTTACTGGAAGGGACTGATGTTACCTGGGGCAGAATTCCCAAGCACAAATAGGACCATTGTGCACATCTACATGAAACACTGTTGCAAGAAAGCAGCATCCATCATCAGAGATCCCCACCACCCAGGCCATGCTCTTTTCTCACTGCTGCCATCAGGTAGAAAGTACAAGAGTCTCAGGACTCACACCACCAGGTTCAAGAACTCCTTAACCATCAACTCTTGAACAAAAGGAGATAACTACGCTCACTTGGCCATCCATTGTGATGTTCCCAAAGCTAATAATCTCACTTTAAGGACCCTTTATCATGATCTCATGCTCTTATTATTTATTGCTATTTGCACAGTTTGTTGTCTTCTGCACTCTGGTTGATCTTTCATTGATTTTATTACAGATACTATTCTATAGATTTGCTTAGTAAGCCTGCAGAAAAATGAATCTCAGGGTTGTATATGCTGACATATATGTACTTTGATAATTAAATTTGCTTTGAACTTCGACAGAACACGGGGAGGGAGACAGGGGAATGTCAGAGCATCAGTACCTCCTCCAACACGTCAGCAAGCTTACTGAGCACGTCTTCCTGGAGATCCTGGAACGTAGGAACACTGGAAAGAGAAGGAAGAGGCCAGGTGTGAGAGTCTTATCAGTACAGCTTCATGTCACATGCAGTCAAGTGGCAAAAAACAAAAGATACTCCATAACAAAACCATTGAATCAGAAATGGCACATTTTTAAAGATGTCAGTATTTAATGGTGTGGCAAGGAGCCAGCTGCCCCTAGCAGAGCAAACTCATATCTTAATAACCATTGCCAGCCTCCTGCACCAGTTGGTAACTGCCTCTTGTTTCAGGTGGAACTTGTGAGAGACAGGAGTGGAGGCCAAGTCATTGGGTATATTTAAAGTGGATGATTATAGGTTCTCAACTAGTAACGATGTCAGAGATTACAGGGAAAAGGCAGGAGAGTGGGCTTGAGAGGGATAATAAATCAGCCATGATGGAATGGTGGAGCAAACTCAATGGGCTGATTAGCCTAATTCTGCTCCTGTGGCCTATGGGGATGGAGTGCAGGAAGACGACTGGCAGGTGCAGAGAACAGAAAGTGAGGAAATTATGTAAATAAGACTAACACTTCTTCCTTTTTAAAAAAATATTTCCTTGGCAAATTAATTGGGAAGATAGCCAAATGGAGGGCTATGTAGGAGGGAAGGGCTAGATTGATTGGATTAGATGACGTGCTATAATGACACACTTGGTTTGTTTTCTCTGCAGCTGTGGAGTCTGAGGGGATATCTGATTGAGGTTTTGGAGATTGTCAGAGGCATAGATAGAGCAGGCAGACATTTGATAGGTTTCACTGAGTTTTCTCCCTCATTCTTCTGAACTCCAACAGGTACAGACCTAGAACCATCTAATGGGCCTCATATGTTAACCCTTTCATTCCCGGAATAACTCTCATGAACCTCATTTGGATTCTCTGCAATGCCAGTAGATTATTTCTGAGATAAGGGACCCAAAACTGCTCACAATACTCCAAAGTTGCTGGTGAACGCAGCAGGCCAAGCAGCATCTATAGGAAGAGGCGCAGTCGACGTTTCAGGCCGAGACCCTTCGTCAGGACTAACTGAAGGAAGGAAGGAAGGACTAACTCCTTCCTTCAGTTAGTCCTGACGAAGGGTCTCGGCCTGAAACGTCGACTGTACCTCTTCCTATAGATGCTGCTTGGCCTGCTGCGTTCACCAGCAACTTTGATGTATGTTGCTTGAATTTCCAGCATCTGCAGAATTCCTGTTGTTCACAATACTCCAAGTATGGTCTGACCAATACCTAATAAGCCCTCAACATTACATCCTTGTTTTTATATTCTAGTCCTCCCAGAATGAATGCTAATGTTACATTTGCCTTCCTTATTGCAAACCAAGGGCAATTTACCACAGCCAATTAACTTACCGAGCCTTTGGGATGGAGAAGGAAACCAGGGCACACAGATACTACCCTACAGAGTCAATGGGAGCTTTCAGGATAACTGCACACTTCCAACTCTGGCCTCTTATTTATCCCCAAACTTAACCCCTCCTCTGCCTGAAGCTACAAGTGTTGTGCTGGTGTGGGCCTGAGCTACTCTCTTCTTAAACAGCTCCATCTTACTTTCCTTCTTTCGGATGACACGTCATGAAGATCTTTTGGACCAGGCAGTTGGTCAGTGGGTGCTGGGGGTGGGGGCGTGTTGGAGAGCTGCCACTCACCTCCTGAGAAGTTCCGTGTGCTCAATGTGTTTGATGAGCCCTGTCCGCATCATTATCGTTTGGAAACATTGTCGGTCGATGGCCCAGAGCTTAATGAAGGAAGGAAGGAAGGACTAACTCCTTCCTTCAGTTAGTCCTGACGAAGGGTCTCGGCCTGAAACGTCGACTGCGCCTCTTCCTATAGATGCTGCCTGGCCTGCTGCGTTCACCAGCAACTTTGATGTATGTTGCTTGAATTTCCAGCATCTGCAGAATTCCTGTTGTTCACAATACTCCAAGTATGGTCTGACCAATACCTAATAAGCCCTCAACATTACATCCTTGTTTTTATATTCTAGTCCTCCCAGAATGAATGCTAATGTTACATTTGCCTTCCTTATTGCAAACCAAGGGCAATTTACCACAGCCAATTAACTTACCGAGCCTTTGGGATGGAGAAGGAAACCAGGGCACACAGATACTACCCTACAGAGTCAATGGGAGCTTTCAGGATAACTGCACACTTCCAACTCTGGCCTCTTATTTATCCCCAAACTTAACCCCTCCTCTGCCTGAAGCTACAAGTGTTGTGCTGGTGTGGGCCTGAGCTACTCTCTTCTTAAACAGCTCCATCTTACTTTCCTTCTTTCGGATGACACGTCATGAAGATCTTTTGGACCAGGCAGTTGGTCAGTGGGTGCTGGGGGTGGGGGCGTGTTGGAGAGCTGCCACTCACCTCCTGAGAAGTTCCGTGTGCTCAATGTGTTTGATGAGCCCTGTCCGCATCATTATCGTTTGGAAACATTGTCGGTCGATGGCCCAGAGCTTAATGAAGGAAGGAAGGAAGGACTAACTCCTTCCTTCAGTTAGTCCTGACGAAGGGTCTCGGCCTGAAACGTCGACTGCGCCTCTTCCTATAGATGCTGCCTGGCCTGCTGCGTTCACCAGCAACTTTGATGTATGTTGCTTGAATTTCCAGCATCTGCAGAATTCCTGTTGTTCACAATACTCCAAGTATGGTCTGACCAATACCTAATAAGCCCTCAACATTACATCCTTGTTTTTATATTCTAGTCCTCCCAGAATGAATGCTAATGTTACATTTGCCTTCCTTATTGCAAACCAAGGGCAATTTACCACAGCCAATTAACTTACCGAGCCTTTGGGATGGAGAAGGAAACCAGGGCACACAGATACTACCCTACAGAGTCAATGGGAGCTTTCAGGATAACTGCACACTTCCAACTCTGGCCTCTTATTTATCCCCAAACTTAACCCCTCCTCTGCCTGAAGCTACAAGTGTTGTGCTGGTGTGGGCCTGAGCTACTCTCTTCTTAAACAGCTCCATCTTACTTTCCTTCTTTCGGATGACACGTCATGAAGATCTTTTGGACCAGGCAGTTGGTCAGTGGGTGCTGGGGGTGGGGGCGTGTTGGAGAGCTGCCACTCACCTCCTGAGAAGTTCCGTGTGCTCAATGTGTTTGATGAGCCCTGTCCGCATCATTATCGTTTGGAAACATTGTCGGTCGATGGCCCAGAGCTTAATGAAGGAAGGAAGGAAGGACTAACTCCTTCCTTCAGTTAGTCCTGACGAAGGGTCTCGGCCTGAAACGTCGACTGCGCCTCTTCCTATAGATGCTGCCTGGCCTGCTGCGTTCACCAGCAACTTTGATGTATGTTGCTTGAATTTCCAGCATCTGCAGAATTCCTGTTGTTCACAATACTCCAAGTATGGTCTGACCAATACCTAATAAGCCCTCAACATTACATCCTTGTTTTTATATTCTAGTCCTCCCAGAATGAATGCTAATGTTACATTTGCCTTCCTTATTGCAAACCAAGGGCAATTTACCACAGCCAATTAACTTACCGAGCCTTTGGGATGGAGAAGGAAACCAGGGCACACAGATACTACCCTACAGAGTCAATGGGAGCTTTCAGGATAACTGCACACTTCCAACTCTGGCCTCTTATTTATCCCCAAACTTAACCCCTCCTCTGCCTGAAGCTACAAGTGTTGTGCTGGTGTGGGCCTGAGCTACTCTCTTCTTAAACAGCTCCATCTTACTTTCCTTCTTTCGGATGACACGTCATGAAGATCTTTTGGACCAGGCAGTTGGTCAGTGGGTGCTGGGGGTGGGGGCGTGTTGGAGAGCTGCCACTCACCTCCTGAGAAGTTCCGTGTGCTCAATGTGTTTGATGAGCCCTGTCCGCATCATTATCGTTTGGAAACATTGTCGGTCGATGGCCCAGAGCTTAATGAAGGAAGGAAGGAAGGACTAACTCCTTCCTTCAGTTAGTCCTGACGAAGGGTCTCGGCCTGAAACGTCGACTGCGCCTCTTCCTATAGATGCTGCCTGGCCTGCTGCGTTCACCAGCAACTTTGATGTATGTTGCTTGAATTTCCAGCATCTGCAGAATTCCTGTTGTTCACAATACTCCAAGTATGGTCTGACCAATACCTAATAAGCCCTCAACATTACATCCTTGTTTTTATATTCTAGTCCTCCCAGAATGAATGCTAATGTTACATTTGCCTTCCTTATTGCAAACCAAGGGCAATTTACCACAGCCAATTAACTTACCGAGCCTTTGGGATGGAGAAGGAAACCAGGGCACACAGATACTACCCTACAGAGTCAATGGGAGCTTTCAGGATAACTGCACACTTCCAACTCTGGCCTCTTATTTATCCCCAAACTTAACCCCTCCTCTGCCTGAAGCTACAAGTGTTGTGCTGGTGTGGGCCTGAGCTACTCTCTTCTTAAACAGCTCCATCTTACTTTCCTTCTTTCGGATGACACGTCATGAAGATCTTTTGGACCAGGCAGTTGGTCAGTGGGTGCTGGGGGTGGGGGCGTGTTGGAGAGCTGCCACTCACCTCCTGAGAAGTTCCGTGTGCTCAATGTGTTTGATGAGCCCTGTCCGCATCATTATCGTTTGGAAACATTGTCGGTCGATGGCCCAGAGCTTAATGTTGGTGAGAGCTGCAAAGACAAAGGGAGGAAAGTCTCAGATCAGCCGCCTGAGACAAATCTGTCACAAAGACAGCCACTAACCCACTGTTAGAAGACTATTGAATGGTTCCATGGCTCTCTAGTACAATAAGATAGACGCGATTAATGATTAAAGAATAGCGTCAGACCTGCACAGGCAGGCTCCTCTCAGTCTCCACCCAACCAACAGGCGTCACCTGCCACTCATTTCCAACTTCATCACCTGCAGCCTATTTAAACCCAGCTCCCACCTACAATCATTGTGATTGGCGTTAGCGTCATTGAGCTTCACCGGGGGGCAGTATGGTGCAGCATCCAGGCTGGAGTCAGTGCTGCCCCCCACTGTTCACTTGGCAGAAAACAAGCTGAATTGTGTTTGACTGTAGACTGCTGAGACAGCCATGGACTTGGGAACTAGGACTATATATGTTTGTGTGACTGTATTTTACTGCTGTCTTATATGTGTTATGTGTGCCTTGAGCTGTGTATGACTGCTGGTACTGTGTTTTACACTTTAGCCCTGGAGTAACACTGTTTCATTTGTCTGTAGTCATGTATGGTTGAATGACGACTGAACTTGAATCTGTTCACCCATATGAACCAGCCATCCTCAACCAGTGGCTCCTAGCTTTTCAGTTAACTCATTGTTTTGTTGTGTTAAGTACCCGCTCTCTCTTGTCTTGTGGCCATGCGTGGCTTGGTATTTTGCAGTTTATTGTTAAAGTAAATTGCCAGGGCCGGAGAACTCCTCCCAACCATCTGTGGTATTTCTTTATTTTCCAGTAGATGCCTGCAAGAAAGTGACTTTGATAATAAACTGGCTTTGAACACTGAAGGCCTAGACAGAGTGTCTGCTGGGTCGCCTAGCTCCAGTGTGACATGCAGGGGACAAAACACACAGTGCAGCCCAGGCTGCAGACTTGGCAGTGGCCTTGAACACAATGCTGACATGCAGACTGGTGTGACTTTTCTCTCAAAACACCAGGCTCTATGCTGGAACACGTCCAGCACAGTTAGCGCCCAGAATCCTCCCATGATAAAGACAGATTTAAAATCCTGGTGTGTCAAGAAGCTTAAATCAAGCTCCAGAAATATTAGTCTATCCCCAGTCCTCCGTGTCTCCTGATATGAAAGCATTTCCTATTAGGCTTTCCATTCAATTTCCAGGTTTGATAAAGCCTCTCAGGGAGCACTGTTGCTATGGTAACCGAGGTGCTATTACCTCGGTTACCTCAGTACAGGGGTGCCTCACAAATCTCCATGGAAAGAGCACAGCAAGGTTTGAACCCGGAGCTGATTTGTATTCCTGTCACCCTTTTGGATTCGGCAGAACTCTGGTCCAGAAGAGAATGCGTTGGTTTCCAGTGCCCCCAGTTCTGAAGCTTGCCTATTGAAGCAGAGGACTAAATTATCATGTACAGACTCTGCTTTGGAGATTCACAGCAGAGAAGGGGACACATCAGACTGGTTCCTGATGAAAACCAATGGAAGACATCATGTTTCAGTCGTACAAGACTTTGGATTCAACATAGTTGGAATATTGCGTGTAGTTCTCGTTCCCAGAACAAGAAGGTATCTGGTTGCACTAGAAGGAGTGCAGAAGAGATTTACTGGGAAGGGGGGCTTATCCTAATGGACATTTCAGAAAGGCTGGGATTATTCTCACCAGAGGGTAGGTGTAATGAGCTTCCCAGGTTCCCAGGTCCCTCTTGAGGTTCACCAGGTCTCTTTCAAATTTCCCAAGTCTCTCTCAAGAATCCCCAGGACTCTCTCGAGATTCACAAGACCTTCTTGTGGTTCCTGTCTTTCTTGAAATTCCCCAAGTCTCTATCTCTTGAGGTTCCCAAGTTTCTCTCGAGGTTGCCAGGGCTCTCTCTAGATTCCCAAGTTTCTCTTGAAATTCCCAAGTCTCTCTTGAAATTCCTCAGGTCTCTCTCAAGTTTCCCAAGTCTGTCTCAGCTGTCAGGTACCACCTATAGGGAGGAGTCTACTGTAATGAGCTCTTCAGGCCTGTGTGGGGCATTGGAGAGTGTTGTAATCTTTGGCTTTTAGAGCACCTGAATTGGTGAATTGTTACTTAACGAGAGTTGTTAATCATTTAGAGCTCCTTGTGTTTTTCTCAAGAGATTCACTCTTTGTAATGTGGTCTCCCGATGTTTCTGTTTAAGCTGGTTAAGTTTATTTTGATAGGCTCATGGATTCTGTGTTATTTTTATTATTTAAGTGGACTTCCGATTAGAGCTAATAGTGGGGTCCTAGTTTTGAGAAAGTTACGCTTTGCAATGTCACTTGGCCAAGCCAGCGGTGTTCTATTGGAATTATTATGAATAAACTCTGGTCACCGTCTCTACATCGGAGTCTGTCTTTCCTCCGTACTCAGCTGCCGACATTGCCGGTGCACATCGTGACAGGAGATCCCTGAGGTATGACTCCTCACACAGCAATCATGCCCAGGGTGTCTGCTATTTGTTCAGTCTCTGTCAATCTTCTACCACTATCTCCCCTCCCATCCTCCCCCAGGCCACCACCCTCCCAACCGTGCCCCTCCTCAGCTGCTGGCTCTCACTCACCTTTGACAGTGGCTGTCCTCGTGCAGTTGTAGAGAATCGCCAGCTCTCCAAACACTTTCCCTGGTATCATTGTGCAGAGCTTCACGCCCTCTTTGGTCACCTCCACCTTGCCCTCTGTGGAGAGACACAGATAATCATTCACCTCATCCCAGGGGCACGATTTCAGAACAGCCCTGTTATATCATCTCAGATCCATAAAAGGCTTGAAACTTGGAAGCCCTGTGCAAAATTCAAATGTACCATTCACCCTCTTCAAAGAGAGTTCCTGAGTCTTTTGCATGGATACCAACCCAAATTCTTGTAGACAGAACCTGTGCACCAAAAATTATGCTGAGCAGGAATCAGAATCAGATTTAATATCAGGAATATGCTGTGAAGTGTGCCTTCTTTACTGAGAAACCACAGTCAGTCCAGATTGAAAATTATATCTCCTCTTTACTGACAATCAACACAGGCACACCTCAAGGATTCAACCAGTTCCATCAAGGGCACTGAACCCCCTCCACACCCATTGAGGACATCATTACTAGGAAATGCCTCAAACAGGTGGTTTCCATCGTTAGGGACCCTCACCGTCCAGGGCATGTCACCTTCTCATTGTTACCATCAGAGTCAACGTACACGACCCTGACGATACGCACTCAACATTTCTTCCCCTCTGCCATCCGACTTCTGAATGCACCATTAACTCATGAACACCACCTCACTTTCTGGCAACACACATCAAAGTTGCTGGTGAACGCAGCAGGCCAGGCAGCATCTATAGGAAGAGGTGCAGTCGACGTTTCAGGCCGAGACCCTTCGTCAGGACTAACTGAAGGAAGAGTGAGTAAGGGATTTGAAAGCTGGAGGGGGAGGGGGAGATGCAAAATGATAGGAGAAGACAGGAGGGGGAGGGATAGAGCCGAGAACTGGACAGGTGATAGGCAGAAGGGGATACGAGAGGATCATGGGTCAGGAGGTCCGGGAAGAAAGACGGGGGGGGGTGACCCAGAGGATGGGCAAGAGGTATATTCAGAGGGACAGAGGGAGAAAAAGGAGAGTGAGAGAAAGAATGTGTGCATAAAAAAGAGTAACAGATGGGGTACGAGGGGGAGGTGGGGCCTAGCGGAAGTTAGAGAAGTCAATGTTGATGCCATCAGGTTGGAGGCTACCCATACGGAACATAAGGTGTTGTTCCTCCAACCTGAGTGTGGCTTCATCTTTACAGTAGAGGAGGCCGTGGATAGACATGTCAGAATGGGAATGGGATGTGGAATTAAAATGTGTGGCCACTGGGAGATCCTGCTTTCTCTGGCGGACAGAGCGTAGATGTTCAGCAAAGCGGTCTCCCAGTCTGCGTCGGGTCTCACCAATATATAAAAGGCCACATCGGGAGCACCGGACGCAGTATATCACCCCAGTCGACTCACAGGTGAAGTGATGCCTCACTTGGAAGGACTGTTTGGGGCCCTGAATGGTGGTAAGGGAGGAAGTGTAAGGGCATGTGTAGCACTTGTTCCGCTTACATGGATAAGTGCCAGGAGGGAGATCAGTGGGGAGGGATGGGGGGGACGAATGGACAAGGGAGTTGTGTAGGGAGCGATCCCTGCGGAATGCAGAGAGAGGGGGGGAGGGAAAGATATGCTTAGTGGTGGGATCCCGTTGGAGGTGGCGGAAGTTATGGAGAATAATATGTTGGACCCGGAGGCTGGTGGGGTGGTAGGTGAGGACCAGGGGAACCCTATTCCTAGTGGGGTGGTGGGAGGATGGAGTGAGAGCAGATGTACGTGAAATGGGGGAGATGCATTTAAGAGCAGAGTTGATAGTGGAGGAAGGGAAGCCCCTTTCTTTAAAAAAGGAAGACATCTCCCTCGTCCTAGAATGAAAAGCCTCATCCTGAGAGCAGATGCGGCGGAGACGGAGGAATTGCGAGAAGGGGATGGCGTTTTTGCAAGAGACAGGGTGAGAAGAGGAATAGTCCAGATAGCTGTGAGAGTCAGTAGGCTTATAGTAGACATCAGTGGATAAGCTGTCTCCAGAGACAGAGACAGAAAGATCTAGAAAGGGGAGGGAGGTGTCGGAAATGGACCAGGTAAACTTGAGGGCAGGGTGAAAGTTGGAGGCAAAGTTAATAAAGTCAACGAGTTCTGCATGCGTGCAGGAAGCAGCGCCAATGCAGTCGTCGATGTAGCGAAGGAAAAGTGGGGGACAGATACCAGAATAGGCACGGAACATAGATTGTTCCACAAACCCAACAAAAAGGCATGCTCTCTTTTGTACTACTTGTTGTATATTTTCAATTGTAACAGCATTTTTTAATGTATAGCACTGTAGCGCTGCCACAAAACAACCGATTTCATGACATCTCTCAGTGATAATAAACCTGATTCTGAATTGGGTTGCTTTGTGGCAGCAGTACAGCAGAATGCATAAAATATATATGTGTCTCAATAAATAAAATATGTAGGTCACAATAAATAAAATATATGTCACAATAAATAAAATATATATGTCACAATAAATAAAATATATAGGTCACGATAAATAAAATATATATGTCACAATAAATAAAATATATATGTCACGATAAATAAAATATATAGGTCACGATAAATAAAATATATATGTCACAATAAATAAAGATAGAAATGGTGCAAAAGCAGAAGAGTGAGGAAGTGTTCATGGGTTCATGGACCATTCCTGGATCAAAACTTTTCCATGGATGGCTTCCAGACCGTTCGGGCTGACCGGAAGTGCACTGAGAGCGGTAAGTGTAAAGGAGTTGGGGGCTTACTGTTCTGGTTAACAACGGATGGTGCAACCCGGGTCATATTACGATTGAGGAACGTGTTTGTATCCCGGATATTGAACTTTTTGCTGTTGGACTCCGGCCATATTCCACCGAGATACGACACTGGGCGTCATGGGAGGTTGTTCCTGCCTGTGGCCATCGAACTTTGCAGCTCCTCTCGTGGAGGGTCAGACACCCTGAGCCAATAGGCTGGTGCTGGACTTATTTCCATCTGGCATAGTTTGCATTTTGTTGTTTGATTGTTTGTGGTTTTTGTATTGCTATATTTATGCTCTATTCTTGGTTGGTGCGGCTGTAACAAAACCCAATTTCCCTCGGGATCAATAAATTATATCTATCTATCTATTTATCTATTCAGAAACCAGATGGCGATTCAGAAACCAGATGGCGGAGGCGAAGAACCAGTTCTTAAAACATTGAGTGTGGGTCTTCAGGCTCCTGTACCTCCTCCCTGATAGTGCCAATGAGAAGAGGGCATGTCCTGGATGCTGAGGGTCCTTAATGATGGATGTATACAGGTCACGCCAAACATAATTACTTCTATCATCGTCATCATTATGTGAGAGATCATGGTCTTTCCATGATCATGATTGTTCTTGGCACATTTTTCCTACAGAAGTGGTTTGCCATTGTCTTCTTCTGGGCAGTGTCTTTACAAGACGGGTGACCCCAGCCAATATCAATACCCTTCAGAGACTGTCTGCCTGGAGTCAGTGGTCACATAACCAGGACTTGTGATCTGCACCAGCTGCTCATACGACCATCCACCACCTGCTCCCATGGCTTCACGTGACCCTGATCGGAGGCTAAACAGGTGCTACACCTTCCCCAAGGGTGATCTGCAGGCTAGCGGAGGGAAGGAGCACCTTACACCTCCTCTGGTAGAGACATATCTCCACCCTGTCACTGAAAGCAATACATTTGGGCGCTGTAAATGAACAGAACAAAAGATATTTTAGTTGACCTGGAAATTGGGTGCCCTAGTGACAAATGCTCTCGCCTGCCTGTAATGACAGTTTAATCAGATTTGAAATGGGTTGCCTCAAATTTCAACTTAATCCTTCAGACACAGCTGTGACTCGCATTCGTCACCTTGGCACCTAATCCTATTTCTTGCTGTAATTGCTGCTAAATGGCTTGTGTGCACAGATGGAGTGACAGTGATTCTCGCAAACACACTTTGGAAAGGAAACAAGGAAGCAAAGTATAAATGAACACTGAGTCAGGGAGAACATCTCCTGGTGGACATGAAGGAACTGGGTCAGGGAGAACGTCTCCTCATGGACATGAAGGAACTGGGTCAAGGAGAACATCTCCTGGTGGACATGAAGGAACTGAGTTGGGGAGAACATCTCCTCATGGACATAAAGGAACTGGGCCAGGGAGAACATCTCCTGGTGGACATGAAGGAAGGAACTGAGGTGGGGAGAACATCTCCTGGTGGACATGAAGGAAGAAACTGAGTTGGGAGAGAACATCTCCTCATGGACATTAAGGAAGGAACTGAGTCAGGGAGAACATCTCCTTGTGGACGTTAAGGAAGGAACTGAGTCAGGGAGAACATCTCCTTGTGGACATGAAGGAACTGGGTCAGGGAGGACATCTCCTTATGGACATGATAAGTTGGGGAGAACATGAAGAAATTTTTCAGTCAAGGTGATGGGTGATATTTGGTGATGGTGTACTGATATTCTTCATTCTTTATAACTGTAGAATGTTGTTGCTTGATGCAGTGGTGAGAGTAGAAGTGACAGGCTTTAGCTCAAAGGAGACCTCAGCTCGGAAGAGGCGTTGGCTCTCTGTAAAGCATCTGTTAAGGTTTCCTTTTTGTTTTTTTTTCCTCTCTTACTGTACCATTTAAATGTCTGTGGTGTACTTTTTGTGCCGGATGTTGGAAAACTGGGAGAGTCTCCCTGGGAACTACATCTGCATGAAGTGCATCCGGCTGCAGCTCCTTGAAGACCGTGTTAGGGATCTGGAGCAGCAGCTGGATGACCTTCAGCTTGTACGGGAGAGTGAGGAGATAATCGATCAGAGTTACAGGGAAGTAGTCGCCCCGAAGTTGCAGGAGGCGAGTAGCTGGGTGACTGTCAGGAGAAATGGAAATAGGCAGTTAGAGCAGAGCACCCCTGTGGCCACTCCCCTCAAAAACAAGTATACTGCTTTGGATACTTTTGTGGGGATGACCTCCCGGGAGAATGTCACGGTGACCAGGTTACAGGCACTGACTATGGGTCCATGGTGCAGAAGGGAAAGAGAGGGAAGAAGGGAATGATAGTGATAGGGGACTCAATAGAGCGGGGAAGAGACAGGAGATTCTGTGGATGTGAACAGGACACCTGGATAGTATGTTGCTTCCTGGTGCCAGGGTCAGGGACATCTCAGATCGTGTCCACAACATTTTAAAGAGGGAGGGGAGCAGCGAGATGTCTTGGGAAGTATTGGTACCAATGACAGAGGAAGGAAAACCAATAAGGTCCTGGAGAGAGAATTTAGAGAGCTAGGTAGAAAGCTGAGAAGCAGGACCTCCAGGGTAGTAATTTCTGGATTGCTGCCCGTGCCGTGTGCCAGTGAGGGTAGAAACAGGATGATTTGACAGATAACTGCGTGGCTGAGAAGCTGGTACAGGGGGCAGGGCTTCAGTTTCTTGGATCATTGGGATCTCTTCTGAGGGAGGTATGACCTGTACAAAAGTGATGGGTTGCACCTGAACCCGAGGGGGACCAATATTCTTGTGGGCAGGTTTGTTAGAGCTGTTGGGGAGGGTTTAAACTAATTTGATGGGGGGGGGTGGGAACCGGAGTGAAGGGACTCAGGATAGGGCAGATGGTAAAAAAGTAAAGATATCGTGCAGTCAGACTGTCAGGAAGGGCAGGCAGCTGATGGGACTTCATTGCAGCCAGCAGACTGAGTATCAAAACATTAGGGATGCAGAAAGGATAGCAAATACAGTGCTCAAGGTGTATCTAAACATGCGTAGTATAAGAAATAAGGTGGATGATCTTGTAAATGTTAGATTGCCAGGTATGATGGTGTGGCCATCACTGAATGCTGTACTGTATGTATTCAATGAAGTCTTTGGGGTAACTGCAGGTCTCTGTCTTTGCTGTTGCTTTTGCTCCATGCTTGAGTGCTCGGTGACGGGTGCCAATGCTTTTTTCTACCAGTGGGGGGAGGGGGATTGTTGCTCGCTGCTGCTTACGTGTGGGAGGGAGGGGGAGCTGGGGGGGGGAGACTTTGAGGTTCTAACATTTAACCGTCATTCATTCTTTGAGGCACTCCTCTGTTTTCACGGATGGTTGCAAAGAAAAAGCATTTCAGGATGTATATTGTATACATTTCTCTGACATTAAATGTACCTTTGAAACCTTTGAGAATGTGATCTAAGTGACTTTGACCGTGGATTGATTGTTGGTGCCAAGTAGAGTGATTTAAGTACTGTATCTCAGAAACTGCTGATCTCCTGGGATTTTCACACACAACAGTCTCTAGAGTTTACAGAGAATGGTGCGAGAAACAAAAATAAACATCCAGTTCTGTGGGTGAAAATGCCTTGTTAATGAGAGAGGTCAGAGGAGAATGGCCAGACTGGTTCAAGCTGACAGGAACTCAAATAACCACGTGTTACAACAGCGGTGTGCAGAAGAACATCTCTGAACTCATTGAACCTTGAAGTGGATGGGCTACAGAGCAGAAGACCACAGACATACACTCAGTGGCCACTCTATTGAGTACAGGAAGTACCTAATAAAGCAGCTACTGAGCAAATGTCCTTCTATAATAAATCTGCCTTGGATTTTGATCTTTGAGCTTTGAAGATCAACTCAGGGTCCATCACCGCTACTCAATCCTCGACTCTGCACGGACAAGAGTCTCACCATAGAAAGCCACCGTCTGAACCATTGTTGTGTGCAGGTGGCAGCCGACTCCCAGGGCTGTCACTAGCAAATGCTCTGTGTGACAGAGAAGAGACTGCAATCATTACTGGAATAATCAGATGAATGAACTATCATTTCCAGGAAGATTTGCACATGATCTCACACAGAACAGCTCAATTTCACGTCTTTTTAAGGATGGGGCTACAATATTCACTGAGAATTTGTATCCGCAAAGCTCACTGTCTTTTGCTCATTGGTTGTTTGGCCATCTTTGTTGAATGTGGTTGATAATTGATTCTTTTGTGTTCCTTTGTAGTTACTGTGAATGCCCACAAGAAAATGAATCTCAGTGTTGTCTATGGTGACATAAATGTACTTTGATGATAAATTTACTTTGAATCTGGAGGAACAATAAAGGGTGTTGTTGATACCAGCAGCAACACACAAAACGGAGGAGGAACTCAATGGATCAGACAGCACCTGTGGAGTAGAGACCATAAGACCAAAAGATTTGGGAGCAGATTTGGGCCATTTGCTCCATCACGTGTGTTTCACCATTTCATCATGGCTGATCCAATTTTCCTCTCAGCCCCAATCTCCTGCCTTCTCCCCGTATCCCTTCATGCCCTGACCAATCAAGGATCTGCCAACCTTTGACTTGACCTCCACAGCCACCTGATTCATTACAGGCCACAGATTCATCACATGCCAGCTAAAGAAATTCCTGCTCCTCTCCGTTCTAACTGGACACCGCTCTATTATGTGCAATCAATGTTTCTGGTTGGGATCTTTCTTCTGGACTGGCCCTCATCCTGTTGTCTGGTCTCGACCTGAAATGCTGACTGTCCTTTTAAAGATGAAGATTTGCTTTATTTTAAACACAAGAGATTCTGCAGATGCTGGAAATCCAGAGCAACACACACAAAATGCAGGCAGCAGGTCAGGCAGCATCTATGGAGAGGAATAAACTGCTAATGTTTCGGGGCGAGACCCTTCACCAGGACTAGAAAGGAAGGGGGAAGAAACCAGATTAAGAAGATTAGGGTGAGGGGGAAGAGTACAAGCTGGCAGGTGATAGGTGAGAGCCAGTGAGGAGGAAGTTTGTTGGGTGGCAGAGGGGGAGTGAAGTAAGAAGCTGGGAGGTGATAGGCAGAAGGGGTAAAGTGCTGAAGAAGGAGGAATCTGATAGGAGAGAACAGTGGAGCCTAGGAGAAAGGGAAGGAGAAAGAGCTCCAGGGAGAGGTGATGGCCAGATGAGAAGAGAAGTTGTAAAAGTTGGTGTTCATGCTGTTAAATGAGCTTTACTTGTCACATGTATATTGAAACATACAGTGAAATGTCTTGTTAGTGTCACCGACCAATGTTGGCTGTTCATTCCTCTCCGTAGATGCTGCCTGACCTGCTGAGTTCCTCCAGCACTTTGTGTGAGTTGCTCTGGATTTCCAGCATCTGCAGAATCTCCAGTGTTCATTGTTACAATTATTCTGAGTTGTTTGCAAGTTATTAAAATTTAATCTAATGAAAATTGATTTATACAGTTTAAAGATAAGTACCGGTAACTGAACTCCTATACAAAGGTGATGCTTAAGACCATGACACATAGGAGCAGAATTAGGCCAGTGAGGAGCATTTGATGGCTCTGGGTCTGGGCCTGTACTCATTGAAACCCGATGGGTATTGAAAGGCCTACAGTTGATGTGGAGAGGATGTTTCCTATAGTGGGTGAGTCTAGGACTAGATGGCTCAGCCACAGAATAAAAGGAACGTCCCTTTAGAACAGAGACGGGGAGAAGTTTCCTTAACCAGACGTCTGTGAAACAGTGGCATTCACTGCTACAGACAGCTGCGGAGGCCAAGCCACTGGGTTTACTTAAAGCAGAGCTTGATAGGTTCTTGATTAATCATCAGTGTCAAAGATTACGGGGAGGTGGCAGGAGAGTGGTGTCGAGAGGGATATTAAATAAGCCATGATGGAATAGCTGAGAAGACAAAATAATTTAGAAACGTTACTCAGTTTTTCCTGTTGCCCTAAATCTTTATTCTGGTTAATTCCCATTGAAATCAAAGGGGTGCCACTCCAGGTCCCCCCTGCTGCCACCTGCTGTTCTATGTGTGTATGGTAAGTCCTCTCTCCCACCTTCACCGAGTCAGTGTAACACTGCTCTGAATCAGGCTCTTCGGCCCAACTAGTCCATGCTGACCACTAGTTTCTGATACTCTGACTCTGCTGGTCTGCACTTTTATCAGTTCCACAGCTTCACATGTCTCTCTCCCTGGGCAAGGGACCAGCACCTGCAACTGTCAAATAGAATTAGTAAAACAGAGCCATGCACACAAAGTGCTGGAGGAACTCAATGGATTAGGCAGCATCTGTGAGGAAAACAGAACTTTCCAGTGGCCAAACATTCTAATTCCAGTTCCCTTTCCCGTTCTGACACAACGGTCCATGGCCTCCTCTTGTGCCAGGATGAGGCTACCCTCAGGGTGGAGGAACAACACCTCATATTCCATCCAGGTAGCCTCCAACCTGATGGCATGAATATCAATTTTGCCTTCCAGTAAAAAAAAATCTCTCCCCCTTCCCCCTTCTTCTATTTCCCACTCTGACCTCTTCCCTCTTCTCACCTGCTTATCACGTCTCCCTGGTGACCCTCCTCCTTCTCTTTCTCCTATGGTCCACTCTCCTCTCTTGTCAGATTCCTTCTTCTCCAACTCTTGGCTCTTCCAGCCCACTTGGCTTCACCTATCACCTTCTAGCTGTCTTCCTTCCCCTGCCACCACCTTTTTTATTCTGGGATCTTCCCCCTTCCTTTCCAGTCCTGAAACAGTCACAATGTGTGCTGGCAATATCAGAACCCACACGGAGGAAAGACCAACTCCGTGTGGAATGACAAAGAAAGTTTATTTGTATTAATTCCAAAGGAACATTGGTGGTTCAGCTGAGCGATACCCCAAGAAATAACATTCTCAAAACTAGGACCCCGCAATTAGTGCTAATCAGGCATCCACTTAAATAATACAAATGACACAGAATCCCTGAGCCCATCAATATAAACTCAACAAGCTTAAACAGAAAGCACCAGAAGGCCACATTACAGAGAGCAAGTCGATTGAGGAAAAAACACAAGGAACTCCCACCAATTAAAGATTCTCGCTAAACAACAATTAACCAATTCAGATACTCTGAAACCTTTGGCATCCAATGCTCTCTGGCCTTAAGGGCTCATTACAGAAATGTCAACTGTTTATTATTTTCCATAGATGCTGCCTGGCCTGCTGAGTTCCTCCAGCAATTTGTGTGTGCTGCTCTCGATTCCCAGCATCTGCAGAATCTTTTGTGTTTATACAAAAATAGAGGAAGAATTTGTGTTACATTTTGTTGGCTTCCAACTGGCCATTTCATTCATTATGAACACCATTCAAGCCCCAGCTCCCTATCTGACAGCACCGAATATAGTGGTTAGCGTAACACTTTACAGCACGAGCAAGTTCAATTCCCGCCCCGTCTGTAAGGAGTTTGTACATTCTGGGTTCTCTGGCTTCCTCTCACATTCCAAAGACGTACGGATTGATAACAATTAGTAAATTATGGACATGCTATGCTGGCCCTGGGTGCATGGCAACATTGTGGGTGGCCCCCAGCACGTCTCTCGGACTGTGTTGGTCATTGATACAAATGGGCGCATTTCACTGTATGTTTTCACATACATGATGAGTAAAGTTAATCTCTTTAATCTCTTTTATCAGAGAGTGGAGGGAATTGAACATACATATCTCTTTGGTAAAACCCCTCTCCAGGGAATATGTGTAAATCTGGGTCAAAAACACCACATTTACTCTGACCCAGTGCTTTCAAACTACAAACATGATTACGCGATGCTTTTAAGATATTAGAAAAAGTGGCTAGAGCTCTTTGAGGGAAATATTGATTCAATTTCTCTACTATAAAGTCCTAGATGGCTTAAATGCCTTAGAATTGAATAACTTGCCCTTTGTTAGATAGTTCTGTTGAATGTATAATGGTTGCCCCACCACTTTGAGTGGGATATGTAAAAACAGTGTGTGATGAGAGGCCTAGGCGAGGATGGTAAGGACCCAGGTCTGGAGTATCCAAGACGAAAATCGAGACACGATTTTCGGACTGAGATGAGAACAGGGTTCTTGACTGGATACTAGGCGAGAACCTGCCAAGACTAGATGAGAATCCAAATGAGACAGAAATCCTAAACGCAGTCGCAGACGGAACCAAAGTTGAGCTGACGGTTGAACACTGACCTGAGTTCAGGCGCTCTTTAAATACCCAGACCTTGGCACCAAAACGCAGCTGCCAATTCCTGGGCCAGAATGTTTAAAGGGACAGCGCTGGCTCTCCATACTTTGGAGAATCAGAGCGCCTAATCCCTGGAGGCTGGCGCGGTCCGGTGCGTACCCGTAACGGAGTCCCAGTCACGCGGATTGGAAACAGACCCTTCAGCCTGGCTTTTCCATGTTGGCAAGTCGCCCATTGAGACTGTCCTGTTTGGCTCAGTTTGGCCCACATTCCTCGAAACTTTCCCTAGCCACGTACCTGTCTAAGTGTCTTTTAAACATTGTACTGTGTCCGTCTCTACCACTTCCTCTGACAACTCCTTCCCTATACCCACCACCCTCTGTGTGAAGAACTTACCCCTAAGTTCTTTCTAAATCCTTTCCACTTTCACCATAAACCTCTGCCTTCTCGTTTTAGAACTCTCTACCCTGGGGGTAAAAGGCTGTCGCCATTTACCTTATCTGTGCCATCGTGATTTTAGAAACCTATATAAGATCACCCCCTCAGCCTCCTATGCTCTGGGGTACTTGGGGGCAGGCAGCACAGTAGCGTGGTAGTTAACATGACACTTTAAAGTCAAAGTGACCGAGATTCAATTCCTGCAGATGTCTGTGAGGAGTTTGTACGTTCTCCACATGATTGTGTGGGTTTCCTCCAAGTGCTTCAAGCTCCTCCCACAGTCCAAAGACGTACCAGTTATCAGGTTAATTGGTCACTGTGAGTTGTCCTATGATTAGGTTAGTTAAATCGAGGGTTACCGGGCAGCGTGGCTCGAAGGGCCGATTTCGCGCTGTATCTCAATAAATAAAAATAAATTTTTAAAAAGCCCCAGTCTCTCCTAATAACTCAAATCCTCCAGTCATTGTGAAACTTTCCTGCAGCCCTCCTGTTCATGAGAACTCTGGTGAAGCCCCCAGGACTGCGGCCCCGGATTTCTGCATGCCTGATACCATTCACCAGCGCTGTGCTGGAGAGCTGAGCTGCCCTTCAACATGCGAATGCAGATGCAGCAGCATTAAAACACCGGTCACTGTGCTCGCAACCCAGAGGCCTGCTTCGATGTGACACAAACGTCAACAAGCCTCGTGCATTTTTCATAACACGTAGCACCTGGTTAAGCGAGCCATGGCTTTTCTCTTTGGAGAATAGGAGGATGTGAGGTTACTTGACAGAGGTGTACAGGATGATAAGAAGCATAGATAGGGACATTTTTCCCAGGGTGGAAATGGCTAATACGAGGGGGCAAATTTTTAAGGTGACTGGGGGAAAGTATAGGGGGATGTCAGGAGTGAGTGGTGGGTATGTGGAACACACTGCCAGGGTTGGTGGTAGAGGCAGATATATTAGGGACATTTAAGAGACCCTTAGATGGAACATAGATTACAGAAAAGTGGAGGACTATGTGGAGTGAAAGAGTTAGATTGATCTTCGAGTAGGTGAAAGGGTTGGTATGATGGGTTGTATGCTCTGTGTTCTATATTGTGCTGCGCACTAATCTGCATACAGTACTAAGAATTCCATTGCATTGCCTGATTTTATTCCAATACGTACTTCACAATCTGCTGAGCACTGATCAGTTCTGCTGAGCAGCAGCAAATGGATGGGTTTTAGGTAATTGACTTCAGCTTTCAGACTCTGATCATACCTTCCATCACGTAAACCATCGAGCCCACGTCTCCCTCTTTGATGATGCAGCTATCTTTGGTGTACTCCACGGGGTACATGCAATCGACAATCTCCTGGATCTGGGACATCTCCAAGTTCTTCATGAAGTCATTCTCCAGAAAGGCATCCTGAATCAGGTTCCTGGACCTGTTGCACAGAATCAGCGACACATTGGGGATGGACTTGGAATCGGGTCAAGTTCAAGTTTAATTGGAATTCAACCAAACATGAAATCCCATCAATTCAGACAAGTGAAACAGTGTTCCTCTGGGGCCAAGGTACAAAACACAATACCTACAGTCACACACAGCACAAGGCACGTATAGCACGTATATGATATCAGTAAAATACAGTCACACAAAAAGTATAAGCCCAAGACCCTGAATTCATGAATGCTGCAGAAGTCTGCAGTCCAACAATATTCATTCTTTTTATCCGTTTACACACAGGCACCCGACTGCTTCAGGACTCGACCCTCAGCCCACAGCTCTCACAGTAAGTGCCAGAAGTGTTCCTCGGCAATGGCTTGCCCACGTCCTGACCTTGTGTGTGATATTGTTGACATTAACTTAATTCTAAATTCACTACTTTGTGGTCAAAGTTATTGACTTTCAAATGTACAGGTAAGTAGGTTTACTGGTCAGGTGGGTATACCCCGCTGCTGCCCTTGACCATGTAGGTTTCCTCTGGGCGCTTCGGTTTCCTCCCACAGGCCAAAGACCTGCCAGATCGTAGGTTAAGTGGTCACTGTAAATTGTCCCGTGATGAGGCTGGAGTTAAATTGAGGTTGCTGGGGGGTGTGGCTCAAAGAGCGGGTAGGGCATACTCCGGGCTGTATCTCAATAAATAAAAATTATTAATAAATAAATAATAGTGCAGCGCCAGCTCATTCTGCTGGAAGGATCTGTTACTGTGCCGTATCTTAAAATAAGGAATTGATTTGAGTTCAAGGTGATCAAAGCGGTCAGAATGTTGCTAAACTCCGGTGAATAGAGCTGTTTCCCTGATTGATCAGGGAATGTTGCTGCTCTTGAACCTGGTGGTGTGGGACTTCGGGTTTCTGTACCTCCTGCCCGATGGCAGCTGCAAAAGGATGGCATGGCCCAGGTGGTGGCGACTGGAGATCTTTGATGATGGACGTTCCCTTCTTCAGGCAGCACCAACTGTAGATGTGACCGACGGGAGGGAGGGATGTGTCTGTGATGTTTTGGGCAGAGACCACCATTCTCTGCAGCTTCTTACATTCTGATTGGGGTGATCACCAGATGGATTGGCCAAAAGTTCTTGACCCAGGAAGTTCCTGATGTCATTGTCCTCCCAGGAAGAGTTCAGAGTAGTTGAGGGTCCTGGAAGAGTACGAGGAAGTGAACGAGTGGGTTAGTAAGGTTGGTGGTGTTGTGGATAGTGTAGAAGGTTGTTGTAGGTTACGATGGAACATTACCAGGATGCAGAGCTGGGCTGAGAAGTGGAAAATGTAGTTCAACCCAGAAAAGTGTGAAGTGATTCACTTTGGAAGGGCAAACTTGAAGGTGGAATACAGAGTTAATGGCAGGGTTCTTAACAGTGTGGAGGAACTGAGAAATCTAGAGGTCCACGTCCATAGATCCCACCAAGTTGCTGCTCAAGTTGATTGGGTTAGAAGGCATACAGTTGTGTTGGCATTCATTAGTTGGGGGATTGAGCTTAAAAGCCACAAGGTAATGTTGTAGCTCTATAGAACCCTGGTTGGACCACATTTGGAACATCGTGTTCCGTTCTGGTCGCCTCATTCTAGGAAGAATCTGGAAGCTTTAGAAAGAGTGCAGAGGAGAGAGTACCAGGATGCAGCATGGATTAAAGAGCATACTTTATGAGGATAGGTTGAGTGAGCTGGGCTTTTCTCTTTGGAGAGATGGGGGGTGAGATGTGACGTGACAGAGATGTGTAAGATGAATGGAGGCATAGATCGAGTGGGCACCCAGAGACTTTCCTGGGGCAGAAATGGTTAAAGGAAGCAGCATAATTTTAAGGTGTTTGGAGGAAAGAATAGAGGGGATGTCAGAGGTAGCTTTTTTACACAGAGTAGTCGGTGTGTGGAACGTGCTGCTGGGGTTATAGTAGAGGCAGATACATTAGAAACATTTAAGAACACATGGATGATAGAAAAATGGAGGGCTATGTGGGAGGGAAGGGATAGATTCATCTTGGAGTAGATTGAAAGGTCCCAGCAACACTGTGGGCTGAAGGACCTGTACCTCACTCATTGCTACCATCAGTGAGGAGGTACAGAAGCCCGAGGACACACATTGAATGATTCCGGAACAGTATCTTTCCCTCTGCCATCAGATTTCTGGATGGACATTGAACCCATGAACACTATCTCACTATGTTTTTTGCATTACTTATTTAATTTAACTTTTTAAGATATGTATTATATATATTAAAACGTTAAATTAAATAAGTTAAATTATATATATATATTTGGAGACATGATAGAGGTATACAAGATAATAAGAGGAATAGATAGAGTGGATAGCCAGCGCCTCTTCCCCAGGGCACCACTGCTCAATACAAGAGGACATGGCTTTAAGGTAAGGGGTGGAAAGTTCAAGGGGGATATTAGAGGAAGGTTTTTTACTCAGAGAGTGTTTGGTGCATGGAATGCACTGCCTGGGTCAGTGGTGGAGGCAGGTACACTCGTGAAGTTTAAGAGACTGCTAGACAGGTATATGGAGGAATTTAAGGTGGGGGGTTATATGGGAGGCAGGGTTTAAGGGTCGGCACAACATTGTGGGCCGAAGGGCCTGTACTGTGCTGTACTAAACTATGTTCTATGTTCTCTGTATATATATTTCCTAATGTACTTCACAGTTTTTATTGTTATGTGTTGCAATGAGCTAGTGCCGCAAAACAACAAATTTCACATTTGCCAGTGATATTAAACCTGATTCTGACTCTGTGATGTTCTGTGCAGTGAAGCAGTTCAGTACCAGAGAGAAAGTATTTAAACTCAACACAATATGGGACTTGCTGAAGATCAGACGCAGCAGAATGAAGGGATCAAAGGGAGGACTTGGCAGGTGGTGGTTAGACCGAAGGTATCATGTTGATCCTTTGAGGGAAGAAAGATTTTATTGCTTCATTTTCAAACGCTTGCAAGCATACAGAATATGGTGATTCAAATTCATCTCTCATAAAAGACCCCCAAGGCAAAGTAAGACAGTGTTTGCATTCAAAGGAAGCTGTGTGCAATATGGAATCTGCAATTCACAGTAAACCTAAAATACACTGATTAGGTGCACCTGTACACCTGCTCATTTACGCAAATATCTAATCAGCCAATCATGCGGCAGCAACTCAAAGCATAAACGCCATGCAGACATGGTCAAGAATGCGGGAGAAATGTGATTTAAATGACCTTGACCATGGAATGATTGTTGGGGCAAGACAGTGTGGCTTGAGTATCACAGAAACTACTGATCTTCTTGGATTTTCATGCAGAATAGTCTTTAAAGTTTACAGAGAATGGTATGAAAAAAACATCCAGCAACTGGTTGTTTTGTGGCTGAAAACACTGTGTTATTGTGAGAGGTCAGAGGAGAATGGCCAGGCTGGTTCAAGCTGACAGGAAGGTGACAGTAACTCAAATAACCACACGTTACCACAGTGGTGCGCAGAAGAGCATCTCTGAATGGACGACATGTCAATTCTTGAGGTGGATGGACTACAGCAGCAGACCATGAACATTCACTCTGTGGTCACTTTTTTAGATACAGGAGGCACCTCATAAAGTTGCCACTGACTGTATGTTCATTGCTGGTGTGAAATTAGTAAAATTGTTAGACTGAATTCCTCTGAGCTCCGTTAGGTTGAACAGAAGTAGAAGGCTTTCCAGTCCTCTGTCAGTTTTGTCTCGCCTGGACGGTCTGGTGGGGAATCTGTGCCGTGTGCTTACAGACTGCAGCTCACAACACAAGCTGAGGTACCCCTGCCTCACTGCATGTGCAAACTATGAAAGGTACTTGACTTACAGAGCACGGACTATAGATTGGACCAAACATCAAAATTCACGCCTCCACAGCGGACTCTCACCTTAACCAATAAACACAAGTATGCACTCACAAAACTGTACACCGCTGCTTAGAGAACCTCCCCCACCTTCTTACTGTGGCATCTGCCCCCTTCCTTTCCGGTCCCAATGAAGGGCCTTGGCCTGAAAGATCAGCTGTATATCCACCTTCATAGATGCTGCCTGACCTGCCGAGTTCCTCCAGCATTTTGTGTCTGTTACTCTGTATTTCCAGCATCTGCCAGAACCTCACCTCTTCTTTTGTAGACTGCCAGCCTGCTTGAATGGACAATACACAGACCGCTCTACATGGAGAGAACTATAAGTGGCAGCATAGTGATAGCCCTTTGAAACCAAAAAATATATATATATTGTATGCTGGAAGTGTAAAAAATAAACAGCAAATTCTCAAAATACATAACAGATCAGGCAGCATCTGTGGAGAGAGAGAGAGAGAGAGAGACAGAGCTAAATGTGATGAAGAATATACAGGTATAATATTTATTTATTTATTGACATAAAGCACGGAGAAGGCCTGTGAGCCACGCTGCCCAGTAATCCCCCGATTTAATCCTAGCCAGGTCACGGGACAATTTACAATGACCAATTAAACTACCAGCCACTACATCTTTGGACTGTGGGAAGAAACTGGAGCATCCGGAAGAAAGCCACACGGTCACAGGGAGAATGTAAAAACTCCATACGGGAAGTGGAGAGTGTTTAGAGAGTGATTTATGTAAGTATTAGACTAGCGACAATTCAAACAAGCCAATGATGTTCTCAATCATAGATCGAGAAATTTGAAGGTAAATAGGCAAAAAACTAATATTTATCATATACTGTAGCTTATATTATTATATTAGCTAATATTATCTGAATGCCGGTGGCAGGAAAGGTCATTATCTACAGTCTACCATCACTGCAAGACTTCTGTGCGTCCAGGACAAAAAAGTGGGAGGGAAAATCATTGCAGGCACTAACTACCCATCCTGCAAACTGCCTTTTCCAAAAGCTTCCTTCTGCAAAGTTCTACAGGGCAGCGATCCCCAACCACCGGGCCGCAAAGCATGTGCTACCGGGCCGTGAGGAAACGGTATGAGTCAGCTGCACCTTTCCTCATTCCCTGTCACACACTGTTGAACTTGAACATAGGGTTGCCAATTGTCCTGTATTTGCCGGGACATCCCGTATATTGGGCTAAATTGTTTTGTCCCGTATTTCCCCCGCTAAGGTAGAGCGTTCATATGAAGCCTTTCGTGCCGAAGTGGCGTAAAGCGCAGAAGCAATTGCCATTAGATTTTATGGGGAAAATTTTTGAGCGTTCCCAGACCCAAAAAAAACCTAACAAATCATACCAAATAACACATAAAACCGAAAATAAATAACACTAACATATAGTAAAAGCAGGAATGATATGATAAATACACAGCCTATATAAACTAGAAATAATGTATGTACTGTGTAGTCAGGAAGATGAAGACAAAACCAATTTGTGGGGAAATAATCAGCACGTACGCGCATGCGTACACAGGTGCCCGCGCAAGGCTTCATGGTCATGGTAGTCTTTCTCGGGGTAAAGTGTCCCGGGATTTGACTGCTACTTTTGTCCCTGGTTTGGGAGTGAGAAAGTTGGCAACCCTAACTCTAAAAGACATGTTGAGGTGAGTTTAACCCTACTTGAACACCCCTCCCCACCCCTGGTCGGCCGGTCTGCAAGAATATTGTCAATATTAAACCGGTCCGCGGTACGAAAAAGGTTGGGGACCCCTGCTATAGGGCTATTAAAACTTATTCTTCCCCCAGGCAGTTACATCTAATCGACCATTCTAATTGCCCTCCACCGCCCCCTCTATCTATTACTTCAGTCGCTGCACTGTAAACACTTCAAACCATTTTTTGTAAATGAATGCTGGTATTTATGCTTTTTGCATATTTTATTCCATATCTGTACTTCTAATTTTATTTTTATATAATTCTTTGTTCTTTATAATTGCTGAATGTTGTTGTTTTTTGTTGCATGTCTCCCGCTGACTAACACACCATAGCAGATTTCTAATACATGTATAAGTATATAGTGAATAAAGTTGATCCTTGCCCCTTGAAGAAATTCTTGGTAAATCCTTTAAGAAATAAATGCATCATGAGAAGAGCGTCCAGCAAAAGCTAACACAAGGTGATGATATTGAATTAATGTAAGTCTAATAGAAACAATAAGATTAACGAAGGTATGTGTGAATCTTCTGCAAGCACAGACAGAAAGGAAGTGAACAGAAAAGGAGATGGCAGAGATATTAACCGAACAGAGATACAAAAGACTTCAAATGCTGGAGAAACCTTTAAGTAAATAGTGGGGGACTCTAGGTTCCTTAAAGTTGTCATAGCTGGAGGTGGTAGTGGGGATAAGCTCCCACTGCCTATTAAATGCTCCCAGTGGCATCCATCCCAAATAGCTTCTGACAACCAAGTCCAGCTCCTGGCCTTGACATGTGGTACTAAGCCCGGCAGAATGGTTTCTACTGACAGGAGAAGGGACAAAGGCAGGTGACAGGCACCTTAAAACCACTCGCTTCAGGCCAATGGGGCTCATCAGCTGTGGTTGGCAGCTCATCCGGGAGAAGGAAGACTCTGATCTCAAACCTCTGCTGCCTTGTGGCTGTACCCACCCATGGAGAAGGCTTCAGGAGTAAACCACAAGGGAAAAATACAGAGCTGGAGGCCCTAAGGTAGTTCTACGTTGAGTTCAATGCTGAGCATCATCTGCAACACTGCTCATGCCAAACTGCATCGGTCTCTGCAATGATGTAACATCCATGGTCGATCCTGGCCGACAGAGGCCTCAGACTCAGGCTAGGACCAGAGGTCACAGCCTTGGAATACAAGGATGTCCCTTTAGAACAGAGATGAGGAGGAATTTCTTTAACTGAAGGTGGTGAATCTGTCACAGATGTCAGTGGAGGTGAAGTCAGTGGGTTATTTAAAGTGAACGTTGATAGATTCTTGATTAGTAAGGGCTTCAAAGGTTACGGGAAGAAGGCAGGAGAATGGGGTTACCAGGGAAAATAAATCAGCCATGATGGAATGGTGGAGCAGACTCGATGGGCTGAATGGCCTAATTCTGCTCCCATGTCTTATGGTCTTAAACATCTCAGTGCTTCCATACAGGAGAAAGATTTTACAGGAATCCTGCATTAGGGCGACTGGAAACAATTGCAAAAAGTAAAAAGTGCAGCATCTCTATGAACAAGGTATGAACAGGTGAAAGAGGAACGAAAAGTGTTAGAAATACATTAGAAATCACGCACCAGCCATAGAACGGAAACCATAAGTAGTGTTTCAAGTCAATGACCTTTCATCAATTCTTAGGAAGTGTTTCCATCTTCAAGATGTTGCCTGAGCTGATGAGAATTTTCAGCTCTTTCTGTTTTAAGTTTATCTGCCTAAATCTGCTTTATCTGTTACATATGCATTGAAACAAATCCTACAAAATCCTATAGAAAGTAGTGGATGCATCCCAGTCCATCACAGGTAAAGCCCTCCCCAGCACTGAGCACATCTACTCAAAACACTGTCGTAGGAAAGCAGCATCCATCATCAGAGATCCTCACCACCCAGGACATGCTCCCTTCTTACTGCTACATCAAGAAGAAGGTACAGGAGTCTCAGGACCCACACCACTAGGTTTGGGAACAGTTATTACCCTACAACCATCATGTCCCACACCATCAGGTTCAGGAACAGTTATTACCCCTCAACCATCAGGTCCCACACCACCAGGTTCAGGAACAGTTATTACCCCTCAACCATCAGGTCCCACACCACCAGGTTCAGGAACAGTTATTACCCTACAACCATCAGGTCCCACACCACCAGGTTCAGGAACAGTTATAACCCCTCAACCATCAGGTCCCACACCACCAGCTTCAGGAACAGTTATTACCCTACAACGATCAGGCTCTTGAACCAAAGGGGATAACTTCACTCAATTTCACTTGTCCCATTGTTAAAATGTTCCTACAAGCTACAGACTCATTTTCAAGGACTATTCATCTCATGTTCTCAATATTTATTGCTTATTTATTTATATTGTTGTTTCTTCTTTTTGCATTTACACAGTCTATTGTCTTCTGCAGTCTGATTGAATGCCCTGGTTGGGTAGTCTTTCATTAATTCTGTTATAGCTACTATTCTATAGATTTATTGAATGTGTCCCAAGAAAATGAATGTCAGGGTTGTATATAGTGACATATATGTACTTTGACAATAAAGTTTACTTTGAACTTTGAAATGTACAGTGAAACGTGCTGTTTGCGTCAATGATTAATACAGTCCGGGGATGTGCTGGGGGCAGCATCATGTGCCAATATGCCCATGACTCACTAACCCTAACCCACATGTCTTTGGAATGTGGGTGGGAACTGGCAGAAACCCACGTGGTCATGGGGGAAAGAGACAAACTCCTTACTGACAGTGGCTGAAATTGAACACCGATAGCGCTGTAAAGTGTTTCGCTGGCCAGGGTGCCACTGTACCGTGCCGTACTCTTCGGTTGAAACCTGTTTTAGAGTCGTTGAGTCATACAGTGTGGAATCAGGCTCTTCCACCAACATTGTCCATGCTGACCACAGAGCTTAAAAAGCCAGTCCCATGACTTTACTCACAAGCTCTGCATATTTGTGCAATAATCTTGTTAAAGCTGACAGTTATTGATTTATTTAGAAATACAGTGTGGAATAAGTTCTTCCAGTCCTTCGAGCCGCATCGCCCAGCAACCCCTGACAACCCCAATTTAACCCTAACTTAATCACAGATGACCAGTTAACCTACCCGGTATGTCTTTGGACTGTGGGAGGGAACTGGAGGACCTGGAGAAAACCATGCGTCCACAGGGAGGTCGTACAGAGACTCTGTGCAGAGGATGCCAGGATTGTACCCTGAACTCCGACGCCCCGAGCTGCAATAGTATCGAACTAACCGTAATAGTCCTGTGGTGCCCACCCAGTTAACCACCCTGCATCATTGCCTTACTCTCTCTTGTTAACTTTCTAAATGCCCTCTCTGCAATCGGTTTTAATATCTAAATAATTAGGCCTTTTACACTTTAGTAAAAACATTCTCCCCTTAAATGAAAAGAACGTACCAGTGTTTAACAGAATATAATCTGGGGCATTCAGTCTTTTCTGGGATGGATGGGAGGGCTCTCCAGTAAGTAGACAAAACTGCCCAATGCATTGCCGGCACCAACCTACCCACCGCCAAGAACTTACATACAGAAAAGTATCAGAAACAGCCCAGCAATACCATGAAGGATCTCATCCACCCTGCTCTTGGACTGTTTGTCCCACTCCCATCAGGGAAGAGGCTACGTAGCATCCACACCAAACACCACTGACTCAAGAACAATTACTTTCCCCAAGCAGTAAGGCTGATCACCCACTAACCCACCCCACCACACCCCCAACCACCACTACTTTATCATTTCCTGTCAGGCACCTTATGTACAGACACTCCAGTGCCTAGTGTCACTTTATGGACGTACAATCAATGTTTATAAGCTATTCTTATGTATTTACACTTATTGTGTATTTTTTTATTATTATGTCCTTTATTTTATTGAGTTTTTTGTGCTGCCTTTGATCTGGAGTAACAGGCTACGAAGCTCCTGGTTCATCCACGGCTTTTGGTTTGGGAACGTACAGTAAGTTTTGGTGGGCACACACTCATCCACACACAGGTTTGAATGAAGTCAGTGACATCTGCAGCATACTCATCCAGGCTCGAAGATAAACTCCCTGAATACAATCCAGTCCACCGGTTCAAAGCAGTCCTGTAAGCGCTCCTGTGCCTCCTGGTCCATATATTCTTGGTCCTCACCACTGGTGCTGCAGTCTTTAGTCTCTCCTATACTAAGGGAGTAGAAGTACAGCCAGGTGATCAGACCTTCTAATGTGTGGGAGTGGGATAGCACGGTAGCACTCTTGAACTCTGATCCACTTTAACTCACTCAATGCACTTCATAAATGTGACAACCTTCACGAAGTAGCCTGTGTTCAATTCTTTGGAACTGCATCGGCAGCTCAACAGTAGAAACTGTGAGCAGTTTCAAACTTCCGGGAGTGTGCATCTCGCACAGTCTCCAGTGGTCCCAGAACATATTCTCCACTGTCAAGGGAGCTCACCAGCGCCTCTACATTCTGATGAGGCTGAAGAGAGCTGGACTATGCATATCAATACTCACATCGACAGATGTGCACGAGAGTGGTGTCACTGTGTGGTATGGAGACTAAACTGTGGCAGACAGGAAGGTTCTACAGTGGGTAGTTGAAACAGCCAAATGCATCACCAGCACTAGTCTATAGGCTAAAAACAACATATATACAGAATATTGTCTGAAAAATGCCAGTAACATTATGAATATATAGACAATAGACAATCGGTGCAGGAGTAGGCCATTCGGCCCTTCGAGCCAGCGCCGCCACTCACTGTGATCATGGCTGATCATCCACAATCAGTATCCAGTTCCTGCCTTCTGCCTATAACCTTTGATTCCGCTATCTTTAAGAGCTCTATCCATCTCTTTCTTGAAAGCATCCAGAGACTTGGCCTCCACAGCCTTCTGGGGCAGAGCATTCCATATATCCACCACTCTCTGAGTGAAAAAATTTTTCCTCAACTCTGTTCTAAATGGCTTACCCCTTATTCTTAAACTGTGGCCTCCAGTTCTGGACTCACCCATCAGCGGGAACATGCTTCCTGCCTCCAGCGTGTCCAATCCCTTAATAATCTTATATGTTTCAGTAAGATCCCCTCTCAGCCTTCTAAATTCCAGAGTATCCAAGCCCAGTCGCTCCAATCTTTTGACATATGACAGTCACACCATCCCGGGAATTAACCTTGTGAACCTACGCTGCACTCCCTCAATAGCAAGAATGTCCTTCCTCAAATTTGGAGACCAAAACTGCACACAGTACTCCAGGTGTGGTCTCACCAGGGCCCTGTACAACTGCAGAAGGACTTCACTCTCCCTGATCATGAACTGTTTATCCCACTTCCATCGGGGAAGAGGTTACATAGCATCCACACCAGAACCACCAGACCCAAAAACAGTTCATTTCCCCAAGCAGTGAAGCTGGCGAACTCCTCTACCCGCTAACCCACCTCTCCACACCCCCACTGCATCCACATCACCTAGCCTCACTTTAGGTACATACAATCAGTTATAACAGTTACTTGTACACTGTGTTTTATAGGATCACTTTTTTATTATATTGATTGTGCTTTTTTTATTGCTTCTTTATGCTAATTGTGTTTTTATGCTGCAGGAGTTCCAGAGTAACAATCATTTTGTTCTCCTTTACACTGGAGTACTGAAGAATGACAAAAAAAACCAACCTTGAATCTTGAATTACTTTCTTTCTGGAAAATTATATTCTCCTAAATACTGTCGGCATGGTCCCACTACATAATCCAAACCTCAGTCTCAACATTCCCATTCAAAGCATTTCCCTATGAAGGTCGACTCTATTAAGCCTCATGAATTCTTTATTTTAGTCAAGTGATCCTTACTTTCCAGCTTTCCTGGAACATAAAAGTTGCATCTTTACCAAGCACTGGGTCGGCCGCACTTGGAGTATAGCGTGCATCCATGGCTGCCACAGTAAAGGGAGGATATGACTGCGCTGGAGAGAGTGCAGATGAGATTCACCAGGATGTTGCTTGGAATGAAGGACTTTAAATTTGGGGAGAGTTTCGAGAGGCTGGGCTTGTTTTCCCTGGAGCAAAGGAGGTTGAGCAATAACCAGATGGAGATATATAAGATTCACTTGCAATGGCAACTAAAAATAAGGTAGGGATAAGCAGATTAGCCATTGCTGGAGTGGCCATTGTGTGAGTGGACCAGTGTTAGAGTGGGGAGGCTTTGGCTCAACAGATTTGGGTGAGGTAAATATCTGGTAAGCTTCTTCTTCTTCATTCTTCATTCTTCATCTGTTAATACACAGTTAGATCATTGAGGATGGCTCCAGGGCCTGTGTTGTGTTCTTCGTGTGGGATGTGGGAATTCTGGGAGTCCTCCAGTCTTCTGGATAACCACACCTGCACCAGGTGCACTGAGCTGCAGCTCCTCAGAGAACGTGTTAAGGAATTGAAGCTGCAGCTTGACAACCTTCAGCTCATACATGAGGATGAGGAAGTGATGGATAGGAGCTACAGGGAGGTAGTCACCCCTAAGTTGTAGGAGGCAAGTACCTTGGTGACTGTCAGGAAGGGGAGAGGAAATCGGCAGCATGTGCAAAGTACCCCTGAGGCTGTTCTCCTCAATAATAAGTGTACCACTTTGCATACTGCTGGAGGGAGAATGACCCACTGGGGGAGCCACAGTGATTGCCTTCCTGGCACTGAGTGTAGTGCCGTGGCTCAGAAGGGAAGCAGGGAGAAGTTGGACTGTGGTAGTGAGTGGGGGTTCCATAGCTATGAGGTTCTGTGGATGTGATAGAGACAGCCAGATGGCATGTTGCCTCCCAGGTGCCAAGTCCATGGCATTCTAAAGGGGGATGGTGAGCAGCCAGAAGCCTTGGTCCATATTGGCACCGATGATGCAGGTAGGAAAAGGGAGGAGGTCCTAAGAGAGAAGATAGGGAGTTAGGTAGAAAGCTGAAAACATAACCTTCAGAGTAGCAATCTCTGCATTGCTGCCTGTGCCATGTGCCAGTGAGGATAGGAATAGGATGATTTAGTAGATGAATGTGTCGCTGATGAACTAGTGCAGGAGGAAGGGTCTCAGCTTTCTAGATCACTGGGATCTCTTATGAGGAAGGTATGACCTGTGAAAAAGGGACGGGTTACACCTGAACCCAAGGAGGACCAATATCCTTGTGGGCAGGTTTGCTAGAACTGGTGGGGAGGGTTTAAACTAATTTGGCAGGTGGATGGGAACCAGAGTGGTAGGGCTGATGGTAGGGATGCTGGTATACAACTTGATTCAGAGTGTAGTGAGACCGCCAGGAAGGACAGGCAGATGAAAGGTCAAGCTTGCAGTCAGTGGAATGAGTTGCAGAGTGACAGGGGGATTTAATTGAAAAGGGTGATGAATACAGGACTGACGTGTTATATTTGAATGCACACAGAATACAGAATAAGGTAGATGATCTTGCAGTGCAGTTAGAGATTGGCAGGTATGACGTTGTAGGCATCAATGAGTCATGGCTGAAAGATGATTGTGGTTGGGAGCTTAACATCCAAGGAAACACATTGTATCAAAAGGACAGGCAGGTAGGGAGAGGGGGTGGGGTGGCTCTGTTTGTAAAAAATGAATCAAATCCTCAGAAAGAGGTGACACAGGATCGGAAGATGTAGAATCCTTGTGGGTAGAGTTAAGAAACTGCAATGGAAAAAAGACTCTGATAGTAATTATATACAGATTTCTGAACAGTAGCCAGGATGTGGGTTACAAATTACAACGGGAGATGGTAAAGGCATGTCAAAAGGGCAATGTTACGATAGTCATGAGGGAATTCAATATATAGGTAGATTGGGAAAATCAAGTTGGTGCTGGATCCCAAGAGAGATCATTTGTAGAATGCCAGTGAGATGGTTTTTCAGGGCAGTCTGTGGTCGAGCCACTAGGGGATTAGCCATTCTGGATTAGGTGTTGTGTAATGAAATGGATTTGATTAGGGAGTTTAAGATGAAGGAATCTTTAGGAGGCAGTGATCATAATATGATAGAATTCACCCTGGAATTTGAGAGGGAGAAGCTAAAGTCCAAAGTATCTTTATTACAGTGGAGTAAAGGAAATTACAGAGGCACGAGACAACAGTGGTTTAGCAAAGCAGCAACAGCTGCATTTGCTGGGAACAATTTGGAGGGTGTAGGATAGACACATCCTAAAGAAGGAGAGGGATTCTAAAGGCAGGATGACACAACTGTGGCTGACAAGTTAAGTCAAAACTAACATTAAAGCAAAGGAGAAGGCATATAATGGAGCAAAAATTAGTGGGAAGTTAGGGATTGACAGGCTTTTAAAAACCAACAGAAGGCAACTAAAAAGCCATAAGGAGGGAAAAATGAAATATGAATGTAACCTAGCCAATAATATCAAAGAGGATGCCAAAATATTTTTTCAGGTATATAAAGAGTAGATAACAGACCACTGGAAAATGACACTGGAGAGGTAGTAATGGAGGACAAGCAAATGGCAGACAAACTGAATAAGTATTTTGCACCAGTCCTCGCTATTGATGACCCTAGCAGTATGCCAGAAATTCAAGAGCGCCAGGGGTCAGAAATGAGTGCAATTGCTATTACTAAGGAGAAGGTGCTTGGGAAACTAATGGGTCTGAAGGTTGATAAATCACTTGGACCAGATGGACTGCACTCCAGGGTTCTGAAAGAGGTAGTGGAAGAGATTGTAGAGCCATTAATAATGATCTTTCAAGAATCACTAGATTCTGGCATTGTTCCAGAGGACTGAAAAATTGCAAATGTCACTCCGCCCTTCAAGAAGGGAGGGAGGCAGAAGAAAGGAAATTATAGGTCTGTTAGCCTGACCTCAGTGGTTGGGAAGATGTTGTAGCTGATTGTTAAGGGTGAAGTCTCAGGGTACTTGGAGGCACATGATAAAATAGGCCAGAGTCAGCATGGTTTCCTTAAGGAATAATCTTGCCTGATAAATCTGTTGGAACTCTTTGAAGAAATAACAGGCGAAATAGACAAAGGAGAATTTGTTGATGTTGTGTACTTGCATTTTCAGAAGGCATTTGAGAAGGTGCCACACATGAGGCTGCTTAACAAGCTACGAGCCTATGGTATTACAGGAAAGATTCCAGCATGGATTATCATCGGCTGTTGGCAGGAGGCAAAGAGGGGGAAGACTTAAACAGATTAGGAGAATGGGCAAAGAATTGGTGGGCAGAATACAGTGTTGGGAAGTCTACGGTCATGCACTTTGGTAGAAGAAGTAAAAGGGTGGACCATTTTTCTAAATGGGGAAAAGATTTTAAATCTGAGGGTGCAAAGGGACCTGGGAGACCTTGTGCAGCATTCCCTGAAGGTTAACTTGCAAGTTGAATCTGTGGTGAGGAAGACAAATGCATTGTTAGCATCCATTTCAAGAGGATTAGAATATAAAAGCAAGGATGTAATGCTGAGGCTTTATAAGGCAGTAGTGATGCCTCACTTGGAGTATTGTGAACAGTTTTGGGCCCCTTATCTAAGAAAGGATGTGATGATATTGGAGGTGGTTCAGAGGAGGTTCACAAAAATGATTCCAAGAATGAAAAATTTATCATGTGAGGAGCATTTGATGGCTCTGGGCCTGTACTCACTGGAATTCACAAGAATGAGGGGGGATCCCATTGAAACCTGTCGAATATTGAAAGGCAATGCACACAAAATGCTGGAGGAACTCATCAGACCAGGCAGCATCTATGTAAAAAAAAGCACAGTCGATTCTTTTCCATGGATGCTGCCTGACCTGCTGAGCTCCCCCAGCATTTTGTGTGCATTGCTTGGATTTCCAGCATCTTCAGATTTTCTCTTGTTTGTGATTGAATATGGAAAGGCCTCACTATAGTATATATGGAGAAGATGTTTCTTACAGTGGGGGAGCCTAGGACCAGGGGGCACAAACTCAGAATAGAGGGACGTCAATGTGGGATTTGTTGCCACAGGCCAGGTCATTGGGTGTATTTAAGGCAGAGGTCAATTGATAAATCAGGGCATGAAAGGTTTCAGGGAGAATGGGGTTGAGAGGGAAATGGATCAGTCTTGATCAAATGGCAGAGCAGATTCAATAGGATGGTTGACCTAATTCTCCTCCTATGTCTTATGATCCTAGTGCTAGAACTAGGAGACATTGCCTCAAGATTCAGGGGAGTAGATTTAGGATGGAGATGAGGAGGAACTGCTTTTCCCAGAGGGTGGTGAATCTGTGGAATTCTCTGCCCAATGAAGCAGTGGAGGCTACCTCACTCAATATATTTAAGACAAGGTTGGATAGATTTTTGCACAGTAGGAGAATTAAGGGTTCTGGTGAAAAGGCAGGTAGGTGGAGATGAGTCCATGGCCAGATCAGCCATGATCTTATTGAATGGCAGAGCAGGTGGCCTACTCCTGCTCCTATTTCTTATGTTCTTATGTCCTAAGGTTATGTGAGGCACTTAGTCAGAAGCTTTCCTGAAAGTAGGTGTATTGTAAAAATGGTAGCATAGATTTAAAGTGAAGGGTAAGAGTTCTAAAGAGGACCCTGAGGACTAACACAGACAAAATACTGGAGAACTTACAGTTCTGGTCACCGAATTATAGGCAAGATGTCAACAAAATAGAGAGAGTACAGAGAAGATTTACTAGAATGTTACCCGGGTTTCATCACCTAGGTTACAGAGAAAGGTTGAACAAGTTGGGTCTTTATTCTTTGGAGCGTAGAAGGTTGAGGGGGGACTTTATAGAGGTATTTAAAGTTATGAGGGGGGATAGATAGAGTTGACGTGGATAGGCTTTTTCCATTGAGAGTGGGGGAGATTCAAACAAGAGGACATGAGTTGAGAGTTAAAGGGCAAAAGTTTAGGGGTAACATGAGGGGGAACTCCTTTACTCAGAGAGTGGTAGCTGTGTGGAACGAGCTTCCAGCAGAAGTGGTTGAGGCAGGTTTGATGTTGTCGTTTGAAGTTAAATTGGACAGCTGTATGGACAGGAAAGGAATGGAGGGTTATGGGCTGAGTGCAGGTCGGTGGGACTAGGTGAGAGTAAGAGTTCGGCACAGACTAGAAGGGCTGAGATGGCCTGTTTCCGTGCTGTAATTGTTATATGGTTATATGGAATTCAACAGGTCTGGCAGCATCAATGGACAGGAATAAAGTGCTGATACTTTGGGCCGAGACCCTTCATCAGCACTCAGTCCATGACTATCTTACAGATCGTGGTTCTCACCTGGAACTTCCTCTCAGAGGTGGTGGAATCACTCACAATCACTACTTTGAAGACGTGCTCAGATAAGCAAGGACTGGAAAGGAAGGGGCAGGAAGTCCAACAATAAGAAGGACAAGGAGTACAAACTGTCAGGTGATAGGTCAAACCAGGTGAGGCAGAAGGGGGGAATGAGGTGAGAAGCTGGGAGGTGATAGGTGGAAGGGGTAAAGGACTGAAGAAGAAGGAATCTGACTGGAGAGGAGAGTGGACCATGGAGAAAGGGAAGGACGTAGGGAACCAGAGAGAGGTGGTGGGCTAGTGAGGAGAGGAGGGCTGGAGAAGAGGGGAGCTAGAATGGGGACTGGAAAAAGAGAGAAGGGGGAGGAGGGAGTAATTACCAGGCATTGGAGAAATCCATGCTCTGTGATTGGTTTCATTTTTCCTCGGAGTAATTTCAGTATTACTATTTTTCTTTCTATGTGCTTCATTTAATCCACAATGTTGTCTCCTGATTGGATACAGGTGCAGTGTCTCTATTTTTCTTCCCCTTGTAAATGTCTTATTATTTGTTGTGGTTTATGAACTCCAATTTTATGATAGGCAATGGTCATAAATTTAATTCTAACGTTCACAGGACGCCTCTGGCAAATGCATGCACAGAGTGGATAATACTCCACGGACAATCAAAACTGACAGCTTCAGGGCTATTGAGGAGTTGTCACATAGTCTGCAGGAGACATTGATATCACCGAAGAGCACAGAAAACAAGCAAGGTCAAAGACATCTGTCTTCCTGTTCACTTTGGATAAAAAGCAACTCATGGCAGGAAAGGTATTTGGTCACTGATAACGAAGATTGGAACAGCACAGCGTCAGGCTCAATGGAAAATGTTGGAAATCAGAGTCTGTTGTGAGAGAAAACAGAGAGAGAGAGAGACAGACAGACAGAGACGGAAAGACAGAGAGACAGCAACAGGGACAGAGAGACAGAGAGAGAGAGAGGCAGATAGAGAAAGACACAGAGAGAGAGAGAGACGTAGAGAGACTGAAAGAATGAGAGCCACAGACAGAAACAGAGACAGAGAGATAAAAGGGAGAGAGCAAGAAAGAGATAAACAGAGAGAGAGAGAAAGAGAGATGCAGAGAGAGATGGGGTGGAGAGAGAGGGAGGGAGGGAGAGAGAGAGTTAATCTCTGGGTCAAGGACCTTTCATCAGGATTGGACTCTTCAGGAATTCTTTGCTTTTATTTCCGATCTCCTATCCAAACACATCACAGCTTGATGTGACAACTGCTCTGCCCGAGACCACAAGAAACTGTGGAGGGTTGTGGACCCAGCTCAGCACATCCCAGAAACCAGCCTCCCCTCCATGGACTCTGTCTAACGCAGGCAGCATCATCAAAGACCCCCCCCCCTCCACCTCGGTCATTCTCTCTTCTCCCCTCTCTCATTGGGCAGAAGATACAAAAGCCTGAAATCACATGCCCCCAGCTCAAGGATGGCTTCTCTCCAACTGTGTAAAGACATTTGAATAGTCCACAAGTAGCATGAGCTGCACTCTTGACCTCACAAACTACTCATTATAGCCTTGTACCTCATTGTCTATGTGCACTGCACTTTCTCTGTAATTGTAACACTTTATTCTGCATTCTGTTATTGTTTTCCCGGTACTTCCTCAATGCACTGTTGTGATTAATATCTGTACAGATGGCATGCAAAACAAAGTTTGTCATTATACCTCAGTTCATAACAATTGTAAACCAATTTACCAATTTTCTTTGCTTTTCACTAATGCTGCTCTCTCTGGCCATGATGAAATGTATTACTCTGTAAACCAGTTGAGTGGACAGTTGATGGCTCTGGGCCTGTACTCGCTGCAGTTTAGAAGAATGAAGGGGGTAGCTCATTGAAACCTATTGAAAGGCCTAGATAGAGTGGACATGGAGAGGATGTTTCCTATGGGGGGGGGCGGGGTTGGTGGGTCTAGGAATAGAGGGCACAACCTCAGAATAAAGAGACCTCCATTTAGAGTGCAGATGAGGAGGAATTTGGTGAATCTGTGGAATTCATTGCCACAGACAGTTGTGGAGGCCAAGTCATTGGGTATATTTAAAGCGGAGGTTGACAGGTTCTTGATTAGTCAGGGTGTCAACGGTTACGGGGAGAAGGCAGGAGAATGGGGTTGAGAGGGATATTAAATCAGCACAGTGGACTAATTCTGCTTTTATGTCTTATGGGTATACCAGGAATGCAAACTTCCTTACTTCACACTAGAACACTCATTTTGTTCCTAAGGAAAAAATGTGTTTCAGGACGGAGAGTGGTTGAAACTTTAGAACAGGACCTCTTTGGGAATGGTCAGAATCAGATTTATTGTCACTGACTTACATGACACGAAGTGTGTTGTTTTTTTAGAGATACAGCAGGGTTACAGATCAATTACAACCAATTAACTCACTATCTCATACGTCTTTGGACTGTGGGAGGAAACTGGAACAGCTGGAGGAAACCTCATAGTCACAGGGAGACGCAAACACAAGGAAATCTGCAGATGCTGGAATTTCAAGCAACACACATAAAAGTTGCCGGTGAACGCAGCAGGCCAGGCAGCATCTCTAGGAAGAGGTACAGTCGACGTTTCGGGCCGAGACCCTTCGTCAGGACTAACTGAAGGAAGAGCTTCAATAATAATAAATAAATAAGGGATGGGGTATGAAGGGGAGGAGGAGAATTAGCAGAAGTTTGAGAAGTCAATGTTCATGCCATCAGGTTGGAGGCTACCCAGATGGAATACTGTATAAGGTGTTGTTCCTCCAACCTGAGTGTGGCTTCATCTTGACAGTAGAGGAGGCCGTGGATAGACATGTCAGAATGGGGATGGGATGTGGAATTAAAATGTGTGGTCATGGGGAGAATTTACAAACTCCTTGAAGGCATCGGTGGAATTGGACCCAGGTCGCTGGCTCTGTGATAACTTTACGCTAAGGCAGTGCAGCAGCGGAATGGAGCAAAGCACAGAAGTTTCTATATAGATTACAAATTAAAGAAATAATTCACAAAAGGGAATAACGAAGTAGTGTTCATAGCTTTATGGACTGATCGGAAATCTGATGGCAGAAGGAAAGAAAGATGTTCCAGAATTGTTTCACGTTCGTCTTCAGCCTCCTGTGCTTCCTCACCCTGGTAGTAACGAGAAGAGGGCATAGCCAGGGACGAGAGCACCTTTAAAGACGGAGGCATCACATTTTGAAGGTGTCCTTGATGGTGAGGAGGTTTGTGTCTGTGATGGAGCCAGCTGTGTCTACAACCCTCTACAACTTTTTCCACTCTGGTGATTGCTGCCTCCGTAGCCGAGGGCAGGACGATCTCCACAGAACATCTGCAGAATGACAAGGTTACCAGGGTCCTGAGCCCCACCCGATACTCACTCACCCCAGTGCACATGTGTGAGGTTTAAAAGAAAGATTGGCTTTATTTGTCACCTACATTGAAGCATTAAGGCACATAGAGTAATGTGTCATTTGCGTCAATGGACAACATTGACCGAGGATGTGCTGGGGCAGACGCATGTGTCGCTAAGCTTCCAGTGCCAACGTACATGCCCACCACTTAGTATCCTCTACTGGCCCATACGTCTTTGGAATGTGGGAGCCCCTGGAGGAAACCCACACAATCACAGGGAGAATGTACAAACTCTTTACGGACATTGGCAGGATTTGAACCCACCTCTGGTACTAAAGTAGCATTACACTAACCACTACGGTACTGCACCACCCTGTGGGATGGAGGTGAGCTGGGGAAGGATGTTTTCCATTCAGCCTCTGTCTTTCCATCACCATGATTGTTCTTGGCAAGTTTTTCTACAGAAGTGCTTTGCAATCGCTGCCTTCTGGGCAGTGTCTTTACAAGATGGGTGATCCCAGCCATTATCAATACCCTTCAGAGATTGTCTGCCTGGCGTCAGTGGTCACATAACCAGGACTTGTGATATGCACCGGCTGCTCATACAACCATCCACCACCTGCTCCCATTGCTTCACATGACCCTGATAGGTGGGGTAGGGGGTGATGCTACACCTTGCCCAAGGGTGACCTACAGGCATACCTCCACCTCACCACCCTTCTGCCTTATCTACCCCTTTCATAATTTCATGTGGTTCGATCAGATCTCCTCTCATTCTGAATTCCAGTGAGTGAAGTCCCAGGCCAATCAATCTCTGGTCACGGACTCTTGGGGAGAAGGAAACAACTGACCAGGGGTCCCTGCAGCAAATACAGAGCATGAACTGACACCAGGGTCAGTCCTGTTACAGATAATATCTCCACGGATGGTTGAATGGTTAATTCTGAGCTGATGTAACTGAACACTGAGATAATCATCCTCCAAGTGAGATTCAGCCAGCATATCAGTGCCGTCACGTCTGACACATCATCTAAAAACCTAGCACAAGCATCACAAATATAAAAAGGAAAAAAAAATGTACTTAGTGTTGCAAATACCCTTCCAGTTCAGAAAACAGGAATACAGTAAAGAAAAACATCCTTCATTGGAAAGAGATTTTTAAAAACAAATTTTTACTGATTTTTTTTTTCAAAGTGTTAACATTTATATCAAAATTGATAAGTATCTGTATTCTAAGCATTTGCTTCTACACATCCACTAAATTTCCCCTGACATTCAAAGTCGAGAGAGACAGGAGTTTAATGCAAGGCAGCATGCTGGTGGGTGTCGGCTGGAGATCTGTCTCTACCAAAGGAGGTGTCAGGCGCTCCTACCCTCTGCCAGCCTGCAGGTCACCCTTGGGCGAGGTGTAGCACCCGCTTAGCCCCTAATCAGTTGCAGGTGGTGGGTGGTCGTAGGAGCAGCCGGTGCAGATCACAAGTCCTGGTTATGCAACCACTGACGCCAGGCAGAGAATCTCTGAAGAGTATTGATAATGGCTGGGATCGCCTGTCTTGTAAAGACACTGCCCAGAAGAAGGCAATGGCAAACCACTTTTGTACAAAAATACGCCAAGAACAATCATGGTCATGGTCATGAGATCAGCCATGTCATATGGTGTGGCACGTAATGATGATGGTGAAGGTATGATAGTGGTTAGTGTAACACTGTGACAACACGAGTGAGCCGGGTTTGGTGAGTGTGGGCATGCTCTGTTGTTGCTAGAAGCTTGGTAACACTTGTGGGCTGTCCCCAGAATACCCTCGGACTGTGTAGGTTGTTAACAGAGACGAGGCCTTTCACTGTACAGTACTGTGCAAAACCTTAGGCACACATATATACCTAGGGTGCCTAAGACTTCTGCACAGTACTGTGGTAAATACATAAGCATTGCACTGAATGCTGCCACAAATAAAAACAAATTTCATGACATATGTGAGTGATGATAAACCTGATTCTGATACGGGTCTCTATTGTGGACTGAGAGCGGGAAGGGGGCAGGGAGAGGGGAGTCATGGTTGGGAAAGGGGAAGGGAGAGGGGAGTCATGGTTGGGAAAGGGGAAGGGAGAGGGGAGGCAGTGGGAAGCACCAGAGAGACCACAAGACCATAAGAAATAGGAGCAGAGTTTGACTGCTACCGAGTCTGCTCTGCCACTCCACCACAGCTGATCTCCGATCCCACTCGACCCCATACAGCTGCCTTCTCACCATATCCTTCAATGCCCTGACCGATCAGGAAACCATCAACTTCTGCTTTAAATATGCCCACAGAATCGGCCTCCAGCGCAGTGTGTGGCAGAGCATTCCACAGATTCACCATTTTCTGGCTAAAAAAGTTTCTCCTTACCTCTGTTCTAAAGGGTTGCCCCTCAATTCTGATGCTGTGCCCTCTAATTCTGGATACTCTCACCATAGAAAACACCCTCTCCACATCCACCTTATCTAGTTCTTTCAACATTCTGTAATGATCAATAAACCAATTGTTTGGAATCAAATGACCTTGCCTGGAGTCTCAGGGCTGGGTGTGTCTGTGCCCGCGCCATTCTGCCCCCCCCCGTCACCCCTGGCCCGGGCACTCCTTCCCTGCCACCTGTCCACGCCCCTCCTGCCGTGCTCCACCCTTGGCATTCCCACCATTCTTTGCATCTTTTGCTCCTGCCAGATTTAGAAACTTGTTCAGTGCCCCTCGTTGACAAATACAGGACTGTGCCTAGGCCCTAGGCACCCTATATGTGCCCAAGGCCTTTGCACAGTGCTGTACATTTTAATGTATATATGACGCATAAAGCTAATCTAATCCAAACACAACAGGATGTAATCTGATTGTTTGCATGGCCGCCCACAGTAGGGCTCCAATGCACATGATGCAAAGGGGAAGCTGAGAATAGTGGGACTGAGCCAGTTCCATCATGCGTACAGCTCTCTCCACTGCCAAGAAGCAACATCTGAGGAAGGCAGCACCTATTATCGGGGCCCCCCCCCCCCCCACCATCTGGACCACGTCCTCTTCCCCATGCTGCCATCGGGCTGGAGGTTCAGGAGCCTGAAGACCCACAACTTGAGGTTCAACATCTTCTTCCCCACTGACACCCAAAGACTCGCCCAAAGTTTCAAAGTACATTTATTATCAAAGCATGCATGCAGTATACAACCTGAGATTCATCTTCCTCACAGACAGCCACGAAACAAAGAAGCACCATAGAACCTGTTCGAAGAAAAACATCAATCTCTCCCTGCCCCCCTCAGAAAAACCTGAACACTGCCTCTGACTACATTTCCTTTACACTCCCTCAACCTTCCACCTGTGTGATTATGTTTAGTTTGTTATCTTTGTGCATGTGTAGGCTATGGAGTCAGGAGTTTCATTATACAGTTACATGTAATTTATGTTAATTTAATTTGATGTCAATTTATGTTTGTAAAGTACTGTACTGCTGCTGTTGCAGAAAGCTAATTCTCGTGGCATTTATACTCTGGGCATGTATGATTATAATAGCAATAAACCATCAAGAATTAGATTTAGATATCACGTACATCAAAATATAGAAGCATAATGTGAAATGTGTAATTTTCCATTCAGCAACCTACACAGTCTCTGATAGTCGGAAGAAAAGAATATTTGAAGATTTAGACTTTAGGACACAGCAGTTCTTTTCTGCCTATATTAAGGATTAAATGTTAGCTTTATTTGTCACAGCTACATCGAAACATACAGTGAAATGCATCGTTTTGCGTCAGCAGTCAACAGAGAAGGACGTGCTGGGCCGTGCTAAGGTCTATCATTTTTGCAGCAAATGGGACTGGAATTGGTTATTGTCGCTTGGACCACGATGCAGTGAAAAGCTTGTCTTGTACATTGTTCATATGGATCAAATCATTACACAGTGCACTGAGCTAGAATGAGGTAAAACAATAACAAAGCAGAATGAAGTGTTAAAAACTACCCAAAAGGAAGTGCAGGGAAGGTAAACGATAAAGTGCAGTGTCTTAATGATCATAATTAGGCCAAGAGTCCATCTTATTGTACAAGAGGCATGTTCAAGAGTCTGATAACAATGGGCTAGAAGCTTTTCTTGAGCCTTCTAGTATAGGCATTCAGACTTTTGTATCTTCTGCCTGATAGGAGAGGAGAGAATATTTGGATTGAATGTAACACCAAGATTGTCAGCAGTCTCATTTGGATTCAGATTGAAACTGGAGACATGAATAGGGAACGAGTTGTATCTGGAAGTGAAAATGATGGACAAGCAGATGGAGCAGCTGGATAGTGTAATGATTATAACACCAGTGAGCTGGGTTCAATGCCACTGATGTCTGTAAGCAGTTTTCACATCTCCCCATGACTGTGTAGGCTTCCGGGTGCTTCAGTTTCCTCCCACAGTCCAAAGATGTACGGGGTTAGTAGGTTATTTGGTCACATCAGTGGAATAGGGCAGCACGGACTCATTGGGCTGGAACTATGACTGTGCTGTAGCTGTAAACAAACTGTAAAATAGATTCCTGAAGGAGGGTCTTGGCCCAAAACGTTGACTGTTTATTCATTTCCATCGATACTGCCTGACCTGCTGAGTTCCTCCAGCACTGTGTGTGTGTGTGTGTGTGTGTGTGTGTGTGTGTGGTGGTCTAGATTTCCAGCATCTGTTTATATGAAATAGAATATTAGTTTTTTATTAATGTTAAGTAGTCTTCATGGCATTGGTGGTGGGGTGGAAAGGAGGTGTAAGACACTCCTTCCCTCCGCTAGCCTGCAGGTCACCCTTGGGCAAGGTGTAGCACCTGCGTAGCCCCCGATCAGGGTCATGTGAAGCTATGGGAGCAGGTGGTGGATGGTCGTATGAGCAGCCAGTGCAGATCACAAGTCCTGGTTATGTGACCACTGACACCAGGCAGACAATCTCTGAAGAGTATTGATAATGGCTGGGGTCACCCGTTTTGTAAAGACACTGCCCAGAAGACGGCAATGGCAAACCACTTCTGTAGAAACATTTGCCAAGAACAATCATAGTAATGGAAAGACCATGATTGTCCATGTCATACAACACAGCACATAATGATGATGATGAGTCTTCATGGAAGCATTTGATGGGAGGAAGTTTGTTGTGTTCCACCATCCCTGACTTTGTGACTAGTAGGGAAGGTGAGGTATCTGGGTGACAGCCACAGTGTCCGTGCTACTGTTTTTGAAGGAGCTTTTGATTTAGCCCCAGTTTGGAGGAGCTTTCAAATTTGCCCCAGTTTGGTGATCTTTCCAGCAACTACACTGATTGGCCACTTTGTTAGATACCTCCTGAACCAATGAGTGTATGTTCATGGTCTATTACTGCTGTAGCACATCCACTTCATGGTTTGATGTGTTGTGCATTCAGATCTTCTCTTCTGCACCCCACTGTTGTAACATGTGGTTATTTGAGTTACTGTAGCATTCCTGTCAGCTTGAACCAGTCTCTTCTGACCTCCCTCAATAACAGGGTGCTTACACGCACAGAACTGCTGCTCACTGGATGTGTTTTAAAAAATCACCATTCTCTGTAAACTCTAAAGACCATTCTGTGTGAAAACCCCAGGAGATCAGCAGTTTCTGAGATACTCAAACCACCCCATCTGGCACCAACAATCATTCCACGGTCAAAGTCACTTAGATCACATTTCTTCTCCATTCTGTTGTTTGGTCTGAACAACAACTGAACCTCTTGGCCATGTCTGCATGATTTTATGCATTGAGTTGCTGCAACATGATTGGCTGATTGGATATTTGCATTAATGAGCAGGTGTACAGGTGTACCTAATAAAGTGGCCACTGAGTGTATTTACCCTGCAGGAACATATATGATACCCTTTAAAAAATATTTTCTTCTCTTCTGGCTCTTTAGATAATGACTCAATTTAATACCTTTTTATCACTGACCCTCTAGTGGGGAACCATTTTCCTCTATTAGAATTAATTATTATGCATTCTGAAATATCCGCCCTCTGGGTTCTAAGGGTATCTTCTCTAGTAGTTTCAGAATACTCCATGTCAATCATCCTTGACATTGTTTCAGCCCATATCCTCCGCATCCCCCAAAAGGCTTGGACAAGCCTAACCTCCATCTCTCTAGAAACACATCCAATATTTGCCTCATGTTGTTTACATTTTGCTGTTGATCCTCTTGTTCACTGCCAAGAGTCTGGCTGTGAAGGCAGAGGCTTTTGTCCAATTTCTCTTTGTAAATTGGAGTCCATGATGTAGAATGGACCACAATGTGACTTTCAAGTTAAAACAGCTAAACCTCAGACTTCGGAAACTTTGCCCCCTCACGTCAAGTGGCCAAACTAATAGGTAGTTCTCAAAGTGTTGTCGCGTGGCCAAGTGGTTAAGGCATCGGTCTAGTGATCTGAAGGTTGCTAGTTCGAGCCTCAGCTGAGGCAACGTGTTGTGTCCTTGAGCAAGGCACTTAACCACACATTGCTCTGCGATGACACCGGTGCCAAGCTGTATGGGTCCTAATGCCCTTCCTTTGGACAACATCGGTGTCATGGAGAGAGGAGACTTGCAGCATGGGCAACTGCCGGTCTTCCATACAACCTTGCCCAGGCCTGCGCCCTGGAAACTTTCCAAGACACTACCCAACCTGCAAACTGCCTCTTCCAAAAGCTTCCTTCTGGAAGGAGCCGTAGGGCTATTAAAACAAAAACTTCACACCATCCTAAAAGTTTCTTCCCCCAGACAGTTAATCTGATCAACCATTCTAGTTAGCCCCCCTACACTCCCTCTGTCTATTACCCCCCTCACTGCACTGTACTATAAACACATGAAACCTCTTTTTATAGTGTTATTTAAATGCTGGTGTTTATGTGTTTATACACATTTTATTCCATATCCGTACTTGAATCTCCAACTTTTACATATAGAATTATTTATTCTTTGTAATTGTTGACTGTTGTTGTTTTTGTTGCATGTCGCACCCTGACCAACTCACTACAGCAAACTCCTAATGCTTGTAAATGTATATGGTCAGCAAAGCTGATGCTTGATCTCTTGTGAATGCTGCGTATTTGATGCTCTGTGCCTGCGATGTTAATGCAGATAAGTTTTCCATTGTACCCATGTGCATTTGCACTAGTGCAGACGTTAATAAACTCAACTCTAACTTTCTGACTGTTATCTTCATTACATCAGCTCACCCTGTTCTGCACCACTCTCCTCCACGCATCATTTGCTGCTTTGCTCTGTAGAAGTAGATACAGTCCTTGGATACATAAATACAGACTTGGAACACATGAAAGCTCCCATCAGCGAGGAGGTACAGGAGACCAAAGACACACACTCGGCAATTCAAGATTCAAGATTCAAAGTTGATTTATTATCAAAGAATGTATAAATTATACAACCTGGAGATTTGCTTGCTTACAGGTACCCACGAAGCTAGAAACCTGAAAGAACCCAATTAAAGGAAAAAAAGAATAGAGATGAAAAAATAAAAGACCAACACTCGATGCACAAGAGAAAGAAAAAAATCATGCAAACAATTTTTTTTAGATTAGCTTTAGATTATGAGGACACGCAGTCCTCTTTTATTGTCATTTAGTAATGCATGCATTAAGAAATAATACAATTTGTTCCTTCAGAAACACAAGACAAACCAAGACTAAAAAAACTGACAAAAACCACATAATTGTAACATATAGTTACAACAGTGCAAAGCAATACCATAATTTGATAAAGAACAGACCATGGGCATGGTAAAAAGTCTCAAAGTCTCTCGAAAGCCCCATCATCTCACGCAGATGGTTGAAAGAAGCTTCCAGCGCCGCCAACTTGCCAATGCAGCATACTGGAAGCACCCGGCCACAGTCCGACCCTTGAGTCCATCTGAAAACTTCGAGCCTCCGACCAGCTCTCCGACACCGAGCACCGAGCACCATCTCTGCCGAGCGCTTTGACCCCGGCCCTGGCAACAGGCAATAGGCAAAGCCGAGGATTTGGGGCCTTCCCCTCCGGAGATTCTCGATCGCACAGTAGCAGTGGCAGCGAAGCGGGAATTTCAGAAGTTTCTCCAGATGTTCCTCTGCGCTTCTCAAGTCTGTCTCCATCAAATCAGGATTGTGCACGGCATCCTACTTCAGAAATATGATATCATTCGGAGCAGCCATGCGCGCTGCGTCGCCTCGCCATCTTCTCCTCCCCTGCTGGACAATTGAAGCAGACAACAACAGCATTCTGAACCGAAACGGAATCCTCAAATCTGTACCCTGGAGCAGCCGGGAGCAGGCCCAAAGCCTCGCTTAGCAGTTCACCAAATTAGCAGGCACGGAGCACAGTAGCCAGGGCAGTTTTCATAGCCTTGGCGCCATGGAGAGAGAAGCGACCATTGCGAAGAGCGAGTGAAATCACCTCAATGTTTTAGGAGCAGCTTCTTCCTCGCTACCATTAGGTTCCTGAATGATTCATGAACCTACGTACACAACCTCACTATTTTGTTCTTTTTTCATTACTGATTTGTTTTTAAACATTTCTTAATGTAATTATAGTAATTTTTAATGTACGCACTGTTCTGCTGCCACAAAACAACAAATTTCACAACATACAATACTATACAAAAGTCTTAGGCACATATACATAGCTAGGGTGCCTAAGACTTTTGCACAGTACTGTAGTGATTTTATGGGTTGCACGAAAGAAAAACAAATTTCATGATATATATGAGTGATGATAAACCTGATTTTGATATGGGTCTCTATTGTCGACTGAGAGAGGGAAGGGGACAGGGAGAGGGGAACCATGGTTGGAAAAAGGGGAAGGGAGGGGGAGGGAGCGGGAAGCACCCAACATTCTGTAATGATTGTTTGGCGTCAGATGACTTTGCCTGGTGTCTCAGGGCTGGGGCGTCTGCACCTGCATCAACACACACCTCTGACACTCCTTCTCTGCCACCTGTCCCAAACCCCTCCCGTGGAGCTCCACCCTTACCATTCCCAACTAAGCTTACAATCTTGCCCTCCACTCCCATTGACAAATACGGTACCATGCAGAAGTCTTAGGCACCCTACATTTGCCCAAGACTTTTGCACAGTACGATGTTCTAGTGATAGTAAAGCTGATTCTGACTCAGTCAAGTCCACTTCATTCTCAGTGGATTCAAGTCTAGCCTGTCCAAGCTTCCCCGTAAGACAACTTTCCTATTTAGTTACCAGTCCGATGAGCCTCTGTTACACTACCTCCAGTGCATTTACACTCTTCCTTAAATGAGGAGATCAAAACTATATGCAACAGATGCAGTTTCACTAGAACATAAGCATGTCTTGTCTATTTTTGCTCCGAATTCCCCTAGCAACAAATGATCACATTCTAAACATGAGAAAGTCTGCAGATGCTGGAAATCCAGAGCAAAACACACACAAAATGCTGGGGGAACTCAACAGGTCAGGCAGCATCTGTGGAAATGAATAAACAGTCTCTATTTCAGTGAGGCCCTTCTTGTGAACTGGAAGGGGTGCCAGAATAAAAAGGTGGGGGCAGGGGAAGGAGGATCGCTAGAAAGTGACAGATGAAGCCAGGTGGGTGGGAAAGGTAAAGGGCTGGAGAGGAAGGAATCTGATAGGAGACGAGAGTGGACCTTAGGAGAAAGGGAAGGAGGAGGGGACCCAGGGGAGGTGATAGGCAAGTGAGATGAGGTAAGAGGCCAGAATGGGGAATAGAAGAAGAAAGGAGGGGGACGGAAATATTTTTTACCAGGAGGAGAAATCAATATTTATGCTACCCAGATGGAATCCAAAGTGTTGCTCCTTACTTTCTGGTACTATTTCTAACTACTTGTTGCATCTGCAAACTCACTTTTAGTGAACCATACACTGGGAATCTCGGATCTCTTTGCATCTCAGATCTCAGAGAGTCACGGACCAACAGAAACAAGGGTTGCAGTCTCGCTCGACTATGTCAACCAAGTAGTCTAGCAAAGCTAGTCCCTTATGACTGCCTTTGGTCCACATCGCTCTAAAGCAGGAGTTCCCAGCCTGGGGTCCAATGACCCCTCGGTTAATGGTAGGGGTCCATGGCATTAGGAAGGTTGGGAATCCCTGCTTTACTATTTATTTGTTAAACGGTACAGAATGGAATAGACCCTGACAACCCTCCGAGCTACACCACCCAACAACCCAGCAGTTTCACACCCAGCCTAATCACAGGACAGTTTACAATTAACCTACCAACTGGAAGGTCTTTGGATTGTGGGATGAAACTGGAGCACCCGGAGGAAACCCACCTGCACATGGGAAGAACGTACAGACGTTCCTACAGAGGACGCCGGAAAAGAACTCTAACCTCCAACACCCCAAGCTGCAATAGTGTTACACTGACTGCTATGCTACCATGTGTGGGCACGTGGCCAAGTGGTTAAGGCATTGGACTAGCTACTTGAAGGTCGTGAGTTCAAGCCCCAGCCGAGGGAACGTGTTGTGTCCTTGAGCAAGGCACTTAATCACACATTGCTCTGCGACGACACTGGTGCCAAGCTGTATGGGTCCTAATGCCCTTCCCTTGGACAACATCGGTGTCGTGGAGAGGGGAGACTTGCAGCAGGGGCAACTGCTGGTCTTCCATACAACCTTGCCCAGGCTTGTGCCCTGGAGAGTGAAGACTTTCCAGGTGCAGATCCATGGCCTCGCAAGGCTAACGGATGCCTTTATTATTTATGCTACCATGCACCCCTATCCAAGTACCTGTCCGAGTATTTTCTAAATAGTGTTATTGCACTTGCCTCGACCATTTCATCTGGCAGCTCATTCTGTCTATGTTTCACCCTTCAAATTCCTTTTAAATCTTTCCCCTGTCAGCTTAAAACTATGCCCTCTAGTTTTTGATCACCCAACCTGTGGGCATTTACCCTTTCTATGCCCTTCAGGGTTTTATTCACCTGCATAAGGTAACCTCTCGATCTCCTGCACTCCAATGAATAAAGTCCTAGCTTTTCTAACCTCTGCCTATAACCTAGGCTCTCAAATCATGGCAACAGTCTTCAGTCTCTCGCCAGTTAGATAATATGTTAGACGACACATAGAACATAGAACATGGAATATAGATCATGGAACATAGAACATAGAACAGTATAGCACAGTTCAAGTCCTTTGGTCTACATTATTGTTCCACCCTTTTAACCTACTCCAAATTCAATCAAACCTTTCCCTTCACATATCCTTCCATTTTCCTTTCATCCATATGCCTATCTAAGAGTTTCTTAAATGTTCCTAATGTATGTGCTCTACCACCACCACGTTAGCACATTCCACACACCACTACTCTGTGTATAAAACCTACTTCTGACATCCCCCCTATACTTTCCTCCAAACAGCTTAAAATTATGCCCCCCTCATATTAGCCACTCCTGACCTGGGAGAAAGGTGATGACTCTCCACTCTACCTATGCCTCTTACCTTGTACAAGTCTATCAAGTCAATTCTCATCCTCCTCCACTCCAAAGAGAAAAACCCTAGTTTTATAAACCTATCCTCCTGATACGCTCTCTAATCCAGGCAGCATCCTGGTAAATCTCCTCTGCACCTTCTCTAAAGCTTCCACATCCTTCCTGTAATAAAGTGACCAGAACTGAACACAATAATCCAAGTGTGGTCTAACTAGAGAATGTAGAGATTCTCCAGGTTATCCACAAGGTCACAGTAACTGTTCACAGGGGTCATCCCTGCACACTCTCTAATGGTGACAGTAACCTCTGGCTACGTTCTCCATGCAGTTCTCCACATGTCACTCGGTCCCTCGTTTGGGAAGGCGGGTGACAAAAATCACTTGGGCAGGTTCTTGAACTAAAACAAAAGATGCTGGTAATTGTCAGAGAGAGTGAGTGAGAGAGGGAGAGAAAGGGGAGGGAGAGGGAGGGAGAGAGAGGAGAGGGGAGAGAGAGATAGAGAGAGGGAGAGAGGAGAGAGGAGAGAACGAGAAAGAGGGAGAGAGAGAGGGTGGAGGTCAGAGAGAGGAGAGGGGGAGAGAGAGAGAGAGAGAGGGAGAGAGAGGAGAGGGGAGAGGGGGAGAGAGGGGGAGAGAGAGAGCAGAGAGGGAGAGAAACAGAGAAATAGAGAGAGCGATAGAGAAAATAGTTTGGATTTGATATCTGGAACACTTAGACATTGACTTTTTTCTCGTTGAATTAAAAGGGTCTGACCTGCTGGGAACGGCTGGACAGTGTGACATGACGAATGCCCTGGACAAAATCATACAGCGTGGAAACAGGCCTTTCAACCCGTATAGTCCGTGCTGATCAATATTCCCATCCGTTAGTCCCATTGCCCATGTTGGCCCCATATTCCCTCAAGCCATTCCTATCTGTATTCTGCTTCAAGAACCTTTGAGTGTTGTTAACACACCAGCCTCACTCCACCGGCAGCTCACTCCACCTACTTACCACCCCCTGGGTGAAAAAGTTGCCCCACAGGTTCCTGTTAAATCTTTCCCTTTCATCTTAAACCTATGCCCTGTAGTTCTTGATTCCCCGGCCCTGGGGAAACAGTCAGCGCACGTTCATCCTATCTCTTCCCCTCATCTTTATAAGATCACCCCATGTACTGTATATAGGGAAAGAGACAGACAGATAGAGGCAGAGGGAAAGAGAGAGAGAGAGTGTATGTGTTCAGGTTTGAGGTCCTGATCTCTTGTTGGGAACTGACAGACCTGTTCGTTTTAATCAGAAGGGCTTGACTTACTGGGAACTCTTGGAGTAACTGGACAGGGTGACGTGGCTGATGTCCTGGATGTTGATAGCCGTGGGCTCCGCCGAGATGGCTTGCCTCTTGGTCCGGTGCTGCTCTTGGGTGCTGGGTTCGCTCTGTTCGGCCGGCTGAGCGGCCGGCCGCAGCACCGAGCGGTATTTATCCAGCTCCGTCTGCAGTTTCTGGATCAGTTCGTCCTTCTGGTCAAGTTCCAGCTCGAGTTCGTCGATGAGCGCGTCCCTCTGCCTCAGCTCCTCGATCTTCTCCTGCAGCGCGTACTGCAAGTCGCGCAGGGTCCCCATCTTTCAGCCGGCAGTCAGCTCCAACCGAATTCACCGCTGACTCACTCACCCTATCTCCGGCCAGCGATGCGCCCAGACGCGGTGAGCTCTGCGCCCGAATCACCGAGTACCACTCCCATTCCCTCTGCGCTTCCCGCTGCCGGCCCCCGAGGAATCAGCCAAACCTTTTAATGCCGCATCCCCATTCTATTTTTGACTTCGGGTGGAGACGTTGGAAGGTGCAAGACAGTGTCGCCGAGAAGCTCTCCAAACCCACGCAGATAACCCTTCCGGAATGACTGACAAAAACTTCGGTAGGAATTCTCCGATGATAAGGAACGATCCGTCGCTTCTAACAACGTTGGGGATCGAATCCACCGGGAGAGCAAACTGTGCGGACTGACCCCAAGGGTACAGCAAACTTCGCTGAAGCCAGAAATCGGGAGGAGCCGTGGAACACGGGATCGCACTGCAAGCCACTCCCGTCCTCCTCCTTCCCCCCGAACTCAACGTACAGATCCTCAGTAACACCGGGCAGTGAAGACACTGAAGAGGTCTCCCAGTGCGACGGTACAGAACGGGTTAACGTTCGAGATTACGACGGCATCTTCCTATTAAACGGAACTGGAGCGTGACTGATCAGACCCGACTGCCCGTCCGGTTGCTGCTGCCGAACGTGAGTTGCTGCAGGTCGCTGAAGGCAGGCGGCCGGTCCGGTCCAAGATTCAGAACCACAAATCCAGGGACAGCGCCCAGTCAGGTGCCCGCGAAGTAGTCGCAGAGACCCACGCTGACAGAGGTCATGTGTGTGTGTGTGAGTGATGATGGTGGTGTGTAAGTTTCCAGGCCAAATCATTTCGGTATATTTAAAGAGGAACCTCAGGTTCTTGATTAGTAGGAGTATCAAAAATTGCGGGGAGAAGGCAGGAAATTGGCACTGAGGGGGATAGTAAATAAGCCATGATCGAATGGCAGAGCAGACTCGAGGGGCCGAATGGCCTGATTCTGATTCTGCCTTATGGTCTACTGTCTAGTGTTGTGTAGAAGTATGTGTTGTACTGCGGTCGTGTGTGTTTGTGTTATGTGGTAGATTAAAGGCAACATTAGGTGGGGCTTCTTCACACTGAGAGTGGTGGGAGTGTGGAATGAACTGCCAGGTGAAGTGGTAAATGCAGGCTCACTTTTAACATTTACGAAAAACTTGGACTGGTACATGGATGAGAGGTGTATGGAAGGATATGGTCCGTGTGCAGGTCAGTGGGACTAGGCAGAAAAATGGTTCGGCACAGCCAAGAAGGGCCAAAAGGCCTGTTTCTGTGCTGTAATGTTCTATGGTTCTATGGTTCTATGGTAGTGATGGTTTTGTGTGTGTGTGTGTGTGTGTGTGTATGTAGGTGGTATGTGTCGTGTTTGTATGAGTTATGTGTGTGATTTTGAGTTGTGTGTGTACTGTGTGGTGGCGATTTGTGTGTTTCTGTGACTGTTGTGTGGTTGTATGTTGTGCAGTGGTGCTGGGTGATGATAATATGTGTTTGTGTGTGTGTGTGCCTGTATTCTGTGTACCAGAGCTAGTTATATGTTCAGTGTGAGTGAGTTTGGTATAGTCTATTTTGTGTGTGTTCTGTGATTGTCTGTGTGTGTATGCTGTCTGGTGATGATACTGTGTGGGTATTGTGTAAACCATAGAAACATTACAGCACAGAAACAGGCCTTTTGGCCCTTCTTGGCTGTGCCGAACCATTTTCTGCCTAGTCCCACTGACCTGCACACGGACCATGTCCCTCCATACACCTCCCATCCATGTATCTGTCCAATTTATTCTTAAATGTTAAAAAAGAACCCGCATTTACCACCTCGTCTGGCAGCTCATTCCATACTCCCACCACTCTCTGTGTGAAGAAGCCCCCCCCAATGTTCCCTTTAAACTTCTCCCCCCTCACCCTTAACCCATGTCCTCTGGTTTTTTTCTCCCCTTGCCTCAGTGGAAAAAGCCTGCTTGCATTCACTCTATCTATACCCATCATAATTTTATATACCTCTATCAAATCTCCCCTCATACTTCTACGCTCCAGGGAATAAAGTCCTAACTTATTCAACCTTTCTCTGTAACTGAGTTTCTCAAGTCCCAGCAACATCCTTGTAAACCTTCTCTGCACTCTTTTAACCTTATTTATATCCTTCCTGTAATTTGGTGACCAAAACTGAACACAATACTCCAGATTCGGCCTCACCAATGCCTTATACAACCTCATCATAACATTCCAGCTCTTATACTCAATACTTTGATTAATAAAGGCCAATGTACCAAAAGCTCTCTTTACGACCCTATCTACCTGTGACGCCACTTTTAGGGAATTTTGTATCTGTATTCCCAGATCCCTCTGTTCTACAGCTCTCCTCAGTATGTTCTACCTTGGTTTGTCCTTCCAACATGCAATACCTCACACTTGTCAGTATTAAACTCCATCTGCCATTTTTCAGCCCATTTTTCCAGCTGGTCCAAGTCCCTCTGCAGGCTCTGAAAATCTTCCTCACTGTCTACTACACCTCCAATCTTTGTATCATCAGCAAACTTGCTGATCCAATTTACCACATTATCATCCAGATCATTGATATAGATGACAAATAACAATGGACCCAGCACTGATCCATGTGGCACACCACTAGTCACAGGCCTCCACTCGGAGAAGCAATTCTCTACCACCACTCTTTGGCTTCTACCATTGAGCCAATGTCTAATCCAATTTACCACCTCTCCATGTATACCTAGCAACTGAATTTTCCTAACTAACCTCCCATGCGGGACCTTGTCAAAGGCCTTACTGAAATCCATGTAGACAATATCCACTGCCTTCCCTTCATCCACTTTCCTGGTAACCTCCTCGAAAAATCCCAATAGATTGGTCAAACATGACCTACCACGCACAAAGCCATGTTGACTCTCCCTAATAAGTCCCAGTCTATCCAAATGCTTGTAGATTCTGTCTCTTAGTACTCCCTCCAATAACTTACCTACTACTGACGTTAAACTCACCGGCCTATAATTTCCCAGATTACTTTTCCATCCTTTTTTAAACAACGGAACAACATGAGCCACTCTCCAATCCTCCGGCACTTCACCCGTAGACAGTGACATTTTAAATATTTCTGCCAGGGCCCCCACAATTTCAACACTAGTCACCTTCAAGGTCCGAGGGAACACTCTGTCAGGTCCCAGGGATTTATCCACTTTAATTTTCCTCAAGACAGCAAGCACCTCCTCCTTTTCAATCTGTACAGTTTCATGGTCTCACTACTTGATTCCCTCAATTCCATAGACTTCATGCCAGTTTCCTTAGTAAATACAGACGCAAAAAACCTATTTAAGATCTCCCCCATTTCCTTTGGTTCTGCACATAGCCGACCACTCTGATCTTCAAGAGGACCAATTTTATCCCTTACAATCCTTTTGCTCTTAATATACCTGTAAAAGCTCTTTGGATTATCCTTCACTTTGACTGCCAAGGCAACCTCATGTCTTCCTTTAGCCCTCATGATTACTTTCTTAAGTATTTTCTTCCACTTCTTATACTCCTCAAGCACCTGATTTACCCCCTGTTTCCTAGACATTTCATACAACTCCCTCTTCTTCTTTATCAGAGTTGCAAATTCCCTTGAGGACCAAGGTTCCTTATTCCTATTCAATTTGCCTTTAATCCTGACAGGAACATACAAACTCTGCACTCTCAAAATTTCCCCTTTGAAGGCTTCCCACCTACCAATCACATCTTTGCCAGAGAACAACCTGTCCCAATCCACGCTTTTTAGATCCTTTCTCATTTCTTCAAATTTGGCCTTCTTCCAGTTCAGAACCTCAACCCTAGGACCAGATCTATCCTTGTCCATGATCAAATTGAAACTAATGGTGTTATGATCACTGGAACCAAAGTGCTCCCCTACACAGACTTCTGTCACTTGTCCTAACTCGTTTCCTAACAGGAGATCCAATATTGCATCCCCTCTAGTTGGTCCCTCTATATATTGATTTAGAAAACTTTCCTGAACACATTTTACAAACTCCAAACCATCTATACCCCTAACAGTATGGGAGTCCCAATCAATGTATGGAAAATTAAAATCCCCTACCACCACAACTTTATGTTTCCTGCAGTTGCTTTGCTCTTCCAAGTCTCGTTGACTATTGGGTGTAGTGGATGTGTGTATTGTGTGTATTGCGTGGTAATGATGGTAACGTGTGAGCATTGTGTAGTGGGATATATGTGTGTTGTCTGGTTGTATCTGCGCGTGTTCTGTAGTGGTTATGGAACTGTGTGTGTGTGTTGTGTGTTTATGTGTTATATTGTGTATGTATTGCGCAGCAGTGTTGCTGATGTGTGTGTGTGTGTGAGAGAGAGAGAGAGAGGGGGGTGTATCTTTTACAGATATTTTCATATGAGATTAGAGGTAAAGTTATTTAAATTCAGAACTGAATTTTGGAGACCTCAATTAGAGTGGGCTCAGTTTCAGATGCCATTGACACCCGCCAACACAACATTAATGTGCAAAGCAGTCAGAATTCACCATGGTTTCAACTGAGAAATGTATTTTGAAAGGGGTTATTACATTCTGAGAGAATTGTGTTAAGCTGAACCTTTACTTAAACCATGGCAACTGAATCATCTGATCTTTGTAAACTGCCAAAGGATGGGTGACCATCCACCAGACAACATCTGTGACCCTGATAGACAGTGAACCCATTGCCAATTTTATCATGGCTTCAGTTCAAAGTCAGTTGATTTGCACCCAGTGTTCAAGCCAACTCTCAGAGACCTGACATTGCACCAGTCAAATGCCTTCATGATATAGCATTGAGAATGCATTATCTTATTAAGCCCTACACTCCTTGAAGATACACTAACTGGATATTGTCATGGCAGTGTTTAGCTAAATGTGGGGTCAGGGGACACAAGGAAAATGGAGGTCAGTCAGAAGCAAAGGAAAATCATCCACTTGCTGGAGTCATGGTAGTGCAGCAGTTAGTGCCAGTGATCAGAAGATGCGGGTTCAATTCCTGACACTGTCTGCAATTAGTTTGTACGATCGCTCTGTCTCCATGTGGGTTTCCTCCAGGTGCTCTGATTTCCTCCTACATTCCAATGACCTATGGTTTAGGGTTAATAAGTTGTGGGCATGCTATATTAGCACCACAAGAGTATAAAAGTAAGGATGTAATGCTGAGACATTATATGGAACTGGTGAGGTCTCACTTGGAGAATTGTGAGTAGTTTTGGACCACTTATTTAAGAAAGGTTGTGCCGACATTGGAGAGGATTCCGGGGAGTTTCACAAGAATGATTCCAGGAATTAAAGGCTTATTGTATGAGGTGTGATTGATGGCTCTGGGCCTTTACTCACCAGAATTTGGAAGATTGAGGGGGGAATCTCATTGAAACCTATTGAATTTTGAAAATGAGTGGATGGGGAGTCTAGGACCAGAGGGCACAGCCTCAGAATAGAGGGATGTCAATTTAAAATGGAGATGAGGAGGAAGTTCTCAAGCCAGAGAGTGGTGAATATGAGGAATTCATTGCAAACCACAGCTGTGGAGGCCAAGTCATTGGGTATATTTAAGGTTGTTGGTTGATAGTTCCTGGGTGTCAAGATCTCTGAGGATCTAACCTGCTCTCAACATATCGATGCAGTTATAAAGAAGGCAAGACAGCAGCTATACTTCATTAGGAGTTTGAAGAGATTTGGCATGTCAACAAATACACTCAAGAACTTCTATAGATGTACTGTGGAGAGCATTCTGACAGGCTGCATCACTGTCTGGTATGGAGGGGCTACTGCACAGGACTGAAGGAAGCTGCAGAAGGTTGTAAATCTAGTCAGCTCCATCTTGGGTACTAGCCTACAAAGTACCCAGGACATCTTTAGGGAGCGGTGTCTCAGAAAGGCAGTGTCCATTATTAAAGACCTCCAGCACCCAGGGCATGCCCTTTTCTCACTGTTGCCGTCAGGTAGGAGATACAGAAGCCTGAAGGCACACACTCACCAATTCAGGAACAGCTTCTTCCCCTCTGCCATCCGATTCCTAAATGGACATTGAATCTTTGGACACTACCTCACTTTTGTTAAATATACAGTATTTCTGTTTTTGCATGTTTTAATCTATTCAATACATGTAATTGATTTACTTGTGTATTTATTATTTTTTTAATTTTTAATTTATTATTAATGTTTTTCTTTTCTTTTTTCTCTGCTAGATTATGTATTGCATTGAAATGCTGCTGCTAAGTTAACAAATTTCATGTCACATTCCGGTTATAATAAATCTGATTCTGAGATTCTTGATTAGTCAGGGCATGAAGGGACACGGGGAGAATACAGGAGATTGGGGTTGAGAAGGAAATGGATCAGCCATGATGAAATGGCAGAACAGACTCAATGGGCTGAATGGCCTAGTTTTGCTCCTATGCCTTATGGTCTTATGGACACCTGCATACTGCCCCAGCACATCCTTTGGACTGTGATGGTCATCGATACAAGTGATGCATTTCACTGTATGTTTAAACGTACGTACATGTTACAAATAAAGCTAATCTGAATCTTTGCCCTCATATCTTGTACAGAGGAAGATGGGCATGATTGTTTGAGTAGCACCTCAAAAGTAGTAGTTCTTAGGCCATTTGACATAGGAGCAGTATTAGGCATTTTGGCCCATCAAGTCTGCTCCAGCATTTTATCATGGGCAAAGCTCCTGCACAAGCTGGCCAACGATCCTCTTCCTATTCCTTTTAGAATCAGAATCAGTTTTATTATCACCAGCATGTGATGTGAAATTTGTTAACTTAGCAGCAGCAGTTCAATGCAATACATAATATAGAAGAAGAAGAAAAATAATAATAAATAAATAAGTAAATCAATTATATTGAAGAGATTAAAAATCATGCAAAAAACCGGAAATAATATATATTTAAAAGTGAAGTAGTGTCCAAGGATTCAATGTCCAATGTCTGGTTTCCTCCCACAGTCCAAAGACGTATGGCTTGGTAGGTTAGTTGGTCATTGTAGATTGTCCTGTGATTAGGTTAGGGTTAAACTGAGGGATTACAGAGCAGCGTGGCTGGAAGAGCCTAATCTGTGCTAGATCTCAATTGATAAATAGATAAAAACCAGGGGCCAGAAGAACTAAAAAATGTGGACTCACTGTTGTAGGAAGTACAGTATTCTGCGAAAATGCCATGGAGTCAGCTGAGGTCAACTGTACACGGACAATAAACGCCAGCCCTACTGACCACACGGACAATAAACGCCAGTCTTACTGACCACACGGACAATAAACGCCAAACCTACTGACCACACGGACAATAAATGCCAGTCTTACTGACCACACAGACAATAAACGCCAACCCTACTGACCACACGGACAATAAACGCCAGCCCTACTGACCACACGGACAATAAATGCCAGTCTTACTGACCACACAGACAATAAACGCCAACCCTACTGACCACACGGACAATAAATGCCAGCCCTACTGACCACATGGACAATAAATGCCAACCCTACTGACCACACGGACAATAAATGCCAGCCCTACTGACCACACGGACAATAAATGCCAACCCTACTGACCACACGGACAATAAATGCCAGCCTTACTGACCACATGGACAATAAACGTCAGCCCTACTGACCACACGGACAATAAATGCCAGCCCTACTGACCACACGGACAATAAAGGCCAGCCCTACTGACCACACGGACAATAAACGCCAGCCCTACTGACCATATCGACAATAAATGCCAGCCCTACTGACCACACGGACAATAAACGCCAGCCCTACTGACCACACGGACAATAAATGCCAGCCCTACTGACCACACGGACAATATATGCCAGCCTTACTGACCACATGGACAATAAACGCCAGCCCTACTGACCACACGGACAATAAACGCCAGCCCTACTGACCACACGGACAATATATGCCAGCCTTACTGACCACATAGACAAACCGAAAATAAAATGAATGTAAACAGAAAATATCTGCGGTTTGAACCCCCCTCCATTCTATGATAAGATTGTATAGTTCAGCTCTTTTTGTTCAGTTGTGGAGCAGTTTGTGAAAAAGCCCCAGGGGATACAGATAGGATTAATGCAAGCAGGCTGTCTCCACTGAGGTTGGGAGAGACAAGAAATAGAGACTATAGGTTAAGGGTGAAAGGTGAAATGTGTAAGGGGAACATGAGGGAGAACCTCTTCACTTAGAGTGTGATGCAAATGTGGAACAGGCTGTCAGCAGAAGTGGTGGATGCAGGTTTGATTTCAACATTTAAGAGGTTTGGGTAAGTACATGGAGGAGTATAGAAGGCTATGGTCCAGGTGTGGATTGGTGGGACCAGGCAGAATAACAGTTTGGCATGGACTAGATGTGCCGAAGGGCCTGTTTCTTGTGCTGTAGTGTTCTCTGACTGTATGACCTGGATGACATTAATAATTAAATGTCATGTCAGACGACTGACAAATAATGTTCCCAATTAAAGAGTCCAGCCAGGTACATTTGGGACAGAATGGGATTACTAATTTCCAAATCTCTCACAATCAGTAACCTGAGGGTTATCATTGACCAGAATCTTTGTGAAACCTGTGGCTATGATCCATCCCCCATTGGCAGAACGATGGAATGATGGCTTGCTGGGAGAATGCAACTTCAATGAAAATCAGTCAGAGGGTGGTGAGAGTGTGGAATGTGCAGGATGTGGGGTCAATTGCAAAGTTTAAGAGAAGCTTGGATGAGTACAATGATGGGAGGGGTACAGAGGTCTGTGGCCTAGATGCGGGTCGATGGGACGAGGTAGTTCGGCGTAACATGATAAGAACATAAGAACTACGAGCAGGAGTCAGTCATCTGGCCCATCGAGCTTGCTCTGCCATTCCATTAGACCATGACCGTAGACTCAGCACCACTATCCTGCCTTTCCCTCCGTAACTTCCGCTGTTAGTCAAAAATCTAACTGTATCTTACATATATGCAGTGAGATAGCCTCCCCTGCTCCCTTGGGCAGAGAAATTCACAGATCCACTACTCTCTGGGAAAAGCATATTCTTCTCACCTCCATCCTAAATCTATTCCCCTGAATCCTGAAGCTTTGTCTCCCAGCTCCACACATTTCTAACCAGCAGTGCCCAAAGCAACTCACGCAAAAATGCTGGAGGAACTCAGCATGACAGGCAACATCTACAGAAATGAATAAACAGTTGATGTTTCGGGCTAAGACTCTTCTTCAGGGCTGGAAAGGAAGGGGGAGAACACCAGAATAAAAAAAAGGTGGGGGGAGGATAAGGAAAATAGCTAGAAGCTGATAGGTGAAGCCAGGTGGGTGGAAGAAGGCTGGAGAGGAAGGAATCTGATAGGAGAGGAGAGTGGACCATGGAGAAAGGGAAGCAGGAGAGTCACCCAGGGGTGGTGATAGTCAGGTGAGACAGGTAAGAGGCCAGAGTGGGCAATAGAAGGAGAGTGGAGGGAGGAGAGAAAAAATGTTTTTACTGGACAATACCCAACACCTAAAGACAATTTTGAAATATTCTAAACTTGACCAAAAAGTAAAGAAACCTTATAGACTAGATAGGATAAATGGCCTGTTCTGTGCTGTAGTGCTCTGTTCAGCATTCACCAAGTGTCTCAGTACAGAGCAATTTCTCTGCATTTTGGAGATTTATCTGTATCTGAGGGTGCCGCGGTAGTGTGGCAGCGAGCATGGTGCTATTACAGCTCGGGGCATTCTGGAGTACTGAGTTCAATTCCAGCATCCTCTGAGGACTGGACCGAGGTGTGGAGGAATGGCAGGCTTTTGCCGTTACGGAAGTCACTGGTACCTACTCAACCCAGGAGCTGTGGATGGCAGGCTCCCGACTTGAACCAGGATCCCCAGGAAGAGACGGAAACAAGAGGTTGGACATTGAAATACCAACGGAGCCTCAGAGGAGTGACTGAGCAACACCTCGAGATAATTCATTCTCTCTGACACAATGACCCCCCCCCCCACCCCCACCTCAGGCACTGAATCACAGACCTCTTTAAATCATCATGTGCCAACCACAATCAACTTATCAAGATTAAACCGAAAACACAAGGCTTAACAACTCTAGTTAAGACATTGAAGACACAGGGATAGTGACAGTACATTCCGCGCCCCCCCCCCCCCGCTAAGGCTGGCGTGTGATGGCCCAGGGAGCTCTCAAGGCTGGGCTGACAAACACAACGCAGACCTGGAGCTCAAGGCAGGGCTGACAAACACAAAGCAGACCTGGAGTTCAAGGCAGGGCTGCCAAACACAAAGCAGACCTGGAGCTCAAGGCAGGGCTGGAAAATCCAGAACAGATCTGGTGCTCTTGAGGCTGGGCTGAAAAACACAAAACAGACCTGGAGCTCAAGTCAGCACTGGAATATCCAGAACATCTCTGATGCTCCCAAGGCAAATCTGAAAAAACACAAGGGAGATCTCCCAGAGGCAGGGCTGGATTAGATAGCTCAGAAGCATTGCATCAGACTCAGAACACAGCCTATAACTTGGAAAAAAAACCTACATTTCATCACCATACAAGGAGACAATGTCAGTGTGCTGTTAATTGACACTAAATTGCTAAGGTCAGAGAACAACTAAACCCAACCAAAAGTCAAACTGTGCAAATATAATAAATAAATAATATTGGGAAGGTGAGTTGTAGAGCTTAAAGTGAGTCTGCAGACTGTGGAATCAGTTCAGTGTTGAGGTGAGTGAAGTTATCCACACTAGTTCAGGAACCTGATGGTTTAGGGTAATAACTGTTCCTGAACCTGGTGGTGTGGGACCTGATGGTTGAGGGGTAATAACTGTTCCTGAACCTGGTGGTGTGGGACCTGATGGTTGAGGGGTAATAACTGTTTCTGAACCTGGTGGTGTGGGAACTGATGATTGAGGAGTGATAACTGTTCCTGAACCTAGTGAATTCTGCCATGGATGGTTCCAAGCCCAGTTGCAAAAGGAGACTGGTTGGACATGGGGCTAGCAACCCCATCCCATTAAAAACCCAGAGCTACAGAAACACCAGCAGAAGCTCCAAATATCTCGTCCCTGGGAGAGGAAGGATACACCAAGAAGATAGGGTATACCTGGAGACAACGTGAAAGACTGACCCTGGACAGAGGACTGGCAAACATCTGTCAGTGGCCTGTGCCCCACTGGGGGTGATGGGCTTAAGTGAAGAAGAATCTGGTGGTGAGGGACCTGAGGCTCCTGTGCTTCCTTCCTGGTAGCAGCAGCAAGAAGAGAACGTGGCCTGGATATTACTGCATATTAATCTCTCCACAACCACCACTCGAAAACATATTAAGGGCTACCAGTACAATATAACCCTTGCAAACAATATCTATCACAGATACGAACAGGAGCCATTATGCACAAAGCAGAAGCCCACAGATTGCAGAGAGATGAACAAGTAATCAAGTTGCTTTAAGTATAGTGTATGAATTGACTGTAAGAATATTCTACTCACATTAAGGCTATAATCCCACCTGATCTGGACAAACTCCAGTTTGCTTACCGGGCAAACCGCTCCACAGAGGATATAATCGCAACAGCCCTCCATATTGCTCTGACTCACTTAGAGGAACCAAACACTTATGTGAGGATGATATTTGTGGAATTCAGTTCTGCATTTAACACTGTCATCCCCCATAAACTGGTCAGCAAACTGAACACTCTTGGCCTTGGTTCCTCCCTGTGATCATGGGTCATGGACTTTCTCACAGACCAACCACAGCAAGTCAGAATTGGTAAGCACACCTCCACCACCCTCATCTTAAAAATAGGCACCCCGCAGGGCTGTGTGCTGAGCCCTATGCTCTACACACTCTTCACACATGTCTGCACCCCCATCTACACCTCCAACTCCATAATTAAATTTGCGAACGATACCTCTGTGGTTGGCCTGATCTCGGACGAGGATGAAACAGCCTACAGGGTTGAGGTGGATCATCTGATGGAGTGGCGTAAGGACAACGACCTGGTCCTTAACACTTCTAAAACAAAAGAAATGATCATTGACTTCAAGAGATCAAAGGACAGAGTACACACCCCCCTCCATATACATGGAGAGATAGTGGAAAGTGTGGAACCTAAAGTTCCTTGGAGTTATGTTGTCAAAACAGCTGCCATGGACCACCAACACCTTGCTGCTTGTAAAAAAGGCACAACAAAGACTCTTCTTCCTCAGAAAGCTGAAACAGGCCAAACTCCCACAAAAGCTGCTGCGTAACTTCTCCAGAAGCACAATTGAAACCATCCTGACCAATAGCGCCACCGTGTGGTATGTCAGCTGCACAGCCGCTGGGTGACAAGACCTGCATCGCCTGGTGAAGGCAGCCCAGCGAATTGTCAGGATGGAGCTCCCAGGACTGGACACCATCTATTCCAGCAGACTCAGGAGGAAAACAATCAGCATAACCAGAGACACCACACACCCCGGCCACTCCCTGTTTGACCCACTGCCGTCCAGCAAAAGGTTCAGGACACTAAAAGCCAGAACAAATAGACTGAGGAACAGCTTGTATCCCAGAGCTGCGGCCTCCATCACACCACTCCCACAGAACAATGACTGAAACTGCGAGCACACACACTTACACACAGGGACTCAAATACTTGCACTAACGGCACTTGGTGCATTACTGTGATATTCTGGTGCTGCTGCAACTTATGTTCTGCTACTTATCTATTTAATACTGTTTTTCTATTACTGTCTTGTTTTTATCTACCACTTTATTTAATTGCCTGAGAGGAAGCCAATCAGAGTTTCATTGTACCGATGTATAATGACAATAAAGATCATTCAATTCAATTCAATTCAATTCAATTACCAAATAATGTCAAGGTCCTACAACAACAGAAGAAGAACAAGTACTGTTTCCATTAAATTGGAGAAACAATGCATTAAATTATACATTTCTTCCTTGGGTATCACAGCCTTATCGTCACATACCCTAGCAAATTTCTACAAAAGTAGCATGGAGAGCATTCTTACTGGTTGCATCGCCTTCTGCTGTGGGGGGTGGAGATCAATGCACAGGATCAGTTAAAAGCTGCAGAGGGAAGTAAACCCAGCTAGCTCCATTATGGACACTGGCCTCCCCACCATCAGGAGATCTTCAAAAGAGGATGTCTCAGGAAGGCAGCATCCATCACGAAAGACCCTCACCATCCAAGGTGTGTCCTCTGCTCATCACTACCATCAGGGAGGAGGTACAGGAGGTTGAAGACAAACACTCAATGTTTTAGGAACAGCTTCTTCCCCTTTTCCATCAGATTTCTGATTAGTCCATGAACCCATGAACATTACTTCACATTTTGCACTACCTTTCTCAGATATTTCTTATTGTAACTAATAGTAATTTTTAATGAATCGCACTTTACTGCTGCCACAAAACAACAAATTGCACGACATATGCTAGATTATTCTGAATCTATTTCTGACATATGACCATGCTATATACAGAATAAGACAGTCAGCATCTAATCAAGCCATTGCAGAGATGCACTGTCACTGAGCAGACCAAAAACAAGCTGGTGTGCCACTATTTTGTTAAATACAACAGAGACAATTCTGTGATCTGCATCTGGGTCACAATCTCTTGCCATAATGTCCTTTAGGGACCTCAGTCAATAGAGGAGCATGTCACTATGAATTTAGTCTCACGGTAGCACACAGTGAATCACAGGGTAGTATATGGTGACATAGTGTCATAGAGTTCTACAGCACAGACCCAGGCCATTCAGCCCATCTAGTCTGTACTGAACTATTAATCTGCCTAGAGCCTTCGACCTGAACTGGAGCATAGCCCTTTATACCTCTTCCATCCATATGGGGTGTCAGGGAGGGGTAGCACCTCTGGTGGGGGAACATGTCACGTCCTTTTCAGGGTGGTTAGACCACCTTTGGTCCCCACCTGACACCGAGCTCTCACCTGTGGCTTCCCATAGCTGTTTGCATGCGACAGCGGCCACACCCCGGGCAATGGCTTCGACAAGCCGGCTAAACCAGGTGAGGGTAGCCGACGGGTCTCAAACCCTCGGTGAGATAGGGAGTTGTCTATCCCAGCATGTGAAGACAGACTCTGGCGGATTGAGTGGACGAGACCAATGGAAGGTCCAACGCTCAAGAAGGCGGTCTCTGCAAGCGTCGTGGAACGTGGAGAGCAGGACAAGACACAGAAGACGCCTTGGTCATCCACTGCACCTAGTCCCATCTCCAGCCATCTAGACTCTGTCTTGCCACTGGAATCCAGATGGGAATTGGGAAGAGAGAGTGAGGCTGACGCTGCGCAACTCTCCCTCAGTTAAATCCAAATCATGCACTAGTCTCAACACCATCACAATGGTGTCGAAGTCCTCATCGACATCGACGATGGACGAACACATTCATATACCTAAACAACAGGAATTCTGCAGATGCTGGAAATTCAAGCAACATACATCAAAGTTGCTGGTGAACGCAGCAGGCCAGGCAACATCTATAGGAAGAGGTGCAGTCGACGTTTCAGGCCGAGACCCTTTGTCAGGACTAACTGAAGGAAGAGTGAGTAAGGGATTTGAAAGCTGGAGGGGGAGGGGGAGATGCAAAATGATAGGAGAAGACAGGAGGGGGAGGGATAGAGCCGAGAGCTGGACAGGTGATAGGCAAAGGGGATACGAGAGGATCATGGGACAGGAGGCCTAGGGAGAAAGACGGGGGGGGGGTGACCCAGAGGATGGGCAAGAGGTATATTCAGAGGGACAGAGGGAGAAAAAGGAGAGTGAGAGAAAGAATGTGTGCATAAAAATGAGTAACAGCTGGGGTACGAGGGGGAGGTGGGGCCTAGCGGAAGTTAGAGAAGTCAATGTTCATGCCATCAGGTTGGAGGCTACCCAGACGGAATATAAGGTGTTGTTCCTCCAACCTGAGTGTGGCTTCACAACACCTTATATTCCGTCTGGGTAGCCTCCAACCTGATGGCATGAACATTGACTTCTCTAACTTCCGCTAGGCCCCACCTCCCCCTCGTACCCCAGCTGTTACTCATTTTTATGCACACATTCTTTCTCTCACTCTCCTTTTTCTCCCTCTGTCCCTCTGAATATACCTCTTGCCCATCCTCTGGGTCACCCCCCCCCGTCTTTCTTCCCGGACCTCCTGTCCCATGATCCTCTCGTATCCCCTTTTGCCTATCACCTGTCCAGCTCTCGGCTCTATCCCTCCCCCTCCTGTCTTCTCCTATCATTTTGCATCTCCCCCTCCCCCTCCAGCTTTCAAATCCCTTACTCACTCTTCCTTCAGTTAGTCCTGACGAAGGGTCTCGGCCTGAAACGTCGACTGCACCTCTTCCTATAGATGCTGCCTGGCCTGCTGCGTTCACCAGCAACTTTGATGTATGTTACATTCATATACCTGTTGAAATTTCTCTTAAATGTTGCCATTGAACCCACATTCACCACTCACACCTCGTTCCACAATTACACCACCCTCTGAATGAGGCAGATCCCCCTCATATTCCCCTTGAACATTTCACATTTCATCCTCAGTCCATGACCGCTGGTTCTATTTTCACCAACTCAGTGGAAAAAGCCTGCTTGCATTTACCCCATCTATCGCCCTCATAATTTTGTACACCTCTGCCAAATATGCCCTCATTCTCCTATGCTCTAGCAAATGTAATCCTAACCTACTCAACCTTTCCCTGTGACTCAGGTCCTCAAGTCCTGGCAACATCCTTGTAAATTTTCTCATATTTGTACATACAGTATACTGTACCTACCTGGATAATAAATTTGCCCTGAACTTTGAGTGGCTAATCCTTGATTCATCATCATCATTAGGTGCTGTGTTGTATGATGTGGGCAATCATAGTCTCATGACCATGGTTATTCTTGGCAGACTTTTCTACAGCAGTGGTTTGCTGTAGAAAACCACTGGCCTCATTCTGGCCAGTGTCTTTACAAGGCGGGTGACCCGAGCCATTATCAATACTCTTCAGAGATTGTCTGCCTGGCGTCAGTAGTCACATAACCAGGACTTGTGATCTGCACCAGCTGCTCGTACGACCATCCACCACCTGCTCCCATGTCTTCATGTGACCCTGATTGGCTAGTGGAGGGAAGGAGAGACTTACACCTCCTTTGGTAGGGACATATCTTCATTCCACCACCCTAAAATTCTTGATTGGAGTGCTTAAGTTAGCCAGGAATACTTTCCAGTTGTGACTTGGTGCTTGAATTCAAGATATCAAGTTGGCAAAGGGGCGCTCAGGGGAGATGAGTAAAAGCTTAGACCGAGAACTGGGTCTACTAGCATCTTCGATGGTGATGGAGGAACTAGTGTTGCTTTGACCCCAGCATCTGCAGAGTGTTTTGCGTTTTCGATGGTGATGTACAGGCAGTCTTCAATGGAAGAGACAGACAATGGAAAAGGTGTGAAGAGGGAATAAAAACAACATGCCAGGGCATGCAGTATAAAGGTTGGGATGTCACATTGCATTTTATGAAACTTCAGTTAGCCTGCATTGGAGTGATGTGTTCATTTCTGGTCACCACACTATAGGAAGGATGTGCAAGCTTTGGAGTGGGTGCAGATGAGGTTCACTAGGATGTTATCTGGATTAGACAGTATTAGCTATTAACAGAGAGGATGGAGAAATATGGATTTTTTTCTGGAGCATTGGAAAATGAGGAAATATGCATAGTATGTAAATTATTAGAGGTATACATTCAATGGTCACATTATTAGGCACCTCCTAAAGCTAATAAAGTGGCCACTGAGTGTACATAGAAACATAGAAACATAGAAAATAGGTGCAGGAGTAGGCCATTCGGCCCTTCGAGCCTGCACCGCCATTTATTATGATCATGGCTGATCATCCAACTCAGAACCCCGCCCCAGCCTTCCCTCCATACCCCCTGACCCCCGTAGCCACAAGGGCCATATCTAACTCCCTCTTAAATATAGCCAATGAACTGGCCTCAACAGTTTCCTGTGGCAGAGAATTCCACAGATTCACCACTCTCTGTGTGAAGAAGTTTTTCCTAATCTCGGTCCTAAAAGGCTTCCCCTCTATCCTCAAACTGTGACCCCACGTTCTGGACTTCCCCAACATTGGGAACAATCTTCCTGCGTCTAGCCTGTCCAATCCCTTTAGGATCTTATACGTTTCAATCAGATCCCCCCTCAATCTTCTAAATTCCAACAAGTACAAGCCCAATTCATCCAGTCTTTCTTCATATGAAAGTCCTGCCATCCCAGGAATCAATCTGGTGAACCTTCTTTGTACTCCCTCTATGGCAAAGATGTCTTTCCTCAGATTAGGGGACCAAAACTGCACACAATACTCCAGGTGTGGTCTCACCAAGGCCTTGTACAACTGCAGTAGTACCTCCCTGCTCCTGTACTCGAATCCTCTCGCTATAAATGCCAGCATACCATTCGCCTTTTTCACCGCCTGCTGTACCTGCATGCCCACTTTCAATGACTAGTGTATAATGACACCCAGGTCTCGTTGCACCTCCCCTTTTCCTAATCGGCCACCATTCAGATAATAATCTGTTTTCCTATTTTTGCCACCAAAGTGGATAACTTCACATTTATCCACATTAAATTTCATCTGCCATGAATTTGCCCACTCACCCAACCTATCCAAGTTACCCTGCATCCTCTTAGCATCCTCCTCACTGCTAACACTGCCACCCAGCTTCGTGTCATCCGCAAACTTGGAGATGCTGCATTTAATTCCCTCATCCAAGTCATTAATATATATTGTAAACAACTGGGGTCCCAGCACTGAGCCTTGCGGTACCCCACTAGTCAACGCCTGCCATTCTGAAAAGGTCCCGTTTATTCCCACTCTTTGCTTCCTGTCTGCTAACCAATTCTCCACCCACACCAATACCTTACCCCCAATACCGTGTGCTTTAAGTTTGCACACTAATCTCCTGTGTGGGACCTTGTCAAAGGCCTTTTGAAAATCCAAATATACCACATCCACTGGTTCTCCCCTATCCACTCTACTAGTTACATCCTCAAAAAATTCTATGAGATTCGTCAGACATGATTTTCCTTTCACAAATCCATGCTGACTTTGTCCGATCATTTCACCGCTTTCCAAATGTGCTGTTATCACATCCTTGATAACTGACTCCAGCAGTTTCCCCACCACCGACGTTAGGCTAACCGGTCTATAATTCCCCGGTTTCTCTCTCCTTCCTGTTTTAAAAAGTGGGATTACATTAGCCACCCTCCAATCCTCAGGAACTAGTCCAGAATCTAACGAGTTTTGAAAAATTATCACTAATGCATCCACTATTTCTTGGGCTACTTCTTTAAGCACTCTAGGATGCAGACCATCTGGCCCTGGGGATTTATCTGCCTTCAATCCCTTCAATTTACCTGACACCACTTCCCTACTAATATGTATTTTGCTCAGTTCCTCCATCTCACTGGACCCTCTGTCCCTTACTATTTCTGGAAGATTATTTATGTCCTCCTTAGTGAAGACAGAACCAAAGTAACTATTCAATTGGTCTGCCATGTCCTTGCTCCCCATAATCAATTCACCTGTTTCTGTCTGCAGGGGACCTACATTTGTCTTTACCAGTCTTTTCCTTTTTACATATCTATAAAAGCTTTTACAGTCTGTTTTTATGTTCCCTGCCAGTTTTCTCTTATAATCTTTTTTCCCCTTCCTAATTAAGCCCTTTGTCCTCCTCTGCTGAACTCTGAATTTCTCCCAGTCCTCAGGTGAGCCACTTTCTCTGGCTAATTTGTATGCTTCTTCTTTGGAATTGATACTATCCCTAATTTCTCTTGTCAGCCACGGGTGCACTACCTTCCTTGATTTATTCTTTTGCCAAACTGGGATGAACAATTGTTGTAGTTCATCCATGCAACCTTTAAATACTTGCCATTGCATATCCACTGTCAATCCTTTAAGTGTCATTTGCCAGTCTATCTTAGCTAATTCACGTCTCATACCTTCAAAGTTACCCCTCTTTAAGTTCAGAACCTTTGTTTCTGAATTAACTTTGTCACTCTCCATCTTAATGAAGAATTCCACCATATTATGGTCACTCTTACCCAAGGGGCCTCTCACGACAAGATCGCTAATTAACCCTTCCTCATTGCTCAAAACCCATTCCAGAATAGCCTGCTCTCTAGTTGGTTCCTCGACATGTTGGTTCAAAAAACCATCCCGCATACATTCCAAGAAATCCTCTTCCTCAGCACCTTTACCAATTTGGTTCACCCAGTCTACATGTAGATTGAAGTCACCCATTATAACTGCTGTTCCTTTATTGCACACATTTCTAATTTCCTGTTTAATACCATCTCCGACCTCACTACTACTGTTAGGTGGCCTGTACACAACTCCCACCAGCGTCTTCTGCCCCTTGGTGTTACGCAGCTCTACCCATATCGATTCCACATCTTCCCGGCTTATGTCCTTCCTTTCTACTGCGTTAATCTCTTCTTTAACCAGCAACGCCACCCCGCCTCCCCTTCCTTCATGTCTATCCCTCCTGAATATTGAATATCCCTGAACGTTGAGCTCCCATCCCTGGTCACCCTGGAGCCATGTCTCTGTGATCCCAACTATATCATAATCATTAATAACAATCTGCACTTTCAATTCATCCACCTTATTACGAATGCTCCTTGCATTGACACATAAAGCCTTCAGGCGCTCTTTTACAACTCTCTTAGCCCTTATACAATTATGTTGAAAAGTGGCCCTTACGTTCATGGTCTTCTGCTGCTGTAGCCCATCCACTTCAAGTTTAAAGTATTGTTCATTCAGAGATGGTCCTCAGCACACTGTTATTGTATCACGTAGTTATTTGAGTTACTGTCATCTTCCTGTCAGCTTGAACCAGTCTGGCCATTCTCCTCTGACCTCTTTCATTAACAAAGTGTTTTCATTGACAGAACTGCTGCTCACTGAATGTTTTTTGCTTTTCACACCATTTTCTGTAAACTGTAGTGACTGTTGTGCATGAAAATCCCAGGAGGTCAGCAGTTTCTGAGATACTCAAACCACCCCATCTGGCACCAACGATCATTCCACAGTCAAAGTCACTTAGATCACATTTCTTCCCCATTTTGATGTTTGGTCTGAACAACAACTGAACCTCTTGACCATGTCTGCATGCTTTTATGCATTGAGTTGCTGCCAGATGGTTGGCTAATTAGATATTTGGATTAACAAGTAGGTCTACAGGCATACCTAATAAAGTGGCCACTGAGTGTAGATCGAGCAGCCAGTCAAATTCATTTGCCTAGGGTGTAAATGCCAAACACTTTTACGGAGGTTTAAGGTGCAAGGGGGGGAAATGTTTGGAAGAGATTTACGAGGAACTTTTTTACACAGAGAGTGGTGGGAGTTTGGAATGAATCCATGGGAGGTATTGGAAGCAGATATGGCAGCAACACCTAAGAGTTTCTCAGACACATGAACAGTGGGATGAAGGGAATGAAGGGATTTGGACCATGTGCAGGCAGTGGGATTAGTTAGATTGGCATCATTGGCATCATGATGAGCCAAAGTGCCTGTTCCTGTGCTGTACTATTCTATGTTCCAGATCAAAAATAATACAGATCTTAAAAAAGTTATACAAAAAGGTTGAGGCTGTCATCAGGGTGAAGGAGCAACGTCTTTTATTCCGTATGAGTAGCCTCCAATCTGATAGCATGAATATTGATTTCTCCTCTGAATTCCCTCCCCTTTGCCTCGTCTTCTATTCCTCACTCTGGCCTCCTACCTCTTCTTACCTGCCTATCACCTCTCCATGGTGCCCCTCCTCCCTCCCTTTCTCTTGTGGTCCACTCTCGTCTCCTACTGTTTTCTTTCCTCTCCAGCCCTCGACCTTTCCCACCCACCTGGCTTCACCTATCACCTTTTAGCTCTCCTCCTTCCCCTCCCCTCCCACCTTTTTATTCTGGCATCTTCCCCCTTCCTTTCCAGTCCTGAAGAAGGGACTCAGCCCGAAACGTCAACTGCTCATTCGTTTCACTTCCATAGAGGCTGCCTGACCTGCTGAGTTCCTCCAACATTTTGTTTGTGTTGCTTTGGATTTCCAGTATTTTGTACAAGATATACTTTCTTCCCCTGCAAGCAAATCTGATCAATCATTCTAGATAACCCACTCACCCCCTTTATCTGCTGCCCCATCACTGCACTGAACTGTAAACTTCTTATTTATTTATGAGCATTTTATTCCCTATCCATACTTTAACCTCCAACTTCATTAGCTTTGCTGTTTTACATAATTCTTTTATGTTTTTATATAATTCCACATTCTTTGTAATTGCTAGGTGTTGTTGTTTGTGTTGTATGACCAGCACACCACAGCAAATTCCTAAAACAAACTTGAGGAAATTTGCAGATGCTGGAAATCCAAAGCAGCACACACAAAATACCAGAGGAACTCAGCAGGTCAGGCAGTTACTATGGAAAAGAGTACAGTCGGCGTTTCGGCCGAGACCCTTCCGCAAGGCTCATTCCTGATGCGTGGATTCTTGCTCCTTGATCCTTGATATATTTCCCAGGAAAGTATGACAGTTTGGAGGTATTTTCTGAAGAAAATCTTTGAGGACTTTAAAATCATGGCAGGGTTCGATCAGGGAGAAGTAACAAAGATATTCCCATGTGGAGAGATGAGGACTATAGGGAATTATTAGTCCCCACAGAATGATCAGAATGTGGAAACGACTGCTACAAGGAGGAATTCAGGTCCAGGGATTTCCAACCTTTTTTATGGGATGGGCTGCTACCATTAACCGAGGTGCCCATGAGCCCAGGTTGGGAAGCCCTGGTTTAGACACATTTGGAGAATTTTGGATCAGTACACGAGAGAGGCAACAGGAGGATGAGCTGGGACGGTCACATGGGTGCCCAGAGGCCCCCATGCTTGGTCTCTGAGTGGTTAGATATATAAGACCATAAGATATAGGAGCAGAATTAGGCCGATCAAGTCTGCTCTGCCATTTCATCATCATGGCTGATCCAATTTCCCTCTCAGCCCCAGTCTCTTGCTTTCTCCTCATATCCCTTCATGCCCTGACTAATCACGAATCTATCAACCTCTGCCTTTAAATATACCCAATGACTTGGCCTCTACAGCCTCATGTGGCAATGAATTCTGTTGATTCACCTCTCTCTGGCTAAAGAAGTTCCTACTCACCTCTGTGCTAAAAGGATGCCCCTCTATTCTAAGACTGTCTTCTCTGGTCTTATACTTGATTTACTTCTTATTTTTTGTTTTTCCAGTTTCCCTCCTTTTGCACGTTGGTTGTTTGTCAGTCTGTATTTGTGTATAGTTCTTCATAAATTGTTTTGCATTTCTTTATTTTCCTGTAAATACCTGTGAGAAAATGAACCGTAGAATTATACGGTGACATTGACACACCATTGATAATCAATTTAGTTTTTCTTTGTCTTTGACTTTGATCCTGAAGCTGGGCGCTGCGTCAGCGTACCGCCTTGTCTATTCCATGAAACGAATGGGTAGGGACCGATAAAGCCAGTCGCGTGACTGATGGCAATATGCACGAACAGGGACAGGGACGACGTTTGAATAAAAGCAGCGATGCTTGAAAATCTCAGCAGCTCAGACAGAATCCATTGATGTGTCGGGTTAACACAGACATGGGACTGCAGATTTAAACCTGTAGCAGAAATTTTTGTAAACCCTGCACCTGGGGAAGGAAACGGATGGTCGACAATTTGGGTCAAGAACCTTCAGCTGCATCTGTCAGCAATCCTTTAACAGAATGCTGTGTGAGGAAGGATGTTGTGACGGGGATGCATATAATGACTAATAGTATAGTTAAATTGGTATGGGCTGAGGTTTATTGTTGTCACACCTCCGAGGATCGTCACCCTGTCGGGGTGGTGAGGCTTGTGAGTTCCTCAGATCCCAACAGCAATATCATATGCAGTTTAGCTCCTGGTAAGGACACCCATGGTGGTAAGGTCACGAAGAAGGCTTCAGACAGAGCGATCCAACCAAGACCTCAATGATGGAGCAGGCAGAAGATGATGATACATCACAATGGCGGTGAAGGGGGAGGAAGGCAGCGGCAGTGAAGGGTCCCCAGATCTCTGAGGATCTAACCTGGTCCCAACATAACGATGCAGTTATAAAGAAGGCAAGACAGCGGCTATAGTTCATTAGGAGTTTGAAGAGATTTGGTATGTCAACAAATACACTCAAAAACTTCTATAGATGTACTGTGGGAGAGCATTCTAACAGGCTGAACCACTGTCTGGTATGGAGTGTGGGGGCTACTGCACAGGACCAAAAGCTTGACATCCGTGGTTGGGAAGTTATTGGAGTCGATTGTCAAGGATGAGGTTACAGAGTATCTGGAGGCATATGACAAGATAGGCAGAACTCAGCATGGATTCCTTAAAGGAAAATCCTGCCTGACAAACCTATTACAATTTTTTGAGGAAATTACCAGTAGGCTAGACAAGGGAGATGCAGTGGATGTTGTATATTTGGATTTTCAGAAGGCCTTTGACAAGGTGCCACACATGAGGCTACTTAACAAGATAAGAGCCCATGGAATTACGGGAAAGTTACATACGTGGATAGAGCGTTGGCTGATTGGCAGGAAACAGAGAGTGGGAATAAAGGGATCCTATTCTGGTTGGCTGCCGGTTACCAGTGGTGTTCCACAGGGATCAGTGTTGGGGCCGCTTCTTTTTACATTGTACATCAACGATTTAGATTATGGAATAGATGGCTTTGTGGCTAAGTTTGCTGACGATATGAAGATAGGTGGAGGGGCCAGTAGTGCTGAGGAAACGGAGAGTCTGCAGAGAGACTTGGATAGATTGGAAGAATGGGCAGAGAAGTGGCAAATGAAGTACAATGTTGGAAAGTGTATGGTTATGCACTTTGGCAGAAAAAATAAACGGGCAGACTATTATTTAAATGGGGAAAGAATTCAAAGTTCTGAGATGCAACGGGACTTGGGAGTCCTCGTACAGGATACCCTTAAAGTTAACCTCCAGGTTGAGTCAGTAGTGAAGAAGGCGAATGCAATGTTGGCATTCATTTCTAGAGGAATAGAGTATAGGAGCAGGGATGTGATGTTGAGGCTCTATAAGGCGCTGGTGAGACCTCACTTGGAGTACTGTGGGCAGTTTTGGTCTCCTTATTTAAGAAAGGATGTGCTGACGTTGGAGAGGGTACAGAGAAGATTCACTAGAATGATTCCGGGAAAGAGAAGGTTAACATATGAGGAACGTTTGTCCGCTCTTGGACTGTATTCCTTGGAGTTTAGAAGAATGAGGGGAGACCTCATAGAAACATTTCGAATGTTAAAAGGCATGGACAGAGTGGATGTGGCAAAGTTGTTTCCCATGATGGGGGAGTCTAGTACGAGAGGGCATGACTTAAGGATTGAAGAGCGCCCTTTCAGAACAGAAATGCGAAGAAATTTTTTTAGTCAGAGGGTGGTAAATCTATGGAATTTGTTGCCATGGGCAGCAGTGGAGGCCAAGTCATTGGGTGTATTTAAGGCAGAGATTGATAAGTATCTGAGTAGCCAGGGCATCAAAGGTTATGGTGAGAAGGCAGGGGAGTGGGACTAAATAGGAGAAAATGGATCAGTGCATGATAAAATGGCGGAGCAGACTCGATGGGCCGAATGGCCTACTTCTGCTGCTTTGTCTTATGGTCTTATGGTCTAAGTAGCTGCAGGGGGTTGTAAATTTAGTCAGCTCCAATTAGGGCACTAGCCTACAAAGTACCCAGGACATCTTCATGGAGCGGTATCTCGGAAAGGCAGCGTCTATTATTAAGGACCCCCAGCACCCAGGGCAAGCCCTTTTCTCACTAAGGAGGTACAGAAGCCTGAAGGCACACTCTCAGCGATTCAGGAACAGCTTCTTCCCCTCTGCCATCCGATTCCTAAATGGACATTGAACCCTTGGACACCACCTCACTTTTTTAATATATGTTATTTCTGTTTTTTGCACGATATTTAATCTATTCAATGTACATATACTGTAATTGATTTATTCATTGTATTATGTATTGCATTGAACTGCTGCTGCTACAATAACAAATTTTACGACACATGCCGGTGATGATAAACCGGATTCTTGTTCTGATTCGTCTTGCATTCGGGACCCCGACTCTGATGTCCCAAGAACAGCGGGGTTGCCGCCGGTGCATCAGCCTCCCCATATTAAACAAAGTCAGGCACAGTCATTCTTCATTGCGGGCAGAGTACGTGGACCCTGGATCAGCTTCTACAGCCACCTGAGGACCCCAATGGACAACCCCTTAGGAGAACATCATACCCAACTCGAGTGATTGCATTAGAATTCTTGTCACAGTACAGTGATAAGCTTGTCTTGAGTTCTGTTCATACAGATTGCAACATCTGAGCTAGAATGAAGTACAACAATAACGATGCAAAATAAAGTGTAAAAGTTAAAGAAAAGTACATTACAGGTAAACGATAAACTGCAAAATCATGTTGATGTAGATCATGAGGCCAAGAGTCCACCTTATCGTCTAAGGGGTCTGTTCAAGCGTCTGATAAAAGCTGTCCTTGAGCCTGATGGGATGTGCTTTCAGGCGTGTGTATCTTCTCCCCAATGGGAGAGGGGAGAAGAGAGAATATCCAGAGTGGGTGGGGTCTTTGATAATGATCCCACCAAAAATATGTCAAGGTACCTGCAGCCCTCTCTAGGCAACAATGAGGAACCTGGTTAAAATAAATAAACAACAACAGGAAAAGAAATACTAATGGAGGTTCAAAGTCAAAAGTTATAGTCAAAGTAAATTTATTTTATATGTCATCATACACTACCTTGAGATTTATTTTCTTGCAGACATTTACAGGAAAAACAAAGAAATACAATAGAGTGTATGAAAAACTATTCATAACTATTCTTACCTCAGCGGTTGGTAAGTTGATGGAGAAGATCCTAAGAGGCAGGGTTTATGAACATTTGGAGAGGTATAATACGATTACGAGTAGTCAGCATGGCTTTGTCAAAGGCAGGTCATACCTTATGAGCCTGATTGAATTTTTTGAAGATGTGACTAAACACATTGATGAAGGAAGAGCAGTAGATGTAGTGTATATGGATTTCAGCAAGGCATTTGATAAGGTACCCCATGCAAGGCTTATTGAGAAGGTAAAGAGGCATGGGATCCAAGGGGACATTGCTTTGTGGACCCAGAACTAACTTGCCCACAGAAGGCAAAGAGTGGTTGTAGACGGGTCATATTCTGCATGGAGGTCAGTGACCAGTGGAGTGCCTCAGGGATCTGTTCTGGAACCCCTACTATTCGAGATTTTTATAAATGACCTGGATGGGGAAATGGAGGGATGGGTTAGTAAGTTTTCTGATGACACAAAGGTTGGAGGTGTTGTGGATAGTGTGGAGGGCTGTCAGAGGTTACAGTGGGACATTGATAGGATGCAAAACTGGGCTGAGAATTGGCAGATGGAGTTCAACTCAGAGAAGTGTGAAGTGGTTCATTTTGGTAGGTCAAATATGATAGCAGAATATAGTAATAATGGTAAGACTCTTGGCAGTGTGGAGGATCAGAGGGATCTTGGGGTCCAAGTCCATAGGACGCTCAAAGCAGCTGCGCAGGTTGACTCTGTGGTTAAGAAGGCGTACGGTGTATTGGCCTTCATCAATCATGGAATTGAATTTAGGAGCCCAGAGGTAATGTTGCAGCTATATAGGACCCGTGTCAGACCACACTTGGAGTACTGTGCTCAGTTCTGGTCACTTCACTACAGGAAGGATGTGGAAGCCATAGAAAGGGTGCAGAGGAGATTTACAAGGATTTTGCCTGGATTGGGGAGCATGCCTTATGAGAATGGGTTGAGTGAACTCGGTCTTTTCTCCTTGGAGCGACGGAGGATGAGAGGTGACCTGATAAAATGATGAGAGGCATTGATCGTGTGGATAGTCAGAGGCTTTTTCCCAGGGCTGAATTGGCTGCCACAAGAGGGGACAGGTTTGAGGTGCAGGGGAGTAGGTACAGAGGAGATGTCAGTGGTAAGTTTTTTACTCAGAGAGTGGTGAGTGCGTGGAATGGGCTACCGGCAACGGTGGTGGAGGGGGATACGATAGAGACTTTTGAGAAACATTTAGATAGGTACATGGAGCTTAGTAAAATAGAGGGCTATGGGTAAGCCTAATAAATTCTAGGGTAAGGACATGTTCGGCACAACTCTATGGGTCGAAGGGCCTGTATTGTGCTGTAGCTTTTCTGTGTTTCTATGTTTTTATAAACAATGACTGACGAACAGCCAATATGCAAAAGGAGACAAACTGCAAAATGAAATTTGGAGAAAATGAGGTGCAGAGTCACTGAAGGTCAGTCTGTAGGTTGTGGAAGCAGTTCAGAGTTGAGGTGAGTGAAGTTATGCACACCGGTTCAGGAGCCTGATGGTTAGGGGTAATAACTGTTCCTGAACCTACTACTGTGGGACCTGATGGTTGAGGGGTAATAACTGTTCCTGAACCTGGTGGTGTGGGACCTGATGGTTGAGGGGTAATAACTGTTCCTGAACCTGGTGGTGTGGGACCTGATGGTTGAGGGGTAATAACTGTTCCTGAAGCTGGTGGTGTGGGACCTGATGGTTGAGGGGTAATAACTGTTCCTGACCTTGATGGTGTGGGACCTGATGGCTGAGGGGTAATAACTGTTCCTGAACCTGGTGGTGTGGGACCTGATGGTTGAAGAGTAATAACTGTTCCTGAACCTGGTGGTGTGGGACCTGATGGTTGGGTAATAACTGTTCCTGAACCTGGTGGTGTGGGACCTGATGGTTGAGGGGTAATAACTGTTCCTGAACCTGGTGGTGTGGGACCTGATGGTTGTGGGGTAATAACTGTTCCTGAACCTGGTGGTGTGGGACAAGATAGTTGAGGGGTAATAACTGTTCCTGAACCTGGTGGTGTGGGACCTGATGGTTGAGGAGTAATAACTGTTCCTGAACCTGGTGGTGTGGGATGTGATGGTTGAGGTGTTATAAGTGTTCCTGAACCTGGTGGTGTGGGACCTGATGGTTCAGGGGTAATAACTGTTCCTGAACCTGGTGGTGTGGGACAAGATGGTTGAGGGGTAATAACTGTTCCTGAACCTGGTGGTGTGGACCTGATGGGTGAGGGGTAATAACTGTTCCTGAACCTGGTGGTGTGGGACCTGATGGTTGAGGAGTAATAACTGTTCCTGAACCTGGTGGTGTGGGATGTGATGGTTGAGGTGTTATAAGTGTTCCTGAACCTGGTGGTGTGGGACCTGATGGTTCAGGGGTAATAACTGTTCCTGAACCTGGTGGTGTGGGACAAGATGGTTGAGGGGTAATAACTGTTCCTGAACCTGGTGGTGTGGACCTGATGGGTGAGGGGTAATAACTGTTCCTGAACCTGGTGGTGTGGGACCTGATGGTTGTAGGGTAATAACTGTTCCTGAACCTGGTGGTGTGGGTCAAGATGGTTGAGGGGTAATAACTGTTCCTGAACCTGGTGGTGTGGGACCTGATGGGTAAGGGGTAATAACTGTTCCTGAACCTGGTGGTGTGGGACCTGATGGTTGGGTAATAACTGTTCCTGAACCTGGTGGTGTGGGACCTGATGGTTGTAGGCTAATAGCTGTTCCTGACCCTGGTGGTGTGGGACCTGATAGTTGTAGGGTAATAACTGTTCCTGACCCTGGTGGTGTGGGACCTGATGGTTGAGGGGTAATAACTGTTCCTGAACCTACTACTGTGGGACCTGATGGTTGAGGGGTAATAACTGTTCCTGAACCTGGTGGTGTGGGACCTGATGGTTGAGGGGTAATAACTGTTCCTGAACCTGGTGGTGTGGGACCTGATGGTTGAAGGGTAATAACTGTCCTGAACCTGGTTGTGTGGGACCTGATGGTTGAGGGGTAATAACTGTTCCTGAACCTACTACTGTGGGACCTGATGGTTGACGGGTAGTAACTGTTCCTGAACCTGGTGGTGTGGGACCTGATGGTTGAGGGGTAATAACTGTTATTGAACCTGGTGCTGTGGGACCTGATGGTTGAGGGGTAATAACTGTTCCTGAACCTACTACTGTGGGACCTGATGGTTGTGGGGTAATAACTGTTCCTGAACCTGGTGGTGTGGGACCTGATGGTTGAGGGGTAATAACTGTTCCTGAAGCTGGTAGTGTGGGACCTGATGGTTGACGGGTAATAACTGTTCCTGAACCTGGTGGTGTGGGTCCGATGGTTGAGGGGTAATAACTGTTCCTGAAGCTGGTGGTGTGGGACCTGATGGTTGAGGGGTAATAACTGTTACTGAACCTGGTGGTGTGGGACCTGATGGTTGAGGGGTAATAACTGTTCCTGAACCTACTACTGTGTGACCTGATGGTTGAGGGGTAATAACTGTTCCTGAACCTGGTGGTGTGGGACCTGATGGTTGAGGGGTAATAACTGTTCCTGAACCTGGTGGTGTGGGACCTGATGGTTGAGGGGTAATAACTGTCCTGAACCTGGTTGTGTGGGACCTGGTGGTTGAGGGGTAATAACTATTCCTGAACCTGGGGGTGTGGGACCTGATGGTTGAGGGGTAATAACTGTTCCTGAACCTGGTGGTGTGGGACCTGATGGTTGAGGGGTAATAACTGTTCCTGAACCTGGTGGTGTGGGACCTGATGGTTGAAGAGTAATAACTGTTCCTGAACCTGGTGGTGTGGGACCTGATGGTTGGGTAATAACTGTTCCTGAACCTGGTGGTGTGGGACCTGATGGTTGAGGGGTAATAACTGTTCCTGAACCTGGTGGTGTGGGACCTGATGGTTGTGGGGTAATAACTGTTCCTGAACCTGGTGGTGTGGGACAAGATAGTTGAGGGGTAATAACTGTTCCTGAACCTGGTGGTGTGGGACCTGATGGTTGAGGAGTAATAACTGTTCCTGAACCTGGTGGTGTGGGATGTGATGGTTGAGGGGTAATAAGTGTTCCTGAACCTGGTGGTGTGGGACCTGATGGTTGAGGGGTAATAACTGTTCCTGAACCTGGTGGTGTGGGACAAGATGGTTGAGGGGTAATAACTGTTCCTGAACCTGGTGGTGTGGACCTGATGGGTGAGGGGTAATAACTGTTCCTGAACCTGGTGGTGTGGGACCTGATGGTTGTAGGGTAATAGCTGTTCCTGAACCTGGTGGTGTGGGTCAAGATGGTTGAGGGGTAATAACTGTTCCTGAACCTGGTGGTGTGGGACCTGATCGGTAAGGGGTAATAACTGTTCCTGAACCTGGTGGTGTGGGACCTGATGGTTGTAGGGTAATAACTGTTCCTGAACCTGGTGGTGTGGGACCTGATGGTTGTAGGCTAATAGCTGTTCCTGACCCTGGTGGTGTGGGACCTGATAGTTGTAGGGTAATAACTGTTCCTGACCCTGGTGGTGTGGGACCTGATGGTTGAGGGGTAATAACTGTTCCTGAACCTACTACTGTGGGACCTGATGGTTGAGGGGTAATAACTGTTCCTGAACCTGGTGGTGTGGGACCTGATGGTTGAGGGGTAATAACTGTTCCTGAACCTGGTGGTGTGGGACCTGATGTTTGAGGGGTAATAACTGTCCTGAACCTGGTTGTGTGGGACCTGATGGTTGAGGGGTAATAACTGTTCCTGAACCTGGTGGTGTGGGACCTGATGGTTGAGGGGTAATAACTGTTCCTGAACCTACTACTGTGGGACCTGATGGTTGACGGGTAGTAACTGTTCCTGAACCTGGTGGTGTGGGACCTGATGGTTGAGGGGTAATAACTGTTATTGAACCTGGTGCTGTGAGACCTGATGGTTGAGGGGTAATAACTGTTCCTGTACCTACTACTGTGGGACCTGATGGTTGTGGGGTAATAACTGTTCCTGAACCTGGTGGTGTGGGACCTGATGGTTGAGGGGTAATAACTGTTCCTGAAGCTGGTAGTGTGGGACCTGATGGTGACGGGTAATAACTGTTCCTGAACCTGGTGGTGTGGGTCCCGATGGTTGAGGGGTAATAACTGTTCCTGAAGCTGGTGGTGTGGGACCTGATGGTTGAAGGGTAATAACTGTTACTGAACCTGGTGGTGTGGGACCTGATGGTTGAGGGGTAATAACTGTTCCTGAACCTACTACTGTGTGACCTGATGGTTGAGGGGTAATAACTGTTCCTGAACCTGGTGGTGTGGGACCTGATGGTTGAGGGGTAATAACTGTCCTGAACCTGGTTGTGTGGGACCTGATGGTTGAGGGGTAATAACTGTTCCTGAACCTACTACTGTGGGACCTGATGGTTGACGGGTAGTAACTGTTCCTGAACCTGGTGGTGTGGGACCTGATTGTTGAGGGGTAATAACTGTTATTGAACCTGGTGCTGTGGGACCTGATGGTTGAGGGGTAATAACTGTTCCTGAACCTACTACTGTGGGACCTGATGGTTGTGGGGTAATAACTGTTCCTGAACCTGGTGGTGTGGGACCTGATGGTTGAGGGGTAATAACTGTTCCTGAAGATGGTAGTGTGGGACCTGATGGTTGACGGGTAATAACTGTTCCTGAACCTGGTGGTGTGGGTCCCGATGGTTGAGGGGTAATAACTGTTCCTGAAGCTGGTGGTGTGGGACCTGATGGTTGAGGGGTAATAACTGTTACTGAACCTGGTGGTGTGGGACCTGATGGTTGAGGGGTAATAACTGTTCCTGAACCTACTACTGTGTGACCTGATGGTTGAGGGGTAATAACTGTTCCTGAACCTGGTGGTGTGGGACTTGATGGTTGAGGGGTAATAACTGTTCCTGAACCTGGTGGTGTGGGACCTGATGGTTGAGGGGTAATAACTGTCCTGAACCTGGTTGTGTGGGACCTGGTGGTTGAGGGGTAATAACTATTCCTGAACCTGGGGGTGTGGGACCTGATGGTTGAGGGGTAATAACTGTTCCTGAACCTGGTGGTGTGGGACCTGATGGTTGAGGGGTAATAACTGTTCCTGAACCTGGTGGTGTGGGACCTGATGGTTGAAGAGTAATAACTGTTCCTGAACCTGGTGGTGTGGGACCTGATGGTTGGGTAATAACTGTTCCTGAACCTGGTGGTTGGGACCTGATGGTTGAGGGGTAATAACTGTTCCTGAACCTGGTGGTGTGGGACCTGATGGTTGTGGGGTAATAACTGTTCCTGAACCTGGTGGTGTGGGACAAGATAGTTGAGGGGTAATAACTGTTCCTGAACCTGGTGGTGTGGGACCTGATGGTTGAGGGGTAATAACTGTTCCTGAACCTGGTGGTGTGGGATGTGATGGTTGAGGGGTAATAAGTGTTCCTGAACCTGGTGGTGTGGGACCCGATGGTTGAGGGGTAATAACTGTTCCTGAACCTGGTGGTGTGGGATAAGATGGTTGAGGGGTAATAACTGTTCCTGAACCTGGTGGTGTGGACCTGATGGGTGAGGGGTAATAACTGTTCCTGAACCTGGTGGTGTGGGACCTGATGGTTGTAGGGTAATAACTGTTCCTGAACCTGGTGGTGTGGGTCAAGATGGTTGAGGGGTAATAACTGTTCCTGAACCTGGTGGTGTGGGACCTGATCGGTAAGGGGTAATAACTGTTCCTGAACCTGGTGGTGTGGAACCTGATGGTTGTAGGGTAATAACTGTTCCTGAACCTGGTGGTGTGGGACCTGATGGTTGTAGGCTAATAGCTGTTCCTGACCCTGGTGGTGTGGGACCTGATAGTTGTAGGGTAATAACTGTTCCTGACCCTGGTGGTGTGGGACCTGATGGTTGAGGGGTAATAACTGTTCCTGAACCTACTACTGTGGGACCTGATGGTTGAGGGGTAATAACTGTTCCTGAACCTGGTGGTGTGGGACCTGATGGTTGAGGGGTAATAACTGTTCCTGAACCTGGTGGTGTGGGACCTGATGGTTGTGGGGTAATAACTGTTCCTGAACCTGGTGGTGTGGGACAAGATAGTTGAGGGGTAATAACTGTTCCTGAACCTGGTGGTGTGGGACCTGATGGTTGAGGAGTAATAACTGTTCCTGAACCTGGTGGTGTGGGATGTGATGGTTGAGGGGTAATAAGTGTTCCTGAACCTGGTGGTGTGGGACCTGATGGTTGAGGGGTAATAACTGTTCCTGAACCTGGTGGTGTGGGACAAGATGGTTGAGGGGTAATAACTGTTCCTGAACCTGGTGGTGTGGACCTGATGGGTGAGGGGTAATAACTGTTCCTGAACCTGGTGGTGTGGGACCTGATGGTTGTAGGGTAATAACTGTTCCTGAACCTGGTGGTGTGGGTCAAGATGGTTGAGGGGTAATAACTGTTCCTGAACCTGGTGGTGTGGGACCTGATCGGTAAGGGGTAATAACTGTTCCTGAACCTGGTGGTGTGGGACCTGATGGTTGTAGGGTAATAACTGTTCCTGAACCTGGTGGTGTGGGACCTGATGGTTGTAGGCTAATAGCTGTTCCTGACCCTGGTGGTGTGGGACCTGATAGTTGTAGGGTAATAACTGTTCCTGACCCTGGTGGTGTGGGACCTGATGGTTGAGGGGTAATAACTGTTCCTGAACCTGGTGGTGTGGGACCTGATGGTTGAGGGGTAATAACTGTTCCTGAACCTGGTGGTGTGGGACCTGATGGTTGAGGGGTAATAACTGTTCCTGAACCTGGTGGTGTGGGACCTGATGTTTGAGGGGTAATAACTGTCCTGAACCTGGTTGTGTGGGACCTGATGGTTGAGGGGTAATAACTGTTCCTGAACCTGGTGGTGTGGGACCTGATGGTTGAGGGGTAATAACTGTTCCTGAACCTACTACTGTGGGACCTGATGGTTGACGGGTAGTAACTGTTCCTGAACCTGGTGGTGTGGGACCTGATGGTTGAGAGGTAATAACTGTTATTGAACCTGGTGCTGTGAGACCTGATGGTTGAGGGGTAATAACTGTTCCTGTACCTACTACTGTGGGACCTGATGGTTGTGGGGTAATAACTGTTCCTGAACCTGGTGGTGTGGGACCTGATGGTTGAGGGGTAATAACTGTTCCTGAAGCTGGTAGTGTGGGACCTGATGGTGACGGGTAATAACTGTTCCTGAACCTGGTGGTGTGGGTCCCGATGGTTGAGGGGTAATAACTGTTCCTGAAGCTGGTGGTGTGGGACCTGATGGTTGAAGGGTAATAACTGTTACTGAACCTGGTGGTGTGGGACCTGATGGTTGAGGGGTAATAACTGTTCCTGAACCTACTACTGTGTGACCTGATGGTTGAGGGGTAATAACTGTTCCTGAACCTTGTGGTGTGGGACCTGATGGTTGAGGGGTAATAACTGTTCCTGAACCTGGTGGTGTGGGACCTGATGGTTGAGGGGTAATAACTGTCCTGAACCTGGTTGTGTGGGACCTGGTGGTTGAGGGGTAATAACTATTCCTGAACCTGGGGGTGTGGGACCTGATGGTTGAGAGGTAATAACTGTTCCTGAACCTGGTGGTGTGGGACCTGATGGTTGACGGGTAGTAACTGTTCCTGAACCTGGTGGTGTGGGACCTGATGGTTGAGGGGTAATAACTGTTCCTGAACCTGGTGGTGTGGGACCTGATGGTTGAGGGGTAATAACTGTTCCTGAACCTACTACTGTGGGACCTGATGGTTATGGGGTAATAACTGTTCCTGAACCTGGTGGTGTGGGACCTGATGGTTGAGGGGTAATAACTGTTCCTGAACCTGGTGGTGTGGGACCTGATGGTTGTGGGGTAATAACTGTTCCTGAACCTGGTGGTGTGGGACCTGATGGTTGAGGGCTAATAACTGTTCCTGAACCTGGTGGTGCGGGACCTGATGGTTGTGGGGTAATAACTGTTCCTGAACCTGGTGGTGTGGGACCTGATGGTTGACGGGTAATAACTGTTCCTGAACCTGGTGGTGTGGGTCCCGATGGTTGACGGGTAATAACTGTTCCTGAACCTGGTGGTGTGGGTCCTGATGGTTGAGGGGTAATAACTGTTCCTGAACCTGGTGGTGTGGGACCTGATGGTTGAGGGGTAATAACTGTTACTGAAGCTGGTGGTGTGGGACCTGATGGTTGAGGGGTAATAACTGTTACTGAACCTGGTGGTGTGGGACCTGATGGTTGAGGGGTAATAACTGTCCTGAACCTGGTTGTGTGGGACCTGATGGTTGAGGGGTAATAACTGTTCCTGAACCTGGTGGTGTGGGACCTAAGGCTCCTGTACCTTCTACCTGATGATAGTAGCAAGAAGAGAGCCTGGCCTGGGTGCTGAACGTCCTTGATAGTGGATGTTGCTTTCCTATGGCCGTTCAGTGGTGGGCAGGGAGTTTCCTGTGATGGGGTGCGCCGTGTCCACTGCTTTCTGTGGACTTTTCCATTCCTGGGTGTTGTAGGTTCCGCACACGAAGGTTATGTATTACACAGTGTTGATAGAAATCTCTCTCCACAGTCTAATGAAATATTGCAGTGTTGTTACTCACAGCATGGTTACCTGGAACCCGCAGCACGATATTAATTGCAAAGTCGGCAACTGTCTGTTACAGTCCATGCATCCAACCACAATAAGAGGCTCTCAAGCCTCTTGTGCCAGTCAGTCACATCCTGGGCTGTCTGCAGCTCAGCTCCATTTGGCTTCCTACTTAATCCAAAAAACAAATTTCACATCAGCTCCAAGTCTTCTTTTCTATCATGTTTAAATCAGATTCAGATTTATTTATCATGTCTACATCGAAGCCTACAGTGAAATGCGTCGTTTGCATTAATGACCAACACACCTCTTGATGTGCTGGGGGCAGCCCACTGGTGTCAGCACAGATTCTGGTGCCAACATAGAATGCCCACAATGCTCGGCAGAACACAACGAGCTACAAAACAGCAACAGCAAATTTATTATTACTGACATATGATGTGAAGTTTGTTGTTTTGCGGCAGCAGTACAATCGAAGACATAAAAATCTATCAACGACAAAAAATAAATATCAGAACAAAACAAACTGTACTAACAAGGTAGCATCCACAGGTTCCTGGACCTATGCTCCCCATCAGGCTCTTGAACAAAAGGGAATAACGACACTCATTCTATTTCTGGTGTTCTCACAACCGATGATCTCACTTTAAGGATTCTTCATCTTTATCTTGTTATTTCATGCTCATTATTTATTGCTATTTATTTATATTTGCATTTGCACAGTTTGTTGTTCATTGATCCTGTTTACAGTTACTATTCTATAGATTTTTTAAGTATGCTTGGAGTAAAAATAATCTCAGGGTTGTATGTGGTGACATGTATGTACTCTGATGATAAATTTGACGCAGAACTTTGAACGTTTTGAACTTTGAATGTCCTAGCTCTATTACATTGATTAAAAAATATTAATTCTTTAAACAGTTGAACATTTTGGCTAAAGAAGTTTCCATTGGTCATGGTCCAGGAACATTGGAGGAAAGCCCATGTTATTTCTTTGTTTACAAAGGCAAAAGGGACAAATCTGAAATTAATCAGTGAGCTATCCATCAGTTGTCGGGAAATTGCTGAAGAAGATTCTTACGGACAGGATTTACTTGCATTTAGAAACGGTTCAAGGTTCAACTTGATTATCACATGTACATTAGAATGTGCAGCGGATGTGTCATTTGAATTAACATCCAACACACCCGAGGGTGTGACGGGGCAGTCCGCAAGCGTCGTCACACCTTCCAGTGCCAACATAACATGCCCACAATGTTTAGCAAAACAGCACCAAACACAACTATGAACAAAGCAACATCAGTAAAGCAAGCCCTTTTCTCCTTCCCACTCTCACACATACACAGTCCTCCAACTCCAAAACAGGCCGTCTTATTCAGCCTCCAGCCTCCAGCCTCCAGCCACCGGTGTGCTCAGACTAGGATTGGACCTTCAACTACCCCAGTGGACTGGCAGAGATTCGCAGACCTGAGAATCCAGCCAACAGGCTTCTAGTCAGCGTGGTTAGTGTGGGAGAGCTCCTGTCTCACAAACTGGATTGAGCTTCCTGAGGGGTGAAGGAGATGATTGTCATAAATAGGACAGAGGATGTTACCTACGTGGACTTTAGTCAAGCACCTGACGAGGTCTCTCGTGCTAGGTAGTCCAGAAGGGTAAGTCATGTGATGTCCACTGGCAGCTGATCAGTTGGATACAGAATTGGATTGGCCACAGAAGGCAAAGGAGAATGGTGGAGGGGTGATTCTCTAACTGGAGTCCCATGATGTCCTGAAAGGATCAGTGTTGGGACCTCTGTGTGATCTGAATGAATGTGTAGGTGATCTGATAAGTAAGTTTGTGGGGGATACAAACATTGTTGAAGTAGAGGGTAGTGAGGAGGGTTGACAAAGGATAGAATAGGATATACAATAGCTCAGTTGGAAATTTGGGTACAGAAATGGCAGACAGAACTTAATCCAGACAAGTGTTAGATTTTGCATTTGGGAGGCCAAATGCAAGGAAAAGTTTTTGTAAAGCAAATGGCAACATCCTTAAGAGCACTAATGTACCGAGAGATCTTGAGGTGCAAGTCCATCGCTCTCTGAAAAAGGCAACATAACCGGCTACATTTCATCAGGAGTTTGAGGAGATTTAGCATGTCACCAAAGACTCCAACAAATTTTCATAGATGTACCATGAAGAGCATTTTGACTGGTCACATCATCATCTGGCATGGAAGGGCCATTGCTTAGGATCAGAAAAAGCGGCAGAAGGTTGTAATCAGAATCAGAATTGGTTTAATATCACCAGCATATGTCATGAAATGTGTTAATTTTTTGCAAAAAAAAAGGAAATTTAAAAAAAAGTAGTGAGGTAGTGATCGTGGGTTCAATGTCCATTCAGAAACCGGATGGCAGAGGGTAGAAGCTGTTCCTGAATAGCTGAGTGTGTGTCTTCAGTCTTCTGTACTTCCTTTCTGACAATAGCAATGAGAAGAGAGCATGTCCTGGGTGGTGTGGATCCTTAAAGATGGACACTGCCTTTTGAGGTACTGCTTCCTGAAGGTGTTTTGGATACTGTGGCGGCTTGAACCCATCATGGAGCTGATTAATTTTACAACTCTCAGCAGTTTACTTCGATCTTGTGCAGTAGCTCTCCTCCCCATACCAGACGGTGACGTAGCCAGTCAGACTGCTCTCCACGGTCAGTCAGAGTCAGAGGCCTCCATCGGTCAGGGTTGTCCATGGATGTTGCATCTTAGCTGTCTAGATACACAAGCCTGGGCAGTACGATATGGCGAGCAAGCTGTTGCCCATGTAGCAAGCTCCCCCTCTCCACACATCTGACGAACCCAAAGGAACGGCAGAGACCGATAGTTTGGTACCAGCGGCATCGCAGGACTTGCCAGTCAGCATTGAAACTCCACCCCGTAGGACTGCCTGAGGGACTCCACTCCGGGTTTTCCCCTCGAGGTTTACTCCTGAAGCCTTCCCCATGGGTGGGTATAGCCACAAGGCAGCAGGGGTTTGAGATCAGAGTTTTCCTTCTCCGAGATGAGCTGCCAACCAGAGCTGATGAGCCCCATCTGCCTGAAGCGACTGGTTTTAAGGCACCAGTAACCCACCTTTGCCCCTTCTCCTGTCAGTAGAAGCTGTTCCGCTGGGCTTCGTAGCTAGGCCCCATGCGAAGGCCAAGAGCTGGACTATTTGAGGTGCACGCCATTGGGAGCATTTAACAGGTAGTGGGAGCTTGGCCCCATTACCACCCCCCGGCTATAACAACCACAAGGAACCCACTGTACATCTGTAGAAATTTGCAAGTGACACACCCAATCTTCTCGAACTCCTAATGAAAACTCAGCCAGCCACATCATGGGCACCAGCCTCCCCACCATCAAGGACACCTTCAAAAGGCAATGCCTCAAAGAGGTGCCATCCATTGTAAAAGACCCTCACCACCCAGGACGTGCCCACCTCTCATTGCCACCATCAAGGAGGAGGAACAGGAGCCTGAAGACACACACTCAATGTTTTAGAAACAACTTCTTCCCCAGATTTCCGAACGGTCCATGAATCCATGAACACCACCTCAGAATTCATCTTTCGCACTAATTATTGCCTATTGCAAATCATAGTAATTTGTTATCGTTTTTATATTTATATTGTCAGAAAACAACACATTTCATGACATATGCAGTGATAATAAATCTGATTCTGTGTAACGTGGTGAACAAGGCATACTTGATTTTGTCAGTCAGGCACTGAGTATATATGTTGAAAATTGACTTTGCAGCTGGATAAATCTTTGGCCACTTCTGCAATATTGTGCACCTTTCCAGTTGCCACTATAGAAGAAAGACATGGAAGCTTTGGAGAAGGTGCAGAGGAAGTTCACTAAGGTGTTGTCTGGATTAGGAAGTATTAGTTGAGAAGTTGGACAATCTTGGATTGTTCTCACTGGAGGGGTGACCTGAGAGAAATATATATAATTACGAGAGGCATAAATAGGGGTTCCCAGCTTTTTATGCTGTGGACCAATACCATTAATCGAGGGGATACATAGTCAGAGTCTATTTCCCAGGATGATTGTACAGGAGCTGGGATGTTATGTTGAACTTGTATAAGATGTTGCTGAGGCCAAATTTGGAGTATTATGTGCATTTCTGCTCAGCTATCTCGAGGAAAGGTATCAATAAGATTGAAAGAGTCAGAGACAATTGACAAGGATATTGTCCTGATTTGAGGACCGGAGTTATGGGGAAAGGTTAAATAACCTGACTTTATTCCCTAGAGCATAGACGAGTGAGGGGAAATTTGATACAGTATACAACATTGTGAGGGGTATAGACAGGGTAAATGCAAACAGCCTTTTCCACTGAGGTTGGCTGGGACTACAACTAGAGATCATGGGTTAATGGTGAAAGGTTTAAAGGGAACATGGGGGTGGGGGGAATGATTTCACTCAGAGGCTGATGCGGCGGGGAACGAGCTGCCAGTGGAAGTGGTGAATGTGGGTTCGATTTCAACGTTTAAGAGAAGTTTGGATAGGTAATGGATGGGAGGTAATAGAGTGCTATGGCCCAGAGGCAGGTCAATGGAACTAGACTGAATAATGGTCCAGCATGGGCCTGTTGGGCCGAAGGGCCTGTTTCTGTGCTGTAGTGCTCTTTGACTCTGTGTGATTAGGAAACTGCTAACACACAAAATGCTGGAGGAATTCAACAGCTCAGGTAGCAACTAAGGAAAGGAACGACAATTGCACTCTAAGTCTCCGGTCCCTGGCCTGGATCTGCAGACTCACAAATATTGGCCCTCCAACCCCAGGAGAAGCTACCTCTGAGCCAGAACAAGAAAAACAATGAAAATTTTACAAGTGAATATGTTGATTCTTCAGCTGCCCCGCTGAGAATTTCAGCAGTGTTTGGGTACGTGCGCAGCCTGGGGCATAATGGTTAATTTCCAAGACCTGTTCCTTCGTTGGTACACAGAGCAAATTCTAAACACTGTTCACGTGTTCCAGTTCCTGTTGCGGATCATGCCTCACATAAATTCTAAATTATCCTCATCGATAAACCTATATCACAGTCACCTAGGGAAAGGAAGGATGTCATCAAACTAGGAAGGGTGCACAGAATGTTACCAGGACTGGAGGCTTCAGCTGTGAAGAGAACCTGGATAGACTGGGACGTTTTACAGATGGCATGGTAGAGTAGCGGTTAGCATAATGCTTTACAGTGCCAACTGTAAGATTGGGGTTCAATTTTCTGCTGCGATTTCCGCTGCTCTCTGTATGTTCTCCCCGTGGTCACTTGGATTTCGATTCAATTCAAGTGTAATTGTCATGAATACCTGTGAATACAGCCCCAAGAGGCAGCATTGCTATGGGGTCAAGGTGCAAAACAAAGTACCAACACTCATACACGGCACAAAGCACACATAGCACATACAAGATAGCAAACACATGTAAGTTATCAGTGAAATACTGACACTTAGAAAAAACAGTCCAGTCGTTGAGTTCATGACTGCTGCAGAAATCTGCAACCACGATGGAGCTTGTCTTCTGCCAAACGAACACTGGGGGCAGTACTGAGTCCAGCCAGGATGCTGTGTCACACCGCCCTCTAGTGGGGCTCATCAGCTTTAACGCCTCTCTCCTGGCAGGTTAGTAATTTGTGTGCATGCTATCTTGGTGCTGGATGTGTGGTGACACTTGTGGGCTGTCCCAGCACAAGCAATGGATTGCACTGTATGTTTCAATATATATGTGACAAATAAAACTGATCTAATCTTTTCTTTTTCCCCCTGGAGAGTAGGAGGCTGAGGACTGATCACATAAAGGTTTAGAAAATCACAGGGGCATAGATCAGGTGAATAGTCACCATCTTTCCCCAGCACCAAGGAGTCTAAAGCTGGAGTGTCTCAGCCTAAAACGACGACTGTTTATTCTCTTCCAAAGAAGCAGCCTGACCTGCAGAGTTCCTCCAGCACTTTGTGCATTTTGCTGAAACTAGAGGGCACTCAAAGACTCAAAGTAGATTTATTATCAAAGTCTTTCCCATAGACAGCCAGGAAACAAAGATAACTCTGAAACCCGATCAAAGAAAAACATCAAACCTCACTCTCTATGCGCAAAGCAAAAACAAATTGCCCAAAGTGCAATAAAAAAATGAGTGACAAACACAGAATATAAAACACAGAAGCTTCCAGGCATATTCAGCAGGTGTCCAACCTGGTGAGACGAAGGAGGGGCCAGGCCCGGAGTCACCCCATAGTGCCCGGAACCTCGAAGTGTTACAAACTAATCCCTCTAACATGAAGTCTAACAGGAGGCGGATCAAATGGCCTGCAGCTAACATGACTTCACTGTGGAAGCAGTTTGATGAAGATGTTAACCAAATTCTGGAGGCAACGGCGAAGGGAGGAGTTGATAGGAAGCTGCAAGCCATGACAATTATTGTCAGTATCACCCAGTGGAGGCTGGTTGTAGGGGATTCGCAGCCCGTTCCTTAGTTAGAGCCTTCAGCATTTTGGGCATCAAGGGAGAGAGGAAGAGGAGAGCCATCCGCAGTACCACCGATGCGGCAGAGAGGGCCTCAAGATGGCTGTGGTTCAAAAGAGGGGAGCCATGGAGTCATAAGTAGCTAGCCATCTGGACACAAGCTGGGGTCTGATCAGCCCCGGCTGGGTCACCTGGAGGAGGTTGTATGATGTTGAAAGACCCGAAACACCCGATGATTCCAGGAACATCACTGAAGATGTGTCCAGAAGCAGCAATAGATGTATGTACACAGTTCAGCTCAGTATTCAGAAGCAGAATCAGGTTTATTATCACTTGCACGTGTCGTGAAATTTGTTAACATCTGCAGCAGTTCAATGCAATACATAATACAGGGGGGGGGGGGGAATAATAAATAAATAAATAAATAAATAAATTGCAGTATATCTATACGCATATTGAATAGATTAAAAATCATGCAAAAACTGGAAATAATATATATTTAAAAAGTGAGGTGGTGTCCAAGGGTTCAATGTCCATTTAGGAATCGGATGGCAGAGGGGAAGAAGCTGTTCCTGAATCGCTGAGTGTGTGCCTTCAGGTTTCTGTATCTCCTACCTGATGGTAACAGTGAGAAAAGGGCATGCCCTGGGTGCTGGAGGTCCTTAATAATGGACGCTGCCTTTCTGAGACACTGCTCCTTGAAGATGTCCTGAGTACTTTGTAGACTAGTACCCAAGATGGAGCCGAGTAAATTTACAACCCTCAGCAGCTTCTTTCTGTCCTGTGCAGTAGCCCCTCCATACCAGACAGTGATGCAGCCTGTCAGAACACTCTGCACAGTACATTTATAGAAGTTTTTGAATGTTACATTTATAGAAGTTTTTGAATGTATGAAGAGATACCAAATCTCTTCAAACTCCTAATGAAGTATAGTCGCTGTCTTGCCTTCTTTATATCTACATTGATATGTTGGGACCAGGTTAGATCCTCAGAGATCTTGACACCCAGGAACTTGAAACTGCACTTCTGATGCCTCTACAATGATTGGCATATGTTCCTTCATCTGACCCTTCCTGGAGTCCTCAATCAACACTTTCATCTTACTGACGTTGAGTGCCAGGTTTTTGCTGGACACCATTCCACTAGTTGGTATATCTCACTCCTGTACGCTCTCTCGTCTCCATCTGAGATTCTACCAACAATGGTTGTATCGTCAGCAAATTTATAGATGGTATTTGAGCTATGCCTAGCCACACAGTCATGGGGTGTAGAGAGAGTAGAGCAGTGGGCTAAGCACACACCCCCGAGGTGCGCCAGTGTTGATCGTCAGCGAGGAGGAGATGTTATCACCAATCCGCACAGATTGTGGTATTCCAGTTAGGAAGCCGAGGATCCAATTGCAGAGGGACGTACAAAGGCCCAAGTTCTGTAACTTTTCAATCAGGATTGTGGGAATGATGGTGTTGAATTCTGAGCTATAGTCGATGAACAGCATCCTGACATAGGTGTTTGTATTGTCCAGGTGGTCTAAGGCTGTGCCAAGAGCCATTGAGATTGTATCTGCCATTAACCTATTGTGGAGATAGGCAAATTGCCATGGGTCCAGGTCCTTGCTGAGGCAGGAGTTCAGTCTAGTCATGACCAACCTCTCAAAGCATTTCATCACTGTCGATATGAGTGCTACAGGGCGATAGTCATTAAGGCAGCTCACATTATTCTTCTTAGGCACTGGTATAATTGTTGCCTTTTTGAAGCCAGTGGGAACTTCCACCCAAAGCAGTGAGAGGTTGAAAATGTCCTTGAGTTGGCTGGCACAAGTTTTCAGAGCCTTACCAGATATTCCATCGGGACCTTCCGCCTTGCGAGGGTTCACCCTCTTTAAAGACAACCTAACTTCGGCTTCCGAGACAGAGATCACAGGGTCACCGGGTGCAGCAGGGATCTTCACAGCTGTAGTTATAGTCTTCCTTTCAAAGCAGGCATAGAAGGCATTGAGTTCATCTGGTAGTGAAGCATCACTGCTATTCATGCTACCAGGTTTCATTTTGCAGGAAGTAATGTCTTGGCAACCCTGCCAGAGTTGTCATACATCCGATGTCGCCTCCAGCCTCGTTATCTGCAGGCTATCCCAATCAAAATCGCCCAAACTAGCAACACAAAAAGGAGCAATCAGAAACCAGAAACACATCGTAACGTAACTCACAGAGTCCAACCACAGACCGTGTTGATTAAACCCTGCCCAAGACCCAGGACTCCAGCACCAACGAGAGAGAGAGAGAGACCATTAGAATGCAGGGACCTACCTCTGGCAGCAGCGAGCGAGAGGCTGGTAGACGGCGTTGAATATCCACCTGCCTTCTGCACTCGTCTCAATGATTTCAGTCTTCCTCGGCACTTTAATTGGTATAGGTTTAGGGTGAGAAAGGAAAGATTTAAAACTGATCTGAGGATACCCTTTTCCCACACAGAGGATGCTGCATATATGGACGAGATGCCAGGTAGGGGCAGGCACAATTAAAACTTTTAAAATACATTTAGGGCAGCACGGTAGAATAATAGTGAGAGTAGCACTTGGCGTGGGTTTCCTCCAGGTGCTCTGGTTTCTTCCCACATTCCAAAGCCATAAAGTAACACAAAATACTCTGCAGATGCTGGGGTCAAAGCAACACTCACAACACACTGGAGGAACTCAGCAGGTCGGGCAGCATCCGTGGAAACGATCAGTCAATGTTTCGGGCCGGAACCCTTCGTCCTGACGTACCTGACCTGCTGAGTTCCTCCAGCTTGTTGTGAGTGTTGCCAAAGCCATAACAGTTAGTTAGTAAGGGCTAGTAAGCTGAGAGCATACTGTGTCGGGCACTGGAAACACGGCAACACTTGCTGACTGCCCCAGCACAATGCTCAGACTGTGTTGGTCATTGACTGTATACCTAATAAATCAAGCTAATCTTTATCTCTATCAGTCATGGGGCATCTTGGTAAGGGCTGAGCAGCAAAGTGTGGTGAACCTGAGAGAACCTGAGGCTTCTCCCGTATATATAACCCCGACAACTTATGTTCTCAGTATTATTTATTTACTTTTTTTGTATTTGCATAATTTGTCTTCTTTTACACATTGTTTGTTTGTCAGACCTTGTGTGGAGTTTTTCATTGATTCTATTGGATTTCTTTGTTTTACTGTGAATGCCTGCAAGCCTTCGTGTGTGGTTTGGCTACGAAGCCCCGGCAGATCCATTTCTACTGACAGGAAAATGGGAAAAGACAGGTTACTGGCACCTTAAAACCAGCCCCATGTTGTACTGCCCTGGCTTGTGTGTCTACCTGGCGAGGCGCAACACCCACGGTCAACCTCAACCATCGGAGGGCCTCAAGTTCCCGTTATCTTTATTACTATTACACTGTTTACACCTTGAGCTCCAAGCGAGCAAGCGATTTCATTCCATCCTGATGTATAGCACGAGACTAATCTGAATCGGAATTATAACATCATTATAACACGAGAATTTCATTAGATCCTGATATATTCCACTAGACTAATCTGAATCTGAATTATAACATCATCATAACACGAGAATTTCACTAGATCCTGATATATTCCACTAGACTAATCTGAACCTGAATTATAACATCATTATAACACGAGAATTTCATTTCATCCTGATGTATACCACTAGACTAATCTGAATCAGAATTATAACATCATTATAACACTAGAATTTCATTCCATCCTGATATGATTTATACTTTATACTTTTATATTTCATACTTTATTATTGCCAAACAATTGTTACTAGAACGTACAATCATCACAGCGATATTTGATTCTGCCCTTCCCACTCCCTGGATTACAAATATTAAATATTAAAAATAGTTTTAAAAATTTAAATTATAAATCATAAATAGAAAAATGGGAAGTAAGGTAGTGCAAAAAAACCGAGAGGCAGGTCCGGATATTTGGAGGGTACGGCCCAGATCCAGGTCAGGATCCGTTCAGCAGTCTTATCGCAGTTGGAAAGAAGCTGTTCCCAAATCTGGCCGTACGAGTCTTCAAGACTATATACCATTAGACTAATCTGAATCAGAATTATAACATCATTATAATGCAAGAATTTCATTCCATCTTGATATATACCACTAGACTAATCTGAATCAGAATTATAACATCATTATAACACTAGAATTTCATTCCATCTTGATATATACCACTAGACTAATGGGAATCAGAATTATAACATCATTATAACACTAGAATTTCGTTCCATCTTGATATATACCACTAGACTAATCTGAATCAGAATTATAACATCATTATAACGCAAGAATTTCATTCCATCCTAATATATAGCACAAGACTAATCTGAATCTGAATTATATGCTATAAATGTACGAGGATTAATCCAGTCGAGTGTGAAATTGCGGAACAATCTTGCACGCAATTCAGAAAGGTAATCAGTCCCAAATGGAGCTTACTACTGTCCAAAGTTCAAAGTACATTTATTATCAAAATATGTATAAATCACTGCAACCTTGAGATTTATCTGCTTACAAGCAGCCACAAAACACAAAAACCGAAAGAATCCAATAAAAAAAAGACCAACACCCAATGTGCAGAGAGGAAAAGAAGAAACAAATTATGCAAGCAGTAACATCAAGCATTGGTGTTCAGGACAAAAGTGAGTCCAGAGACCTGGAGCCTGGAGCAGTGGGAGCAGGCCCAGACCTCAGTCACAGTTCACCACACAGCACCGCGGGACAAATTGGCGTGAAGCTCGCAGGCACGAAGCCTGGTGCAGTTGCATCAGGACTGTTACATGCTCAAGGAGATCTGTTTTTTTTGTGAGAATGATGTAATGGTCTTTTGGAGGTCACCTGCTGTGATTTTCCCGCCGATGTGAGGTCACATGATGTCATGTGCCCCGTGACTGTATAAGGGTCAACCCAGGTGATGCAGTTGTTTTTTGAGTTTGTAGGTTTCCAGGTAGAACTTGTTGTATCTCCATTTCTGTTGTATGTTTGTTTTTGGTGACGCAGTTTCATTTTTAAAACACTTGTGCTTTCTGTTGCAAGATACCATTATTATTTGGATTGGAAATTTTTGCCAGATGTGTTGATTTACTCAATTCCAACATTCGAAGGGAGAGTGAAGAATTCATCGAAGTGCAGGATCGAAAGATTGAGAGAAGTCGGCATCGTTTGGCAGTTTAATAAAGGATCGACCTTATTGAGTCTTCGTTGGAGTAGCAACCTGCATCGAGATAACTCTTGCCAAAAGAGCAATGAGTTCATGCAAAGGTGTGCTCTCTCTCTCGAAAGGAATTTAAGGTCAGTCGATTTAAACTGTTTATTTTCGGCATCGGGAATCCCGTGGACAGAACCAGCAGTAAAGTTGCGTCTATGAAGAAATCCTTCTCCGGAGAAGTCTCTCCCAATTGAACGTGTAAATCTGTTGGACTTTCGAAGTTATCACTTTAAGAACCATATCTGACTGTATCGCTTTAAGAACTGTTTTCACATTTAACGCTTTAAGCACCAGAGCAGAGTGAGGAGTTGGTGAACGGCTGCATATCTGTTAACTTCTGGTTAAAGTTTTCATTTGTTTTTTTTCCCCTTATCGTTTATTGGTGTTTAATAAATGTTTGGTTATTTTTATATAACCTGTCTCAATTGATATTCATTGTTGTGTTTACGTTACAGGACACAGTCAGAGCAATTTCAGGCCTGCAAATTATTCCATGTATCATTCAGCATTGCTGTCTAATGATTAGGACATTCTGAGAAGATTTTTACAAGCAATATCACAAAATATTAACTAAAGTAAAAGATCTTGTCGAAGTACATCTATGTTACCGTATTCTAACTTCAAATTTATTTTCTTGTAGACGTTTACAAAGATTCAAGACTCGGTGACTAGTGGGGTACCGCAAGGCTCAGTGCTGGGACCCCAGTTGTTTACAATATATATTAATGACTTGGATGAGGGAATTAAATGCAGCATCTCCAAGTTTGCGGATGACACGAAGCTGGGTGGCAGTGTTAGCAGTGAGGAGGATGCTAAGAGGATGCAGGGTGACTTGGATAGGTTGGGTGAGTGGGCAAACTCATGGCAGATGCAATTTAATGTGGATAAATGTGAAGTTATCCACTTTGGTGGCAAAAATAGGAAAACAGATTATTATCTGAATGGTGGCCGATTAGGAAAAGGGGAGGTGCAACGAGACCTGGGTGTCATTATACAACAGTCATTGAAAGTGGGCATGCAGGTACAGCAGGCGGTGAAAAAGGCGAACGGTATGCTGGCATTTATAGCGAGAGGATTCGAGTACAGGAGCAGGGAGGTACTACTGCAGTTGTACAAGGCCTTGGTGAGACCACACCTGGAGTATTGTGTGCAGTTTTGGTCCCCTAATCTGAGGAAAGACATCCTTGCCATAGAGGGAGTACAAAGAAGGTTCACCAGATTGATTCCTGGGATGGCAGGTCTTTCATATGAAGAAAGACTGGATGAACTGGGCTTGTACTCGTTGGAATTTAGAAGATTGAGGGGGGATCTGATTGAAACGTATAAGATCCTAAAGGGATTGGACAGGCTAGATGCGGGAAGATTGTTCCCGATGTTGGGGAGGTCTAGAACGAGGGGTCACAGTTTGAGGATAGAGGGGAAGCCTTTTAGGACCGAGGTTAGGAAAAACTTCTTCACACAGAGAGTGGTGAATCTGTGGAATTCTCTGCCACAGCAAACTGTTGAGGCCAGTTCATTAGCTATGTTTAAAAGGAAGTTAGATATGGCCCTTGTGGCTACAGGGGTCACGGGGTATGGAGGGAAGGCTGGGTTCTGAGTTGGATGATCAGCCATGATCATAATAAATGGCGGTGCAGGCTCGAAGGGCTGAATGGCCTACTCCTGCACCTATTTTCTATGTTTCTATGTTTCTATGTTTCTATTATCAAAGTATACATACGGAACCTAACTCTGAGATCCATCCTCCCTCAGACATCCACAAAACAAAGAAACACCATGGAACCCGTTCAAAGCAAACATCACACAGCCAACATGTGAAAAGAGAACAAATCACGCAAACTGCAAAAAAAAAACGAGCGAATAACACACAGAATACTAAACATAAAAGTAAATAAATAACACTGAGAACATAAGTTGTAGAATTCTTGAAGGTGAGTCTGTACATTGTGGAATCAGTTGAGTGTTGAGGAGAGTGAAGTTATCCATACTGGTTCAGGAGCCTGATCATTCAGGGATAATAACTGTTCCTGAACCTGGTGGTGTGGGACCTGATGGTTCAGGGGTAATAACTGTTCCTGAACCTGGTGGTGTGGGACCTGATGATTGAGGGGTAATAACTGTTCCTGAACCTGGTGGTGTGGGACCTGATGGTTGAGGGGTAATAACTGTTCCTGAACCTGGTGGTGTGGGACCTGATGGTTGAGAGGTAATAACTGTTCCTGAACCTGGTGGTGTGGGACCTGATGGTTGAGGGGTAATAACTGTTCCTGAACCTGGTGGTGTGGGACCTGATGGTTGAGGGGTAATAACTGTTCCTGAACCTGGTGTTGTGAGACCTGATGGTTGAGGGGTAATAACTGTTCCTGAACCTGGTGGTGTGGGACCTGATGGTTGTAGGCTAATAGCTGTTGATGAACCTGGTGGTGTGGGACCTGATGGTTGTAGGGTAATAGCTGTTCCTGAACCTGGTGGTGTGGGACCTGATGGTTGTAGAGTAATAACTGTTCCTGAACCTGGTGGTGTGGGACCTGATGGTTGAGGGGTAATAACTGTTCCTGAACCTGGTGGTGTGGGACCTGATGGTTGAGGGGTAATAACTGTTCCTGAACCTGGTGTTGTGAGACCTGATGGTTGAGGGGTAATAACTGTTCCTGAACCTGGTGGTGTGGGACCTGATGGTTGTAGGCTAATAGCTGTTGATGAACCTGGTGGTGTGGGAACTGATGGTTGTAGGGTAATAACTGCTCCTGAACCTGGTGGTGTGGGACCTGATGGTTGTAGGGTAATAACTGTCCCTGAACCTGGTGGTGTGGGACCTGATGGTTGTAGGGTAATAACTGTTCCTGAACCTGGAGGTGTGGGACCTGATGGTTGAGGAGTAATAACTGTTCCTGAACCTGGTGGTGTGGGACCTGATGGTTGTAGGGTAATAGCTGTTCCTGAACCTGGTGGTGTGGGACCTGATGGTTGTAGGGTAATAACTGTCCCTGAACCTGGTGGTGTGGGACCTGATGGTTGTAGGGTAATAACTGTTCCTGAACCTGGAGGTGTGGGACCTGATGGTTGAGGGGTAATAACTGTTCCTGAACCTGGTGGTGTGGGACCTGATGGTTGAGGGGTAATAGCTGTTCCTGAACCTGGTGGTGTGGGACCTGATGGTTGTAGGGTAATAACTGTTCCTGAACCTGGTGGTGGGGAACCTGATGGTTGTAGGGTAATAAATGTTCCTGAACCTGGTGGCGTGGGACCTGATGGTTGTAGGGTAATAACTGTTCCTGAACCTGGTGTTGTGGGACCTGATGGTTGTAGGGTAATAAATGTTCCTGAACCTGGTGGCGTGGGACCTATTGAAACAGCACCTATGACCAGGAAGACAAGCATCTCTGCATTCTCCTGTCAAAGTAACTGGAGTTTGTAAAGCACAAGGAATGAAAGAATTAAGCTTTCTGTTTCTATACAGGATCTATAGCATTGACTGTGATCCCAAAGTACATCCCAGCTTCAAATGGTGTGAGGCAGAAGATCATGCACAAAACCTCGCCTTGGCCCAGTGCTTTTGCCAGTAAATTTCATTCAACAGCATGGTCATTCCTTGTGGAATGGTGAAGGAAGATTAAGAATAGCACTGAAACAGAAGCCAAGTACAAACGGTAATAGTAAATGGGGGGTGTCCAGAGTGACACACACACACACATACACACACAAAATACTGGAGGAACTCAGCGGATCAGGCAGCATCCATGGAGAGGAACAAAGAGTAGATGTTTTGGGCCAAAACCTGATAAGAGTGCACCTGGTATTATGTGTGTGTTCAAGCCTTTGCATCTTCTGCCTGACTGGGGAGGGGTGGAGAGAGAAAAGAAGTTGTCCATTGTGGGAGGGGTCTTTGGCTGCTTACCCAAAGCAGTGGGAAGTGCAGAGTAAATGGATGGGGCAACAGCATACATGTGCATGTGGCCAGTGTGCCTGCGTGTGTAAATTTAAAATAACTAGATACTTTGAGAGCAGTTTTGACTCCTTATCTGACCTGCACCCAGACCATAACCCTCTATACCTCTCCTGTTGTATTCTGATGTTTTTAATCCTAGGTTCCTTTGGAAGTCAAGAAAGAGGCACAAAACCTGTTGCTTCACAATTGTTTCATTAAGTGGTAATAGAAGAAAGAGAATTGGAAATGGACAGTGACAGGAGTCTAGGAATAAAGAGGGAAGGAAGGGAAAGAATAAAGACTCTAAAAATGGCAAGGCATCATTTTCAGCTGTTTTTATACCGTAGATAAAAACATTCCATTCAAATTTGTAGATAAGAGTTAACCAATGAGCTAGTCCCTATTCAAATAATGCAATACCCAGAGAAGCTTCTGAATCATACAAACAACTGTAACCACTAGGGGCACACTTGCATATACATACTGTGACCACTAAGAAACATACTGAACCGATACTAGCAAGTAATTGTTAAGCTGCAAAATAAAAGGTCAATTGTACAGTCTAATCCAGTCTCCCATCCATGAACATTATCTAAATTTCTCTTCAATATTGAAATTGAACTTGCATCCACACTTCCACTGGCAACTATTTTCACACTTGCAATACCCTCTGGTGAGGAAGATCCCCCTCATGTTCCCCTTAAACTTTTCACCTTTCACCATTGACCCATGTCCTCAATGACCTCTTGTGCAACATCTTTAGGTATCTTCCTCAAATTGCTGAGGAGAAAGCAGGCACTCTCCACCCGAGGTCTACCTGAAGCAAAATGAACATCAGCAGCAAGGTATGATAGAGAAGAGCCCAGGGACCCGGTGAAATGTTGACCAAGCAGTCTGGCAATCCGGAGACACGAGGGACTGCCGATGATGGAATCTAGAGCAATACACAAGATTCACGAGTGATCCAGCAGGTCAGGCAGCATCTGTGGAGAGAAATGGCTCTGGTATAAGGTCTATCTATACTTCTTGCTGCCTCAGCAAAGCTGCCAGCGTATTCAAAGACTCTAGCCACCCCAGACATTCTCCTTTCTTCCCTCTTCCATTCAGGGAGAAGATACAAAAACCTGAACATATGGACCACCGAGCTTCTACCCTGCTGTTGTAAGACTATTGAATAATAAGATAAGATGGAGCCTTGACCTCACAATCAACTTTGTTCTAGTCTTGCACCTTGTTGTCTGCCTGCACTGCACTTTCTCGGTAGCTGTTACACTTTATTCTGCATTCGTTATTGTTTTACCTTGTTCTGCCTCAATGCACTGTGTAATGATTTGATCTGCATTAACAGTATGCAAGACAATCTTTTCCCTGTACCTTGGTATATGTGAAAAAGGAACCAAATGGATTCTATTTCACTCAAAATGTCAACTGTCTATTCACCTTACTCTCTGACCCAGGGACAACTGGAGGCGACTAAGCTCAAGGAACACGATTTGGTGGAGGAGAGTCCCGGGACTTGGCTACTGTGGGCCCAGCAACCCGGCTCCAGGCCTAGGATAGCTGGAGGAGACCATGTAGCAGCCTACTGAACTTAGGGACAAGCGATAGTGGCCAATGACATACCGTTAAGCGTTTACCATCCTTAGACACGCCGGTTATTTGATTTAAGCCAAAACTCTCAGGAATATGACCCAAATTGCATTCATCACCAAATCATGACCATTGCCTGTGTTATTAAAAACAAGGTCTGACCGGTAATCAGCCCCAAGGCAATGGATCTCACTAAATTCCACTTTGAGAAAAACATTTTCTAACAAAAGTTGACTTTAAAAAATTGTGCAGACATGATCCCTCTCGCACTTGAATTATTTACTAGCACCTTTTTTACTGAATCCTAAAAATTATCTTCACTACAGCAGACTCGAAGTCAAATTGAGACATAATCAAATCAGAACACTCAGCTCAGGTAGCAGAGCAAAGAGAAGCAGTTAATGTTTCAGCCCATCATTTCAGAGTTCATGTTTCTTGCTGAACTGTGGTGTCCTGTCTACAATTCTGGGCGGAGATTAACTGCATATTTTTCCAGCACATCTGTTTTCATCTTCCCCCGGCTGATGAGAGTTCTCCTGGTCCATGCCCACCAGATTTTGCATTCAGTAGATCACCTTTAGGAAATTCCGCCAGTTCATACAAGATCCCATTACGTACTCACACTCCCTGTCAGCATTTCAAAGGAATTACTCCTTCACTGTTCCCTGGCTCACCTTTCCCTGCTCAACAACCATTGCCAGTTCTGTCACTTTATGCAACTGCAAGATTTACAGTGCCTACACTTTCAGCTTTTCCCTTCCCACCATCCAGGGACCCAAACAGTTTTCTCCTTCCATTCAAGCAGCAATTCACCTGAAATTCTTCCAGTCTATGGGCCACATTTAGACCATAATACTATTTCACTGTCTGATTTGATATACATGTGAAAAATAGATTTGAATCTGAGGGGAATCTCATTGAAGCCTATTGAATCTTGAAAGTCTTAGAGAGAGTGACAAAGGAAGTGTAAGACACTCCTTCCCTCCGCTAGCCTGCAGGTCACCCTTGGACAAGGTGTAGCACCTGATTAGCTCCTCGATCAGGGTCACATGAAGTTACGGGAGCAGGTGGTGGATGGTCGTATGAGCAGCTGGTGCATATCACAAGTCCTGGTTATGTGACCACTGACGCCAGACGGACAATCTCTGAAGAGTATTGGTAATGGCTGGGGTCACCTGTCTTTTAAAGACACTGCCCAGAAGAAGGCAATGGCAAATCACTTCTATATAAAAATTTGCCAAGAACAATCATGGTCATTGAAACCATGACTGTTCTTGGCAAAGTTTTCTACAGAAGTGGTTTGCCATTGCCTTCTTCTGGGCAGTGTCTTCCAAGATTGATGATTGCCTACATCATATAACACTACACATAATGATGATGTTATACAACGTGGTATGTAAGGATGATGTCATATGCCACGGCATACAATGATGATGAGATAGAGTGGAAGTGGAGAGGATGTTTCTAATAGTGGGGGAGTCTAGGACCAGGGAGCACAGCAGAATAGAAGAGCATCTCTTTAGAACAGAGATTAGTTGAATTTCTTGAGCTAGAGGGTGGTGAATCTGTGGAACTCATTGCCACAGAGGGCAGCAGAGGAAGAGATTGATGGGTTCTTGATTGGTAATGGAGTTAGGGTCAGAAGGCAGGAGAATGGGGTTAAAGAGATAAATCAGCCAGGATGGAACGGCAGATCAGACTCAGTGGGCTGAATAACCTAATTCTGCTCCTATGCCTTATGATCTAATTGGAGGAATGTAAGGGGGGGGGGTGTGATTTAGAGGTAACTTCTTTACACAGACTGTTGGGTGCATGGAACACTGGCGGGGTGGTAGTAGAGGCAGATACATTTGGGACATTTAAGAGACTCAGATAGGCACGTGGATGATAGAAAAACGTTGGTCTATTCGGGAGGGACGTGTTCGATTTATTTTGGATTAGTTCAAAAGGTCAATACAATATCGTGGGTGGAAATGCCTGTACTGTTCTATATTCTATGTAAAACTATTGTGTTGACACAGATTAAGATCTGAATAAAATACATACTGGAAATGAACGGAAGAATTTGTAAACTCCTGTCGAGAGTGTGTGTGATAAACATTCCAAGAGATCTGCGTCAGACCTTTTCTAATCTGTTTAATACTTTTAAAAAAACCCTAAAAATGTTAATAGCAGTTTATTTGTATGCGGTTCAGCCGAAACGGCCGAGCAAAGAAACTCAATAAAGTTGTTGAAACTTTCCGAAAAGTCTCCGGGAAAAGTTCTCCTGCCATGATGGATATGTGTTGCATCCAATAGTAAGTACCAGGGCGGGACGAACGACCTCGGGTTAGCCAATAGATAACGAGTAAACGCAAAGGTGGGGCTAAAACGCTCATGAATGATGGTGAAGTGAGCCAATGGCACAGCAGGGGGAGAAGGCAGCTGGCCTATCGGGTGTGGAGATTGGGGTGTCGCTGGCGGTTAGGGCGGCGGAGGCTCGAAGGGAAATTGGGAAATAAATGAACGGTGACGGCGGCCGTGCGCCCGAGAAATGGCGAAGATGATCATCGGCTTCTTCCTCTTCATCTCGCCGGCCTTTCCCGTCGGACCGTCGGGAATGGAGCTGCACGCCGAGGTAGGAGCGCGGCGGAACGAGCCCTTGGCGGCGCGTTGGGAAAGCGGGAGGCTTCAGCGGCCCGATTAGGCCGCGTGTGGAGGCAGTGTTTGAAGGAGGGTCGCGACCGGGCGGCTCGATTGGTCCCGGGCCTCGGCTCTCAACCACTGTCCTCACCCGCTTTGGGTCCGGGAGAAAATCTGCCCAAGTTTGTCCCGAGTTTAAAGGACTGCTGACGTGATGTGACATCGGAAGCGAGCTGGAGCGGAAAGTGCTCAGTCCCACTGGGGGCAGCAGCACACTCTGTGGGCGTAAATATTTATCAAAAGTTATAACCTGTTGTCAAAATGCTGCATTTTCTCTAAAGTGAGCAGAATCTTGTTTGTCTTTTTATTCCAATTGTCACCACCACTGGTAAATAGAGATGAAACATCCGAATCAATGAAGAAATGGGGGTGGATTTCTGTATTGAAAAAGTTTATGGTATGAATCAGAATCGGGTTTAATATCACCGGCATATGTGGTGAAATGTACTCTTTGTGGCAGTAGTACAATACATTAAAAATGAATTACAGTAAATATATATGTTAAATAGTTCAAAAATGAAAAAAATAAGTAGTTATGTGTTCATGGGTTCAGTGACCATTCAGAAATCGGATGGCAGAGGGGAAGAAGCAGTTCCTGAATCGTTGAGTGTGTGTCTTCAGGCTCCTGTATCTCCTTCCCAATGGCAACAATGAGAAGAGGGCACGTCCTCCGTGATGCGGGTCCTTCATGATAGATGCTGCCTGCCTCCTTTGAGGCATCGCTCCTTAAAGGTGCCCTGGATACTATGGAGGGTAGTGCCAATGATGGAGCTGACTAATTTTACAGCTCTGTGCAGCTTACTTCTATCCTGTGCAGTAGCCCTCCTCCCCCGCCATACCTGAAGGCAATGCAGCCAGTTATATTGCTCTTCAAGTACATCAACAGAAATTTGTGAGTGTCTTTGACAATGCCAAGTCTCCTCAAACTCCAAATGAAATATAGCTGCTGTTGTGCCTTCCTTGTAGCAGTATTGATATGTTGGGCCTAGGATAGATCTTGAAATTGCTCACTCTTTCCACATCTGACCCCTCTATGATGACTGTTCTGTGTTCCCTCATCTTACCCATTCTGTAGTCCAAAGTCCCTTTGTTGGTCTTACTGACGTTGAGTGCAGGGTTGTTGCTGTGACTCCAGTCATCTAGCTGATCTGTCTCTCTTACGTACGCCCACTCGTCACCATCTGAATTCTGCCAACAATAGTTGTGTTGTCAGCAAAGATCAATTAAGAAATGGGTGAGGGGTGGATACCTGTTTTGGAAAAAGTTTATGGCATGAAATTGACTATTATAAAGAGTGAGGAGAGTAGATCTAATAGTGATCTCTAGTACCAAGAAGCTTCTTCCATCAAGAGATAGCAGATGATGGAATCGAGAGAAGAAAGATAAATTGATTTTGAACTCACGAGAGAGCAGAGGCCATCAACTTTTTTGCTGTTGATGTTCCTGTAGCAGGCAATTTCTTTTTTACAAGGTCGAGTTGCTAACTTGACATTCAACCCGCACGGATCGAAAGCGTGCCGGGGAGCCGGCTGGATTCGAACTCGGGAGCCTTTGCTCCAAAGTCTGGCGCTGGTGCCACTACGCCACCAGCCGGCATGGTGGAATCGGGAGCAGCAAATAATCGGCTGGGAGAACTGTGTGTCAAGCAGCGGGAGATGTCAGGACTGATGTAGGTTTTCAATGGGGGTGCTTTGACAGCTTTTTCCCCCTCCCACAAAATGGTCCTGAACCTACTGAGTTCATCCAGTAATTGCTTTGTAAATATATCATCGAGTAGGATCGGCGGTGGTTGATGTATGGAAAGGCTGCTTCCTGTGGTTTGGAAGCCCAAAGGTCACTCAGAAGTTGAGGCCCGATGGGCAGTGCCCGGGATCTGCGAGGCCACTGTGAAAGTTGGAATCCTGACACTGGCTCATCCACTGGAATCCCAGAGGCAGCCTGTCCTGAGGTTGGAGGACTGAGTGTGAGCTGGTGGGAGGGGGGAAGGAAAGGGGCTTGTTTACTGTGTTGTTGCCTGTGTTGTTCTGTGAACATTGTGGGCATGGAATGTGCCGGACATTTACGGGCTGCCCCCAGCACATCCTTGGGTTGTGTTGGTTGTTAACACAAACATCATATTTCACTATGTTTCGATGTGATAAGTGGCTCTGTGGCTTCTCTTTCTCCTTCTCATTCTGGATTTAGTGTTGTATAATGAACCGGATTTGATAAGGGAACTCGAGGTGAAGGAGCCATTAGGAGGTAGTGACCGTAACATAATGAGTTTTAAACTACAATTTGACAGGGAGAAGGGAAAATCGGAAGTGTCAGTATTGCAGTTGAACAAAGGGGACTATGGAGCCATGAGGGAGGAGCTGGCCAAAGTTGACTGGAAAGATACCTCAGCAGGGATGACAGTGGAACACCAATGGCAGGTATTTCTGGGAATAAAACAGAAGGTGCAGGATCAGTTCATTCCAAAGAGGAAGAAAGATTCTAAGGGGAGTAAGGGGCGACCGTGGATGACAAGGGAAGTTAAGGGTAGTATAAAAATAAGAGAAGAAATATAACATAGCAAAAATGAGCAGGAAGCCAGAGGATTGGGAAACTTTTAAAGAGCAACAGAGGATAACTGAGACTGAGGTCCTTTAACATCTGCTGGATGATGCTGAGGATGTTCTACGAGTCTGTGGTGGCCAGTGCTATCATGTTTGCTGTTGTGTGCTGGGGCAGCAGGCTGAGGGTGGCAGACACCAACAGAATCAACAAACTCATTTGTAAGGCCGGTGATGTTGTGGGGATGGAACTGGACTCTCTCACGGTGGTGTCTGAAAAGAGGATGCTGTCGAAGTTGCATGCCATCTTGGTCAATGTCTCCCATCCACTACATAATGTACTGGGTGGGCACAGGAGTACATTCAGCCAGAGACTCATTCCACCGAGATGCAACACAGAGCGTCATAGGAAGTCATTCCTGCCTGTGGCCATCAAACTTTACAACTCCTCCCTTGGAGGGTCAGACACCTTGAGCCGATAGGCTGGTCCTGGACTTATTTCATAATTTACTGGCATAATTTACATATTACTATTTAACTAGTTATGGTTCTATTACTATTTATTATTTATGGAACAACTATAAAGAAAACCAATTTCCCCTGGGATTAATAAAGTATGACTATGACTATGACTGAAAAAGCAATATGGGGAGAAAAGATGAGATACAAAGGCAAGCTAGCCAAGAATATAAAGGAAGGCCCTTGAATACAGAAATGAGTGAATTTATTATGGGGAACAAGGAAATGGCAGACGAGTTGAACAGGTAATTTGGATCTGTCTGTCTTCACTAGGGAAGACACAAACAATCTCCCAGATGTAATAGTGGCCGGAGGACCTGGGGTAACGGAGGAACTGAAGGAGATTCACATTAAGCAGAAAATGGTGTTGGATAGACTGATGGGACTGAAGGTTGATAAATCCCCAGGGCCTGATGGTCTGCGCCCCAGGGTACTTAAGGAGGTGGCTCTAGAAATTGTGGACGCATTGATAATTAATTTCCAATGTTCTATAGATTCAGGATCAGTTCCTGAGGACTGGAGGGTAGCTAATGTTATCCCACTTTTTAAGAAAGGAGGGAGAGAGAAAACAGGGAATTATAGACCCTGACATCAGTGGTGGGGAAGATGCTGGAGTCAATTATAAAGGATGAAATAGCGGCACATTTGGATAGCAGTAACAGGATCGGTCCGAGTCAGTGTGGATTTACAAAGGGGAAACCATGCTTGACTAATCTTCTGGAATTTTTTGAGGATGTAACTATGAAAATGGACGAGGGAGAGCCAGTGGATGTAGTGTACCTGGATTTTCAGAAAGCCTTTGATAAGGTCCCACATAGGAGATTAATGGGCAAAATTAAAGCACATGGTATTGGGGGTAGGGTACTGACATGGATAGAAAATTGGTTGGCAGACAGGAAACAAAGAGTAGGGATTAATGGGGCCCTTTCAGAATGGCAGGCGGTGACTAGTGAGGTACCGCAAGGCTCGGTGCTGGGACCACAGCTATTTACAATACACAATTTATTACTAGCTCTTCCTTCAGTTAGTCCTGACGAAGGGTCTCGGCCTGAAATGTCGACTGTACCTCTTCCTAGAGATGCTGCCTGGCCTGCTGCATTCACCAGCAACTTGGATGTGTGTTGCTTGAATTTCCAGCATCTGCAGAATTCCTCGTGTTTACAATATACATTAATGATTTAGTTGAAGGGATTAAAAGTAACATTAGCAAATTTGCAGATGACACAAAGCTGGGTGGCCGTGTGAAATGTGCGGAGGATGTTGTGATAATGCAGGATGACTTGGACAGGTTGGGTGAGTGGGCAGATGCATGGCAGATGCAGTTTAATTTGGATAAATGTGAGGTTATCTACTTTGGTGGCAAGAACAGGAAGGTAGATTACTATTCGAATGGTGTAAGTAGATCAACAGAACGAAGACCATCATCCTCGACCTCGAGGGATAGCCACAACGACGGTGTCAAGCTAGGAAAAGGGGAAAGTACAACGAGATCTGGGTGTCCTTGCTCATTAGTCACTGAAAGTAGGCATGCAGGTACAGCAGGCAGTGAAGAAAGCTAATGGCATTTTGGCCTTCATAACAAGGGGAGTTGAGTATAGGAGCAAAGAGGTCCTTCTGCAGTTGTACAGGGCCCTGGTGAGACCACACCTGGAGTATTGTGTACAGTTTTGGTCTCCGAATTTGAGGAAGGATATTCTTGCTGTTGAGGGAGTACAGCGTAGGTTCATGAGGTTAATCCCGGGATGGCGGGACTGTCATATGTTGAAAGATTGGAGCGACTGGGATTGTATACACTGGAATTTAGAAGGATGAGATGGGATCTGATTGAAACATATAAGATTATTCAGGGATTGGACACACTAGAGGCAGGAAACATGTTCCTGATGTTGGGGGAGTCCAGAACCAGAGGCCATAATTTGAGAATAAGGGGTAGGCCATTTAGAACGGAGTTGAGGAAAAACTTTTTCACCCAGAGAGTTGTGGATCTGTGGAATGCTCTGCCTCAGAAGGCAGTGGAGGCCAATTCTCTGGATTCTTTCAAGAAAGAGTTAGATAGAACTCTTAATGATAGCAGAGTCAAGGGATATGGGGAGAAGGCAGGAACGGGGTACTGATTGTGGATGATCAGCCATGATCACAGTGAGTAGTGGTGCTGGCTCGAAGGGCCAGATGGCCTACTCTTGCACCTATTGTCTATTATCTGTTCACCTTTACACCTTCCTGGTTTGAAATTGTTGCTGCTCTTTCATTGTTTCTGGCTGGAAGTGTCAGTATTGTGGAGGTGGCCTCGTACTGTGCCTTAGAGTGGTTTACAGTGGTTCAGGAAGGCAGGTAGGCACTTGAGGACAAGGTAAGATGAGCATTAAATGTTAGCGTTGTCACCAAAATCCACATCCCGCAAATGAATGGAAAAACGACTCTTCCAAACAATAGGATAGGCACAAGGGTTGTAAGATTGTGCAAGGTGCTGTGGTGATATAAATAATTTTTTTTAATGTAGCTCAGCATCCAGTGGATTTGGAAAGGGCATAACCCAATTAGATTTGATTTGTAACCACACAGATCAGTGGGTAAATTTTCAGGCGTGTTTTGGAAGGAACAAGGAAATAAGAGGGAATTCCAGTATCGGAATCAGGTTTAATATCACTGGCATAGGTCATGAAATTTGTTGTTTTGCTGTAGTAGTAAATTGCAATATAGAATAAGCTATACATTAACAAGTAGTGCAAACTTATTGAGGTAATGTACAGGTTCATTGTCCATGCAGAAATCTGATGGCAGAGGGGAAGAAGTTCAAAGTACATTTATTATTAAAATAAGTAACGAGACCTGGGTGTCATTATACACCAGTCATTGAAAGTGGGCATGCAGGTACAGCAGGCGGTGAAAAAGGCGAACGGTATGCTGGCATTTATAGCGAGAGGATTCGAGTACAGGAGCAGGGAGGTACTACTGCAGTTGTACAAGGCCTTGGTGAGACCACACCTGGAGTATTGTGTGCAGTTTTGGTCCCCTAATCTGAGGAAAGACATCTTTGCCATAGAGGGAGTACAAAGAAGGTTCACCAGATTGATTCCTGGGATGGCAGGTCTTTCATATGAAGAAAGACTGGATGAACTGGGCTTGTACTCGTTGGAATTTAGAAGATTGAGGGGGGATCTGATTGAAACGTATAAGATCCTAAAGGGATTGGACAGGCTAGATGCAGGAAGATTGTTCCCGATGTTGGGGAGGTCTAGAACGAGGGGTCACAGTTTGAGGATAGAGGGGAAGCCTTTTAGGATTAGATTAGGAATAACTTCTTCACACAGAGAGTGGTGAATCTGTGGAATTCTCTGCCACAGGAAACAGTTGAGGCCAGTTCATTGGCTATATTTAAGAGGGAGTTAGATATGGCCCTTGTGGCTAAAGGGATCAAGGGGTATGGAGGGAAGGCTGGGGCGGGGTTCTGAGTTGGATGATCAGCCATGATCATAATAAATGGCGGTGCAGGCTCGAAGGGCCGAATGGCCTACTCCTGCACCTATTTTCTATGTTTCTATGTTTCTAAGTACAAAGAGGTGATTGATAAGTTTGTGGCCTAGGGTAGGAGTAAAATTTAGAATACCTAGCACATTTAGCCCCTGCTACATTTACACACTTAGTCCAGCGGTCGTGGAGCATACGGATCCCTTCTTAGTGGAAGTCAGCATCTTGGACCTCCAGAAGTGGTCCACAGCAGGGGTGGTTGATATGTTTGTGGCTCAAGATAGAAGGCGTTGAGTTATTAACTTCAAACTTTCTGCATAATCACTCTAAAGAGTTGAACTGCAGGTGCACGTAACAAGAGCTGTTTAACTCATCTCCTTCTACCTTAGGCCACGAACTTATCATTCACCCCTGCTGTGGACCACCTGGAGGTCCAAGATGCTCTCGTTACATGCACATGCAGGTCAACTCTTTGTGTGATTATGCAGAAAGTTTGAAGTTAATAACTCATCTCCTTCTGCCTTAAGCCATGAACTTATCAATCACCCCTGCTGTGGACCACTTCTACAAAGAAGGGATCCGTGTGCTCCACGTTCGCTGGACTAAGTGTGTAAATGTAGGAGGGGACTATGTTGAAAAATAAATGTGCTAGGTTTTCTAAAATTGACTCCTTCTACCTTAGGCCATGAACTTATCAATCACCCCTCGTATATAACCTTGAGATTCGTCATCTTGCAGGCAGCCACAAACCAAAGAAATGTCATAGAACCCATTTAAAGAAAAACCCCACGCAGCAAAGACCATCACACACAGTGTGTGAAAAAAGAATAAATCGCACAAACAAATAACACGCAGAACATTAAACATCAAACTGCAGGGTCCTCAAAAGTGAGTCCACAGCAATGAAGCTGCTGAAGCAAATGAAGCTGGTCCAGGAGACCAGTGGTTGCAGGCGACAGCTGCAGTTAGTTCAGCACTGCAGCTCCTCAAACATATCTCACAATTAGTTTTTAAAAAAAAAGTTTAAAAGAAACACACTTGGAACATGAACTGCAGAGTCTCCCATAGTGAGCCCACAGCCATGTGTGTTTAACACTGAGGCGAGTGAAGCCCGTCCAGTAGTCCGATGGCTGCTGGAACTTTGCAGGGTGGAACCCAAGACTCCTGCACCTTCTGCCTGATGGCAGCAACGAGATGAGAGGAAGATGGGTCAAGCGCAGGCAGGCAGTGCTAAAAACCTGTTCGTTTTCTGCTCTCATCTTTGGTCATTTTAATCTCGCTCGACGCTTTAATTGGTGTGGAGTAAGAGCCAAGCACAGGTTTGAGTTCCGCCATCAGGAATCAACATTCATCTGCACTTTCCACGCTCATTCTTGCTGAATCTCCCAGGAGGTCACAAAAGCACCAGACCATTTAGTGAGCTCAAAAATACATCTTTAAAATGGAAATTACAGGCTGCAATTGATCACAGTTCAGAAGTATATTTTGGAGAAGAGTATCTAGTAGTTTTGTGAGCCATCTGCCAGATGTTGTCGTTGGTCACTGATACCTTCTTTCAAAGATTTGAAGTACGTTTATTATCAAAGAATGTATAAATTGTACACCTTGAGATTTGTTTGCTTATAGGCAGCCACAAAGCACAAAACCCAAAGAACCCAATTTTAAAAAAAGACCATAATCAGTGCACTGAGAAAGGGGGATAAAAAACACACATACTTCATTCAAACAATAGGAGCAAGCAACAGCATTCCGAACCAGATTGAGTGCTTAGATCCGCTCTCCAGAGCTGCTGGATTAGGCCCAAGACTCTTTCTCAGTTCATCACATTAGCAGAGCAAAAATGCCCGAAACCTGCGAAGACGACAGCTGCCGGAGCAGTTCACAGCCTCAGCACCGCAGACAGAGGAATGAATGTCGCAGAAGATCGAGCAAAATCAGCCTGACCCTCACCTCTTGTCCCGACACTTGGACTTTCCAGTCTATCTAGACCGGCGTTTAAATTGTCCAATCATGGGGTGGTGCCTTGCTGTCAGACCCAGATCCTGGCACAATGACACACTTGAGCCACACAGTCCGAAGCCAGTCTTGATCTCACCAAAGTCTCTCATCGCCCAGAGCAATCCAGCCTTCCCTCTGGGTTAAGTGGACAGGCATCGAAACTATTCCATATCGACTCCTCTCCAAATCACTCGCTTCAACTCCACAGCGATACCTGCTTCGTCTGCGACCGTCTTGCTGTTCCTAAAGCGCTGAGTGTGTGTCTTGTATTTCCGTATGGTAGCAATGAGAAGAGGGATTGTCCTGGGCGACAAGGGTCCTTATCAGCTAGAAAAGTGACATGGATAGACTGATGGAAATTAAACCATATCTGTAAAGACAGTATAGCATTTTATAAAGTTTTGTTTTCCCTCAGAATTAGAGATATGAGACTACTGAAAAAAGGTGGTTTGCTAAAATGTTGTAAATTACTGGTCTGACTCAGTGTGATTAATGAGACTCTGGCGCCATGCTTTATAGTTATAGGCTGGACCTACAGTACCTTTTGCTACAATCATCTTGAAGCTAATAGAATTGGGGTTGCTGACCCCACAGTGCTCCCACACTGATAGATCAGCGATTTGCACAGCCTGTTTTCTAAAGAGGGGGTCAGGATGTCACTCCTTTTCTCGTAGGGCCATCTGTGTACTGCTTCAGACACTTAAAGGCCTGCCGGGGGTCCACAGACCCTTTGCTTAATGGTATTAGTCCATGGCATAAAAAAAGATTGGGAACCCCTGGTTTATCCCATCTAATCTCTTTGCAGTAAGGCAGAATTTGTCATTATTAGCCAAGTTAAGTTGCCATAATTCCTACTGTGGGCCGGCATGGTAGTATAACAGTTGGCATAATGTTATTACAGTGCCAGCTGTAAGATCGAGGTTCAATTCCCAAGCTTATAGCTAGCGCTATAGAGGGTTGCTATTTTCAAAATATTTTTGTATCTAAAATATTAATTGTGGTGAGTGAAGTATGCTGTTGTCAGGGTGAAGTGGTACAGTGCAGGAGATGTGTGATAATAACCAGGCTTTGAATCCAAAAATCCCACAAGATGCTTCAAAAGAGAATTATTACATTTTTTAAAAAGCCAAACTGTATGTAAATAGCTTTTACTTATAGCCAATATCTCTCAGAATATTTTTTTTTAAAGATGGATTTTGAAGGACAAAAGAGGAATTGATTGCTTAAGTTAAATCTAAGACTTTGACTGCTAGGAATGGAGCGATTTTTAAATCTGAAGCTGATCGAAAGGTCACAATTGGATACAGGTCTTGGGATTGAAGACAATTATTGAGAAGGCCAAGTCTCTGAAAATGCAAATACAAATTTTAGTTGAGACCTTATTTTTATTTAGTGATACAGTACAGAATTGGCCCTTTGTGCAGTGCCGCCCCAGCAATCCCCAAAACCCCAAATTAACCCTAACCTAATCACAGGACAGTTTAGAATGACCAATTAACCCAGGCGGTACGTCTTTGGACTGTGAGCGGAAACCGGAGCTCCAGGGGAAAGCCCACACATTCCTCAAGGAGGATGTACGGACTCTGTACAATTGAACTCCAGACTCCCATGCCCTGAGCTATAATAGCTCCACGCTACGGCACCACAGCAGTTACAACCCAAGAAGCAAGCACACATTGTTGAATGTGCAGGACTTGGATAAGTTATGGGCAGTAGCTTGGGATAGCACATGTTAATGGTATAGTTAGAACACAAAGCTTCAATTGGGATTGGTATTGGTTTATTATTGTCAGATGTACCAAGATACAGTGAAAAGCTTGTCTTCAATACTGTACATATAGATCAAATCATTACAGAGCTCTAGATTAAGGTAAAACAATAACAAAGCAGAATGAAGTGTTAAAAACTACCCAAAAGAAAGTGCAGGGAAGGTAAACGATAAAGTGCAGTGTCTTAATGATCATAATTAGGCCAAGAGTCCATCTTATTGTACAAGAGGCATGTTCAAGAGTCTGATAACAATGGGCTAGAAGCTTTTCTTGAGCCTTCTAGTATAGGCATTCAGACTTTTGTATCTTCTGCCTGATAGGAGAGGAGAGAATATTTGGATTGAATGTAACACCAAGATTGTCAGCAGTCTCATTTGGATTCAGATTGAAACTGGACACATGAATAGGGAACGAGTTGTATTTGGAAGTGAAAATGATGGACAAGCAGATGGAGCAGCTGGATAGTGTAACGATTACAACACCAGTGAGCTGGGTTCAATGCCACTGATGTCTGTAAGCAGTTTTCACATCTCCCCATGACTGTGTAGGCTTCCGGGTGCTTCAGTTTCCTCCCACAGTCCAAAGATGTACGGGATACTAAGTAGGTTACACAGACAAAATGCTGGAGGAACTTAGCAGGCCAGGCAGCATCTGTGTGAAGAAGTTCCTTCGGCATTTTGTATGTGTTGCTTGGATTTCCAGCATCTGCAGATTTTCTCTTGTTTGTGATCGGGTTAGTTGGTTAATTGGTCACATGGGTGTACTGAGACAGCATGTGTCGTTGGGCTGGAAGGGCCTGTTACTGTTCTGTAGCGCTATGTAAAATAAATAATAAATAATAAGTGAAAGAAAAGACAATGTCATTCCTGGAATTCATTTCTATTTGCGTTTAGAAAGCAAGAGTTTTAAGTGAAATAGCAAATCATAAGCCCAGTCTGCAGATGATGGAGATCTGGAGCAACACACACAGAATACTGATGGAACTCAGCAGGTCAGGCAGCATGAAAGGAAATGAATAAACAGTTGACATATTGGGCCAAGAAGGGAAGATGCCTTCTCACCTTAAAGCTGTCTTCCTGCCCCTCCTCCACCTTTTATTCTGGCATCTTCCCCCTGCCTGACCTGCTGAGTTCCTCTAGCATTTTATGTGTCTTAAGTGAGATATCCTGTGTGCACCGGTGAATTTCCAAATTTCTCTAACATTAATAGCAGGTCTCATTTCTAAGTAAGCACCTTTCATGATGATCACGACTTTCTCTCGTTCAAGGTGGATTTGCAGCATGCTTGTTAAGTTTTAATGTATCAGCATATTATTTGGAACATAGGCTGGGATCTCAAATCTTTAAGTACATTTCCATTTGCTTCTACGCAATTACCTTGTAGAGGTTACAAATTACCTCAAGTGCTTTGAATGCATTACTTTATTTTACACAGGTCTGAAGCCCACGGTTAAATTTTTGACCTGTGACTTTAGGCTTCCTGCAATATAAAACGTCTGCTTATTAGCTTTCAGTGAAGAGTGGTAGAGCATAGAAACAGGCCCCGAGGCCCTTTCTAAACATTGACTGTACTTCTATATTTATGACCCCTTTTTAATTCTGTATGCCTCTTGCTGGCAGGGTGGAGGTAACGTCTCTACCAAAGGAGGTGTAAGGTGCTCCTTCCCTCCGCTAACCTGCAAGTCACCCTTGGGCAACGTATAGCACCTCCTTAGCCTCCCCCCACAACCCTTTTGGGGTCACGTGAAGCCATGGGAGCAGGTGGTGGATGGTCGTATGAGCAGCTGGTGCATATCACAAGTCCTGGTTATGCCAGGCAGACAATCTCTGAAGAGTATTGATAATGGTTGGACTCACCTGTCTTGTAAAGACACTGGCCAGAAGAAGTGGACAGAAAGATCAGGAAGGGATCGGAGAGTACGGGCAAGTGCAATAGGAATCGATGTGAAAGGTGAGGGGAGTAGAAGTATTACTTTAAAAGGATTAAAAGTATTATATATGAATGCACGGAGTATAAGAAATAAAGTGGATGAGCTTGAGGCTCAGTTGGAAATTGGCAAGTATGATGTTGTGGGAATAACTGAGACATGGCTGCAAGAGGACCAGGGCTGGGAAACGAATGTTCAGGGATATACATCCTATCGAAAGGACAAACAGGTTGGCAGAGGGGGTGGGGTGGCTCTGTTGGTAAGGAATGAAATTCAGTCACTTGTGAGGGTGGACATAAAAGCAGGAGATTAGAGTCAGTATGGGTAGAACTGAGAAACTGTAAGGACAAAAAGACCCTGATGGGAGTTATCTACAGGCCCCCAAACAGTAGCCTGGATATAGGGTGCAAGTTAAATCAAGAGTTAAAACTGGCATGTTGCAAAGGTAATTCTACGGTTGTTATGGGGGATTTTAATATGCAGGTAGATTGGGGAAAATCAAGTTGGTACTGGACCCCAAGAAAGGTAGTTTGTGGAATGCCTCAGAGATGAATTCTTAGAGCAGCTTTTGTTAGGGCCTACCAGGGAGAAGGCAATTCTGGATTTAGTGTTGTGTAATGACCAGATTTGATAAGGGAACTCGAGCTAAAGGAGCCATTAGGAGGTAGTGACCATAATATGATAAGTTTTAAACTACAATTTGAGAGGGAGAAGGGAAGATCGGAAGTGTCAGTATTACAGTTGAACAAAGGGGACTATGGACACATGAGGGAGAAGCTGGCAAAAGTTGACTGGAAAATACCCTAGCAGGGATGACAGTGGAACAACAATGGCAGGTATTTCTGGGAATAATACGGAAGGTGCAGGATCAGTTCATTCCAAAGAGGAAGAAAGATTCTAAGGGGAGTAAGGGGCGACCGTGGATGACAAGGGAAGTCAAGGACAGTACAAAAATAAAAGAGAGGAAGTATAACATAGCAGGGATGAGTGGGAAGCCAGAGGATTGGGAGACTTTTAAGGAGCAACAGAAGATAACTAAAAAGGCAATACGGGGGTGGGGGAGGATGAGGTATGAAGGTAAGTTAGCCAAAAATATAAAGGAGGATAGTAAAAGCTTCTTTAGGTACGTGAAGAGGAAAAAATTAGTTAAGACCAAAGTTGGGCCTTTGAAGACAGAAACGGGTGAAATTATTATGGGGAACAAGGAAATGGCAGACGAGCTGAACAGGTACTTTGGATCTGTCTTCACTGGGGAAGACACAAACAATCTCCCAGATATAATAGTGGCCAGAGGACCTAGGGTAACAGAGGAACTGAAGGAAATTTGCATCAGGCACAAAATGGTGTCGGGTAAACTGATGAGACTGAAGGTTGATAAATCCCCAGGGCCTGATGGTCTGCATCCCAGGGTACTGAAGGAGGTGGCTCTAGAAATCGTGGACGCATTGGTAATTATTTTCCACTGTTGTATAGATTCAGGATCAGTTCCTGCGGATTGGAGGGTAGCTAATATTATTCCACTTTTTAAGAAAGGAGGGAGAGAGAAAACGGGCAATTATAGACCAGTTAGTCTGACATCAGTGGTGCAGAAGATGCTGGAATCAATTATAAAAGATGAAATAGTGGCATATTTGGATAGCAGTGGCAGGATAGGTCAGAGTCAGCATGGATTTACGAAGGGGAAATCGTGCTTGACTAATCTTCTGGAATTTTTTGAGAATGTGACTATGAAAATGGACATGCGAAAACCAGTGGATGTAGTGTACCTGGACTTTCAGAAAGCCTTTGATAAGGTCCCACATAGGAGGTTAGTGTGCAGAATTAGAGCAAATGGTATTGGGGGTAGGGTACTGACAGGGATAGAAAATTGGTTGGCAGACAGGAAACAAAGAGTAGGGATTAATGGGTCCTTTTCAGAATGGCAGGCGGTGACTAATGGGATACCGCAAGGCTCGGTGCTGGGACCGCAGCTATTTACAATATATATTAATGATTTAGATGAAGGGATTAAAAGTAACATTAGCAAACTTGCAGATGACACAAAGCTGAGTGGCAGTGTAAAATGTGAGGAGGATGTTATGAGAACTTGGACAGGTTGGGTGAGTGGGCAGATGCAGTTTAATGTGGATAAATGTGAGGTTATCCACTTTGGTGGTAAGAACAGGAAGGCAGATTATTATCTAAGTGGAGTCAAGTTAGGAAAAGGGGAAGTACAACGAGATCTGGGTGTCCTTGTTCATCAGTCACTGAAAGTAAGCATGCAGGTACAACAGGCAGTGAAGAAAGCTAATGGCATGTTGGCCTTCATAACAAGGGGAGTTGAGTATCGGAGCAAAGAGGTCCTTCTGCAGTTGTACAGGTCCCTGGTGAGACCACACCTGGAATATTGTGTACAGTTTTGGTCTCCAAATTTGAGGAAGGACATTCTAGCTATGGAGGGAGTACAGCGTAGGTTCACGAGGTTAATTCCCGGGATGGCGGGACTGTCATATGTTGAAAGATTGGAGCAACTGGGGTTGTATACACTGGAATTTAGAAGGATGAGATGGGATCTGATTGAAACATATAAGATTATTAGGGGATTGGACAAGCTGGAGGCAGGAAACATGTTCTCGATGTTGGGGGAGTTGAGAACCAGAGGCCACAGTTTAAGAATAAGGGGTAGACAATTTAGAATGGAGTTGAGGAAAAACTTTTTCACACAGAGGGTTGTGGTTCTGTGGAATGCTCTGCCTCAGAAGGCAGTGGAGGCCAATTCTCTGGATTCTTTCAAGAAAGAGTTAGATAAAGCTCTTAATGATAGCGGAGTCAAGGGATATGGGGAGAAGGCATGAACGGGGTACGGATTGTGGATGATCAGCCATGATCACAGTGAATGGTGGTGCTGGCTCAAAGGGCTGAATGGCCTACTCCTGCACCTATTGTCTATAAGGCAATGACAAACCACTTCTGTATAAAAATTTGCCAAGAACAGCCATAGTTATGGAAAGACCATGATCACACACGTCATACGACACAGTACATAACTATTGAATACCTCTGTTGGGTTCTTTTTCAGCCTCCTCTATTTAAGGAAATCAAAGCCAGTTTATCCAGTCTCTCTTCTTAGCTATAGTGCTTCATGGCGTCAAACAAGGCTGTGTTCTTGCCCCGACTCTGTTCAGTATGGTATTCTCTGCCATGCTGACAGATGCCTTCCATAACTACGAAGAAGGAATCCACGTCAGGTATAGGCAGGTTGTTCAACCTTAGGCGCCTGCAGGCAGTTACAAAGATGCAAGAGACTGTCATCAGAGACTTCTTGTTTGCTGATGACTGCTCACTCAACGCCAGCACAGAGCAGGAGATGCAGCGTGAAATGGACTGCTTCTCACAAGCCTGCGACAACTTCGGTCTCACTATCAGCACCAAAAAGACCGAAGTTATGTACCAGCCTGCCCCAGGAAAGCCATACCAGGAGCCGCGCATCACGGTGAAGGGCCAGAACCTCCAGGCAGTCGACAACTTCACCTACCTGGGCAGCATACTCTCTCGCGCAGTGAACATAGATGCTGAGGTCAACAACAGGATTGCCAAAGCCAGCGCCGCCTTTGGGAGACTCCGTGAGAACGTCTGGGAGCGGAGAGGACTCAGTCTTACCACCAAGCTGACAGTCTACTGTGCAGTGGTCCCTACCACCCTCCTTTACGCCAGCGAGACCTGGACTGTCTACAGCAGACACGCCAAACAGCTCAACCACTTTCACCTGAGCTGTCTCCGCAGACTCCTCCACATCAGGTGGCAGGACAAAGTCCCCGACACGGAAATCCTGGAACGAGCTGGGCTCTGCAGCCTCTACACCCTCCTGCTGAAGGCCCAAGCCAGGTGGGCTGGACATGTGGTCAGAATGCCAGACAGCCGATTGCCTAAGCAGCTGCTGTACGGAGAGCTGTGTCAGGGCAAGCGCTCAGTCCGGGGGCAGAAGAAACGTTACAAAGACTACCTCAAAGCGTCCCTCAAAGGCCTGGGAGTCAACATCAACGCGTGAGAGACGCTTGCCCTCGACCGTCCAGCTTGGCGCAGCAAGATCACCACAGGAGCCCGTGCAGCTGAAGTCAGCCGCATCATCGAGATGCAACGAAAGCGTGCTGTGCGCAAGGCCCGAGCAGCATCCACTGCCACGACAGCACCCACCCACTTGTGTCCCACGTGTGGGCGAGCCTTCAGGGCCCGGATTGGCCTCATCAGTCACCTCCGGACCCACAGCCACCAATCTCCCATTTGACTTTGAAGCCATGGTCATCTTCGACTACAAAGGACGAACAACAACAACAAGTGCTTCATCCCAGATAGCGTCCTGATCAATCTCCTCTGCACCCTCTCCAGTGTAATCACGTCTTTCCAAAGGAATTGTGACCAGAACCGTACACTTTAAACCTCTCTTTTAATGCTGTTTGTGTTGCAATACAGGCTGGTATTTATGCATATTTATTCCATATCTGTACTTTAACTTAATTCTTATTCTTTAACTTTTTTTGTTGCATGTCACTCCAAAACGCCACAGCAAATCCCTTATACATGTGTAAACGCCCTGGGAAAGGTTTCACTGCTGACGTAATGGTCTTTCTGTAGAAGCAGTGTTTGGGTTATGTTTAGAGATAACGGGTGCTTTGGAATGTGAGCCATCCAATGACGGGAGTGTGTTTTCGTACCGTGTGCCTGACACCGGGGTGATCTGGGTCTTTTGTTCGGCGGGAGATGGAGAGAGAAACGGTCGTAGGACTCGACCCGGAGCGGAGCCATGATCCGACAAAGGCCAGGGAGATTGAAGGTGGATCGGCGAAGGGGAAACCATGAGCTCCAATTTGTGCACATTAGATTGTTTCATTAAAATGGGCCCTTTTTTGCTTTTCCTTTGCTAACCCTTCAGTCAAATTAAGAATTATAAAGCTAAATCGTTTAATTGTATATTATGGTTATGAGGACACGTAGTCCCCTTTTTTGTCATTTAGTAATGCATGCATTAAGAAATGATAAAATGTTTTTCTAGAATGATATCGCGAAAACACATGACAAACCGACTTAAAAGCTAACAAAAACCACATAATTATAACATATAATTACAACAGTGCAAAGCAATACCATAATTTGATAAGAACAGACCATGGCACAGTAAAAGTCTCAAAGTCTCTTGAAGGTCCCATCATCTCACGCAGACGGTGAACCTCCAGCGCCGCCAACTTGCCGATGAAGCATCCGACCACAGTCCAACTCTGAGTCCGTCCGAAAACTCCGAGCCTCCGACCACCTCTTCAGCACTAAGCACCATCTCTGCCGAGCATTTCGACCCCGGCAACAGGCGATACGCAAAGCCGAGGATTTGGGGCCTACGTCTCTGGAGATTCTCGATCGCACAGTAGCAGCGGCAGCGAAGCAGGCATTTCAGAAGTTACTCCAGATGTTCCTCTGCGCTTCTCACGGCTGTCCCCATCAAATCCAGATTGTGCACAGCCCCCTAGTTAACACATAATCGATATTCACTCGGAATGGCCGCACGTGCTGCGTCGCGCCGCCACCTTCTCCTCCCTCCTCATGGTATATGGTGTACTGTCTAATATTTGGTGGTACTGATTTGTAACGGGAACAAATCACGCAGCATCCACACAAACAGAGTTCGGGTAAGCTTGTGCCCAATCTTACACTTTTGGCAGAGCCAGAGATCATATTCCCTAGTCTTGCGTAGCGACAGAACCTGAGGGTTACACATGTAAATGTGTGTGAGAATTTAAATTGATCCTTGACGCCGGACTTTGGCAATAATCAAACCAATATTTTATAAATATGTACCACAATCTCATCCTCTGGCTAATGAAGGCACATTTTTCCCCATACACCCAATGTTGGTAGAAGAAATTGGTTGAACACAAATCACGACAGGTTGACTGATGTACAGGGAAATTGTTACCAGCAAATGTTAGGAGTTTAGAGATGTCTTTCTGCATCAAATGAACATGTAGGCACAGCAAGCAACTGGAAATGTAAATAGCTCTGGCCTTTTGCTATAAATTGCAGTATAAGTGAGACATTCATATTTCCAAGTTTTCAAAGCTCTGCTGAGAACACATTTGGAACACCTATACAGTTTTAATCAACATACCTCAGTAAAGATATAATTAGAGAGGTTTGCTAGATTGAATCACAGAATGCAAATTTATCCTAAGATATGAAAAAGACGAATGGGCCTATGTTATTTCTTACTAAGCACCAAGATTTTGTGGTTTCAAATAAATAGGGTAATTATGGGTTATGGTCAGAGGAACTGGACTGGTAGGTGGTGGGCTAAATGGCTGTAGCCTGCAACTAGTGGGCTTCAGTATCTACTGCAGTGATGCCTGGCTTTGTGAACTTCATTTCTGAATGCAGTTCTAGCAGGACTAGTCGATGTTTCGGGACTGCTGAAGGGTCTTGGCCTGAAATGGTGACGGTACTTTTTCCCCTAGATGTTGCCTGGCCTGCTGAGTTCCTCCAGCAGCTTGTGTGTGTCACAGGTAGATACGGCCATAAATAAAGCTTTTGGCACCTTAGTCTTCATAAATCAATGTATTGAATAGAGGAGATGCGATGTTGGTGAGACCTTAATTGGTGTACTGTGTATAGTTTTGGTCACCTACCTGCAGGAAAGATGTAAATAAGATTGAAAGAGTGTGGAGAAAATTTACAAGGATGTTGCTAGGACTTGAGAACCCAATTACAGGAAAAAGTTGAGTAAGTTAGGACTTCATGCCCTAGAAGGTTTAGGGGAGATTTAATAAGAGGTATAGAGATTGAGGGGTATAGATAGGGTAAATGCAAACAGGCTTTTTCCATTGGGATTTGATGAGACTAGAACTAGAGATCATGGGAATATGAAGGGGGACTAATTTATTCAGAGTGTAGAACAAGCTTCCAGCACGAGTGATGGCTGTGGGGTCGATTTCAACATTCCAGAAATTTTGCCTAGGTAACAAGGATGTTAAGGGTTTGGAGGTCTATGGTCTGGAGGTAAGTCAATCTGGCTAGGCAGATTAATGGTTCAGCACAAACTAACTAGGCTAAACGGCTTGTTTCTGTCCTGTAGTGATCTATAACTCTTAACTTCTAAGGGGTCAAACAACAGGAATTCTGCAGATGCTGGAAATTCAAGCGACACACATCAAAGTTGCTGGTGAACACAGCAGGCCAGGCAGCATCTGTAGGAAGAGGTGCAGTCGATGTTTCAGGCCGAGACCCTTCGTCAGGACCCTTTGTCTCGGCCTGAAACGTCAACTGCACCTCTTCCTACGGATGCTGCCTGGCCTGCTGCGTTCACCAGCAACTTTGATGTGTGTTTCTAAGGGGTCAGTTGGGTTTTATATATAGCTCAGTGGGTAGTGTTTGGTGAACTTGTGGAAGTAACTTAATCATGGTTCTGACGCCAAGTGAACATCAGCAGACCGGAGAGATAAAATTACTCTGCTCTAATCTCACCGATGCTTACTTGAATTCAGTTTCTTATATTCCGACATTGAATATGACATATGTGCAGGGAGTATGAGGTCAAGGTTTTCAGTTGATTTGCTGAATTAGGTGAACACAATTGTCTTTCTTTCTTTTTAAATCTTTTTATTGAGTAAGTATACAAAAAAGGTAAGCCATATAAACATTAATACAATGTTAAAGTATAATAAAATTCCAAAAGATAACAATACCAAAAAGAAAATACTACAAACAATGTAATTTAAGCATAAGAAACCAAGATAACATAATAGTATACTAGATTTTATATATATCAATGGAAAAAAAGAAAAAAAAACCCCAAAAAAAAACCCCACCGTGCAACTAACTAAAAGCAAAGCAAAGCAATGGGCTAACTTGAAACCAAACAGAGTTAAACTTAAAATCACGTCCTCAATCCCGACCTCCATTAAAACAGTGAAAAAAAAAACAAGAAGGGTAAATATTACATTAAATGAAAATATCGAATAAAAGGTCCCCAAATCTGTTCAAATTTAAATGAAGAATCATAAAGGTTACTTCTAATTTTCTCCAGATTCAAACATAAAATCGTCTGAGAAAACCAAAAAAAGGTAGTTGGAGCATTAAGCTCTTTCCAATGTTGTAAAATACATCTTTTCGCCATTAAAGTAAGAAATGCAATCATTCTACGGGCTGAAGGGGAAAGATTACTAGAAATTTTAGGTAGTCCAAAGATAGCAGTAATAGGATGAGGAGAGATATCTATATTTAATACCTTAGAAATAATATTGAAAATATCTCTCCAAAAAGTTTCCAAAGTAGGGCAAGACCAAAACATATGAGTTAAAGAGGCTATCTGCCCCGAACATCTATCACAGAAAGGATTAATATGCGAATAAAAACGCGCTAACTTATCTTTGGACATATGTGCTCTATGAACCACTTTAAATTGAATTAGGGAATGTTTAGCACAAATAGAGGAAGTATTAACTAATTGTAAAATCTGCCCCCAATCATCCACAGAAATGGTAAGCCCCAATTCCTGTTCCCAATCTACCCTAATCTTATCAAATGGAGCTTTCCTAAGTTTCATAATAATATTATAAATCATAGCCGATGCACCTTTCTGACATGGGTTAAGGTTAATTATCGAATCTAAAATATATATAGGAGGAAGCATTGGAAAGGAAGAAAGTATAGTACTTAGGAAATTTCTAACTTGTAAATATCTAAAAAAAATGTATTCTTGATAAGTTATATTTATTAGATAATTGTTCAAAAGACATAAGGGAACCATCTAAAAATAAATCCAAAAACCGTAAAATACCCTTAGTCTTCCAAGTTTGAAAAGCGCGATCCGTAAAAGAGGGAGGAAAAAATATGTTACCTAAAATAGGAATCGCTAACCCGAATTGATTAAGATCAAAAAATTTTCTGAATTGAAACCAAATACGCAAAGCATATTTAACGATCGGGTTAGAGACCTGCTTAAGGCGTTTCGAATCAAAAGGAAGAGATGAACCTAAAATAGAACCAAGTGTATAACCCTGAACAGATTGTAATTCCAATGCTACCCATTTAGGAATAGATAGTATGTCCCGGTCAAGTAACCAAAATTTCATATGTCGAATATTAATAGCCCAATAATAAAATCTAAAGTTAGGTAATGCTAAACCTCCATCTCTCTTAGCTTTCTGTAAATGTATTTTACCCAGTCTCGGATTCTTATTCTGCCAAATAAATGAAGAAATTTTAGAGTCGACTTTATCAAAAAAAGATTTAGGAACGAAGATTGGTAATGCCTGAAACACATATAAAAATTTTGGCAAAAAAAACATCTTAACTGCATTAATACGACCAATCAAAGTTAAATATAAGGGAAACCATTTAGATGAAAGTTGAGTAATATGGTCTATTAATGGTAAAAAGTTAGTCTTAAATAAATCTTTATGTTTACAAGTAATTTTAATCCCAAGATATGAAAGGTAATTATTAATCAATTTAAATGGAAATTTATAATATAAGGGAAGATGTTTATTAATCGGAAAAAGTTCACTCTTACTAAGATTTAATTTATAACCTGAGAAAAGACCAAATTGTGCTAATAACTCTAAAACAGCAGGAATAGATCTCTCAGGATTAGAAATATATAAAAGTAAATCATCAGCATAGAGTGATAATTTATGGGACTTTAATCCCCGAGTTATCCCAGTAATATTTGAAGATTGTCGAATAGCAATTGCAAGAGGTTCTAATGCAATATCAAATAATAGGGGACTAAGAGGACAGCCTTGTCGAGTACCACGAAAGAGAGGAAAAAAAGGTGAGTTTAAAGAGTTAGTACGAACCGAGGCTACAGGGGAGTGATATAACAGTTTAATCCAGGATATAAATTTCAAACTAAAATTAAACATTTCAAGCACCTTAAATAAATAAGGCCATTCTACTCTATCAAAAGCTTTCTCGGCATCTAAAGAAATAACACACTCAGGAACATTTTGTGAGGGAGTATAAACGATATTTAACAATGTACGAATATTATAAAAAGAGTAACGACCTTTAATAAAACCCGTTTGGTCTTCCGAAATAATAGAAGGAAGTACTTTTTCTAGTCTATTTGCTAATAACTTAGAAAAAACTTTAGAATCAACATTTAATAAAGATATTGGTCTATAAGATGCACATTGAGCAGGGTCTTTATCCTTCTTTAGTATTAAAGAAATTGATGCTCTATTAAAAGATTCCGGAAGTTTACCAAGTTTCAAAGAAGCCTCAAAAACCTTATAGAGCCAAGGAATCAATAAAGAAGCAAAACATTTATAAAATTCAACGGTAAACCCATCAGGGCCAGGAGCTTTCCCCAGATTCATAGAAAAAATAACATTCTTAATCTCATCCATTGTAATGGAAGTATCTAATAAAGAAGACATATCCTGTGAAATCTGAGGGAAGTCTAACTTATCTAAAAAATCATTCATATATTTAGAATCTCGAGGAGACTCTGATTGATATAAAGAAGAATAAAAATCACAAAAGGTTTGATTAATCCCCACATGATCCAATATCAATCGATCATTTTGGTTATAAATCTGATTGATTTGAGATTTAACATAATTAGATTTCAATTGATTAGCCAGCAGCTTGCCAATTTTATCACTGTGAACATAAAAATCACTTCTTGTTTTCTTTAATTGGTTTACAGTCGAGGACGAGAGTAGTAAACTGTGTTCCATTTGAAGTTCAGTTCTTTGTTTGTATAGCTCCTCAGAAGGAGCCATAACATATTTCTTATCAATTTCTTTAATCTTGTCCACAATTGCCATCTCCTCCTGCTTCTGTTTCTTCCTCAAAGCAACGGAATACGAAATAATCTGACCCCGAATATAGGCTTTAAAAGTGTCCCAAAGAGTGTTAACCGAAATATCTTCTGTATGGTTAATTGTAAAAAAAAGCTCAATCTGTTCATTCATAAAATTAACAAAGTCCGAGTCCTGAAGCAACAGCGAATTAAAACGCCATTGTCTATTGTTTGGTATATTGGCCATAATTTTAATAGAAAGCTTAAGTGGAGCATGATCCGAAATGGTTATAGAATCATAATCACATTTAATCACTGAAGGAATGAGACGAGAATCAATAAAAAAATAATCAATTCTTGAATAGGAATGATGAACATGTGAAAAAAAGGAAAAATCTTTTTCCTGAGGATGCAGAAAACGCCAAATGTCCGTCGACCCAGAATCAGAAAGGAAAAAATTAATCAAATTTGCAGATTTATTAGGTAAAGTCCGTAAAGGAGCCGAACGGTCCAAAGCTGGAGATAAACAGGTATTAAGATCTCCGCCCCAAATCAATGAAAACTCGTTCAAATTCAGAAACTGATCAAACAATGATTTATAAAATTCCGGACAATCCATATTAGGAGCATAAACATTAACCAAAACTACTTTTTTATTAAATAGTAAACCACTAACCAATAAAAATCTACCATTCGGATCAGAGATAATATCCTGTTGTATAAAAGTAACTGAAGAATCTATAAAAATAGAGACGCCTCGAATCTTAGCATTGGAGTTCGAATGAAATTGTTGTCCCTTCCAGAATTTGAAAAAACGTAGTCTGTCCCCCCTCCGTACATGGGTCTCTTGTAAAAATAAAATCTGTGCTTTAAGTCTCCGGAACACTTTAAAAACTTTTCTTCTTTTAATAGGATGATTAAGACCATTAGTATTCCAGGAGACAAAATTAATAATAAACTCCATAAATCCTAAAGTCAACCCACAACAAGGAGGATTGACAATAGGCGCGACCCACAAACCCGGAGAGGAAACAGAACATACAAAAGATACCGGGGAAAAGGACGCAACCAGTACTTCAATAATGTATATAGCCCAAAGAAAAACAAACTAAAACGTGAAGCCCCTCCCACCACCCCCCACCCCAAGACCCCAAGGCAAAATCTAAAGCAGACCCGCCAGAAAGAAGCAAGCGCTAAAACTACCCCCATGACTTCCGGTATACGCTCCCTAAAAAAAAGGTATAAATATGAAAAGGATCAGCTAATTGTAAAACAGTAAAAAAATAAGTAAAAAAAAGTTTAGCTCAATTAGAATACACACAGAACAGAACAAAAGCCGGAAAATATATATTAAAAAAAACCACAATAAACCTCAAACTCATGAATAGACACAGCAACAAAAAAAAATAGGATTATTAACATAAAGTGATTATAAAAAGCAAAACAGAATAAAATTTAAAAAAAAACTACAAAATTTAAGGCCGCACAGGAAATACGTAAGATGACAAAAGGGAAGTAACCACCCAGAATCCCCTGGGAAAAGAAAGAAATGACGCAGTTAAAAAGAAAGTTTAGCAGCCATATTAAGAAATCAAAAGTAAATTTTCTGCCCAAATAGGGCACAGAAAAGTTAAAACCAACCAATTCACAGCCTCCGATCAACGGAGAAAATTAAAAAAAAGGCAATTAAGATGTTGAAGATGAAAGTTGATCCAGATAACTCTGGGCATCCGATGGAGAATCAAAAAAAAAGGGCTCCATCTAACATGCGAATCCTTAGACGTGCAGGGTACAGCAGCGCTGGTCTTAAATCCATCTTATAGAATTCCGACATCACGGATCTGTAACGGACCCGTTGGTCCCAGATTGGTTTACTGAAATCTTCCACGAATCGGAACTTAAGATCCGAAAAATCAATGAAACCTTTAGATCGAGCGAATCGAAACAGTCTCTCCTTGTCTTGAAAGTAATGAAAACGTAAGATAACATGCCTAGGTCTATCTGACCTAGACGAGTATGATGGGATTCTGTGAACACGATCCAGTAGCGGTGGTTGGTCAGGAAATACAGTAGGGAATGCATCTTTTAAAAGTTGAGAGAAATATTTCATGGGGTTGTTAGCTTCTACGGCTTCCCTCACGCCAATCATTCGTAAATTCTGCCGTCGCATTCTAGATTCCAAGTCAGAGTTTTTAAAAGTCAAAAAGTCAAGTTTCTTCTTCATTACATTAATTGTTTCTTCGATTTTCCCCATCTTAAGCTCACTTTGTTGCGCGAATTTTTGAAGATCAGATATAGCCGACTGATGTTCCGCAATACATGTTTGCATCTTATCAATTAAATCGGCAATTTTCTGGAAATTAGTTGAGATTTCCGTATGAATCAGGTCTTTAACAAAGCCTGCAATTTCCGTACGAATCATCTCCCTAACAGAGGTTGAAATTTCCCTCTGAATTAACTCCGATATCGCTTTCAGAGTCACCGGTGATTCAGTCGGAGGGAGATCCGTAGCTTTCGGTTTGACCGGAGGTTTACCATCCTTGCCGTTTTTCCCGTTCTTAGACATAGCAGATCTAAGTATCATCCAATTGTCAGAGAATTCAGTTTAATTCAAAGTATTGTAAAAATTGATGCCTTAATGGTTAATTAAAGTATAGCTGACCATAGAGAAAAAAAAACTCAGAGGTAATGGAGCGAGTCAAGAACGCGACTTCACTCCATGAGCGCTACCGGAAGTCCCCCACAATTGTCAACGAAACACCACAACACCAGTGCTGCTTTTGGGTGGAATTATAGTTAAAGACAGGATGAATTTCCTTTCACTTTGGCTATTGAATCCATAGATCAAGAAATGGAAGGCTAATTCTTCTTTCATCCCTCTTCCTCATTCTCAGCTCTCCCTTAGCTTGCTGCCCTCATTTTATCATTCTCTGGTTACTTTTTGATTTGGTCTGCTCTTGCCTCCTTCCTCACTTGAAAATTCACTAAGAGAGCTCCTTCTTTTAAGGTCCTCTAGTGAATTTTCATTGTCTCCCAACTATATTAAACAGCTAATCATTGCACAAGTTGACCAGGTAAATGGCTCATTCTGCATGTGTACTTTTCATCTCTTTGAAATATGCCATCATTCTCTGTTCCCTCAAAATAAGATTTTTTTCCTGAATACTCTCAAAGTGGGATCTCTATGCTGTAGGTAGGATTTAAGTTTATTCAGGGGGTTTTGCTTAATCAGTCCTCAGTTGCTAAACAATCATTTCATTAAAAAAATATGGAAGTGCTTTTGTTTTCTTGAGTTTCTGTGTTCGATTTTGCATTCTAAAGTTACTGCACAAGTCCTAAATTTGCATGAAATTTTTGCAAAGTAGCCTTGAGGCATTAGTAACTATTTTGAAGACAAACGCAATAATTTTATAAATGTTATTAAATTTGTACTAGCCTAGTCTGTGATAATAAAAAGGAGTTAATTACAGTTAGGATACATTGGGACCAGTACATTGCAACCCACTTAAGTGGCTGTCTCAGTTAGCTGAAGTTTCATAGAAATGGAAAGAATAAAAAGAGAAAATATCATTTAACTGAGGAAGAATTTGTGTATTTAACTGAAATACAGAACAAATTAGGACACTACCAATACCTCTACAGTACCATAAAACTATATTGGTTCCTAATAATTATCAATGAAGGAATTCATTCGTTGTTTTCTTTTGACTGGCTATAAATGAACAGAATCAGCACGGATAGCCAGTGCAGATAATGGACTGTGTTGTATCCTCCAAATCTTCATTGCCATTGTAACGTTCAAGATAATTACGATTACCTTCAAATTCTTTACAATGTTGAAGTAGTGAAATCATTTCATTTTCACTCCCAGCTGTTTCTGGCATCTGCAAGCCTGAATGCTTGAAACCTACGATGAGGAAAACAATTCTGAATTGTCTTGCTGCTTACTTCTTGGCAACTATCAGTAACAAATATCACTACTTTTTGAATACGAACACCCACAACTAACACTATGTAAAAACTGATTGCTCTAAGCACAGTGTAGTCTGTAATGGCCTTGTAAGTGCTCGCAACTGATGCTAGTCACACTGTTAGGCAACAGTCTCCTGGCCCAATTAAGTGGCATGGTGTTCTAAATAAGCAAAGGGAATTCCAGCTACTTTCTCAATTTGGCTTTTGTTCTTTAAGAGTTGTACCCAAATAAATGTATGCCCTGATTAACCATGGCCCAATTAACTGGAATCCACTATATTTAGATATGTGCACTTCAAACTAGTAACAGTTGAGATTCTATTTCTGAGTGCACCTAATCAAAATGAGTGGTTTTTATTTGAGGTGGCAACTTTAAATAATGGGAGAACAGTGTCAAAATGGTGGGAACTGTTGTCAAAGTCCACTCGTTAGTACTTGGTGTGGGATTATTTATTTATTAAGATACAGCGCAGAGTAGACCCTTCTGGCCCTTTGAGTCATGCTGCCCAGCAATCCCCCTGTTTAATCTGAACCTAATCACTGACCAATTTTCAGTGACCAATTAACCTACCAATCGGTACATCTTTGGACTGTGGGAGGAAGCCAGAACACCCGGAGGAAACCCAGTGGTCATGGGGAGAATGTACTAACTCCTTATAGGCAGTGGTGGGAATTGAAACCGGGTTACCTGTACTGTAAAGCGTTGTGCTAACCACTACACTACCATGCCGCCCCATATTGGGGGTGGGGGGGTCACCAGTTTAATTCTATGTAATTGAGGGGAGTGGAGTGGTTCTGCTGGGTTAAGATGATTTCAAATGAAGGCAGTGAACCTGAGTGGTGAGGGATAGCACTTGGGTGTTAGAGGTAACTATCCTATGACAGAATGAGATTCGTTAAGCACCATGGTCAGGGGAGCTACTGAGAAATGAAGAAGGTTGACTTGTAATGGGTATGCTTGGTGAGAATATCTTTGAGAGAAGATAGGGTAGTCGTCCTGACGAAGGGTCTAGGCCTGAAACGTCGACTACGCCTCTTCCTATAGATGCTGCTTGGCCTGCTGCGTTCACCAGCAACTTTGATGTGTGTTGCTAGGGTAGTTTAAGTTGCTGTTAGAAAGGACAGCAGAGTGACTGCATGCTGAGGGAAACACATTCTTTTAACTTAAGCAGATAAAACACCCAGATTGGGAATGTGCTGAAATAGATCCTTCCAGAAGGATTAGATAAATAAATAAAATTAAATAAAGGAAGAAGATGGTGCCAGCGACGTTGTTCAGACAGCTCACGAACTGAACATTCCCTGACTGTTTCAATGACTCTGGTTTAATGTTTTGTAATTTTTCTTCTTTTTTGCTGATTGCCCGTTGGGTGTTTGTTTTTTCTTTGAGCTGGTTCCTTGGTGTTTCTTTGTTTCATGGTTGTCTTTGGGAAGACAAATCTCAGGGTTGTATACTGTATATGTGCCTTGATAATAAATGTACTTTGAACTGCATCATCAGAAAAGTGGAGGACAGTGTGGGAGGGGAGGGTTACATTGATCTCAGGGTAGGGTAAAAGATTGGCACAACGTTGTGGGCCAAAGGGCCTGTACTTTGCTGTAGAGGTACCATTATTTCCTTTTTGATTCAAATGATTCTTTCCCACTGACAGTTCACATCATTCCACTGGGGTATAGTTGTGATGACCATTTGAATCTTCCTCACTGCAGTATAAAATTTACCTTTTTTGTTTCCTTAATTTACTTTTAGATATTTAAACTGGACTTTTTTTTAGGTGTTTGAGTGTTTTGGATATATTTTAAAAGATCTCTTCCCAAGGTGGAACTAGGTAGATGCCCTTTGTCTTCAGTATTTTTACACAACGTTGTTTTTGTTTTCCTCTCACTGGGTCACTGTGTATTGTGGACTGTTTTTATTCTTGTTTTTTAGGCCAAAGAGCTCTGCTTCGGAGTGAACAATGAGCCTTACTGGTGTGAAACGGGATACTGCTGTGGGGAGACTGAATGTTGCACCTACTATTACGAACTGTGGTGTAAGTTTCTGAAGGGGCCACAGGATCCTATTTTAACCTTGCCCACTTAATATTTCTTAAAAGTCTTGGATGCAAAGTTAATGAAGATTAAAGAGTTTAAACCCCATTTACAGGGCAAGGTAAATAATCCTTTAGTAACTGGTGGTTGCACAGGTTATTGAGTTATTGCTATGCCTGTGCATAGTGTTGGTCAAAACTGAAAATCAAGTTCAAGTTTATTGTCGTTCAGCCATATGCATGTATCCCGCCAAATGAAAGAACATTCCTCCAGGCCATGGCGCATAGCATGTAACAGTATAACACTTGGTGCTCCAGACATGGTTAGGTCTGGGAGGTGACAGTGAGTTCAATTGTCTCACTATCTGGGGGAAGAAGCTGCTTCCCATTCTAACAGGTCTTGTCTAATGTTGTGGTGCCCCATGCCTGATGGGAGGCGTCCTTAACCACTGAGGGCCCTGCGTAAGCAGCGCTTCTGATCAGTATCTTTGGTGAAAGAGAGGCTCCGATGATGCTCATCAGTTCTCGCAATCCCATGTAGGGTCTTGTGGTCAGAATGTGACACTCTAAATGGTCAATTCTCTAACTCCACGGATTCATTGATCTGTCTTGTTATGTTTTCATTGTGTTATATCCTTCTCATGTACGTATCATGAAATGATGTTTAAACTAGACTTGAAGAGGTACAAAGATGGGAGGGATGCAAAGAATCCTCATGCAGGATTCCCTTTAAAGTTAATTTACAGGTTGAGTCGGTGGTGATGAAGGCAAATGCGAAGTTTGCATTCACTTAGAGAGGAATAGAATATAAAAGCAAGGATGTAATATTGAGGCTTTATAAGGCATTGGTGAGGCCTTGCTTGGAGCATTGTGAATGATTTTGGGCCTCTTCTCTAAGAAAAGAGATTGGAGAGGATTCAGAGGAGGTTAACAAGAATGATTCCAGGAATGAAAGGGTTACTATATGAAGACCGATTGATGGCTCTGGGCCAGTACTCACTGGAATTCAGAAGAATGAGGGGGGGGGGTTTTACTGAAACTTGTTGGAGGCCTTGATGGAGAACTTTCTATAGAGAAGATTTTGGGCAGGTGGGGCTCATCAGCCTTGGACAGCAGCCCGCCTGGGAGAAAGAAAACTCTGATTTTAAACCTCCTCTGCCTTGCGGCCATACTCACCCATGTGAAAGGTTTCAGGAGTAAACCCTGAGAAAGAAATCTGGAGCCAGGGTCCCTAAGGCAGTTTGATGTTCTTTACAACTGCACTCTGGCAACCTCTACGATGACACTGATGCCAAGCTGTATTGGCGCCTGCCCTTCCCTTGGACGACATCAGTGACATGGAGAGGGGGAGCAGCCTGGTTCTTCAAATCTTCCCACCCAGGCTTGCACCCTGGAGAGGACACAGTTCACCAGAGGCGCAAACCCATGATCCCCTGCGATCGATGGCAACCTACTGTACTCTATGGTGGGGGAATCTAGGACCAGAGGGCACAGCCTCAGAATAGAGGGATGTCCATTTAGAATGGAGATGAGGAAAAGTTTCTTTAGCCAGAGAGTGGTGAATTCGTGGAATTCATTGCCACATTTCAGCTGTGGGGGCCAAGTCATTGAGGATATTTGAGGCAGAGGCATGAAGTGTTACGGGGAGAAGGCCAGGAAATTGGGCTGAGAGGGAAATGGATCAGCCATGATGAAGTGGCGGAGCAGACTTGCTGGGCCAAATGGCCTAATTCTGCTCTTATGGTTTTATGGGTATGAAGTTCTATGTTCCAGGTCCAGGTGAATGGGACGAAGTAGAATAACAGATTGGTACCCACTAGATGGGCTGAAGGTAGTAGTTGAATGGAAGTGCCATGTTGTGGATGAAGTGGAGAGGCTGAGCATAATAGTAATAGGCATAAAGGAAAATGGAGGGCAAAGTGGGTGAGAAAGGCTTGATTGACTTTATATGTAGATTAGTGGGCTGAACAACCTGTACTTTTATGTGATGTAATGGTCTTTGTCATGGCACTGTTGTCTTTTATCTGGATTGAATTATGGTTGTACTGAGGGAGCCCTGCATCATTATAAGTACCATTTTTGAGATGCTGTATTAAAGTAAGACTTGCCTGCCCCAGATTTTAAGCTGTTCTTTAAAATATAAATGTAACTGTGATTTTTAAGTTGTTGAAAAACCTTGGCCAAGATGCATGCATGATCTTTGCACTTGTTCTACCTCCCCATTGCAGAGGTGTTGTCTGTGATAATAGAGCACTGCAGTGAACATTTGGCCCAGATTAGATAGTGAAGTCATGGAGTGAAACAGAGTAATTCAATGCGCAATACCCATCTTCTGTCATTCGGCTTCCCTCAGGAAACCTGATCCAAAATGGTATATTTGAACATCTGTGTCCTCCAGTTTCTGACTTCCAAAAAAATTAATGTAGTTGAGTGTCTCTCTCTCCCCCCCCCCATGAACAATTCCCCAGCAGGTGATGTCATTGTTGGAGCGGCCATTGTGTGAGTGGGGCAGTGTTAGAGTGGTCTGGCTTTGGCTCAACACGTTTGGGCAAGCACAGGCAAAGGCTGAAAGTAAGCTAGCAAGTTTTCTTTCTGTAAGTTCTTAGCTAATGCGCTGAGAATGGGTGCAGAGTTAGTGGTATGTTTCTTGTGTGAGATGTGGGAACTGTGGGAGACCTCCAGTCTCTTCGATTACAACATCTGCACAAAGTTCACTGAGCTGCAGCTCCTTAGATTGTGTTAAGGAATTGGAGCTGCAGCTCGATCACCTTCAGCTCATACGGGAGAACATGGAACTGGTAGATAGGAGCAACAAGGAGGTAGTAACTCCCAAGTTGCAGGAGGCAGGTAACTGGGTGACCATCAGGAAAGGGAATAGGCAACCAATGCAGAGTACCCTATGGCCATTCTGCTCAATAATAAGTATACCACTTTGGATATTTTGTGGGGGGTGGGGTGTGTGTGAAATGACCTGCTAGGGAGAAACCACAGTGGGCAGGTCTCTGGCACTAAATCTGGCTCTGTGGTTCAGAAGGGAAGGGGGAAGAGGGGAGCTGTAGCGATGGGGGATTTATTGGTTAGGGGAACAGAAAGGAGTGTCTGTGGACGAGCATGAGATTCACAGATGACTTGTTGCCTCCCAGGTGCCAGGGTCAGGGACTTCGCAGATCGAGTCCACAGCATTCTGTGGGAGGGTGAACAGCCAGAGGTCGTGGTCCATCTCAGTAGCGAGAGAAGAGTAAGTAGGATGGGAATGAGGTCCTACAAAGGGAGTTCAGGGAGCTTGGTGCTACGTTAAAGGACAGGACATCCGGGGTTGTCATCTCAGGATTGCAACCTGTGACAGGTACTTGTGAGGCCAGAAAAGAAAGATCATACAGTTTAACACGTGGCTAAGGAGTTGGTGCTGGAGGGAAGGAAAGGTCAAATAGGTTAGGACATTATTCCCTGGACTGTAAGAGAATGAGGGGAGATTTGATAGAAATATACAAAACTATGAGGGGTATAGATAGAGTAAATGCAAGCAGGCTTTTTCCACTGAGGTTGGATGAGACTAGAATTGGAGGTCATGGGTTAAGGATGAAAGGTGAAATGTTTATGGGAAACATGAAGGGGATCTTCACTCAGGGTGGTGAGAATGTGGAACAAGCTGCCAATGGAAGTGGTGGGTGTAGGGTTGATTTCAACCTTCAGAATTTAGGTATATGTGGCTAGGAGGTGATGGAGGGCTATAGGTCAATGGGACTAGGCAGTTTAAAGGTTTGGCACAGTAGATGGGCCGAAGGGCATGTTTCTGTTGCTGTAGTGTTCTATGAGTCCATATTGTGTGTTATGTCGATTGAGTTAGTGATTACAGGTATATAATTCAATTGTCTTGGTCCTTGTAAAGCTGTAAATATTTTTTTCATACTCGTGAAATGCAATTCTGAATATTGCTGCTCTTTCTTTGATTATGACAGGGTTCTGGTTGGTCTGGACTATAATTATCATGCTTAGCTGCTGCTGTGCTTATCGTCACCGGCGTGTAAAACTCCGACTGCAACAGGAGCAGCGACAGAGGGAGATCAGTCTGATGGCATATCAGGGTGCTAGTACCTACACAACACAACCACTGGATTTAAGTGAGTATATGCGTCTTATTAGATCATTGCAGAGATAGATTATTCAATAACCATATGCGCTAAATCTTAATTTCTAAAAATTCTGCTGCGTAAAAATAGAATATGTGGGAGAGCGGTTGGAATCTCACAGTCGAGATGCATGCTATAATTGTAATATTCCGGTCACACGGTGTACTGCTTTTGATCTATTTTACTGGAGTGATCAAACATTGGACATTACAGCACAGTACAGGCCCTTCAGCCCACAATGTTGTGTCAACCTTTAAACCTACTAAGATCGATGTAACCCTTCTCTCCTACATAGTCCATCATTTCTTTATCATGACTAACCAAGAACCTATCAATCCCCGCTTTAAATGCACCCAGTGACCTGGCCTCCATAGCCGCCTGTGGCAATGAATTCCACAGATCCACCTCCCTCTGGCACCCCTCTGTTGTGAGGCTGTGCTTTCTAGTCCTAGATTCTCCCACTAAGGGAAACGTACTCTTCACATCCACTCTATCTCAGCCTTTCAACATTTGATATGGTTCAATGAGATCTCTCCCACTGCTCCTCCCGCCGCTTCTGAATTCTAGTGAGTATAGGCCCAGAGCTTGTATAAAGCACAGTTGGAAAACACTGTTTTCATGCCATTCATACAGATGAAGTGCATTGGGGATAGTGCAAGGGAACACTATAACGCTTGATTCTACGTTCTCTTGTAGTTTCAGACAGAGTGCAGTGCAAGCAGAAAGTAAGGTGCAAGGCCATAATGAGGTAGATTGAAGAACAGGCTGTACAGGCCATATACAAGTAGAGCAAGTCTGTAAGTGTTTTAAGACTAAATGTAATCGTATGCAAAAAGGAATAGGCGTATGGAAATTGTTTATTTTTAGCTCCTTGCTATACCTATTTTTAATGCTTCCCTTTGGAAGCAATACCTAACTTTATTCACGAATACATAACCTCCAAGTATTACTAAGATTAGAAATGCAATAATATTCTTATTCCTCCCATATTTAAAGTTGTCAGCAATTGCATTTCACCAGTTAATTCATTTTTCCCCTCCAGGGTTCTGGGCAAACTGTAAGCTTCCAGACTATGAGGAAGTAGCAGGCCACCCAGCTACACCGCCGCCTCCCTACTCTGAGCCACAACAACAGAACGGACAAGCCTCTGCCTGCGAAAACGCTCTGGTAGAGAGCCAGCCGGCTCTGCGGGAGTCTGCGGCTTCGCTGACGCAAGGACCGGAGACAAGCTCGTCCGCTCAACAGGAAGGCGGGCAGGCGGGGCCGGACACCCCAGTGCTCACTGGTTCAAGTGACAGGGTAAATGGTGATACGGTCCAAGGGGAGGAATCTGCTGATTTTAAAACCTTGGAGGCGGACTCTCATTTGTGTGACCACGGAGAAATGAAGGAAGACAGCTCCTCGAGGCACAGGCGAATCACTGGAGACTCTGGCATAGAGGTGTGCGTGTGCCAGATGGATGAGGACCCTTACCACGAGGAAGTGGGTCTGATGAATGGCGACGGCGCCCGCGAGTGTTGTGAGGCGCAGTCATCGTGTAGCTCCCAGATTGTCAAACAGGCTCCAAGCGAGCAGCCGAAACAGTGCTCAACAAAAGAGCGGGAGGAGGAGAACAGTGATGTGGTATAAATGTGCCCTATTGCTGGTACTCGAGTCAAACAGATGGTGCAATCTATGACTGCTGACTGTTAAGCATTAATTAAATCTGGACTTACAATATGTTTTCCACAAGGTACCCGGCGTCAATCAGGTGAAAGACACAAATTGTAGTCTATAGACAGTTTTGCATCTGTCTGGTGTTTCAGTCGGGCGGCCTACAAATAGTCCAGATTTCTTATTAGCGATTTTTAAAATACTATAGCAATATAATGAGTGAATAATTTTCAAACTTTTGTCTTCAAAGCCTCTTATTAGAAAAATATTCAGGCTTGTTTTGCCATTTAAAACAAACTCACTCCAATTTTTTTTAAAATTACTTTGTAAAGTAGTGGGGTGAGGAAGGAAGCCTTTCTCTAACCTCAACTATAGTTTGAGGGGAAATGGGGCCTTTACATTATTTCCCATTTGCTGTTGTATAGCATTCGGGACATGACAGAGGTTCTCGAGCTACTTCAGTTAAAGGCATCACTGGAGGACTTTCATCCTTGCAGTGTCCATGTAGCTTCCTGTAGAGTTCCTGACAAAAGTCCTGCCTAGAATTGGACAGTCGGTACGTGGTGACTCTCTGCCCTGTGATGCAGCACGTTAACTGGTTTACTGCCATATCCAAGGATACTTACATCATTTAACTTATTAAAAGATGGATCTGTTGTATTACAACACATTACCCATCTGAAACTCCCTGGCTCCTGGTGGTTCTTTTATGCAGGAGGCTCAGTTTTAATAAAAAATTGTTTGGTCTGCACTAATGCATTGTATAAGTTTACTTTTAAGTTTAAGTTTAGATTTGGCATTAAGTTTATTTCTGTGGTACTTTTGGTATAAGTTTAACAGAAAACAGAAATGTATTACGATTTGAATGTTGATGTGCTAAATGATATACCAAACTTTTATTCGTAGTAGGTATAGTGTCTCCATCATATTTTTAAAAAGCGCCAAACCCGAGGCAATTGTTCATAGGATAGTAAATGCAGTTTCTACCAAAAGAAAGTGTTAGATGTTCACCATGTGTTTTACAGGTATTCTGCCCATTTGATGCATAACCTGTTACACTGGAATTCCATCAGAAAGGTATGCAATAGTCATGTTTCACATTCTTGTCTGATGAGCTTGGATGAGGTATGGCAAGAAGTTAGTTTTAGCAAGTGAAATACTGGCAGTTACAGAGCAATTGAAGATATAATACTTGACAATATCAGCGTGTGTGTGTTCTTTCTCCCATTGAATATATAGGCAATAACCCCGTGAACCTTTATTTTAGCCTTGGGTTAGTTATGACAATTATTTTAATCAGTTGGGTACAGAGTTGTATAAGAAGGTTCAACCTTGTACCTCTTGACATGTAGACATCAAACTAACCCAGCGTGGAGGGTGGAAGGATCTAAATCTTTCTTGGCAGGACTTGCTTGTACTTACTATAGTTTTTGATTTATAAAATATATATAAGCATAAATAGTGTTGGAACATGCCTTAGACATCTGAAGAATTGGTGTAGGGAAGGCGTGAATGCAAACAGACAATTCTGTGTGAAATTAGAGACTCAGTTAGATATGCAACAGTAATGGCAGGATTTGTATGCCATTACTTCCTACCAGATGAAACCCAACTTCACTTACCGGTGAGCTCCACACCTTTAATGCGTGTTTTGAAAGGGAGAAGAAAACTACATTTGTGTGCATCCCTGCAGCATCTGGCAACCCTATGATATGTGTTTCAGAGGCCAGCATCGGCATTCTTCAAGAGGGTGAACCCTCAAGGCATCAGACTCCGATGTTGTACCTGGCTGGGTATTAATAACCTGTGCCATCTGACTGGCGGGAGTGTTCAAGGAGATCTTTAACCTCCCATTGCTACAGTCAGAGGTTCCCAACTGCTTCAGAAGGGCATCATTCATACTAGTGCACAAGATCAGGGTGAGTTGCCTCATCAGTTATCGCCTGATAGAACATCGACTGTGAAGTGCTTTGAGAGGTCAGTCATGGCTAGAATTGACTCCTGCTTGAGCAAGACCCTGGAAACCTTACAATTTGTCTACTGCCACAACAGGTCTATAGCAGATGCAACCTTACAGGCCTTCCACTTGGTTTTGAAGCACCTAGAAAACAACAAAATGTACAACAGCCTGCTGTTCATCAATTACAGCTTGGTGTTCAATACTACCATCCCTTTGACACCATTGTCTCTCAGTACTGATCAAAACTTGGGCCTTCCTACTTCCAAAAGATGTGTAGCTTGTTGGGTTGAGTTGTTCTCCAATCTTGGAAGTTTACTTGCAAATATTTGATCACCATGTGAGGAGTCATTGTCAGTGTGATGTTGATTGTGGTTCTGTCCTCTGAATGCGTAAATTAGGATCAAGGTAAACAAACACATAGAACCGGATCCTATTTATGAGTCAATGCCCCACATCATGTGATTTCCTCCCCACATCATGATTGAGTTTCTGAAATGATGTCCAATCAGCTGATTGAGAAGTATGTAGAGGCCAAGCATTCAGAGGGCATCACAATCAACAGCACACTGACATTGTCTCTTTGCATGGTGACAATGTTTGCAAGTAAACTGCCGAGATTGGACAGCAACTCAACCCAGCCCTTCTACCTCCCTCAGAAATGGGATCCTTTATTTCCTCATTGGGAGACTACAGCTAGTGCAAATAGGTAAAAACATCTCTGACAACATCTCACAGGATATATCTTGGGTCCCACACGTTGATGCAATCGTGAAGAAGGCACACCAGTGGCTCTATGTCTTAAGGAGTTTGAGGCAATATCTATGCCACTAAGGACTTGCAAATTTCTAAAAGTTGTGCAGTGGAGAGTGTTCTAACTGGTTGCCTTACTGCCTGGTGTGGAAGCTCCATTTTATAGGATCACGCAAGGCTGCAGAGGCTTGTAGATTTGGTCAGCTCCATCACAGGCACAACTCTGTCCATGGAAAATTCTTCAAAAGGCAGCATCCATCATTAAAGACACTTGCCATCCAGAACATGCCCTCTTATTACTATCATCAGGGAGCCTGAAGCCCCACACTCTGTTTAGGAACAGCTTTTCCTCCCCTCTGAATGGTCCCTGAACACTACCTCGTTATTCTTCTTTTGCACTATTTATTTATTTTAGTAGCTTGTGTTCTTTATGTATTGCACTGTACTGCTGCCGTAAAACAACAAATTTCACGGGATGTTAGTGACAATAAATCTGATTCGGGTGATATCCGCCATTTGTACTCTTCCCTGTTGCCCCTGCCAGACCTGTACTCCTCTTTGTGCTCCCTCCTTTCCATCTTAAACTAGAGAAAGGTATCAGTCTTGTGAACTTCATTGAAAATATTCTAAACAAACACTACAAAAAGTAAGAAAATGGAATTACAGAAGTCTATTAATATAAACAATATATGCACAAGGATTATTGTTTTGTTACCTAGACTTTTTATAAAATCTCAGTGAAGGGCATGATCATAATTGGTGCCATACAAGCAACTGGAATGCCTTTTTCAAAGAAAGAAAGCCAGCAGGCATTAAGAACAGTAAGAATTTATAACAAATTTCCAAACTCAGTCTTGATTGATCACAATGAACAAGAAGAGTGGACATATCTTTCTGTGATCATTCTGAACTCGGTAATAAATTACTGATGTCATAATGGTTAGCTAAATAGTATGTGCGACATTTGCAAATGACATTCAGCCATAATAATTTTTAAATCAATGAGAAGGCAAAGTAAATGCAGAAATTGCCCTCTTCTTCTGTCTTTTGCATTACACCTTGTCATAAATCTGAGGTGGTGGAGAGAAAGTAGCTTCTGAAAACAGACTGCCAATGACTAGCAATGAGAGTAATTGAAGACTCAGCACTGTACAGTGGGGAGACAGGCCCACCATATCGATGCAGATCATGAGCCACCTAATGATTTAATTTGGTAAATTATTTGAAACAATATCACTCTGGTCACTTTATTAGGTACACCTGTACACCTTATTAATGCAAATATCGAATCGGCCAATCATGTGGCAGCAACTCAATGCATAAAAGCATGCAGACATGGTCAAGAGGTTCAGTTGTTGTTCAGACCAAACATCAGAATGGCATAACTGCCATTCACTGGATGCTTTCTGTGGGCAAAAGTGCCTTGTTAATGAGAGAGGTCAGAGGAAAATGGCCAGACTAGTTCAAGCTGACAGGAAGGCAACAGGAACTCAAGAAACCATGTGTCACAACAGTGGTGTACAATAGAGCATCTCGGAACACATAACGCTGGACCTTGAAGTGGATGAGCCACAGCAGTAGCCATCTGCGCTGGGTTTCCCTCATACCTAATAAAGTGGCCACTGAGTATAGGCTGAAAGGGTACACGTGAAAGTTTAAATAAACCCAAATGGAGCAAACTTAATAAGTTTGTGATCTGTGGATTTGAATAGCTCCTTAAAAATTTAATTTTGAGCAATAAAATATGTCAAGGCCTTTAAATGGCTGTTTATACAGATGAGAGATATAATAGAAGTATCAAGGTTGCCTGAATTATTTCCAACAGTAAAGGCTGATCATATGGGAGAAATAGCACATAGTGGCCATGTTATTAAGGGGAAAGTAAGCTGATTGTAAAGGATCCTGTGAGTAAAGAATTTGACAGTAGGATGTAAGGGACAGTAGTAACTTCAAGGTTCTATGCATTCCCATCTAAGTAAAGTGGAAAATGGAATGTATCGGCCATAAGCACTGAGCTGAGGCAGTGCATCGAAATGGGCAATTGAACAATTTCCTTGGTGTTTTTTAATGTAAAGAATTGGCTGTCCTTTTGAGTATTATTTTGAGGGAGATCATTTGGTTTTTTTGCAATCTCAGAGTACTGTTATATTTTGATGCCTTTTTAATATGAACATTTTAATTTTGTAATTTGATAGGGACATTGATAGAAGATGCATGTTCTATGGTGTGATTTCATTGTACTCTGAATTACAGTGCTGAAGTCTTTTTTATATATATATATATATATATACATATATAAAAAGAATAAATGAAAATTGTTCCCTTGCTGCTACTTAAGATCATGAATGAATTATTTCTGGCACATTAGGATTTGGTGACAAGCAGATCTATCTGTCTGATTTTGGATGCAAGTTATCCTGAGACCCATCAGAATGCAGTTTAAGGTGTGATGTTTATTTACTTAGAGATACTGCACGATGACTGACCCCTTTCCGGCTCAACAAGCCCGCGGTGCCCAATTACACCCATGCAACCAATTAACCCATACATTTTTGTACATCCTCTCTGATCACATGGCTTTCCTCCCACATTCCAAACTCCTTTCAGACACCATTGGCATTCAAACCCCATTCAAATCAGTGATTATTGACACTGTAAAGCGATAATGCTGATCGACACAGTCCCTTATCATGATGCATTCTGATCCAGTGAGCCTGCGCCCAAGACCAATTAATCTGCTATTCTGAACATCACTAGAATGTGGAAGGAAAGCAGAGCACCTGGAGAATACAGAAGCTCTTTAAAGACGGCAGCAGGAATTGAACCAGAGCTGTATGCTAACTGCTATGCTCCCATCCCTGATTATGGGGTAAATAACACAATATCAATTCCATTTCAGTATTGGATGAACAGATGAGGAATTTCTATAGCCAGAGGGTGGTGAATCTGGAAGTCATTGCCACAGTTGGCTGTGGAGACCAAGTCATTGGCTACATATAAAGCAGAGGGTGATAGGTTCTTTATTAGTAAGGGTGTCAAAGGATTTTGGGGAGAAGGCAAGAGATTGGGGTTGAGAGGGATAATAAATCACCCATGTGGGATTCTGCTAATTCTGTTCCTATGTCTTGTGGTCTGCTCTGGGCTTACACATTCCCAAACCTCACAACCCTTCCTTGGACTAAATACCTGACCCCTTATCCTGTATGGTGCCCACAGAACTGCCAGAGCAATGGTACTATTCTTTCACAACCCTGGATGCCAGCTCCATATACCTATCCAAGGTTCTCTTGAATGTTGAAATCAAAATCGCATCCACCACTTGCACTAGCAGCTTGTTTCACACTCACCACACTCTTGTAAAGAAGTTTCCTCTTATGTTCCTCTTAAACATTTCCCCTTTTACCCTTAACCCATGTCCTTTAGTTGTAGTCTCACACAACTACAGCGGCAAAAATACAACTTCAACATAACATGCCAGCTCCTGTAGTCAGTACTTTGATTTATGAAGGCCAATGTGCCAAAAGCTTTCTTAATGACCCTGTCTACTTGTGACGCCACTTTCAATGAATTATGGACTTGTTGTCCCAGATCCCTTTGTTCTACAGCTCACTGTGTAAGACCTACCCTGGATGGTCCTCCCAAAGTGTACACCTCACACTTGTCTGCATTATATGGGAGGCAGGGTTTGAGGATCGGCACAACATTGTGGGCCGAAGGGCCTGTACTGTGCTGTACTATTCTATGTTCTATATTCCCTGTGCCATAATTTATAAACAATTTTTCCAGCTGATCCAGATCCCGCTGCAAGCTTTGATAGTCTTCCTTGCTGTCCACTACATCCCCAATCTTGGTGAAATCTGCAAATTTGCTGATCCAGTTAACTACATTATTATTATCATGTACCTGTGCAAATTTCTCTTAAATGTTACAATTGAACTTCTGTGGTTTACCAGTTCCATGGTCAGCTCACTCCACCCTCTGAGTGAAGAAGTTCTCCCTCAGATTCTCCTTAAATATTTCATACTTCATACGAAACCTGTCTCCGCTAGTTGTAGTCTTGCCTAGTATAAAAGTGAGTATTGTGGTATAGAGCGAGCCACTTCACCATCCACAGTGAGATTGAATGGATGATTAGAACCGAGAAGGAAGAATGTTACTACCTGTTCCATCTGGGAGGTAAGCTCGACAACAATGAATAAGGATTTTTTTTCTAGTAGTAGTTGTGTCAGTCATATCTTGATAACTACACACCTATTCTCAGCATGAGGGAGGAGAGTGTGGCACAGAAAAATTGGTCAGAAAAGCAGGTTAAACACTGATGGTACTACAACTTCAATGCCAAAAAAAATCAAGCTGGAAAGAAGTTCCTAACCCTGGCTGTGGAACTGTTCTGCTTTGAGATTCAGGAATACTTGGAGCTAATCTGGAGACCGTTTTGTCCTCACATCTACAAGGAGTGCTGCTTCAAGAAAGCAGCATCCATGATCAAGTACCCCACCATCCATACCCTGCTCTCTTCTTGCTACTGCCATCGGGAAGGAGGTATAGGAGCCTTGGGTCCCACAGCACCAGGTTCAGGAACAGTTATTACCCCTCAACTGTCAGGTTCCAGAACCAGCTTGAATAACTTCACTCACCTCAACACTGAATGGATTCGACAACCTATAAACTCACTTTCAGGACTTTTCAACTCGTGTTCTGATTAGCATGTATTTATTTGTATGTTCGTTTATTTTTTTTTGTATTTGCACAGTTTGCCTTTTGCACATTGGTTGTTTATCAGTCTTTGTAGCTTTTTTCCCCATTGTATACTGTAATTGATTTATTTTTTTTCTCTTCTATATATGTATTGCATTGAACTGCTGCTGCTAAGTTAATAAATTTCACGTCACATGCTGGTGATGATAAACCTGATTCTGAATACAGATTTTGAATTTCAGGTCATAACCTCGTTCAGTATGAGAGTCTGACGACTTCTGTGTATGATGGAGGTAATTTGGAAAGTCGTGTCAAAGCAGCCTCGAGTGTGTGAGATAAAAACAGGAGTCCATTTAGTCTGAGCTCACTGCAAAGGAACAAGGCACAGCTTCAGTGGGTGAACGCAATAAAAATGCAGGTGGATACATATCTGCCCCTTCAAACTACTCAATCTTTCACCAAAATCACTTTTTTTTATCTCTCCGCCACTTTCTTGCACAAATTTCATTCCCACAATGTTTGCAAAACTATTGACTTGTTTTGAATGAATAATGCTCACAACACGCTGGAGGAACTCAGCATCTGCAGAGTATTTTGTGTTTTGAATGAATAATGACTTGAGCTTCCATATCCCACTTGTGTAATGGCTGAGAGTTTGTTTTTGTGATTGGAAGCCTTGCAGCCAGTAGTCTGGAGCCAGAATCTGTGTTGGGAACATTGCTTTATTCTAAAATCTAGCTCAGGTTACAGGTGATATGATCAGTAAGGTAACAGATAATGAGGCCCCATTGAATTGTAGTGTGCCCGTTTATTTCTTCCACCAAATTGCAGATAACAGATTATGAAGCTGCAGCCTTGTGCAAAATGATATTGATGAGTTGGGAGAGAATTAGCAGAGATGGAACTTGGAGCTGAATCTGGCCATTCAGCCCATCAAGTCTGCTCTGCCTTTCATCATGGCTGATTTATTTTCCCTCTCAGCCCCATTCTCCTGCCTTCTCCCTGTAACCTTTGACACCCTGACCAATCAAGAATCTATGAACCTTTGCTTTAATTATGTATAGCCAATGACAATAAATTCCACTGATTCACTGGCTAATGAAATTTCTTCTCATCTGTTCTAAAGGTCAATCTTCTATTCTGAGGTTGTGCCCTCTGGTCTTTAAGATTCACCCACTATTGGAACATCCTCTATACTTCACAGTCGCTCGTAGCAACAAATCCCACAGATTAACCATCCTCTGACTAAAGTAATTTCTCTGCATCTCTGTTCTAAATGGATGTCCTTCAATCCTGAAGTCGTGCCCTCTTGTCCTAGACTCCACTACCATGGGAAATAACTTTGCCATATCTAATCTGTTCAGACTTTTTAATATTCAGAATGTTTCTATGAGATCCACCCCACCCATTCCCCTCCAGGGAATACAGCCCCAAAACTGCCAGACATTCCTCATATGGCAACCTTTTCATTCCTGGAGTCATTCTCGTGAATCTTCTCTAAGCCCTCTCCAATGTCAGTCAGTCAGCCTCTCTCAGTCGATCCATCTGACCCTCAGTCCATCCATCCATCCGTCTGTCCGTTCCTTTCAGTCAGTTAGTGGAGTTTGATATGTGCGTCTTGGAGTGGCTGTACAGACCAATCCTTGACGGGCACTGCTTGCCACATGCTTGGCAGGTGAGGCCTGGAGGGGCAGCAGGGGCAGAAGCTCTGTTGTGGCGCTTCCTGTGCCTTTCCTCTGTTGCCTTGTTGAGCTTGTTCTCAGCAGCGTCCACACCTTTTCTGATGGCCTCCCTCCACTGTGAGTGATGTCAGCTTTCTTGAGGCTCCTGTGCAGAACATCCTTGTACCGTAGTCGCTGGCCTCCTCATTTTTGGGCACCACTGGACAGTTGGCTGTACAAGATGTCCTTGTGCAGTCTTCCATCAGGCATTCTGACAACATGTCCTGCCCAGTGCAGTTGGGCTGACATCACCAAGGTTGAAACTGCTGGCATTCCGGCTCAAGAGAGGACCTCGGTATTGGAGACCTTGTCTCGCCAGGTGATCTTCATCAGAGAACATAGGTGACACTGCTGCAGTTGGTCAAGCTGGCGTAAGTGTCTCTGATATGGGCACCATGTCTCACATCTGTTAACAAGGTTGATATGACAACAGCCCTGTATACCTTGCACTTGGTGGCCAACCTGACGTTCTGTGATCAAACTCAATCTTTCAGCTGACCAAAGGCAAAGCAGGCTTTTCTGGTTCTTGACTCAATCTCTGCATCCAGAGAAGCTGAAGATGTTATTACGCTGCCCAGGTAGCAAAACTTGTTGACAACATTGAGATGAGTGTCATTAATGAGGACAGATGGTTCTTCGTAGCTTGAGCCAGGAACTGCTAGGTACAAAACTTCTGTCTTTTTCAGGTCAATTGTCAGTCCGAAGCTTTTGGCTGCACTGGCAGAGCGACTGGTGATCTGTATGTCTTTGAGAGAGTAGGCAGTCACCAGCAAACTGTAGCTCATGTGCTACAATGTCAGTATATCCTTTCTAAAATAAGGAGCCCAAAACTGCATTCAATACTCCCAATTGTGGTCTCACGAGTGCCTTATAGAGCCTCAACATCACATCTCTGTCTTATATTCTATACCTCTAGAAATGAATGCCAACATAGCGTTCGCCTTTTTCACCACCGACTCAACCTGGAGGTTAACCTGTAGGGTATCTTGCACAAGGACTCCCAAGTCCCTTTGCATCTCTGCATTTTGAAATCTCTCCCCGTCTAAATAATAGTCTGCCCGTTTATTTCTTTCACCAAAGTGCATGACCATACACTTTTTCCAACATTGTATTTCATTTGCTACTTCTCTGCCCATTCCCCTAAATTATCTAAGTCTCTCTGCAGGCTCTGTTTCCTCAACGCTACCTGCTCCTCCACCTGTCTTTGTATCATTGGCAAATTTAGCCACAAATCCATTAACCCCATAGTCCAAATCATTGACATACATTGTAAAAAGCAGCAGTCTCACCACCGATCCTGTGGAACTCCACTGGTAACCGGCAGCCAGCCAGAATAGGATCCCTTTATTCCCACTCTCTATTTTCTGTTGATCAGTCAATGCTCCACCCATGCTAGTAACTTCCCTGTAATTCCGTGGGCCCTTATCTTGCTAAGCAGCCTCGTGTGGCACCTTGTCAAAGGCCTTCTGAAAATCCAAGTACACCACATCTACTGCATCTCCTTTGTCTCTCTGCTTGTAATTTCCTCAAAAGTTGCAGTAAGTTTATCAGGCAGGACTTTCCTTTCAGGAAACCATGCTGACTTTGGCCTATCTTGTTATGTGGCTTGAGGTACTCTGTAATTTCATCCCTAACAATTGATTCCAACAACTTCCCAATCACTGGTGTCAGGCTAACAGGTGTATAGTTTCCTTTCTGCTGCCTCCCACCCTTCTTAAATAGTGGAGTAACATTTGCAATTTTCTAGTCATCCGGTACAATGCCAGAATCTATTGATTCTTGAAAGATCATTGTTAATGCCTCTGCAATCTCTCCAGCTACTTCCTTCAGAACCCAAGGGTGCATTCCATCAGGTCCAGGAGATTTATCCACCCTGAGACCAGTAAGCTTTCTGAATACTTCGCCAGTCGTAATTTTCACTGCATATACTTCACTTCCCTGACACTCCTGAATGTCCAGTATACTGCACATGTCTTCCACTGTGAAGATTGATGTAAAATACGCATTCTGTTCCTCTGCCACCTCTGCATCTCTCATTACAATATTTCCACCTATTTTTGTAACATCCAAAAACTTGGCTACAAAGCCATCAATTTCATCATCCAAATCATAGACATACAACAAAAAGTAGAAGAGCCAACACTGACCCCTGAAGAACACCATTAGTCACTGGCAGCCAACCCCAGAAAAGGCTCCCTTCCATTTCTTTGCCTTCTGCTAGGTAGCCAATGTTCTGTCCTGACTGGTCTGAGGCTTCTGTTGGTTCGGTTGACCATGGATATTGCATCCTAGCTGTTCAGATACACAAGCCATGGCAGTACGACATGGAGAGCAAGCTGTCGCCCATGTAGCAGGCTCCCCATCTCCATGCAGCTGATGAACCCCAAGGATTAGATTAGATTATGAGGACACGCAGTCCTCTTTTATTGTCATTTAGTAATGCATGCATTAAGAAATGATACAATGTTCCTGCAGAATGATATCACAGAAATACAGGACAAGCCAAGACTGAAAAATGACAAAAACCACATAACTATGACACAGTGCAAAGCAATACTGTAATTTGATAAAGAACAGACCATGGGCACGGTAAAAAAAAGTCCCAAGGTCTCTCGAAAGTCCCATCATCTCACACAGACGGTAGAAGGAAGAAAAACTCTTCCTGCCATGAACCTCCAGTGCCTCAAACTTGCTGATGCAGCACCCTGGAAGCCTCCGACCACAGCCAACTCTTGAGTCCGTCTGAGAACTTCGAGCCTCTGACCAGCCCTCCGACACCAAGCACCGAGCACCAGCATTGCTGAGCGCTTCGACCCCGGCCCCGGCAACATGTAATAGGCAAAGCCGAGGATTTGGGGCCTTCCCCTCCCAAGATTCTCAATCGCACAGTAACAGCGGCAGCGAAGCGGGCATTTCAGAAGTTTCTCCAGATGTTCCTCTGTTCTTCTCATGTCTGTCTCCATCAAATCAGGATTGTGCACAGTACCTACTTACAAATACGATATCATTTCGGAGCGGCCATGCGTGCTGTGTCACGCCACCATTTTCTCCTCCCCTCGACTCTTGTCAGAGACTGATACAGTTTGCCACCAGCAGCATCGCAGGAGTTGTCAGTCAGTGTTGAGTGCAATGTCGGACTGCAACTCCAAATTTTTCCTTGGGGTTCACTCCTGAAGCCTTCCCCGTGAGGGGGTATAGCCGCAAGGCAGCAGAAGTTTGTGGAAGGAAACAGGAACACCCGGAGAAAACCTATGTGGTCACGGGGAGAACATGCAAACTCCTTACAGGCAGTGGTGTGAACTGAACCCAGGTTGCCTGTGCTGTAAAGCATTGTGCTAACCACTAGACTAACGAGCCACCCACTGCAAGATCAATCTACATCACCACTGACCAGGTTCAATTCCACCAGTCTGTAAGGAATGTACTTTATTGGAATCACAGTATGGAACAGGATGTGATCTTACTGGTGAAATGGAGCAGAAGGGAGTTCAGGATACTTCAAGGTTGCTGTGTTACAGACTGAGATCAAAATTTACGCTGGAGAATTAACTAGGGCCATGGAGAGCTTTTAAGTTAATTCACACAGAATTTGGCTACACAACAAAACCAACCATGTGTTTATGCCTATCACCTGCCAGCTTGTACTCCATACCCTACCCCCACCTTATTCCAGCTTCTGCTGCCTTCCCTTCTAGTCCCAGTGAAGGATCTCAGCCCGAAACATCAACTGGTTATTCCTCTCTGTAGATGCTTCCTGACCTGAGTTCCTTCAACATTTTGTGTGTGGTGCACTGGATTTCCAGAACAGCAGAATCTTGTGTTTATATTTCTGTTTAACATATTTTGCAATTTGTTGATTTCAGCCTGGTTTTCCTATTAATTCTTCATCCAATCAGTTTATGCCAAGCTGTTGACTGTACAAAGACCAATCAGTTTATGCCAAGCTGTTGACTGAACAAAGACAGATAACCTGTATGTTCAATATTATCCCTTTAAATCAATTGCGCTTCTGTGCTAAAGTTTCACTGAATAATCCATCCAGATCCACTTACCCGGCTGCACCCTCATTGCTTTGAATGTAACAGGCATACCGGTGATGATTCATGCTCTTGCCTCTTCCTGTCTCTCGGGTAACTTGGGACTCTGATTACCATACCCTAAGGCTTCTTTGATTTCCACTCTCTGCTTGAGTTGCCATTAACAATTCCCATATCAAGATTATTTTAAGAGAAGCACAGATTAATCAAAGGCAGTCTCCAATCTGACTGTCTTTATAAAGAGATAACAAGGAAACCGGCATATTTCATACTGCCTGGACGGATTGAAACAAGTGTTTGATGAAGCTGTTCAAGAATGTAAAGGCCCATGAGATTCAATAGAAGAGGTTAAATGGATTCAGAATTGGCTGTGCCAGGAAGCAATGCGTAATGCTCTGAGTTCTGGTGGTGGTGGTTTTGTCCATCGTGTCTGACGATAACAGGAAACCTGTGTGGGAGAGTTTTTAAAGTGGGGCACCGGGGCAGTTCCACTCTCCCGACCTCAGAAGTCCGGGCCCAGTGGTATGAACAAGTGTCATAAACTGGGGTCTTCCTTGTTTGCAGTGGTTGACCATCTTCTGTGTCTTGTCATGCCCTTTGCTCTCCATAGACCATTGCAGTACCACCTTCCCGGCCATTGGATCTCACTGTAGATCTCAGTCTGCTAGGACAGACAAGCCCCTATCTCACCGGGATATGAGGCCACCAGCTACCCTCAGCTGGTTTAGCCTGCCTGTCAAATCCGTGTACTGGGGTGTGGCTGCTGTGCTTGCAAACAGCTTGTTGGAGCCACAGGTGAGAGCTGAGCATCAGGTAGGAACCGAAGGTAAACGAGATGCCCCAGATTGAACACGACAAGTCCCTTCGCCAGAGGTGCTACCCTGGGTTCTGGTAAGTAGTGCAAAACAGAAATGGTGAGGTAATGTTCATGGGTTCAATGTCTGTTCAAAAATCTGATGGCGGAGTTGAAGAAGCTGTTTCTTCTTGTCGCTGACAAAGGAAGTTAACAACTGCATAAAAGCCAAGGAAAGGGCATATAAGGTAACAAAAGTGAGTGGGAAGTTAGATGATTGGGAAGCTTTTAAATTTCAACAAAAGGCGACTGAAAAGGCCACACGAAGGAAAGCCAGTAATATAAAGCAGGATACTATTTTTTTTTCTGTTATATAAAGAGTAAAAGGGAGGTGAGAGTTGATATTGGACCACTGAAAAATGAGGCTGCTGAGGTAGTAATGGGGGACGAAGAAATGGCAGATGAACCTAATGGGTACTTTGCATCTGTCTTCACTGTGAAAAACACTAGCAGTGTGCCAGAGGTCTGTGAATGTCAGGAAGCAGGAGTGAGTGTCATTGCCAATACAAAGGAATACTAATACTAGGCAAACTCAAAGTTCTTAAGGTGGGTCAGTCACCTGGACCAGGTGGACTACATCTCAAGAGTCCTGAGAGTGGCCGCAGAAGAGTTAAAGGATGCATTGGTCACGATCTTTCAAGAATCGCTTGATTTTGGCATGGCCCAGGAGTACTGGAAGATTGCAAATGCCACTCCACTCTAAGAAGGGACGAAGGCAAAAGAACGGAAATTATAGACCAGTTAGCCTAACCTCAGTGGCTGGGAAAGTGTGATGATAAGAAGGGGTAGGTAGTGCTGGGGAAGCAATGTGATAGCAGAAGGACTTAGAAAATTGGAAGAATTGGCAAAAAAGTGGCAGATGGAAATGTATGATAATGCATTTTGGTAAAAGGAACCAAACTAGGGCAGACTATTATCTTAATGGAGAGAAGGTTCAAACAGAGGCGCAGCGGGACTTGGGAGTCCTCATGCAAGACTCCCAAAAGATTAATTTACAAGTTGAGTCTGTGGTAAAGAAGGCAAATGCAATGTTGGCATTTATTTCAAGGGGAATAGAATATAAAAGCAAGGAGATAATGCTGAGCAACACACATCAAAGTTGCTGGTGAACGCAGCAGGCCAGGCAGCATCTCTAGGAAGAGGTACAGTCGACGTTTCGGGCCGAGACCCTTCGTCAGGACTAACTGAAAGAAGAGCTAGTAAGAGATTTGAAAGTGGGAGGGGGAGGGGGAGGGGGAGATCCGAAATGATAGGAAAAGACAGGAGGGGGAGGGATGGAGCCAAGAGCTGGACAGGTGATTGGCAAAAGGGATACGAGAGGATCATGGGACAGGAGGCCCAGGGAGAAAGAAAAGGGGGAGGGGGAGAAACCAGAGGATGGGCAAAGGGTATAGTGAGAAGGACAGAGGGAGAAAAAGGAGAGAAAGAAAAAGAATGTGTATATAAATAAATAATGGATGGGGGTATGAGGGGGAGGTGGGGCATTAGCAGAAGTTTGAGAAGTCAATGTTCATGCCATCAGGTTGGAGGCTACCCAGACGGAATATAAGGTGTTGTTCCTCCAACCTGAGTGTGGCTTCATCTTTACAGTAGAGGAGGCCATGGATAGACATGTCAGAATGGGAATGGGATGTGGAATTAAAATGTGCAGCCACTGGAAGATCCTGCTTTCTCTGGCAGACAGAGCATAGGTGTTCAGCGAAACGATCTCTCAGTCTGCATCAGGTCTCGCCAATATATAGAAGGCCACATTGGGAGCACTGGACACAGTATATCACCCCAGCCAACTCACAGGTGAAGTGTTGCCTCACCTGGAAGGACTGTCTGGGGCCCTGAGTGGTAGTAGGGGAGGAAGTGTAAGGGCATGTGTAGCACTTGTTCCGCTTACACGGATAAGTGCCAGGAGGGAGATCAGTGGGGAGGGATGGGGGGGACAAATGGACAAGGGAGTTGCGTAGGGAGCGAACCCTGTGGAAAGCAGAGAGAGCGGGGGAGGGAAAGATGTGCTTAGTGGTGGGATCCCGTTGGAGGTGGCGGAAGTTACGGAGAATTATATGTTGGACCTGGAGGCTGGTGGGGTGGTAGGTGAGGACAAGGGGAACCCTATTCCTACTAAGCGGAACAAGTGCTACACATGCCTTTACACTTCCTCCCTCACTACCATTCAGGGCCCAAGACAGGGTCCTGAGGAGGTTCATGAGGATGATTCCAGGAATGAAGGAATTAACATATGAGGAGTGTTTGGCAGCTTTAGGCCTGTACTCACTGAAATTTAGAAGAATGCAGGGGGTTCTCATTGAATCTTACCGAATGTTGAAAGGACTAGATAGAAAGGATGTTTTCTATGGTGGGGGTATCCAGAACGAGAGGGTACAGACTCAAAATTGAGGAGCGGCCCTTTAGAACAGAGGTAAGAAAGATTTTTTTTTTAGCCGAAGAGTAGTAAATATGTGGAATGCTCTGCCAGAGGCCGCAGTGGAGGCCAAGTCCATGCGTACATTTAAGGTGGAAGTTGATTGTTTCCCAATTGATCAGGGCATCAAAGGATATGACAAGAAGGCAGGTGTAAGGGGTTGAGTGAGATCCAGGATCAGCCATGATGGAATGGCGATCATGCTCAATGGGCTGAATAGCCTCATTCTGCTCCTTTGTCTTATGATCTTGTTCCAATGTTGAGTGTGTGCCTTCAGGCTTTTGCGCCTCCTCCCTGATGGTGACAATGAGAAGAGGGCATGTCCTGGGAGATGTCAGGTTGGGGTATCCTTAATGATGGATGAAAATCTTGTTCACTATCTGATTGGCATTGACAGTGGAGTTCCTGACTTGGTTCTTTGTTTACATAGTAGATGGACTTAAAATATTGAAGGAGCAATTAAGTTGATAGATGATGCAATAAGTCCCCATGAGCTTAAATTGGGAAGAAAGCAGAAACCAGGAAGATATTAACATATTAATAAGTTGAACGGAAACCTGATCAGTCTGGAGAAGGTTGGGCTAGTGTAATTAGGAACAGTTAATAAAAGAGAGTTATAAGAAAAGATTGAATAGGTTAGGACTTTATTTCTTGGAACAGAGAAGATTGAGGGGAGATTTGATAGAAGTACACAAAATTATGAGGAGTATAGTTAGGGTGGGACTAGAACAAGATATCATGGTTCAGGGTGAAAGGTTAAGTGTTTAAGGGGAACATGAGGGGAAACTTCACTCAAGGAGGAGGAGAAGATGGCGATGCGACGCAGCACACAGTGGCCACTCCGCTGAGTGATATCTGTGATCTGTCAAGTAGGGTGCTGTGCACGATCCTGATTTGATGGAGAGCATGGAGAAACATCTGGTGAAACTTCTGAAATGCCTTCTTTGCTGCTGCTGCTACTAAGTGATCCAGAATCTCCAGAGGAGAAGGCCCCGAGTCCTCGGCTTTGCTTGTTGCTCAGTGGCCGGGGCGGGGTCGAAGCGCTTGGCAGAGGATGGTGCTCGGGAGGCTGTATTGGAGGGGCTGGTCAGAGGCTTGAAGTTTTCAGCCGGACTCAGAGTCAGCTGTGGCTGGGTGCTTCCAATGCATCGGCAGTTGTCGGCATCTGGAGGTTTATGGCAGGGAGAGTTTCTCCCTTCTGCCACCTGCTATCGGGACTAGATCGGAACTTTGAGACTTTTTTTTAAACTGTGCCCATGGTCTGCTCTTTATCAAATTATGGTATTGCTTTGCACTGCTGTAACTATATGTTATAATTGTGTGGTCTTGTCAGTGTTAGTCTTTGGTCTGTCATATAACCATATAACAATTACAGCACAGAAACAGGCCATCTCGGCCCTTCTAGTCCATGCTGAACTCATACTCTCACCTTGTCCCACCGACCTGCACTCATTCTGTAGATCTGGAGGAACTCAGCAGGTCAGGCAGCTTCTATGGAAAGGAAAAATGTTGACATTTCTGTCTCAAGGAAGGGTCTCGGCCTGAAAATTTGACTTTTTATTCCTTTCCATTGATGTTGCCTGACCTGCTGAGTTCTTCCAGCATTTTGAGAAAGAATGCTTAATAAACAAGGGAGGAGATTATTAGAAACTTAAACCCTGATTTTTTTTTTCCCTAGGATGGCACAGCAGTGTAAAGGTTAGTGTTAAATTATTACAGGGCCAGTGACCCGGGTTCAATTCCCACTGCCCACTGTAAGGAATTTGTACGTTCTCTCTGTGACAGTGTGAGATTCCTCTGGGTGTTGCGGTTTCATCCCACATTCCAAAGAAGTAGAGGCTAGGGTTAGTAAGTTGTGGGCATGCTATGTTGGCATCGGAAGCATGGTGACACTTGCAGACTGCCCCAGGGCATCCTCAGACTGTGTTGATTGGTGACACAAATGACACATTTCACAGTATGGTTTGATAGACATGACATTTCCCAAACTTTGTTATGCCATGGATCCCTCCCACTAACTGAAAGGTCTGTGGACCCCAGGGTTTAGAATCCCTTGGCTATATCCCCAGAAAGCCAAACAAAGCTGGGCACAAATCTGAAATCCAGTACATCAGAAATATTCAGGTGGTAAGGCAGCATCGGAGGAGAGAGAAACAGGGTTAATATGAAGTTTCAGTAGAACTTTGTTGTTTTAATTTGGGAGGATAGATGGGAAGAGCATGGGAATGTCTGTGACGAGGTGGAGGCCATTGACACAGACTTCTGTTCACTAAGTGGTGTGGTAGAGTTGTCCATGGTAAATGATCTGTCTAATTGCAGCACATGATGAAGACCAGCGCGAGACTTGCCTATGAGACTCTCCAACAATCAGCCAGCATAGTGGCGCAGTGGCTAGGAGACCTGGGTTTGATTCTGACCTCAGCCACATCCCCAAGAAATGTGAAGATTGGTGGGATAGTTAGCCACTGGTAAGTAGATTAAAGATGATTTATCTTATGTACATTGATGCGTACAGTGAAATACGTCATTTGCATCAACAACCAACACACTGAAGGCGGGGTCATCACACATTGGAGTGCCAGTGTAGCACAGCCACAACATTCAGCAGAACAAGTGACAAACCCTACTCTGAGTAGGGGTGTAGTAAATTTGGGGAGGAGGGGTGGTGACTTATAGAAATATGGGAAACCAGGTTAGAGTGGGAAATAAAAATGGGGGCCTAACAGTTGCTGGACATGATGGGCTGAAGAGGCTGCTCTATATTCTATGATTCTACCGCTAACATCAACAGTGAGCAACTTCAAGTTCCTGTGTGTCAACATCTCTGAGGATCTATTGATGCAGTTACAAAGAAGTGGCTACAGTTCATGAGTTTGAGATTTCATATGCCACCAAAGATACTCGCAAATTTCTACAGATGCGCCGCAGGCAGCATACAGGTTGTATCACCGCCAGGTAGGGGGGCGGGGGGGGGAGGGACACTGCACAAAGTTGTGAACTCAGTCAGCTCCATCATGGCATTAGCCTCTCTAGCATCCAGGACATCTTCAAGGAGTGATGCATCAAAAAGACGGCATCCATTATCAAGGACATGCCCTCTTCTCATTGCTACCATCAGGGAGGAGGCACACACAACAATTCAGGAATAGCTCCTTCCCTTTGCCATCCAATTTCTGAATGGACATTGAACCCATGAACACTACCTCACTACTCCGCACCCCCCCCCCCTTTTTTGCATTACTTATTTAACTTTTTAAAATATATACTTACCTCAACCATGAGGCTCTATAATGAATCAACCTATAGCCGGGGCAGTGCTGACTCCCCTCCTGTTAGACTGTTTTGAGGTAACATCATTTATTCTTACTTTTCTTCTAATATTTGTATATCTGTGCACTTGTAATGCTACAGTGACACGGTAATTTCCTTTGGGATCAATAAAGTATTATCTCCATCTACTGTAATTTAATTTTTATTATGTATTGCAAAGTACTGCTGACACATAACAAAATTCATGACATAGCGAGTGATGTTAAACCTGATTCTGAAAATAGCACATAAAAATTACATCCCAAAATGTTTGACAGTAGCAATATCAACGATATTTGCCAATGAACTGCAAAGAGGTAGGAATCTTAAAGGAGATAAACAGGGAAGAGAGGCTTTCGAGAGGAATTCTGTAGCTGATTCTTGGATGTTGGTTGTCAATGGTGAAAGTGGAGGAGATTTGGGACCTTAAAGGATTTGAGGACGAGAGATTTGTGGGGGAAGATTGTGCAAGCCTTCAATGAGTTGAGTGACATGTAGCAGCTGTTGAAGACAACTTGATAAAACATCTGTAGAAACATGCTAAACGATAAACATTAAAGATGTCAAACTTTATTATGACATCATAAATGACCTGGGATGTCACTGCCCACTGTTTGTGACATGCAGAGATGAGCCTTTTTCAAGTTTTTGAGCTTGATCTTGTGGACCTGAGCTCTTTGCTCTCTCCTTTGTTGGTTACCACACAGCAGCTACCATTCAGACCAATCTCTAAGTGACAAATTCAGCCTAACAGCCTGTAGAGAGCCTTTGTTCGTGCCCCTAACTCCCAAATCACAGAATGCTGGGCTGGGAGGAGTATGTGAGGAGTTTACTTGCAGATGGGTTGTGCCAAGATGCGGCCGTATTGGCATGTTCATGTCCCAGGCTGCTGGCTGCCAAGGAGGATGGGCTGTTTAAGCAGATGAGCTTGAAGGAAATCAAAGCCATCACCGGCAATGAGCGGAAGACCTTCCTAACCAAGGGACTCACTGTTGGCGGCAAGAGGTGCTTTGTCATCCGTGATAACTTCCAACTGGACGGGGATCACACCATGGACATCAGGATGAAGAGATGGGACGGTAACAATCCTTGCTATAGCATAGCCATTGCCAGGTCAAAGAAAATCTTCATCATGATTATGGGAAAGAGGGGTGTCCATGGAGGAATACTGAATAAAAAGGCATTTCAGATGGCTAACTACATTAGAAAGTCCGGCTGTTAGAAGAAGAAAAAGCATTCCATTTACTGGAGTTACGTCTAGAAAATTCCAAGGATACAGATGATTTTTATCTCCAGAGCTTTTGAAGTCTTCTCACAAACAACTCCAAACTGCTAATTGTGCGTCCAGCCCTCTGTGCTGCCTATCTTTGTAGGGGCTCATGTGCCTGACATTAAGTAGATTTTAAAATATACTTCTGTTAACAATCTGCATGTTCTGCCCTTAAATTGCAGAAGAGTTTACAATATTGAATAGAACAGAAGCATTAACCATGCTTCTCCAATAAAGTTCAAAATATTAGATGCTTTGCTGTGTGTGATTCTCTTCAGAAGATAAGGATTGAAACAGCTGATACGAGGGGTGGCTGGAGGAATGTTCAGGGAGGATGTCAAAGGTAAGTTGTTTTTTTTTTAAACACAGAGTGTGTTGGGCATGTGGAACACCCTGCCAGATGTGGTGGTAGAGGTAAGGACATTTAAGAGACTGAGTTAGGCACATGGATGATAGAAAAATGGAGATGTGTAAGTGGGAAGACTTAGATTGATCATAGATGAGGTTAAAAGGTTGACATAACATCATGCACTATACTATAGTGTAAAATGTTCCTTACAGACACTGGCAGATTGAACCTGGGGTGCTGGCGCCATAAAAGCATTACGCTAATCACTCCCATTCCTTCCTTCGGAAGGTGTTGCCTGGCCTGCTGAGTACTTCTAGCTTTTTGAGATTGTTTCAGATTTTGATTGTTTGCAGCTCTACGGAGCTTACTCTGCATTACAGACAGGTCGATCCCTCAGATAGAAACATAGAAACATAGAAAATAGGTGCAGGAGTAGGCCATTCGGCCCTTCGAGCCTGCACCGCCATTTATTATGATCATGGCTGATCATCCAACTCAGAACCCCGCCCCAGCCTTCCCTCCATACCCCCTGATCCCCGTAGCCACAAGGGCCATATCTAACTCCCTCTTAAATATAGCCAATGAACTGGCCTCAACAGTTTCCTGTGGCAGAGAATTCCACAGATTCACCACTCTCTGTGTGAAGAAGTTTTTCCTAATCTCGGTCCTAAAAGGCTTCCCCTCTATCCTCAAACTGTAGCCCCTCGTTCTGGACCTCCTCAACATCGGGAACAATCTTCCCGCATCTAGCCTGTCCAATCCCTTTAGGATTTTATACGTTTCAATCAGATCCCCCCTCAATCTTCTAAATTCCAACGAGTACAAGCCCAGTTCATCCAGTCTTTCTTCATATGAAAGTCCTGCCATCCCAGGAATCAATCTGGTGAACCTTCTTTGTACTCCCTCTATGGCAAGGATGTCTTTCCTCAGATTAGGAGACCAAAACTGCACACAATACTCCAAGTGTGGTCTCACCAAGGCCTTGTACAACTGCAGTAGTACCTCCCTGCTCCTGTACTCAAATCCTCTCGCTATAAATGCCAGCATACCATTCGCCTTTTTCACCGCCTGCTGTACCTGCATGCCCACTTTCAATGACTGGTGTATAATGACACCCAGGTCTCGTTGCACCTCCCCTTTTCCTAATCGGCCACCATTCAGATAATAATCTGTTTTCCTGTTTTTGCCACCAAAGTGGATAACTTCACATTTATCCACATTAAATTGCATCTGCCATGAATTTGCCCACTCACCCAACCTATCCAAGTCACCCTGCATCCTCTTAGCATCCTCCTCACAGCTAACACTGCCACCCAGCTTCGTGTCATCCGCAAACTTGGAGATGCTGCATTCAATTCCCTCATCCAAGTCATTAAATATATATTGTAAACAACTGGGGTCCCAGCACTGAGCCTTGCAGTACCCCACTAGTCACCGCCTGCCATTCTGAAAAGGTCCCGTTTATTCCCACTCTTTGCTTCCTGTCTGCTAACCAATTCTCCACCCACACCAATACCTTACCCCCAATACCGTGTGCTTTAAGTTTGCACACTAATCTCCTGTGTGGGACCTTGTCAAAAGCCTTTTGAAAATCCAAATATACCACATCCACTGGTTCTCCCCTATCCACTCTACTAGTTACATCCTCAAAAAATTCTGAGATTCGTCAGACATGATTTTCCTTTCACAAATCCATGCTGACTTTGTCCGATGATTTCACCGCTTTCCAAATGTGCTGTTATCACATCTTTGATAACTGACTCCAGCAGTTTCCCCACCACCGACGTGGTGCTGATGTGCTGCATCTGTTGATTGCTTCTCGCAAGAAAATAAAAGGCAGTATATGTGACATAAATGTACTTTGATAAAAAAATTTACTTTAAACTTCCAGTTAACCAATTAATCACTTCCCAACTGCAATGAATTTCAATAAAAACACACCCATGACGTACATTTAAAATCATGAACACTACCTCACTATTTTTCCTCTCTTTTTGCATGACACACACACACACACACACACGGGATTCCAGTTAATTAGGACACATTGGTCAGATCCAGTACATTTTGGGCCAAATAAGTGGCTGCCTCAATTATCCACAGCTTTATGGAAAAAAAATTTAAAAAGACAAGGTAAAGTTCAACTGAGTAACAAATTATGTATTTAAATGAAATACCAAACAAATTAGAACTAAAACTACAACAGTACTATAATAAAACTGTAATAGTTCCTAATAGTCATTGATCCAGTGTATGCTGCCATATTGTTTTGATTGACCATAAATGAACAAAATCAGCACATACACCTAGTGCATATAATAGATAGCCTTCATACAATGCTTTACATTGTATCCTTTATTTTCATTGTAACATTCAAGATGATTGTCAATACCTTCAAAATCTTGATAGTTCCTAATTTGTTGAAGTAGTGAAATAGTTTCATTTTCACTCCTGGCCATTTCTGGCATCTCCAAGCCTGAGTATTTGAAACTGCAGTGAGCAAAACAGTTCTGAATTGTCTTATTGCTCATTGAACAGTAACACATGCAACTGACGCTAGTTAGAACCCATTCAGCAGCAGTCTCCTGTCCCAATTAAATGGCATAATGGTCCCAAATAAAGCAGCCACCCCAATTAACCAGAATCCACTGTGTATATACCATGCCAGCTGGGGTTCAATTACCACCACTGTCAGCAAGGAGTTTGTACGTTTTCCCTGTGAATACTGGGTTTCCTCCAGGTGCCCTGGTTTCCTTCCACATTCTAAAGACGTATGGGTTTGGATTAGCAATGGTGGACGTGCTGTGTTGCTGGCAGAAGTGTGGCAATACTTGAGGGCTGCCCCCCAGCACAGTACTCAGTGATTTGATTGGACGCAAAGGATGCAATTTACTGTTATGTATCGATGTGACAGATAAAACTAATCTATCTTAATAAAAAAAACTTGCATGTGCATCTGGAGGGCTATAATCAACAAGGCTACAGTCCTGGGGCTGGAAAGTGATTTGGGGTTAAAATGGACACTGGGAGCCAAGGGACCTATTTTCTTCTGCAAGTTTATATTTCTCTATGGGTAGAACTGTTCATGAAAGCCTTTTCACAGAGCCAGCACATGGTCATCATCATTTCGTGCCATGTCATGTGACGAGGGCAATGGAGCTCTATCCATGATCATGATTGTTCTTGGCAAATTTTTCTACAGAGGTGATTTGTCACTGCCTTCTTCTGGGCAGTGTCTTTAACAGACAGGTGAACCCAGCCATTATCAATACTCTTCAGAGATTTTTCTGCCTGGCATAAGTGGTCACATAACCAGGACTTGTGATATGCACCAGCTGCTCATACAACCATCCACCACCTGCTCCCATGGCTTCACGTCACCCTGATCGGGGGGCTAAGCAGGTGTGGGGGGATGTTAAGCAGGTGCAACACCTTGCCCAAAGGTGACCTGCGACCTGCAGAGGGAAGGATTATTGCCTTATACCTCCTCTGGTAGAGACGCATCTCCACCCTGCCATTTGAAGCACAGGGAACGCCCCTGATACCAATAAGATGTACTAGAATTTACCCTCTAACTACAATGGGACTCAGTACACCTTCACAGTAACATTCTGTAATTTCACATTGTGTCTTTTGAAACAAAGACTTGATGCTGAATCAAGGATGCTTTTTTTACTGCCTCGGAATTCTGCCTATTAAATCCCAGATCACACAGTGCCTTTGTTCCGTTACAGAAAATCCCTCCACGTCTGCCGCAATTATTTTTGACCCATATAACTGCTTACGTTGAGTAATAGGGAGTCACTTGCACCTTTGGCATCAGAATTGGCATTCTGCCAACTGCTATTGGCAGAACCTCTGATTGCAAGCAGGCGGCATACAGGAATGAGACAGATTGGCCGGTTGAATGGTGTTGCAACAACCTTGTGCTCAATGACAGTAAGACCAAGGCATATTGAACTTCAGGACAGGGAAGTCCATTAGACATAGGAACAGAATTAGGCCATTCAGCCCATCAAGTCTACTCCACCATTCCATCATGGCTGATTTATTTTCCCTCTCCACTTCATTCTTCTGCCTTCTCCTCGTAACCTTTGATGCCCTTACTAATCAAGAACCTATCAATCTCCACTTTAAATATACTCAATGACTTGTCCTCCACAGCCGTCTGTGACAATGAATTCCACAGATCCAACACCCTTGGTTAAAGAAATTCCTCCTTTTCTCTGTTCCAATGGGATGTCCTTCTATTCTGAGGCTGTTCCCTCTGGTCCTAGATTCATTGGAAACATCCTCCCATATCCAACCTATCTAGGCTTTTTAATATTTGGTAGGTTTCAATGAGATTCCCCTTCATATTTTTAAACTCCTGTAAATACAGCACAGAGACATCATTTTCAGGAACATTCTTGTAAACCTAGTCTGGCCCTCCTTAATGCCAGCCCAACATTCCTTAGGTACGGGACCCACATCTAGGCAGTACACTAATGTGGTGGTTATCGTAACACTATTACAGTGCAAGTGATCTGGGTTCAATCCACCACTGTCTGTGAGGAGTTTGCACGTTCTCCCTGTGACCAAGAGCACACAGCAGGTCCTCATCAAGGGGTCAGCAGTGGAAAGGGTGAGTAGCTTTCTGGGTGTTAACATCTCTGAAGATCTATCCTGGGCCCAACATATTGATGAGATTACAAACAGTGACTACATTTAATTAGGAGTTTGAGGAGATTTGGTATGTCACCAAAGACTCTAGCAAGTTCCTACAGAGGTACCAAGGAGAGCATTTTGGCTGGGGCCAATGCACAGGATTGGAAAAAGCTGCAGAAGGTTGTAAACTCAGCTCCATCAGGCCTCAAGAAGGTGGCATCGATCACTGGTATCACCCAGGACATGCCCTCTTCTCATTGCTACCATCAGGAAGATGTACAGGTGCCTGAAGGCCCACACTCAATGGTTTTGGAACAGCTTCTTCTCCTCCGCCTGAGTTCTGAATGCAAATGAACACTACTTCACTATTCTGCTCTTCTTTAAACTACTTTTTAAAAAGATTTCTTATTGCAATTTATAGTTTTTTTTAATGTATTGCATTGTACTGCTGCTGCAAAACAACAAATTTCATGACGTGCCTGTGATAATAAACCTGATTCTGATTTCCATCACATTTGACATTGCCTGCTGTTTGGAGAGCATGCTTTAAACTGTGTTAAAGCAAGGTGAAGTGCCATGGGCTATGATCCTGTCTCTACAGGCATGAGTGGTAAAACTGGGGGTTAAGTGTTGCTGGTAAAATATAAAGCACCATTTACAACCCACTGATTTTTGTTAATATTGCAATTCCTGGATTATATAAAATGATTATGTTCTTTAAAATAATCACAAGAATAATTGTCTGGAGTTCTAGTCACAGGAAGGACATCAATAAGATTGAAAGAGTACTGAGAAAATTTACAAGAATGTTGTGGGGATTTGATATCAGTTTATAAAGAAAGGCTGAATGAACTCGGACTTTAATCCCTGGTGTGTAGGAGAATGAGGGGAGAGTTGATAGAGGTTTACAAAATTATGAGGGATATAGATAGGGTAAATGCAAGCAGGCTTTTCCCACTGAGGTTGGGGGAGACTAGAACTAGAGATTACAGGTTAAAGGAGAAGGTGAAATGGTTAAAGAGAGCCTGAGGGAAGAGTGTAGAATGAGCTGCCAGCAGAGCTGGTGGTTGCAGGTTCAGTAGTACCATTTAAGAGAAGTTTGAATGTGTACATGGATGGGAGGGGGTATGGACGGTGATGGTCCAGGTCTAGGTCCATGGGACTAGGCACAATAACAGTTCAGCATGGAGGAGATGGGCCAAAGAGCCTGTTTCTGTGCTATAGTTTGCTATGAATAAGAAGTCCAGTTGCTGTGTTAGAATACTCAAGTATATTCAGCTCTTGGGAACAAGTTACACCTTCTATTAAAATATTTTAAAGCATATTTAAATAATTCATACATTTGCAAAACATTCAGCAGAAAAGGGAGCATACCACCTCTGAGCAATAGTCAACATCAGTGCTGACTGTTGTATTGTGTCAGGGGCACTAAGACATCTCCCGTCCCAACCACCGGCTGAGGAACAAGGCAAGGTCTTGCGATCATCAACACAAAGAAAGTGATACAGTGCAAATGTAAACACAGAGCCTGGACTCCGAGGGACTCCTCACCTTGTGGGTTGTATAACCCCAGTGAGCTTAGACTCTCACTTCCTCTGAATGACCAAAGATGTAACTACCTGAAATCACTCACACAGTGCACCTGCAGTGACATCAGCCATTGTATGCAGGAGAACGAACCCGGACTAATTCTCATCATGTCACATTACAATCCAAGAGAAACATTTACTCTTGTCTTTTCTGAGAACTGTCCTTTCGTTCCTCTGCCAAGCCTCCTGACATCCTCCAGCTGGACCTCAAGCTGGCTTTCCTTTGCAAGATCTTCAATATTTGGATCTTAGGATTCCCAGCTACTGTCTTTGCTTAAGGAGAGTTTCAAAATCAGGGGAACAGACCAACTTGTGTTTGATGTGTCCCAGCACCGTCATTTCTCCTGTCCTGTTCTCCCCAATTCCAATAGAAACCAGCTCCTGAAAAGGCAGAAATAGAACAGTCAGGAGGAGGATTTCATACTTTTAAGGACAAAAACAAATGAGACCTTGTGTTACAACAACAGCACACACTAGCATAAGCATGTTACAGTGCTAGCTTACTTCACTTTCTGCCCATTACGCCACTGGCGTTTAAGGCAGCAATGAAGGTCTTCCATCTCTGGTGATGTTCAGGGCTTCCTACATCATGTCAGTAGCTTCCTCTCAGATTTCACTACAATCAGTCATGCAAGTCCCGGGTGAAGAGTCAGGAATACTGTCACACTCAGATGTAGAAGGATTTTTCATTGCTGTTTCCGTGACAATTTTTTTTGGACCAGTCAGGGTTGTTAATTGTGAGCTAGACCCCCAAACCTGGAGGACTGGTGGACCACTCTTAGTCTGGCCTCTACCCTTTGACCTGTTTGGTATGGGTGACCCTACCAAGAGCCAAAGCATAAAGCCCTGACCCAGCCAACGCAGCTCTCCGGGTCATTGAGGCTCGCAAGCCTCCAAAGCACGGCAAGGTCGTGGTCCTCTTGGAGGACAGTGCTAGCAACCTGGGTTCAATTCCGCTGCTGTCTGTAAGGAATTTGTACATTCTCCCCAGGACCATGTGTACAGGTTAAGAGTTAGTGAGTTGTGGGCATGCTATGTTGGTGCCAGAAGCGTGGTGACACTTGCAGGCTGCCCCTCAGCATATACTTGGACTGTATTTGGTCGTTGATATTGTTTTTCATTGTATGTTTCGATATACATGTGACAAACAGAGTTAATCTTTATCTTTAAAGATAAAGACCACAGGATGTCCCAATGTGTTACACAGCCGGTGGAAAACTTTTACTGGGTAGTTACTGTTACAACAGTGAATATGACAAAACAAACTCTCCACAAACAGAAAAATCAGAATGAACAGGAAGTGTACTGTTTTAAGTATAAATATTGTCTAAGGCACCAGGGCAAATTTCTTCTCTCCTGCTCAGATATCGACCTTAAATCTTCAACTACAGGTGTTCAGTGTCTTATGTGAAGGATGCACCCTTGCTCAGACACTTCAGCCCAGATGCCTGCTCGGGAGTGATATTCAAGCACATAACCTCCCGACTCCGGGCAGTACGCTAACTACTGGATGCTGGCTCAACAGTTCTCCCATAGCCAAGGTCAAGCCGCCATTCCTCCCATATGAACTAGTGGACCGTTCAATTACTGATCACTGCAGCTCAGCTCACAGCCTGGAAGCGTCCAGTCTCAATCAGAAGAGAACCTTTGGTTTTCTGCCTAGTCCCATCGACACGCACCTGGACCACAGCCCTCCACCTACCCCCCCCAATCCATGTACTTAACCAATCATTTCCCTTAAATGCTATAATCAAACTCATATCCACAACTTTCACTGGCAGCTCGCTCCCCACTTCTCACCACCCTCGGACTGAAGCTCCCCCTCAGGTTCTCCCTTAGATATTTCAACTTTTACCCTTAAACTCTAGATCGTCTAGACCCACCCAACCTCAGGATAAGTGCAAGCAGGCTTCTTCCACTATCTATACTCTTCATAAGTTTGTATACCTCCATCAAATCTCCTCTCATTCTCCTGAACTCCAGCGAACAAGGCCCTATAATCCTGCATATTTCCCCATAACTCAGGTCTTCATGTCTCGGCAACATTCTTGTGGATTTCCTCTGCACTCCCCAACAACATCCTATATAACCTCAACTTAACATCCCAATTCCTGTACTCAATACTCTGATCTATGAAGGCCACAGTGCCAAGAAATTGCTATGAATGGTGCCAAGCCCAGCTGTGCAAGGAGGGTTGGGTATGGGGTTAGAAAACCCATTCCGTAAAAGCCCAGTGCCACAGAAACGCCAACAGAAGCTCCAATGACCTCATCCCTGGGAGAGGAAGGATACACCAAGAAGATGGGCTACCCCTGGAGACAATGTGAAAGACTGACCCAGGATAGAGGACTCTGGTGAGCTACTGTTGGTGGCCTATATCCCAGTTGGGCTTAATTAAGTAATGTGCCAAAAGCCAATCTGCCAGTCTCAGAATAATGGGATGTCCATTCAAAATAGAGATGAGAAGTAATTTCCTCAGCCAATCAGGTGGTGAATCTGTGAAATTCCTTGCTATACAGAGGGCAATGGAGGCCAAGCCACTGGGTGAACTTAAGACAAATATTGATAGGTTCCTGATTGGTAATGGGGTTATGAGTTACAGGGGCAAAGCTGGAGAATGGGGCTTAAAAAAAAATCAGCTATGATTGAATGACAAAGCAGCCTCTATATCTCTCAGTATTAAGTACAGTTCACAGTAGCATACTCATCACCAACCCATCAACTTGTAGTTATAGAAAAGTACAGCACAGATACAGGCCATTCAGCCCATCAAGCCCATGCTGAACTATTCCCATCAAATAGTAAATTAACTTGTTATTGTCACATGCACCAAGGTTCAGTAAAAAAAAACAACTTTGTTCTGCAGGCCATCCAGATCATTTCATCACATCACTACATCAAGGTAATACATGAAAAAACTATAACAGAATGCAGAATAACAGAATCTCAGCTACAAAGAAAGTGCAGTGCAGGCAGTAATAAGGAGCAAGGCCATAACAAGGTAGAATGTGAGGTCAAAGTTCATCTTATACTAGGGGACCATTCAACTGAATTATAACAGTGGGGTAAAATCTGTCCTTGAGCCTGGTGTTTCATGCTTTTGTATCTTCTGCCCAGTGGGAGGAGGGAGATGAGGGAACATCTGGGATGGGTAGGGTCTTTGACTGCATTGGCTACTTCACCAAGGTGGTAAGAAGCCACCAGCTATCAAAATTTTAAAAAATCAAAAGTAGTATGGACAGGAGCCTTAGGACTCACACCACCAGGTTGATGAACAGTTCCTACCCCTCAAACATCAGGCTCTTGAACCAAAGGGGTAACTACACTCGCTTACCCTGTCATTGAGCTGTTCCCATAACCAATGATCTCAATTTAAAGACTCTTTATCTTGTTATCTCATATTCTCATTACTTATTGCTATTTACTTATATTTGCATTTACAGTTTGTCCTCTGTACTCAGGTTGATCTTTCATTGATGTGGTTATAGTTACTATTTGATAGATTTTCTGAGTATGCCTACAGGAAAATGAATCTCAGGGCTGTCGTTGTCGTGGCTATCCCTCGAGGACAAAGATGATGGTCTTCATTCCGTACAGAGTGAAGACGCCTGTGCGTGTATTTGTTTAACGTGTACTTGATGTTGCACTCCAAGAAGCACACGATACTTCACAAATCAACCAACTGATTCCAATGGCACGGAAACCACGACGATTGGAGCTGATGGATTTGTTGCAGCCTTCATCCGCCTTCACAGCCGTTGGGTTCGAAGTAACTTCGTCTGCCTGTTCCACCGTTGAGGTCTTGGTTGGATTGTTCTTTGTCAGAGACCTCACCCTCAACCTTACCGCCATGGGTGACCCTAGCAGGAGCATAGCTCCAGACAGCATCGCTCTCGGGATCACAGGACCACACAATCCACGGAGAGGCTTGTGTGGTCCTGAGACCCCGAGAGCGATGCTCAGGGTTGTATGTGGTGACATATATGTATTTTGATAATAAAATATACTTTAACTTTGACTTAATGGCATTTTCCCTGACAAGCAGTGAACATGCTTGAACAAATGAACTGACCACTTCACAGCAGGGGTTCCCAACCTCTTTTATGCCATGGAGCCTCACCATTAACTCGGGGTGCGCGGACCCCAGGTTGGGAATACCTGTTTACAATCAACGGAAAACTTGAGGTTTCCTAAATCATCCAAATGATTGGAACAAGTCGAGCAACGGTCCGTTTCAGCACGGAATCACTCCGTAACACTCCGACGAGCTGTTAAAGCAAACCACTGCTGAAATGCAAAAATCATGATGGGGTACATACCTGGAGAAATGAACAGGCTGTTCCCATGGTAACATCCAAGGTGACTTGCCCCAGAACAAGCTGCACCCGCCCCGACTTCCTGATCAGTAGTTTCCCAATCTGACCCTCTGTTAAATCCATCAGTGAGCAAGTATTTTCAGCTTGTTTAAGTTCCTGCAGCACAAACACACACAGACTGATGAAGAATTTAATTAACCAAACACATGTAATCATCTGCACAGGCCAAGAGCAGTTTCCACGATCACCGAACCATGTAGAGAGCATTTGCATTTCTATACCACAAAAATTATGGGATGGAAAACAGTGAGACTCACTGGATTATAACATAATGAAATGTTTCTTTCTATCCAGTATTCCCTTCTATTTCAAAATTCCATTATAGGAAGGATTTTGAGGCTTCAGAAAGGGTGCAGAAGAGATGCTGCCTGGATTAGAGGGCATATGCTATAACGAGAGGTAGGACAAACTTGGGATGTTTTCTCTGGGGCATTGGAGGCTGAGGGGAGATCTGATAGAGGTTTATAAGATTATCAAAGGCACAGATAGAGTAGAGACAGTACCTTTTCCTCAGGGTTGAAATGTCTAATACCAGAGGGCATGCATTGAAGGCAGGAGTTTCCAACCTTCTTTATGCCATGGACCAATACCACGAAATAAGTGGTCTGTGGGCCTCAGGTTGGGAACCCCTGATTTAAAGTGAGACAGGGCAATTTCAAAGCAGATGTGAGGGACAGGTTTTATACACAGTGGTGGCTGCCTGTGGTGGTGGTACAGACAGATACATTAAAGACTTGAGAGACATTTAGATAGGCACATGGATGTGAGGAAAATAGAAAGACATGGATATTGTGTATGCAGAGGGGATTAGATTAGTTGGCCACTTGATTGCCTAATTTATTTACAGGCACAACGTTGTGAGCCACACAGCCTGTCTCTCTTTCTGTTTCTATGTTCTGTGTTCTATATATTTCAATATTACTTTATATTCCAAGATTCATAAATTCCTAGATATCACCTAACCACTAAGCTTCTAATTACTCTAAATATAAACCAGTTACAGTATATTCTATGTGAACACCACAATTAGATTCTAGCCAGTAATCCATTCCTGAGATTGGTTTTCTAGAGACTACATCGCAATACTTTGATTATATTCCAAATGGAACTCTTTTCTGACTAAGCCAAAACTACCTTTAACACATAATAGAACAACAGTTGGTAAATTCCTAAATCTCTCGCGAGCATGTCATAAAGAGAGCTTTCGGCACATTGGCCTTCATAAATCAATATATTGAGTACAGGGGCTGATAGTTGAAGTTGTACAAGATGGTGGTGAGGCCTAATTTGGAATATTGTGTGCAGTTCTGGTCGCCTACCTACAGAAAAGGTTGAAAGAGTAAAACCTGCTCTTTCAATCAAAACAAGATTGAAAGCCTGTCGGATGATAGCATTTGTTACTTTAATGGCCAGAAGATCTATTTTATTGAACTGGAAGGAAACCAATCCCCCTACTACATTCCAATGGTTTTCCCAAACTATATTGTTTAAATTTAGAAAAAATTAGAAGTGATATTTTTGATCCTTTGGTTAATTTGAAGGAACTTGGAAACCTTTTATGCAACATTTTCATATGATGTAATTTGACCTTTCCGAATCTTCTTTATTAACTTAAAATATATGCATAGAGGAGCGGAGTTGATGACATTACTGAACGTGTCTGATTCAAGTTGGTCTAGCCCTGTTTTGTTCTGTTTGCTTTTTTTTGGGTTTAGTATTCAGTTTTTTTTCTTTTGATGTTTACAATCCAAGTGCAGTTCAATAGGAGTAGGTAGATTAATAGTTCAGCACAGACTAGATGGGCCAAAGACTAACTATCCAAGTTTGGGAAAACCTGCCCACTGAAGATAACCTGAAAGACCCCTACAGTGAAACCAGGAATCGTCCACCACAGACCTGATTCTTTTCCTGTTTCAGTAACACGGTCTGCCCGTCCTCGCTTTGAACCTCAGCTTTGATTGGCTTCTCTTCATGGGTGGGAGCCTGGCCCGGTAATGTGTCAGGGAGCTGAAGGAACAGCAGCTCGTCGTCATTGCACAAACTGAGCTCCCGGAGTAGCTCAGCGACAGAAACGTTCTTCGGCACGGACGGAGCCTTCCTCGCCAAGCTCGGTTTCTCTGCAATGTCCTTTGCAGCATCTTCATCACCAGGCTCGTGCTTTACTGAGAGGGCAGTAAAAAAACACAAGTACTTAATGCAGTTAACATGTCCTTCCTTCAGAACAGTGGCCTCTCAGATGAGACTCCTTCTTAATCATTAAATAGAGGCACAGTATCACAGTTTGTATCATGCCAGGGGCATAATATTAAGCTGCTTGGAGGAAAATATGGGGGGCGGGATGGGGAGATGTCAGGGGTAGGCTTTATACAAAGAGTCGTGGGTGTGTGGAACGCCCTGTTAGGGATGGTGGTAGAGGCAGACACAAGGGACATTTAACAGACTCTTAGATAGGCACATGGATGGTTAAAAAGACAATCCAGAATAGGAGGAAGACCCTTTAGAAGAGAGATGAGAGGAATTTCTTTACCCAGTGTTGAATCTGTGGAATTCATTGCCGCAGGCAGCTGTGGAGGCCAAGTTGGAGGTTGATAGGTTTTTGATTAGTCAGGGCGTCAAAGATTATGAAAAGAAGGCAGGATAATGGGGTTGAGAGGGATAATAAGTCAGCCATGATAGAATGGCAGAATCGATGCGCCAAATGCTCCTATGGCCTTATGCTCTAAGATGGAAGGCTATGTAGGAGGGAAGGGATAGATTGATCTTAAGAATAGGTTCCATTAAATCATAAATCATTGCCAATAACACCAAGATTGGGGGTGTAACGGACATTGAGAAAGGCTATCATGGCTTGCATCGTTACAGGTGAAACCAAGCAGAGACTGGACAACTTTATTTAGATTAGAGCTGCATCAGCTGGAATTTAATGCAAACAAGTGCAAGGTGTTGCACTTCAGTAGGACCAGCTAGGGTTTGTCTTACAGTGAGTGGTAGGGCACTGAGGAGTGTGGTAGAACAAAAGGATCTGAGAATACAGGTCCATAATTCATTGAAAGTGACGTCACAGGTAGGGTTGTAAAGAAAGCTTTTGGTACATTGGCCTTCATTAATCAAAATATTCAGTACAGGAGATGGGATGCTATGTTGAAGTTGTAGAAAATATTAGTGAGGCCTAATTTGGAGTATTGTGTGCAGTTTTGGTCACCTACGTACAGGAAAGATGTAAATAAGATTGAAAGAGTTAAAGAGTACAAAGAAAATTTACAAGGATGTTGCTGGGTTTGGAGGACCTGAGTTATAAGAAAAGATAGAATAGGTTAGGACTTTATTCCTTGGAATGTACAAGATTGAAGAAGATCTTTATGAGCAGTATAGATAGGGTAAATGCAAGCAGGCTTTTTCCACAGCGGCTGGGTGGGTCTTCAACTAGAAGTCATGGATTAAGGAAGAAAGGTGAAAAGTTTAAGGGGAACTTTCTTCACTCAGAGGGTTGTGAGAGCATGGAATGAGCCCCCAGAGCAATTGGTGTATATGAGTGCAATTTCAGCTTTTAGGAGAAGTCTGGAGAGGTACATGGATGGGATTGGTATGCAGGACTATGGTCCCGGAGCAGGTCAATGGGACTAGGCAATTTAAATGGTTTGGCACAGACTAGATGGACTGAATGGCCTGTTTCTGTACTGCACTTTTCTATGACTCTATAGCAGTGTGGCACAGTGGCACAGTAGCGCAAAGCTATTGCAGTACCCGGGTTCAATTCCTGATGTTCTCCACCCGCATTCCAAAGTCGTATGGGTTAGTAGGTTATTTGATCACGTGTATGATTCAGCAGCGTGGGCTCATTTTACCATGCTGCATCTCTGAACAAAGTTGTCTAGTCTCTGCTTGGTTTCACCTGTATAGAACAGGCACATCGCAATACAGCCCACCAGGTTGGAAGAGCTGCAGGTGAATCTCTGCCTCACCTGGAAGGGCCGTTTAGGTCCCTGGATGGTAGTGCGAGAAGGAGGTGAAGGGGTAGAGGTTACACCTCCTACGGCCGCAGGGGAAAATGCCATGATGTGGGGAGAGTAGTCAACTGTCTGCACAAAATCAAACTGATTATGCTTTACTGATGGTACCTAACAAATTGGTCAGTTCAGTCCCAGACACACACACACACCTTTCACAGAAGGGATATCTATCTCCATCTTTTCCTCTTTGGTGGTCAGCTCGGGCTTCACCTCCTCTTCCTCCATCTCCTCCTTGAACAGCCACCCTGACTGGGCTAGTGGAAGCTGCACTGGCATGTTGTGGGCATCGTTTTTCAGACCAGGGTCATCAATAAACTATACACAACCAAGTACAAAATAAAGTATTTGGTACAATGGATACAGTTTGACAAATAAAAAAGCAGCTAACAGCTCAATTATAAAATGTATTCACAATTACAACTCAGTATAAAGCCCTTCTTGATTTCTTGTCTGGCCTCATCTCAATTTCATAATTTATACAATTGTGACCAGTTTGATTAGAACTTCTGTAAATTACTGTTGCAAATTCATCAGAGTCACAGAGCCCACAAGTGTGGTAACACTTGCCGGCTGCCCCCAGCACATCCTTGAGTTGAGTTGGTTGTTAACACAAATGACGCTTTTCACTGTAGGTTTCGTTGTATGTCTGAATCTAAAATCTTGTCCCCATCCACAGCAACGGAACACCAGATGGTCCTCTGTGAAAGGCAGGGATCCTTCCTGTAGTGTGTTCCCAAGGACACAACTTACTGGGTGTTATAGGATAGAAACAGGCCTGTTGTCCCAGATCGTCCATGCCGACTAGTTGCCCAGCAAGCTAGTCCTGGCTGCCCACGTTTGGCTGATAACCCTCCAAAACCTCTGCCAATTTGCTTATTTAGTGAGAATATAGTTCAGAATAGACCCTTCCTACCCAATGAGCCACACCTCCTAGCAACCCTGATTTAACCCTAACCCTAACAGGACAATTTACAATGATCAATTCACCTACATCTTTGGACTGTTGAAGGAAACTGAAGTACCTGAAGAAAACCCATGCAGTCGCGGGAGAAAGTACAAACTCCTTAGAGGATGCCAGGATTGAATTCTGAACTCTGACTGTAATGGCATTGCGTGAACCTCTACACTATAGTGGCTTCCACGTAATTATCTGGATGGCTTTTAAAAGTTGCTAATGAGCCTGCCTCAACCATTATTTCTGGCAGCTCATTCCATATATGGACTATCCTCTTGCATGAAAAAGTGGTCCCTGATGTTCCTTTGGTGCCTCTTTCGGTGTCATCTAGATTAGACCTCAATTGTGAGTGTCAGCAGGTATTCAGTCAAAGGGGCATCAGAGGGGAGCCCTATCCCATCCCTCATTATTCATCCTCGTCTGACAGGTTGGAGGTCACCAGATCACTGTCTTAACCTGCTCTCCTTCCAATCCTGGGGCATCAAGACTGCGATTTCCCAAGGACAGCAAAGATGGAGAAGCAACACTGGTGTTTACTACCAACAAGGAATTTGTTTAACTTCTCTTTAAAGCCTTCCCAATCTTACTGCCTACTATTACGTATGCGCAAAGCAAAAATGACAATGATTTAATATGACTAAACATTTCTGCTGAGTCATGTTAGTAACTGTACACACTGGGCATTTAGTGTGGGATCGAGTCAAGCCCGTGCAAACCAAGAATGCCCCCTGCACATAGGAGGTCCAATCAATTCACTGCGCGATCAATCAGCTGCCTGCACACTTGCCAATTCCCGCAAATAATCCATTAACAGTTCACTTACATCATCCCGATCCAGCATGCGGAGAATTTGCTTGGTTTCCTCCTCTGATTCCCGCTTTTCCTTCTTAATGTTAATAATGGGGGACGTTCCAAACTCTTTCATGTCCATGGAGGAATCCCAACCAGCTGTCAAGCACAGGAAACAAAGAAAGTAAAGTTAGAAAGTTCAAAGTAAATTTATTATCAAAGTACATACATGTCACCATCTGCAAACCAAAAATACACTTTCTTGTGGGCATACTCAATAATCATAACATAATCAATGAAAGACCGCCTAATTTGGGTGTTCAGGTAGAGTGCAGAAAACAACAAACAGTGCAAATACAAAGAGACAGAAATAACAATAGTAAATAAATATTGAGAACATGAGATGAAGAGTCCTTGAAAGTGAGTCCATTGGTTGTGGGGACAGTTGAAGTTGAGTGAAGTTATCCCCTCTGGACCAAGAGGTCAATGGTTGTGGGCTAATTAATTGTTCCCAAACCTGGTGGTGACAGTCCCGAGTCTCCAGCAACTCCTTCCTGATGATATTAGAAGAATTGGATCATTGATAACCAGGAGCAAGTGAGTAAGGTTAAATACCCTACAAAAATACTAGTATCTTTAATGTGCAAACAATAAGTTTGAGGATATAACTGATTAGTTTTGATACTGGTGTACGTACTCCCTCTAGACCACGTACTACGTGCTTTTTAACCGATTGCTGTATTCACACTGATTTCTCAGAAGAAATCCTGGTGCCTGTCAGCACTAACACTTATCAATCTCTCAAAACTGTACAAGCATTCCGTCCAACCTTTATTTTTATTCCCAATTGTTATGGTTGAGGCAGGATATTTCCAAAGCTCCAAAGATTCAGTCTTTCAGTGTTGGGGTGATGCTCACAGGGGTTCCCAACCTGGGGTCCACGGAACCCTCCGTTAATGGCATTGGCCCGTGGCATTAAAAAGTTGGGAATCCCTGCTTTAGAAGAATCTTTGCCAAAGATCAATGTTAAGTCTGTTTCTGCCTTTAAACCACAAGTCATAGATTCAGAGTACGTAAACAGAATACAACTCCTTGTCCTCCTACAGGCAGCCATGAAACAAAGTAACGCCATGCAAACCCATTCAGGAAAACATCAAACACCCAACATCCAAACAAAAAGGAACAAATTGCACAAACAGCAAAAAATGAGCAAACAACACAGAATATCAAACACCAAACCAGGAGTATTCAGTTCAGTTCAACACTGCACTGCAAGCCAATGCTGGCCACAGAGCCACTTTTCACTGAATGGCCCTGATCAAAACACTCAAAAAGCCAAAAAAAAAAAGTAAGCAGAAATAGGACCTCAAAGTCCCCCAAAACAAGTCCACAGCCTTGCCGCTCAGTCCTGGCAACATGGATCCCAAGACTCCAACAGCAGCTAGTGAGAGGGAGAGGAAGACCGGTCAAACGCAGGCAGGCGGTGCCGAACGGAAGACCGTCCTCCGCTCCCGTACTCGCCATCTACAACCTTGCCTGATGCTTCAATTGGAGAGAAACAATGGAACCGATCATGGGCTCATGCCCCATCTCCAGGCTATCAATCTGACCTGTTTCATTTAATGGATGGAGCCAACAGTTTAATCTTTATATTCAGCATTGTTGCCAATAAGATACCCTCCTGACCCATTCAACTCCGAGAGCCAGGGCTTTCTGTAAACTCTAAGCCAAGGCAGCATTTCCTGGATGAAAGCGAAGAAAAGGTGTGGCCACAGCACAGGACACCCGAGAGCTGTGCACGGAGGTATTGTAAAACAATCTTGACCCAGCAAAAGAATTCAAAAGTATGATTAAAATCCATCCTGTGAATCTGGCCAGCAGTTGTATCATTAAATACAGGTAATGTTCAGTACCCAACCCTCAAAGTTGTTCACTGGTATGAAAAGGATCATGCAGTATCTCATAAACACAAGAGATCCTGCAGATGCTGGAAATCCAAAGCAACACGCACAAAATGCTGGAGGAAATTCAGAGTAAATATATCAAAGTACATATATGTCACCGTATACAACCCTGAGATTCATTTTCTCATGGGCATACTCAATAATTCTATAGAATAATAACCATAACAGAATCAATGAAAGATCGCCCAACTAGAGGGTCAATCAGAGTGCGGAAGACAACAAACTGTGCAAATACAAAAGAAAGAAATAATAATAAGTAAATAATAGATCAGCAGGTCAGGCAGCATCTGTATAGGGAACTGAACAGTCAACGTTTCGGGCCAAGACCTTTCATTAGGACTGGAAAAGAAAGGGGCAGAAGTCAGAATAAGAAGGTGGGGGAAGGGAAGGAGAATAAGTTGCGGGAGGGGAGAGGAGGGGAGGAGAGAACGCATGTGTAGGTGATACTGGAACAGATAAAGAGATGAAAGAATTTGATAGGAGAGGAGAGTGGACCATCAGAGAAAGGGAAGGAAGAGGGGCACCAGGGGGAACTAGTGGGAAGGTGAGAAGAGAAAGGGTATACAGCATCTGCAAGGGATGCTTAACTTGATACTATTCTAGTAGATTCACATACAGAGAAATTAGATACTACATCTAACAGAGTTCCACTGGGTTAATCACTGGTCTCTCTACTACATTACAATTTACTGTCTGGTATAATGCAAAAAAAAACAAAGGAGTAATGGTACTCTTTTGATTTAGACTTCAGGACGGAGGAAATAAAGAGAAACTCCTCCCATTGACTGAAAGGTCAATAACCAGAAAGGCCGTAGATTTAAGGTAAATGGCACAGCAATCAGAAATGGCATTATGTAAACTTTAATGAGTGGTTATGATTGGGAAGACCCAGTCCAACAGGGTGATAGAAAAAAAATTAAGAATACTTTTCAATCGGGAACTGGACCAATACCTAAAAGAAACAGGAAAAAGAGAAGGGACATGCTCAGAATGCTGGAGGAACTCAGCAGGTCAGGCAGCATCTATGGAAATGAATAAACAGTTGATGTTTCGGGTCAAGAACTGGAAAGGGAGTAGACGCCAGAATAAAAAGGTGGGGGGAGGGGAAGGAGGATAGCTAGAGGTGATAGGTGAAGCCAGGTGGGTGGGAAAAGGGAGGAGATCCAGGGAGAGGTGTTAGGCAGGTGAGAAGAGGTGAAAGGTCAGAGTGGGGAATAGAGGGAGGCATTGCATGATTTTTTTTAAACAGGAAGGAGAAATCGATATTCATACTTCAGGTTGGAGGCTACCCAGATGGAATATGAGGCGTTGCTACTCCACCCTGAGGATGACCTCATCTTGGCACAAAAGGAGGCCATGGACTGACATGTCAGAATGGGAAAGGGAATTGGAATTAAAATGTTTGGCCACCAGGAAGTTCTGCTTTTGGCAGATGGAACTGAGGTCCTCAACAAAGCGGTCTCCCAATTTACAACGGGTCTCACCAATGTAGGGGAGGCTGCATCAGGGGCATGGGTACAACATACAACCCCAACAGATTCTCAGGTGAAAACAGAAGGGAAGTAGGATTAACTAGCTCCACTAACTAGTCTGGATTTGAGATGACAGAGTAATTAGGAGGTCTTGAAGATCAACTAGTCTGCCATTTGAGAAAGCTACCAGAGATGAGGGGTGTTGCTCTAACCTAAGATTTGACATAGGGCATCTTAATTCCTCTGCTCTGTTGGGTTCCACAACGTAAATAGAAGAGCTATAGATCGCAGGACTCAAAGAGACCACTAACAATTCTCAGCTCTCACCTCTTTTCTTCATCATTTCAGCAGGACCCTGCTCGAAGATGGAATGGGACTGAATGGTCTCGGGTCTGCCCCTCCCTCGGCCTCGACCATCTCTTTGCCGATCTCTTTCTCGCTCCTTTTTCTCTTTCCTCTGTGATGCATCATCTTCCTTAGGTCTATAATTGAGAAAAAAAAATCACACTTCAGATTCAGATTTCCACATGTACATCAAAACATACAGTGAAACTTATCACTTAATTTAACAACCAGCACACTCGAGGTCATGCTGGGGGCAGCCCACAAGTGTTGGCACATTCCAACACCAACAATTGCATGTCCACAACGTTCAGCAGAACAATCCCCCTTCCCATCCCTCCTACCCACTGACACACACTGACAGGCCTTCCAATCCTAGGAGAGGCCACTTCTGGGCTTCCAGTCCTTAGCCCTGGATTCTCAAATGACAGACATTGCGACTCCAACTTTAGACTTCACCCCAGGACAGATTAGATTACATGCCTGACTACTTCAGTCCATTGCCCAGGTAATATTGAGTAAAAGGCTACAAGATTCTAAGTTCTCGCAGTGCGACTCATTTTAACTGAAGGAATACTTGAGGCTTCATAAAGCACTGGTAAGGTCTCATTTGGAGTACTGTAAGCAGTTTTGGGCCCCTTACCTAAGAAAGAATGTGCTGACATTGGAGAGAGTTCAAAGGAGGTTCATGAAAATACTTCCGGGGATTGATAGACTTACAATATGAGGAGTGTTTGATGGCTCTGGGCCTGTGCTCACCAGAATTCAAAAGAATATGGGTGGGGGAAGAGATCTCATTGAAACCAATCAAATGTTGAAAGGCCTCGACAGAGTGATGTGGAAAGAATGTTTCCTATGGTGAGAGAGTCCACGACCGGAGGACACTGCCTCAGAGTAAAGGGACGACTATTTAGAATGGAGATGAGCAGGAATTTCTTTAGCCAGAGAGTGGTGAATCTGTGGAATTCGTTGCCCCAGGTGGCTGCAGAGGCCAAGTCACTGGGTATATTTAAGACAGATAGATTTGTGATTAGTCAGGGCATGAAGGGATACGGGGAGAAGGCAGGAGACTGGGGCTGAGAGGGAAATGGATCAGCCATGATGAAATGATGGCGGAGCAGACTCGATGGGCCAAAATGGCCTAATTCTGCTCCTATATCTCATTGTCTAATTCAAACTCAAAATGACTATTTTGTAATTGACAATGTTATTGCCAACTGACATTCTTCTCTGCTTCGGCAATTAAAAAAAAGACCTCACCCATTGAAAGGTAAGAATGTGCTGCAAGTATGACTTTACATGGTGCTATTAAGTTCTCCATCACCTGGTAACTGAATCAGAATGATACCTTTACCCATAAAGAAGCAATTTTTCCTTCTTTTATATCTCGTCATCATGTGGACACGATGCCCATCATGAACATTTGTGTACAGAGACACATAAAGGAACTTCAAGCTACTCAAGGCAAAAAGGTGGCAGATGGAACTAAATTTGTGGAGAGGTACTCATTTTACCCAAAGAAACACAGAACTTCTTGTAAAAGCTGAAAGATGAGTAAGCAGAAATTCTCAGAACCTGAGCTTACAGGCATAATATAACCAGAAAAGCTATCTGATGGGGAAGGGAGCGGCGGGATAGGGGGAGAATTGTTGGGAAACTGTAGTTTTCTCAGGAGTATACTGTGTGCCATGGCTTACTGACTGGTTGATAAACATTAATTTGTCCCTTTAACTACTTTTATTAACCTGTTTTCTTTTCTGTATTTTCCTTATATAATTCTAACAAAGTAATTTCTTCTAATCTTTAACAGGTATACAGTGCCTCCTTTGTTTGCAGATACCCCTTGCTACTGAATCAGAGAAGAATAAGGAACAAATTTTAAAATGTTTTCCTTATACTGACCTCCTCTCAGCACCCAACTGCACTATTTTTTCCCCAACGGCTCATCCAGCTAACCTTCTGTAGTTACTACAAAATAAAAACAACCACATATTCTTCATTCTAAATGAATACTTACTCTTCCTTAACTTTCCTGCTGATGATGTTTGGAGTGAATGTTTTCTGTAAGAGAGGAGATTCACAGTTAACATCAGCTAATGACTATAGAATTAGCCTCACAGTTATCCCATGCCACTAATTGACTTAATGGAACCTGAAGGCTCATAGACCCACTTCTCAGCTGTACAGCATGGTGCCACAAGCTATAGGGCAGTGACTCCCAACAGGTAGGGGAGCACCCTGCAAGGGGGCAGTTACATGTCCTGAGGGGACATTAGGGGAAATAGAAGTCACTGGGAGACACTCAAAATTTTTGGGGTGGGGCTGGTGGTGCAAGGGTCACCCTAACTTGAGGCACTGACCTGACCAACAGTTAGAATAGCAGGTACTTCCAAAAAAAGGGATGAGGCGCTGGAACACAGGAAGAATAACAACTCCGCAGACAGTGAGCACTTGTCATCACAACATTTCTGAAACTCGGCAATCTCATTCTACCTCACCAACCAAACAGACATTATTCGGGATGCATAAATTTGCAACCCAAGGTGCCCAACAGTTCCCCTTGACTCACAGTACAAAACGAGTTCATGCAATTTAACAGTTAGCAAGTCAAGTATACCCTCTCAACTTTCTCTACAGATCTTCGGAAAGTAGGCTGCATAACAGTACAGCACTGGCCGGAACCAAACGGTGAAATAAAGCCAATCAGTGAACCTACCGACCCTGACAATTCCTCTTGAGGCGTTCAAAGTGACCTCAGCTTCATACGTGCAGTCAAGAACCACCTTTAGGGATTAAGAGACCTTACGTGATTGGTCAAAGGTAGCTTGCCGAACAGTAGCTCTATCCTGACTAACGTACAGATTCCAATCTCAATCCTTGTCAACGTAATTTTTGCTGTTGTGATCATCTTCGTCTTCGCCTCGCCGTTCCTTTGGATACCGCTGCCATCGTTCCACCCGCGTCAACTCGCTGCCGTTGTCAACATCCGATAGGCACTCCCAGTTTTTATTGATTTTTTTATTTTAATTTAACACTGGTAATGATGGATAAAGACATAAGGTGTGATCTCAATGAGTCTGAAGGCGGTGAAGCCTTGAATTTTAATCCAGAAACTACAGATAGTGTGTCGATACAATGTTACATACATGGAGTACGGTTTTATTCTGTTCCTGTCAGATCAGCAATGCTCCATGTATCTTATCTGTAATACTGTACTAATGAAACCATGAAACCATCAAGATTACAGGAACGCTTCCATAAAAGACACTGTGAAAAGGCTACTTATGGTATTACTCAGTTCTAGAAGATGAAAGAAGAATTTGAAAAGCATTGCACACTGGAGTCTTTTGCCAAGAAAGCTAAAAATGACCTTGATAGTGGTCTTATTGCTTCTTATAAGGAGCTTAGGAGGAGGATGACACCTAACGACACTCCTCTGCTTGCATCTTCGGAAACAGCTCTATTTCTATCTTTGATATCTCTTTTTTTTTCCCCTTTCAAGGTTCTTTTGAAGACCCTGAAGTTACACGCTGACTTCGGTTCTCTGTGGAAATGGGACCTGCTCTCGGGGCCTCACGACTGGCCGCTTTTCGATATGCTAAGGATGCGGCCTGGAAGACTAGCGCACCTTCAGGGTGCTGGATTTTCGTGGCTCTGGAGGTGGGCGGATTCAAGGCCGGTGTCGCCACCTGACGTGTTGTGGGAGTACACGAAAGATCGAAAGCAGTGAGCTGGCTGCTGGCTGTGTGTCCAGAGACCCGAGTTCTTTGGGCACAGAGCTCGGAAAAGGTGACGCAACTAACGTATAACACCATAAATCAGTTGTTACGAGAATACACATAAAATTAAGATGTTTGCTGGCCTGGGCTATCATCAGTGGCATCAGCAGTTGGTCTGCCACCTGCCCTCAGGGGAAGGAGAGATAAGGAACAATGGAGCAGCGTCTGGAGATGTGTAATGGAGGGACGTGGGAGAGGGAGCTGTCTGGAGCGGCTCCCCCTTTGAACCCTGAACTGTTTGAAGTGATGGACAGGCGATACCCCAGCAGGGGGATAAAAAGGGGACAGGTTCGCTAAGACAGGGACACACGCCACCCGAGGTGACGAGACCCTGGAAGCGGTACGCTTCTCACGAGTGGGTGAGAAGTACCAGACAACGACCAGGGTGGAAAGGTACGATCAGCGGGAACCCGGTGTGTGTCTGCCCTTGCCTGGGTGCCGGGTTCACTGCAGAGGATCGACCGCATCTGGAGGAGGGGTCACAGTCGGTGACCTCAGGTGACATCACCAAGGACCCGCCCAAAAGTTGCTCGTGAGCAATCTCGCTGGTCTGTGAGTGAAGCTGTGCTGAATGATGAGTTGTTCCTATTCTATGTCTCTCTTCCCCCACCTTGTCCATCGCCATGGCAACGATTACTGCGAACTGAACTACTAACTGGACTGAACTTTGAGTCATTTTGAAATTGGTCATTTACCCCTAGACAACGATAGAGCTTGATTGATGCTGTTATCTTAATTCTGTGCACATGTGTGGTTATCATTGTTGAATTGTTGCATTTATTATCCTTTCGATTACTGTGTTGCTTGTTTCTTTAATAAAACTTTCTTAGTTCTAGTACCCCAGACTCCAACTGAGTGATCCATTTCTGCTGGTTTGGCAACCCAGTTACGGGGTACGTAACACAGTAAATTGTTCGTTATTTCTCCCCTCTCACTGCGAAACAGGGACACCTCTTTTTCCTTTATTAGGGAGAGAGAAAGAGCCTGTTGTATGTTGAATTACCAAGTGAACGAGTAGTCTTTGGGGTACTACAAGTCTGTGTCTTTATTGATGCTTTGCTACATGCTTGAGTACTTGATGGGGGTGCCGATACTTTTTGCTGGTGGGGGAGGGGTGGTCGTTGCTTTGCTGCTGCTTATTCATTGGAGGAGGGAGTTGAGGGGGGGCTTTGTGGTTCTAACATTTAACTGTCATTCAATCTTTGGGGCACTCCTCTGTTTCTGTGGATGTTTGCAAAGAAAAAGAATTTCAAGATGTATATTGTATACATTTCTCTGACATTAAATGTACATATTGAACCTATCCTAAATGAAAGCAATGTGTGGAAAATCTCATACAATTGGTGAAAGATTAATAATGCCTGCTATATCAGAAGTGCTCACCACTGTTCTCAAAGTGGATACCAGTATCTTAAAATCAATTCATCTGAGTAATAACTCTGTGGTTCATCGTATTGACAAAATGAGTGAAGACACCGAGTATCAACTAGGCACAAAGCTACAAAAAACAGAATCTGAGATACAGCTGGATGAGTCAAATGTGCGAGACGAGGCATTGCTAATAGCATATGTATGGTTTACCAAAAATGGAAGTGTTTATTAAGAGATTCTCTTTTGAAAAAAGTTAAAAACAAATATCAATGGAGAATCAATCTATGACAAGCTCAAAATGTATATTGAGGATAAAGGTATTCCAATTAGGAATATGATTTCTTGTGCAACAGAGGAAGCACCATATATAACAAGTCACCATGTTGGTTTACTGGCATTTATGAAAAAAGAGATTCCAAGTCTGTTTGCAATCCATTGTGTAATTCATTGTCAACATATTGCAGCCAAAAACCTCAGCCAGCAACCTTTTTTTCCAAGCACGACTCTTGGAATATCTGCTATCAACAAAATTAAAGCTTGTCCATTAAGTAGCAGAATATTTCACCAATTATACTAAGATAACATTTATGAGTTTGAACACTTGTTTCTTTACACTTAAGTGTGTTGGCTGTCAAAAGGCTGCTTTTTTCTTTGTTCTTTTTGACACTGTGGTTGAACTTTTGCTCAAAGTCCACAGGAGCTCGGGAAACAAGGTCGAACCTCTATGTGGAGATATAGCAAACCTAGCCGATCTGTATGACAAAATGAAGATTCTAAATATGAAATCGCAAGGTGAGAATTTAAATTTAATCCAGGCAAAAAGTGCAGTGTCCACTTTTACTGGAAAATTGGAAATATATAAGCAAAACATTGGGAGAAGAATGTTCTCAGTTTCCCTGCATGGAAAGTTTGGCACTCTCTTTCATAGACAGTGATTTGTACGAGTACTGCTTACACCTGCAGTCATTGAAGAAGGATTTTCAGAATCGATTCAAGAATTTGAGCGATTTGGAAATTCCAGACTGGATAATTAACCAATTTCTTTGCAAGGTGAAAGAAAAGGAAGAGTGCTTGCAAGAAGAAATTATCAAAATTCAGAACGATAAAGAGACAAAAATGTTTTTCAAAAATGTCCGCTTTTGTGGTAAGTGGCTATACTGCCATACAAAGTTTCCCAGTCTTTGGAGAACAGTGAAACTGCTCTTCATTACATTTCCATCCTCCTACCTTGTTGAAAGAGGCTTCAGCACAGTGAACCCCATATACCCATAAAAAAAGAAACCGCTTGGAGGTTGTTGTGCACGGGAACTTAAGGCTTTTGCTGTCACAACTTCAACTGGATATTCCAACTCTTGCCAAAAACCATCAAACTCAAGGATCACATTGATATTGAAGCTGTTGTACAATACACAAGTACTAGGTAAGCTTGGTTTAAAGACAAATAAAATTTTAAAGCAGAATAATTTTTTTCATGTCAGCATACGGTAGATATGTTTTTACACTATGGGGACGCTGGAAAGTATGAGGATGAAGATCAGACCACTTTTGTGAGTAGTTAATGCAGAAAACCAGGTGATTGCATATGGTTCGCAAACTTTTTTCTTGCAACTCTACCTATCCAAACTTATCTTAAATGTTACAATTTAATCTGCATCTACCATTTCCACTGGCAGCTCGTTCCACACTTGCACCACCTTGAGTGAAGAAGTTCCCCATCAGATTTCCTTTAAATAGTTCACCTTTTCACTCTAAAACTAAGTTAAACTAATTAACCTACTAACCCATACACCTTTGGACTGTGGGAGGAAACCAGAGCACCCGGAGGAAACCCACGTAGTAACGGGGAGAACGTACAAGCTCCTTACAGATGGCACCAGAATTGAACTCCAACGTCCCGAGCTGTAATAGCGACGTGTTAACTGCTATGCTACCATGGGTGTGGGTCTGTAGTAACAGAGACCAGCCAAAAAAAAAACAGGTTTCATTTAGAGGCAGGTTGGTGAACCAGGTGGCCATCGCTAACATTAGGTCTATACTCCACACTTACCCAATTAGTAGAGTTTAAATTTTCCAAATGACAAGGCAAGACAGAAAATGTAGAAGCAGCAAATGGGGTGCCAATTCCTAGAAATTTATTTTTGTATAAATTTTGCACATCAGTTGGTTGCCAGCGTCAGAACTGTCAGCTTTAGCCTGCCAACTTGTATTGGATGATGTCATTCCATACCAGAACAGTAAACAGGAAATATGACAGGTCACGGGAAATATCACCAGAGTCACATTAGGAAATGTGGGGGTGGGGGGGTGGGGAAACAAACAGTGTGGCTAACTGCAGAAAGTTGCACATGGTACATTCTATGCCACATTCTATTATAAAACTTGTTGACGTGGAAAGGATGCTTCCTGTAAGTACAGAAGTCTAGGATCAGAGGACACAACCTCAGTATATAAGGAATTCCTTTTCTGTAGTGCATTTAATATTTCAGTAGTGTTTGATTTCGTTTGTTATGTGCCATGTCGTATGATATGGGCAATCATGGTCTTTTCATGACCATGATTGTTCTTGGGAAATTTTTCTACAGAAACGATTTGCCATTGCATTCTTCTGGGCAGTGTCCTTACAAGACAGGTGACCCTCAGCCATTATCAATACTCTTTAGAGATTGTTTGCATGGTGTCAGTGGTCACATAACCAGAACTTGTGATATACACCAGTTGCTCATACGACCATCCACCACCTGCTCCCATGGCTTCCCATGACCCTGATTGGTGGGGGGGGGGGTGGCTAAGCAGGTGCTACACCTTGCCCAAGGGTGACCTGCAGGTTAGCAGAGGGAAGGAGCACCTTACATCTCCTTTGATAGAGACGTATTTCCACACTGCCACCCAAGAATTTAGGTAATATTGTAAATTTATTGTTTAAGCATTCTTGTTGACTTAAATAATTCATTATGGATTGCATGCAAAAATAATTGAATTACATACAAGATGCTACCACAAGATATGTGCATGCCTCACTTAAAAGTAAACACGAATTAAAGACTTGCATCTCTCGCCTCTCTTGTTCTCCATGGAATTAGTGTAATGTTTTGGAGTTACAAAACAACATTTTAGAACAGAGTTGAGGAGGAATTTCCTTCACTAGAGGGTGGCGAATCTGTGGTATTCATTGCCACAGACTGGAACATCATTGATTCCAAAAAGGGCACGTACGCACTTTGTGGAAACAGTAGACAATTGTTCAGGCAAGTTGGGAAAGGCGATTAAGATGCCCAGTTTTCTTTTTGCTTTTGAGATGAGGAGGAATTTCTTTAGCCAGAGGGTGGTGAATCTGTGAAATTCATTGCCACAGGTGGCTGCAGAAGCCAAGCTACTGAGTATATTTAACGTGGAGGTTGATATGTTCTTTATAAGTAAGAGTGTCAAAGGGTTAGGGGGTGTAGGCAGGAGACTGGGGTTGAGAGGAATAATAAATTGTTTGTCCATCCTGTTGGTACAGTCTTTCATTGATTCCACTATGTTTCTTGGTTTTACTGTGTATGCCCGCAAGAAAGTGAATCTTAGGGTTGTATATGGTGAGATACATGTACTATGATAATAATTGCACTTTGAACTTAGAAATCAGCTATAATGGAATGGCAGAGCAGACTCAGAGTCAAATAGCCCAGTTCTGATCCTATGTCTTATGGACAAGGTGACAGAATCAGAGATCAGTCCTGTGGACCTGCCAACATCACATCCACAATCTTTGTTTGACAATGTATTAAGGCACTATAGAAACAATTTCTGTCTATTTAAATCTGAAGTACATTGAATCAATGCGCAACAATCTCCCACAAGCAGCAATAAAGGACCAGTTTTAGTGATGTCATTTTACGGAACAATACTGCTCAGAACCATCAACTGAACTCTTTCTAACCCCTGTTTTGAATATTTTATGTCCACAACAGGAGTAATATAGATTTTGTTTGACATCTCCACCAAGAGGTGCGAGATAATGTTGTAGCTCCATAGAAGTCTGGTTCGACCACACTTAAGTATTTTGTTCAGTTCTGGTCACCTCATTATAGGAAGGATGTGGAAGCTTTAGAAAGGGTGCGAAGTAGATTTAGCAGGAAGCTGCCTGGATTAGACAGCATGTCTTATGAGGACAGGCTGAGTAAGCTAGCGCCTTTCTCTTTAAAGCAAAGATGGATGAGAGGTGACTTGATAGAGGTGTACAAGATGATAAGAGGTATTGATAGTGGACAGTCAGTACGTTTTCCTGGGGTGGAAATGGCAAAAACAAAAGGGCATAATTTTAAGGTGACTGTGTGGTAGAGACAGATACATTAGGGATATTTAAGAGACTCTTAAAATCAGACACAATTTTAAGGTAGTTGGAGAAAAGTACGGGGTGGGGGAGGAATGTTAGAGGTAGCTTTTTTAAAAAAACACACACATACAGAGTTGGGTACACAGAACATGCTGCCAGGATGGCGGCAGAGGAAGATACATTAGCAGCATTTAAAAAGCACATCGATGATTAAAAATAAAGGGGCTTTGTGGGAGGGAAGGGATAATTGATCTTGGACTAATTCACAAGATCATGGGCTGAAGGACCTGTGCTGTACTGTAGTGTTCTGTGTTCTATGTCCAAAAGGATGGCGAACCTGTGGAACTCATTGCAAGACGGTTGTGGATGGAGGCCAGGTCATTGGTATACCTAAAAAGGTTGAGACAGCAAGCGCTTCAAAGGTAATGGGGAGAAGGCACAAGAATAAGATTTGAGAGGGAAAATAAATCAGCCATGATTGGATGGTGCAGAAGATGCACTGGGCTAAATGACCCAGTTCGAATCCTATGTCTTATAGTCCTATCATCGACAGCCCAACTCTCAGAACCGCACTAATGTCAACTCAGATCATATGTTAAAGTTTCCGACAAGCTTTGGTTTACTGACATGTTCTTCGTCAACACCACTCTATCAAAACCTTGCTGCATGTTTGAAACTCCGCTCGGTAAGCGTCAGCAAGTTGCAATAATAAAACCTGACTGTGGGAACAGGAAACCAGGAACGAGAAATTACACTGGCACACACACAGAAAGGATAACAGCCGAGAGGGAGGAACACAACATCAAAGCTTTACTGGCCTTTATAGCTCTACTTTCATTCCAGACTTTCAGAAATAAGGATCTCTCCTTTTATCTCTGCCAGGTTCTGGGAACCGGAAAAGCAAATGGACAGGCTTTATGACGGCGCAGTGGTTAGCATAATGTCATTAGGCTGCCAGCAATTACTGATCAGAGTTGAATTCCTGCTGCTGTTACAAGGAGTTGTATGTTCTCCCTGTGACCGTGTGGGTTTCCTCCAGGAACCCCGGTGTCCTCCCACAGTTCAAAGATGTACAGTTAGGGTTAATGAGCATGCTATATTGGTGCTGGAAGTGTGACGACACTTGCAGGCTGCCCCCAGTACAATGCTCACCGATTTGAGTTGAGGCAAACAGCACACTTCACTGTATGTATCGGTGTACCTGTGACAAATAAAGCTCAGCTGTATCTCCAACCAAAGCCACTAACCTTTCTCATTCCTCCCAGGGTCAGGTCTCGTGAACGGATGGAAGGCAGGCGGCCTGGTGTGACGGTGGCTGAATTCCGGCGGCCCGGCAGGCCCCTGCCCACCGTAATGGCGGGTCTGATCCCACTGGGGTTGCCAGCATCTCCGCTGGGGCCCCTGTCAGACATCGTAGCTTGCTACTCTGTGGAATAGAACAAGTAGTTTCAAACAACTACGTATATAGAGAGACATTTTAGCCATGACTTTACAAAGGCTCTTCCCCACCAAGTCAACCAAGCAGCACAGTCTATGCAAAGCCTAGAGCCCGAGTTGTCTGGCACGGTAGCGAGGCAGTTAGCATAATGCTTTTCAGTGGCAGCGATCATCGATCGGGGTTAAACTCCCACCACTGTCTGAAAGCTGTTTGTATGGTCTCCCTGTGAGTTTCCTTTCGGTACTCTGGTTTTCTTCCATATTCCATGGACGTCCAGGTTAGGGTTAGTGAGCAGTGGGCATACTACGTTGGCACCGGAAACATGGCGACACTTGCAGGCTGCCTCCAGCACACCCTTGGACAGTGTTGGTTGATGCAAATGATGCAATTCATAAATAAAGTGAATCTAATCTAAATCTAAAAGAACTACACATCCACAGCAGTTTTAGCATTTCAGATTCAGAATCAAGTTTAATAACACTGGCATATATCATGAAATTTATTAACTTTTTACAAAAAAAAAGGAACTAAAAAGTAGTGAGGTCGCGTTCCATGGGTCCAATATCTAATCAGAATTCGGATGGCAGAGGGGAAGAAGCTGTTCCTGAATCATTGAGTGTGTGCCTTCAGGCTCCTGTACCTCCTTCCTGATGGTGGCAATGAGAAGAGGGAATGTTGTGGGTGGTGGAGGTCCTTAATGATGGATGCTGCCAAAATCAGCTCTCCTTAAAAAGCCAGGAAATTTCCAGGGATAAAATAGCACAGTTCTGCTTTCCCATAATTCCAGGGACCCAGGTTGTCTGTGAAGAGGTTGCATCTTCACTCCATGGGGGAAAGGAGGAACACAAACCAAACATCGGCAAATGGGACTTGCTTAAGTGTATTCCTCCCACATCTCAAATATTTACTTCTAATGATCCCTTATTGGAAGTTAATGGCAAAAGAGAATCAAAGGGGAGTTGCTGGGCAGGTACAGCATGTGAGAAAGCCACAAGGATACAGGGAGATAACGAGACAGGGATGGAACTAATGGGATAGATACCAGAATGGATCCAATGGGCCAAATGGCCTGCTCCTGCAATGGGACAGAAAGAGATTTTTAAAGATTAGCTTTCACCTCAAACCACTTTCCAGTTCCAGGACTGTAGCCTTGTTGTTAATAGCACTTCCAAATGTGTAATTTGTATCAAATCAAATCAGCGAGGATTGTGCTGGGGGATGCGCGCAAGTATTGCCATACTTCCAGCACAAACATAGCACTGCCATAACTTACTAACTCTAACCATACATCTTCGGAATAATAGGGAGTAACTGGAACGCCTGAAGGAACCTTCACATGGTCACAGGGAGAACATACAAACTCCATACAAGGAATTGAAACCAAATCGATGATTGGTGACGCAGTAATAGCGTTATGCTAACAGCTACACTGCCATGAATGAGATTCAAACCTGGTTCTCCAGTATTCTCCTCTCTGAGGTCCACAATCAGTTCCTTTATGGGACAATTATCATAATTTATGAATTTGGAGATCAAGAGAGTACATTGTATAGAGGATGTAGGAGTATGCTAAGAGAGCAAAGTGGAGCCATGGCAGATAAAACAAAGGAGAATGGTGAAAAATAATTCTATAAATATATTAAGAATAAAAAGGTAAGTAGGGTAGGAAGAGAGTAGGTCTCCTTTAAGAATCACAGCAGAGCCATGGGAAATTATTGGGGTCTTAAATGAATCCTTCCTCCAAGAGGACCACAGCCTTGTCCTTGGGTTTAGAGGCTTGCGTGCCTCAATGACCCAGAGCTGTGTGGCTGGAGTCAGCACCTTGTGCTTTGGCTCTTGGTAGGGTCACCCATGTCAGTCAGGTAAAAGGGTAGAGGCCATACTAAAAGCAGTTCAGTGGTGCTCCGCGTTCAGCTCAGGGCTAACAACCCTGACCGGTAAAACATTTTTACGGAAGCAGCAATAAAGAATCCTCCTACATCTGAGTGTGGTTCTATTCCTGAGTCTCCACCCGCGACTTACATCGCTGACAGTGGTGAAAACCGAGAGGAAGCCTTCAGCACTGTCGGAGATGGAGCAGGCTCTTCATTGCTGCCCTAAAGACTAGCAGCACAATGGGCAGTCCAATCGAAAAATAAATCAATACTTGTTATTACTGCTTATGAAGAAGGGCATGGGAAGTACTGAGTTCCAGGGAGGGAACAGTGATATGCTAAGGCTACTGCAAAACAATCTCACTTCCTATCAACATCACAAAGATAGAGGCTTTGAAATGAATGAATTTGGATAAATCGATGGGGCCGGACCAGGTGCAAACTAACATGTTATTGGTTAACAAAGGAAGAGATTCTGAATCAGAATCAGGCTTATAATCACTCAGACATGAAGTGAAATTTGCTTTGCAGCAGCAGTACAGGTTGTTTGATACGTGCCCATTCTTATGATGTGAACTGTCATGGTCTTTCCGTGACCATGATTATTCTTCGCAATTTTTTCTACAGAAGTGATTTGCCATTGCCTTCTTCTGGTCAGTGTCTTTACAAGACGGGTGACCCCAGCCATTATCAATACTCTTCAGAGATTGTCTGCCTGGCGTCAGTGGTCACATAACCAGGACTCAAGATATGCACCAGCTGCTCATACGACCATCCACCACCTGCTCCCATGGCTTCACATGACCCTGACTGGGGGGCTAAGCAGGTGCTACACCTTGCCCAAGGGTGACCTGCAGGCTAACAGAGGGAAGGAGCACCTTACACCTCCTTTGGTAGAGACGCATCTCCACCCCACCATTCAAAGCAGTACAGTGCAAGGACCTAAAAATCTATAAACGACAAAAAAAAAGTTTTTAAAAACGAGGCAGTGTTTATAGACTGTTCATAAATCTCATGGCAGAGGGGACGAGGTTGTTCCTCAATCATTCAGTATGCATCGTCAGACTCCCGTACCTCCTCCGATGGTAGTAATGAGGAAAGGCATGTCCTGGAGAGTGAGGGCCCTTAATGATGCCTCCTTGTTGAGGCACTGCCTCTTGAAGGTGCCTCAATGGTGTGGAAGATTATGCTCGTGATGGAGCCGGCTGAGTCTCGAACACACCGTGGCCTCTTGCATTCCTGTGCTTTGGCGTCTCCACACCAGGCTGTGATGAACGCTACAATGCCAGAATCACCCATATCATCTCTAGAAGCTTGTATGTTGCTCTGGTGACATACCAGTGAAACTCCTAATGAAATATAGCCACTGGTCGCCTTCCTTGTGATTGCAAAAATATGTAGAGGCCAGGATAGATCCTCTGAGATGTCGATGCCAGGAACTTGAAGCTGCTCACACTTTCACACTTCTTATTGACGATTAGTGTAGTGTATGTTCTCCAAACTTCTCCTTCCTGAAGTCAAGGCAATTCCCTGGTCTTGAGCGCAAGGTTGTTGTTGTTGTGACATCTCTCAACCAGCTGATCTATTTTATCTCACTCCTCTATGCCTTCTCATTCTACCATCAATGTTGGTTTCATCAGCAAAGTTATAGCGGGTATTTGAGTTGTGTTTAGCCACACAGACATGAGGGTAGACAGAGCAGAACAGTGCGCTAAGCACAAATGTGTAAGGTGCATAGGGAATAGTCGGGGAACAAGGAGATCCTTGCAGAAATGCTTGTCTCTCGGTTAGCCACAGGTGAAGTACTAAAAGGCAAGAGGAATGCTAATGTTGTACCTTTAAGGCAGTGGGGATACACCAAGAATGAGAGTCGTACATTAGTAGAAAAGTTATTGGCAGTGAATGTGGGGGACAAGACTTATTGCTATTTTGAAAGATTCTGAGCGGGGCTTTGTGTGAGAGAAAATGCTATGGGGGGAATGTTGGAGAATGCAGCCGAGAAGGAAAATAAATCAGCCATAATCGTTTGGTGAAACAGAACAACGGGAAGAATTATCTAATTCTGCGCCTCTGTCTTATGATCCATATCGGTGGCGTGTTTAGTAAGTTTCCTGAAATCAAAATTGATAGGTCGGGAGCTGAGGGGCATGGTGGGCAGAGTGAGGGTGAGAAGCCGGGGGGGGGGGTGGGGGGGATACCAGACGGGGGAGCTGGGAGGAGGGAGGAGAGACGATGAGCCGGGGGTGGGGGGAGGGAACTGGCGAGTAGAGGGGGGACGGGGGGGGAGGGGCGAGGAGCCGGGGGTGGACTGGGGGGGGGAGGGGCGACGAGCTGGGGGGAGGGGGAGGGGCGAGAATGGGGTGGGGGAAGGTGATGAGGATGGAGTTGGGAGAAACGGGGTGGGGGGGGCTTTGAGGGTGAGAAGCCAAATCACGCGGTACCCGAGGCACCCACAGCATTAGGCCTCAGTTACCTGCGCACACACACGTGTTGATTCCCTGTCCCGCTGTGCCGCTCTCGCTCTCTCTTCTTCTCCCTCTCCTCAGACTCTTACACACTGCAGAATTCCCGCCTCCCCTTCCAGACCCCTCAGTCTCTCCAGTCACACCGATCACTGCCGGCTCCTCTCCACAACCATCTTACTGCGGGGCAAATTGCTACCTCCCTACAAGTGAGCATGCGCGACAGACCAGTCAGCATTGCCCCGCACTGACATGGCGCTGAAAGTGGAGCGGAGGTAGTGAAGAAATTGCAAACACGAGAAAATCTGCAGATGCTGGAAATCCAAGCAATACATACAGGACGAGGGGTTTCGGCCGGAAACACCGACTATATTCTTTTCCTAAATCCTGTCTGCTCTCTGAGTTCCTCCAGCATTTTGTGCGTATCGTTAGTGAAGAAATTGTTAACGTTTAATCTGGCCTCCTGATGCCTTCCACAAATTTGGCTCCATATCCCTTTGAATCTTCTTCTTGTGTTGTTTTATGGCGGTTGGCAAACCAGCTTTTAGGTGCATTACCGCCACCTGCTAGACTGGAGTGTGGATCGTTGGATAAACAGGAGAAGGGAAAAGAATTGCATTCCCTGTATTCAATATAATAAACCTGAGTCTTTCTCCCTTTGAAACAAATGTAGATCCTTCTTTTAATAGATTAGTTATAATTGATTAGTTATAAATTAATTAGTTATAAATCACGTCCCAAACACAACAGATTAGGTGTAAAATTAGATGTAATCAAATAGGAAATTCATCAAGAGCCTCTTCATTTGTCAATTTAAAAATGCAAATCCGAGGAAATCTGCAGATGCTAGAATTTCAAGCAACACACATAAAAATTGCTGGTGAACGCAGCAGGCCAGACAGCATCTATAGGAAGAGGTACAGTCGACGTTTCGTGCCGAGACCCTTCATCAGGACTAACTGAAAGAAGAGATAGTAAGAGATTTGAAAGTGGGAGGGGGAGGAGGGTGATCTGAAATGATAGGAGAAGACAGGAGGGGGAGGGATGGAGCCAAGAGCTGGAAAGTTGATTGGCAAAAAGGACATGAGAGGATCATGGGACAGGAGGCCCAGGGAGAAAGAAAGGGGAAGGGGGGAAGCCCAGAGAATGGGCAAGGAGTATAGTGAGAGGGACAGAGGGAGAAAAAGGAGAGAGAAAAAAAAAATAATAATAATAAATAAATAACTGATGGGGTACGAAGGGGAGGTGGGGCATTAACGGAAGTTAGAGAAGTCAATGTTCATTTGTCAATATTGATTTTTTTTTTGCTTAGCTGCCCTTCTGTAGAAAAATGTGCCAAGAACAATCATGGTGATGGAAAGACCGTGACCGTCCTCGTCATTCAACACGACACATAATGATGATGATGAGGTCTCTCAGAGTGATGTAAATTTTAAAAATATACTTTATTCATAGAAATATATTGAATTTCTTGTATACAATCAGTCAACATGTTTCCTTACATTCATCGTGGCATCCAACCAGGAGTACGGTGGTCTGAATCAGTTATGATGTCTCCTAAGGGACATTCTATTAATGGGTCGCCAGGTGACTGTAGAGGCCTACTAGGGGTCCACATAGCTGAGGTGTTAGGGTGAAATCCCCTAATAGAGAATGCTGGTGTGCAACTTTACTTAACATGGTGAGGCTAATGCCCCGGGGCAGATCGGGGTCAGGGGTCAGGGTCCAGTGGATTTTTTCACTGGGGACTTTTCTCTGTTGCAGCCCTCCTCCGCCTTCACTGCGACAGTGATGTGCCATCAAATCCCGCTGTCTCCACCACTGAGGTCTTGGTTGGATCAATCCTAGTCTGGATCCCCCCACCCCCACACCTTAACCTTACTACTACAAGTGACATCTACCAGGAGGCAGCATCATTCTCAGGGTCTCAGGGACTTGGAAGCCTCTCCACCATGTCAAGGCGACAAACCCTGGAGAAGCATCCAGCTAGTACATCCTATTTACAATACATCAGCACAGCTCAAGTTCTCTCTTGAAGCAATACACGCATGAAGTATCTGGGAGTCTGTTGCACAGAACACAGACCCTCAGTCCAATGACTATAAGACATAGGAGCAGAATTAGGCCATTTGGCCCTTTGAGGTTCCTCCGCCATTTCATCATGGTTGATCCATTTTTTCCTCTCAGCCCCAGTCTCCTGCCTTCTTCCTGTATCCCTTCATGTCCTGACCAATCAAGGATCTATCAACCTCTGCCTTAAATATACCCAATGACTTGGTCTCCACAGCTGCATGTGGCAACAAATTCACAGATTCACCACTCTTTGGCTAAAGAAATTCCTCCTAATCTCCGTCCTTAAAGGATGCCCCTCTATTCTGAGGCTGGGTCCTCTGGTCTTAGACTCTCCCACCATAGGAAACATCTGCTCCAGGTTCACTTCCTCCTGACAGTCACCCAGTTTCCAGATTCCTGCAATCTAGGGGTGACTACCCCCCTGCAGCCCCTGTCTATCACCTCCTCATTCTCCCGTATGAGTCCAAAGTCATCAAGCTGCAGCTCCAGGTTCTTAGTAAGTTCTCCCAGGAGCTGCACCTCAGTGCACCTGGTGCAGATGTGTTTATCTGGGAGACAAGAAGCCTCCCAGACTTCCCACATTCAAACACAGCCCCCGGAGGAATTTTCATCAATCTACCATGCACTAACAGATGAGGAATGAACAAGTAAACAGAGAGAGTAACTTACAAGACAACCTACCTCACCCAAACCTGATCTCGCCTAAGCCTGATGAGTCAAAGCCACTCTAAACACAAGCACACTGTAGATAAATGGCCAGTCCACTTGCACTTGAATTATTCCTGTTGGCCCTTTTTAATGTATCCCCCTTGCCTCAAATCAGAAAAACTGCCATGAAGCTTTGAACTCTCGACTGCTACCCTGATTAAAAAGTAATTCTTTTCATGCAGCCCTGGTGAGGATTGTCCAACTCAGGACTAGTGATGCCAGAACCTTAGGGCCTCATTGAGACTAAGATGTCAGGGGGCCATCTGTAACACAAGAGATTCTGCAGATGCTGGAAATCCAGGGCAACACAAACAAAATGCTGGAGGAACTCAGCAAATCAGGCAGCATCTGTGGAGAGAGAAACAGTTAATGTTTCAGCTGGTTTCCTCTTCCTCAGAAGAGCCACCAAGCATTAAACAGAAGAGATTCTGCAGGTTCAGGAAATCCAGGGCAACACACACAAAATGCTGGAGGAACTCAGCAGGTCAGGCAGCATCTACAGAGGGAATAAACAGTCAACATTTTGTAGTGGGACTGGAAAAGAAAGGGGAAGTGCTACATCTGCCTCTGCACCTCCTCTCTCATCACCAGTCAGGGCCAGGTCCTAAGATGAAGACAGGTGCAAAAGATGCCAGTAGCAAGTCTGATCCTCGCATCTTAGACTGTAGTCCTTTCCCACAGAGGCTTTGCAGTGGATGCACCGAGCTACAATATCTAGTACTGTATTAAAGTAGGCATTAAGCATGAACGGGAAGGGGGGCCTGCAGACTCTTCAAACCTGTTCCTGTGTAGAAAGTAAAGATAAATATTAAAGATTAGCTTTATTTGTAACATGTACATTGAATACAAAGGGAAATGTGTCATTTGCATCAACGACTAACACAGTCCAAGGATGTGCTGGGGGTTGCCCGTAAGTGTCGCCTTGCTTCTGTCATCAACACGGAATGCCCACAATTTACTAAGCCGAACCTGTTCATCTTTGGAATGTGGAAGGAAACTCATGTGGTCACAGGGAGAACGTACAAACACCTTACTGACAGCAGCAGAATTCAACCTCAATTGTTGGCGCTGTAAAGCTTTAGACAAGCTGTTATGCTAACCGTGCCTCTTTACCTTAAAAAGTACTTTGGAAGGTATCCAGAGCACCTTAAAGATAGTTTTCTTCTGTAGCTTGCTTTTGCAGTGACTGCAGTTCTGAATGAGATTCTTTAAGTAAGGTAGTCTCTTAGAGTTTTGCAATATTAGCAAGATTGCACACATGTGCTCACAACATAATGCATTAGCAGTTGGTTAGGACACAGTTCTCTGAACAAAAGCTTGGATCTTATAGAAATTTTGCATAGCTTCAGAAAACATCAACACACCTTACACCCAATGAATCATTTTACCCTTGTTCCTTTTGTCATAATGTTAGGAACCATGGAAAGAAACCCATGCACAGCCTACTCGCATAATCGACAAGTTCAAGTTCAAATTTATTGTCATCTGACTGCACATAATATGGTAGTGGTTGTCCATTGTGTCTGACGATGACAGGAAACCTGTGTGGGAGAGTTTTTAAAGTGGAAAAGCCATTGTAGTGGAGCAGTTCTTCTCTCTCAACCTTGGAAGTCCGTGTCCAGTGGTACGAACAAGCGTCACAAACTGGGGTCTTCCTTGGTGCAGTGGATGACCGTGACTCCTCCTGTGTCTTGTCATGTCCTTTGCTCTCCATGGAGCGTTGCAGTATGGTCTTCCTGGCCGTTGGATCTCACTGTAGATCTCATCTGTCCAGTCTGTTGCAACTGACTTTGCACGCTAGGACAGGCATGTCCCTATCTCACCAGGGGATGAAGCCTTCAGCTCCCCACACCTGGTATAGCCCGCTTGTCGGAGCGGTGTAGCAGGGTGTGGCCTCTGTTGCATGCAAACGGCTACTTGGAGCCGCAAATGAGAGCTGAATGTCCGGTGAGGGCCAAATGTGAGCAAGTTGCCCCAGAATAGTCATGACAAGCCCCTTCACCAGAGGTGCTACACGTCCCCCCCCCCCCCCGTATATACAACCATACAACTAAATGAAACGACGTTCCTCTGGATCACAGTGCACCTACAAAACAGATATCACTCACAACACATAAACCAAAAATATTACCATAATTAAGTTAATAAAATATAATTCAAAATGCATGTAGTGTGCAGTACAGGTAAACATTAAACAACATGATAATGTTCAAGCAGCTTGTGTAACTAACATTGATTGGAAAATCAATATTGCAGTATAAATTATATCAATAATTAAACCTGTCTGCTTAAATTAGGTGTATAAAATCTTCTGTAATCATCTGAACAAACAGGATTAAACCCGTGGACACTCTCAATGGTCACTTTATTAGCTACAGGAGGTGCCTAATAATGTGGCCATTGAGTGCATACCTCACATAATTTTATATGTTTTACATACTTCGTTATTCTCCAGTGCTCTAGGGAAAAAAATGCATATTTGCCCATCCTCTTTTTTAATATCTAATACAGTTTAATCCAGGTAACATTCTGGTGAACTTAATCTGCACCCTTTCCAAAGCCTCCACGTCCTTCCTATGATGTGGTGACCAGAGCTGAACACATCACTCCAATGCAGTTTTATAAGATACAACGTGACATCCCAACTTTTATACTCAATGCCCTGACATGCTTTTTTTTTACCTCTTCCCACCTTTACCATTGTCCGTCTCTTCCATTTAAGACTGCCTTGATAGGAAGGCGACAGTAACTAAGTAACCCTGCGATAAACAGTGGTGGGCAGATGAGCATCTCTGAGCACACAACATATCGAGACTGAGGTAGACAGGCTACAGCAGCAGAAGACCAAGAACTACAGGAGGTACCTAATAAATTGGCCACTGAGTGCATCAGGCGTCTGCCGTGGTGTGTTGGTCAAGGTGTGACATTCCAAAACAGATCAACAGAATTTAACAATTATAAAGAGTAGAGAATTATATAAGAGTGCAATCTCATACACTTTAAAATTTCTAGATTAGATCTACAAAAAGCAGCCACATAATTTATCTCTGTCTGTAGTGTTGTTATTGTCCAATTCAATATTACTCCTCGCTATCACTATTTGGATCGCCTTATAATTGTATCTATCAGTGAGACTGTTTGCTCAGTGTGGCAATGCTTCCAATGGCTCCCACAATCTGTCTTCCGTTGGTAATTTTCTTGTAATACATCCTCTTAATCATTGGACTATTTGCTAAGTATTTCCCTTTTACTCAATGCCTCACACAGTCCATAAATCAGGAGTTCCTGGGCCAAGGCACAGCTTGATTTCAGCTCCATTCAGCAGCTCAGATGCACTGCTCACTAACAGTCCAGGTCACAGGACAGGGGCAAGGAGAAAGATCTTCAGCGGGGGCAACTTTTAGCAGAAGCATGAAAGATTTAAGGATTAAAGATTCCGTTTATTTGTCACACGTACATCAAAACATACATTGAAATGTGTCGTTTTGCATCAATGATCAACACAGCCCAAGTATGTGCTGGGGGCAGCCTGCAAGGGTCGCCATCTTCCGGTGCCAATGTAGCATAAGAACATTAGAAATAGGAGCAGGAGTCGGCCATCTGGCCCGTCGAGCCTGCTCCACTATTCAATAAGATCATGGCTGATCTGGCCATGGACTCATCTCCACCTACCTGCCTTTTCCCCTGAACCCTTAATTCCCCTACTATGCAAAAATCTATCCAACCTTGTCTTAAATATATTTACTGAGGTAGCCTCCACTGCTTCACTGGGCAGAGAATTCCACAGATTCACCACTCTCTGGGAAAAGCAGTTCCTCCTCATCTCCGTCCTAAATCTACTCCCCTGAATCTTGAGGCAATGTCCCACAGCTTACTAACCCGACCTGAAAGTCTTTGGAATGTGGCACAATGACTTATAATTGAAATTTAGCCACTTTCACTATTTTTATTTATTTATTTGGAGATACAGCTCAGTAACAGGCCCTTCCAGCCCAATGCAGCCGTGCTGCCCGATTACACCCTTGTGACCAATAGGGACGAGAAATTGAGAGTGAGCTTCCTATCATTGCCAGGGCTTTACGGCGTCCATTGTGGTGTCCAGTGAACTGCCCTTCTCTCTATCGATTATATTTAGCTACATACCTCAATATACTAAAATTGACCTCACATTCAATGGTTCAATTCCTGTCGCTGTCTGTAAGGAGCTTTTGCCCACTGCATGGGACTCCTCTAGCTGGTCCTGTTTCCTTTCAGATTCGAAACACGTACAGGTTGGGGTTACTGAGTTGTGGGCATGCCATGTGGGTTGGTGAGTTGTGGGCATGCTACGTGGGTTGGTGAGTTGTGGGCATGCTACGTGGGTTAGTGAGTTGTGGGCATGCTACGTGGGTTACTGAGTTGTGGGCATGCTACGTGGGTTAGTGAGTTGTGGGCATGCTACGTGGGTTAGTGAGTTGTGGGCATGCTACGTGGGTTACTGAGTTGTGGGCATGCTATGTGGGTTAGTGAGTTGTGGGCATGCTATGTGGGTTGGTGAGTTGTGGGCATGCTACATGGGTTGGTGAGTTGTGGGCATGCTACGTGGGTTAGTGAGTTGTGGGCATGCTACGTGGGTTAGTGAGTTGTGGGCATGCTACGTGGGTTGGTGAGTTGTGGGCATGCTACGTGGGTTACTGAGTTGTGGGCATGCTACGTGGGTTACTGAGTTGTGGGCATGCTACGTGGGTTAGTGAGTTGTGGGCATGCTATGTGGGTTACTGAGTTGTGGGCATGCTACGTGGGTTAGTGAGTTGTGGGCATGCTACGTGGGTTAGTGAGTTGTGGGCATGCTACGTGGGTTAGTGAGTTGTGGGCATGCTACATGGGTTGGTGAGTTGTGGGCATGCTACGTGGGTTACTGAGTTGTGGGCATGCTACGTGGGTTAGTGAGTTGTGGGCATGCTACGTGGGTTAGTGAGTTGTGGGCATGCTATGTGGGTTACTGAGTTGTGGGCATGCTACGTGGGTTAGTGAGTTGTGGGCATGCTACGTGGGTTAGTGAGTTGTGGGCATGCTACATGGGTTGGTGAATTGTGGGCATGCTACGTGGGTTAGTGAGTTGTGGGCATGCTATGTGGGTTGGTGAGTTGTGGGCATGCTACATGAGTTGGTGAGTTGTGGGCATGCTATGTGGGTTGGTGAGTTGTGGGCATGCTACGTGGGTTAGTGAGTTGTGGGCATGCTACGTGGGTTAGTGATTTGTGGGCATGCTACGTGGGTTACTGAGTTGTGGGCATGCTACGTGGGTTAGTGAGTTGTGGGCATGCTATGTGGGTTGGTGAGTTGTGGGCATGCTACATGGGTTGGTGAGTTGTGGGCATGCTACGTGGGTTAGTGAGTTGTGGGCATGCTATGTGGGTTACTGAGTTGTGGGCATGCTACGTGGGTTAGTGAGTTGTGGGCATGCTACGTGGGTTAGTGAGTTGTGGGCATGCTACGGGGGTTGGTGAGTTGTGGGCATGCTATGTGGGCACCAGAAGCATGGCAGCACTTGCCCCCAGCACATCCTCGGGTAGTTTTGGTTATTAACATAAATGACACATTTCACTGTATGTTTCGATATACACAAGACAAATAAAAGCTAATCTTCAATCTTTATCCGTCACTGGAAATGTTCAGTGAGAAGAATCGCATCTCCAGAAATCAGTGGTCACATAACCAGGACTTGTGATCTGCACTGGCTGCTCATACGACCATCCACCACCTGCTCCCATGGCTTTACATGACCCTGATCGGGGGCTAAGCAGGTGCTACACCTTGCCCGAGGGTGACCTGCAGGCTAGCGGAGGGAAGGAACGCCTTACACCTCCTTTGGTAGAGATGTATCTCCACCCCACCACCCATAAGATTATTATAAATGTCAACAATAAATATTACAAAATAAAAGGACTAACAATGTAATATTCATGGGCCGCTCAGAAACCTGATGGCGGATGGGCAAGAGCTGTTTCGGAATCACTGAGTGTGTGTGGGTCTTCAGGCTCCCGTACCTCATCCCTGATGAGAAGAGGGCATGTCCCAGGTGCCAAGTGTCCTTCGTGATGAATGTCCAGGCAGCAGCACTTGAAGATGTTCATTGCCACCTCTACATTAGGCTGCGATGCACTCCACTGTACATCTATTGAAGTTTATAATAAATTTATTATAATGTATACTGTACATATACAAGACTGCTCCATCCACGCAGAATAATGGTAGCACACAGACCCAGAACAACTAACAGAACACTCGTCTCCAGACCCAAAGATCCAACAGCCCACAAATGTAATATCCATATCCGATGTGGGGGCTGCCCCAAACGCTCTGTAGGATAGATGGAAAGAAAACTATCCATGAGCCTGCATGAACATCAGCTCACTGTAAAGAAACACGATCCTCTGTCCTTATCTCAGGACATGAAGACCAAGAAGGACTCAAGTTCGTCAGGGAAATAGTGCTCGCATATGTCGTGAAATATGTTAACTTTATGACAGCAGTACAATGAAATACATGGTTAATACATATAGAGAACAAACTGAATTACAGTATGTAGACGTCTATTAAATAGTTAGGTTGATATAAGTAGTGCAAAAATAAACAGAAATAAAAAGTAGTGAGGTAGTGATCATGGGTTCAGTGTCCATTCAGAAATTGGATGGCGAAGGGGAAGAAGCTGTTCCTGAATTGCTGTGTGTGTCTACAGGTTTCTGTACCTCCTTCCCGACGGCAACAATGAGAAGAGGGCATATCCTGGGTGGTGGGGGTCCTTAATGATGGATGCCACCTTCCTAAGGCACCGCTCCTCGAAGATGTCCTGGATACTGGGGCAGCAGACTGAGGGGAGCAGACACCAACAGAATCAACAAACTCATTCGTAAGGCCAGTGATGTTGTGGGGATGGAACTGGACTCTCTCACCGTGGTGTCTGAAAAGAGGATGCTGTCTAAGTTGCATGCCATCTTGGTCAGTGTCTCCCATCCACTACATAATGTACTGGTTGGGCACAGGAGTACATTCAGCCAGAGACTCATTCCACTGAGATGCAACACAGAGCGTCATAGGAAGTCATTCCTGCCTGTGGCCATCAAACTTTACAACTCCTCCCTTGGAGAGTCAGACACCTTGACCCTGTAAGCTGGTCCTAGACTTATTTCATAATTTACTGGCATAATTTACATATTACTAATTTATGGTTCTATTACTATTTATTATTTATGGAGCAACTGTAATGAAAACCAATTTCCCCCGGGTTTAATAAAGTATGACTGTGACTATGACTATACTATGGGGCTGGTACCATGACGGAGCTGACTAATTTTACAAGTTTCTGCAACTAACTTCTATCTTGTACAGAAGCACATCCCCCCAATACCAGATGGTGATGCAGCCAGTCAGAATGCTACCAACGGTACATTTGTAGAAGTTCACGAGTATTTTAGTTGACAAACAAATGCTCCTCTATCTCCTAATGAAACATAGCCGCTGTCTTGCCTTCTTTATAGCTACATCGATATGTTGCCTCGGGGTTAGATCCTCAGAGATATTGACACCCAGGACCTTGAAGTTGTTCACTCTCTCCACTCCTGATCCCTCTGTGAAGGTTGGTGTGTATCCTTGTCTTACTCTTTCTGGAGTCCACGATCGGCTCTTGGTCTTGCTGACCTGAGTGCGAGGTTGTTGCTGCGATACCGCTCCACTGACTGGTATATCTCGCTCATGCACATCCTTTCGTCGCCATTTGAAATTCTGCCAACAATGCTTGTATCATCAGCAAATTTATAGATGACATTTGAGCTGTGTCTAGCCACACAGTCATGTAAGCACCTGATTCTGATTCTGAAATCCTGGCAGAAGCACAAAACAAGAGATCTTGAGAATTCTTAGAAGCTTGGTTCTCAACGGACAAGCGTGTTGAACAGGGCGCGATTTGTGAACCCGTGGTTTTTCGGGGCTGGGGCCGGGGTGAGAACTGCGGACACTAGCGCTCGCAACCACCGATAACCGGGGACATGACCCCGGTTGGCCGGGACCCAGCGGAGACTGGCGGCCAGCACGACAGCTGACCAAACTGAACAACCAGCCGGTCCAATATAAACGCGATCACTCAGCAGAAACGACGCTCAATGGCGCACTGATAAAGCAGTGTCGACTGGGTGGAAACGTTTTTAACCTAACCTCCAGGCTCAGCGAACAACCAGATTATAATACCGTACTCTAGCTTTACATACATTTAAAAATAAATAAAACTTAAAATAATATAAATCATGCTACGCAGGTTGACTCTGTGATTACGAAAGCATACGGTGCTTTAGCCTTAATCGTGGGATTTAGGAGCCGAGAGGTAATGTTGCAGCTACACAGGACCCTGGTCAGACCACACTTGGAGTACTGTGCTCAGTTCTGGTCGCCTCACTACAGGAAGAATGTGGAAACTATAAAAAGGGTGCAGAGGAGATTTACAAGGATGTTGCCTGGATTGGGGAGCATGCCTTATGAGAATAGGTTGAGTGAACTCAGCCTTTTCTCCTTGGAGCGACGGAGGATGAGAGGTGACTTGATAGAGGTGTATAAGATGACGAGAGACATTGATCCCCGTGGATAGCCAGAGGCTTTTTCCCAGGGCTGAAATGGCTAGCATGAGAGGGCATAGTTTTAAGGTGCTTGGAAGTAGTTACAGAGGAGATGTCATAGTCATAGTCATAGTCATACTTTATTGACCCCGGGGGAAATTGGTTTTCGTTACAGTTGCACCATAAATAATAAATAGTAATAGAACCATAAATAGTTAAATAGTAATATGTAATTTATGCCAGTAAATTATGAAAGAAGTCCAGGACCAGCCTGTTGGCTCAGGATGTCTGACCCTCCAAGGGAGGAGTTGTAAAGTTTGATGGCCACAGGCAGGAATGACTTCCTATGACGCTCTGTGTTGCATCTCGGTGGAATGAGTCTCTGGCTGAATGTACTCCTGTGCCCACCCAGTACATTATGTAGTGGATGGGAGACATTGACCAAGATGGCATGCAACTTAGACAGCATCCTCTTTACAGACACCACCGTCAGAGAGTCCAGTTCCATCCCCACAACATCACTGGCCTTACGAATGAGTTTGTTGATTCTGTTGGTGTCTGCTACCCTCAGCCTGCCGCCCCAGCACACAACAGCAAACATGATCGCACTGGCCACCACAGACTCGGAGAACATCCTCAGCATCGGGGGGAAGGGGTCATGTCAGGGGTCCGTTTTTTACGCAGAGGGTGATGAGTGTGTGGAATGGGCTGCCGGCAACGGTGGTGGAGGTGGATACGATAGGGTCTTTTAAGAGACTCCTGGATGGCTACATGGAGCTTAGAAAAATAGAGGGCTATGGGTAAAGCGTAGGTAGATCTAAGGTAGGGACATGTTCGGCACAGCTTTGTGGGCCGAAGGGCCTGTATTGTGCTGTACGTTTTCTATGTTTCTATTTGATCTATTAGCATTCCACTCACTACAACAGCTTGTAGTCTTCACCCTTCAGTGACAAGATGGGTCACGGCTCTTCCTACATGGAAGCTGAACCGTCTTATACACTGCTAAGCGATTCACGTCAGGAAGATTTATTAACTATAGAAAGCTGCGGAATCAGCTGCTTGCTGCCCAATGACCCCCCCCCCCCGCCCCCCGGGATGGGGATGGGGCTCGGCTACTGCACGGGATCGAAGTAAGCTGCTGAGAGTTGCTAAATTAGTCAGTATCCAGGACATCTTCAAGGAGCGATGTCTCACAAAAGGCAGCGTCCATCATTAAGGGCCCCCATCACCCTGGTCATGCCTTGTTCTCATCGCTAGCATCAGGAAGGAGGCACACACTCAAAGATTGCCATCCGATTTCTTACGGACACTGAACCCATGAACATTACCTCACTACTTTTATTTCCATTTTTGCACTACTTATTTAATTTAACTAATATATATATTAGTTTATGTTTTTCTATTATTATGTATTGCATTGTACTGCTGCCACAAAGACACCAAATTTCATAGCATATGCCGGTGATATTAAACCTGATCCTGAATCCGTGCGTACACTTCCCCTGCACTTCTTTCATACAACACTAGGGTGCGCCCTATTCCAGTAGCTGACAGTCTACAGTTGGACTATCTCTTCGGCTTTTTGGGCAGATATAGTGTGTTCATTCATTCGAAATGTGTATCAAATGGATCATCATTTTGGATTAATAAACGACTAGGGAGAAATGTAACTTTGCAGAGACTTCTGTTTGTTCTAGGAAGTCGAATCTCAGGTGGCAAGGAAGAGACTTAGAGGCAGAATGCAGAAGTAAGTAGAGTTTACTTGGAAATAAATTGGACACCAAGGTGATGTCCTCATTTTCCAAACGAGGAGCAATGGAGACACAGAGGCGAGTGATATACTAGAATTGCAGAACTGCACTATATGCTACTGAGTCACATTTGGGGTAGCACGGTAGCTAGCGGTTAGCGGCAGAGACCCAGGTTCAGTTCCCAGCTATGTCTGTAAGGGGTTTGTACGTTCTCCCCATGACCGTGCCGGTTTCCTCCCACATTACAAGGACGTACGGGCTCGTAGGTTAGTTGGTCACACGGGTGTAACCGGGTGTCACAGGCTCGTTAGCCTGGAAGGGCCTGTTACCGCATTGCATCTCTGAATACATAAATAAACACAACTTCGGGTTCATCAGCATTCCTCTCTCTGCAACAGCTTGTACTCATCAGTCCTTGAAAAGATGCTCCACTGCTCTTCCTCTAAGCTAGCTGAAGCGTATTATGCACTGCTGAGCAATTCAGGTCAGGTAGACTCCCAAGTTCTATTCAGCAGTAGCTGGAAATATTAAATAATACAGGAAAGGCTAGACACATGGGTCAGGCTGAGAAAAAAACAGATTAAAATTCAGATTCATATTTATTCATCACATGCTCATCAAAACATACAGCTTGTGTTAACAACCAACACAACACAAGGATGTGCTGGGGGCCAGCCCCCAAGGTCGCTGCACATCCCAGTGTCAACTCCCAGCTTACCCACAATGCTTGGCAGAACTGCGCAAGCAACAGCAACAGAACACAACAAGCAACAGCGAAACAAGCCCCTTTCCTCCCTCCCTCTCACCCACCCACTCGGACAGTCCCCTGACCACAGGACCGGCCTCCACACTTCCAGCCTCCAGTACTCACCCACTGGACTTTGACTTGCTGAAGGACATGCAATGAGGAGAACATGAACAAATATACAGAATGAAGACCACAAGATACAGAAGCAGGACCAGCCATTCAGCCCATCGAGTCTGCTCCACTGCGTCTTCTCCCCATTACGTAATGAGCTCTTCGGGCCTGTGTGTAAGAACGTTTGGATATGGCCCAAGTACAGAGGGAAAGATGCTGAAACAGGTCGGTAGTTCACTGACTTTAATGCAAACTGTTGCGGAAATTAAAGGGAAAGAAAACAAATAAATGCTAGACAAACAGGTCCATTAACTAAACTCTCAAACTGAAAGTTAATGCCAACACCGCAGCTGGAAGCAGTAACTGAATACTAAGTGGATACTACTCCTTTATAGCGTCAAACAAAGCAGGAGTCTTCTTTCCTGGACAAGGATGAGGGCAAGCAGAGAGCGTAAATGTTGCTGTGCTTTTGGTCAAGTCTTGCCAAGGCTACAACGTGAAGAAGAGAGTTAAACACCACTGTACTGTAATGAAACTGTAATTAGCTGGAATGTGCATGCTCACAAGCACAATTGCTGAACCTGTTGCACAGCTCGCCTTTGTGGGCACATGGACCCCGCAGCAGAGTCTGTGGTTGTGACGGTGTGAGGCGCCAGAGAGTGTTGGGTTCTGTGGTTTTTATAGCACCTGAATTGGTTAATTGTTGTTTAATGAGAGTCTTTAATCGTTTAGAGTCCCTTGTGTTTTGCTCGAGCGACTTGCTCTTTGTAAAGTGCTCTCCTGGTGCTTCCTGTTTATACATGTAAAGTTTATTTGGATAGACTCAGGGATTACATGTTACTTGCACTATTTAAGCAGACGCCTGGTTAGCGCTAATTGCAAGGTCCTAATTTTGAGAAAGTTACTTCTCACAGTGTCGCTCTGCGGAGCCACTGATGTTCTGTTGGAATTCTTATAAATAAACTCTGGCTGCTGTCTCTGCATCGGAGTCTGTTTTTCCTCTGCACTTGGGTTCCAACATTGTCAGCACACATCGTAGCACATAAACCTTAATCTCATATACCAATCATGATCTCTGTCTTAAGTATATCCAATAACTTGGCCCCCACGACCCTCTGTGGCAATGAATTCCACAAATTCACCACCCTCTGCCTGGAAAAATTCTTCCTCATTTCTGTCCAAAGGGACATCTCTATATTCTGAGGCTGTGGCCTGTGATCCAAGACTTTCCCACTACAATCCTTAGGTTGTAAGTCCTTTGTTTTCATCAGGGACTCTCACCACCATAGACATGCTTTCTTCTCACTGCTGCAATCAGGAAGAAGATAAAGGAGACTCAGGACTTCCATCACCAGGTTAAGGAACAATAATTACTTCTCAACCATCAGGCACTTGAACCTAAGGGATATATGTATATGGTGACATATATGTATTTTGATAATAAATTTACTTTGAACGTTAAACGTAATATTTTTGGTGATGTGGGCTTTGCACTAAGAGGAAGATTGAAATGCCTTTCATGACTTCAAGTCATTATAATATAGAACTTTTATACTGCAGCCTCTTTGAATGTAGAAAGCAAAGTTTCATAAAAGGATGGATGTGGAAGCTTTAGGGAGGGTGCAGAGGAGATTTACCAGGATGCTGCCTGGATTAGTGAGCATGTCTTATGAGGTTGAACAAACAAGGGCTTTTCTCTTTGGAAAGAAGGAGGATGAGAGGTGACTTGATGGAGGTGTACAAGATGACGAGAGGCATAGATTGAGTGTACAGCAGAGACTTTTTCCGAGAATGGAAATGGCAACTATGAGAGGTGTTCGGAGGGAAGTGTGGGGGGGTGGATGATGTCGGAAGTAGGTTTTTACATGGAGAGTGGATGCTACATGGAATACACTGCTGGGGTGACGGTAGCAACAAATACATTAGACACATTTAAGAGACTCCCAGGTGGGCACATGGATGATAGAAACATTGAGGGTTATGTTGGTGGGAAGGGTTTGATTCATCTTTCTTATTTATTGATTGATTGATTGACTTAGATTTAGATTTAGCATGGAACAAGCTCTTCCACCCCTTCAAGCCACGTGCCCAGAAATCCCCTGATTTAATCCTAGCTTACTTACGGGACAAGTTACAATGACCAATTAACCTTCCAAATGGCACACATCAAAGTTGCTGGTGAACGCAGCAAGCCAGGCAGCATCTCTAGGAAGAGGTACAGTCGACGTTTCGGGCCGAGACCCTTCGTCAGGACTAACTGAAGGAAGAGCTAGTAAGAGATTTGAAAGTGGGAGGGGGAGGTGGAGATCCGAAATGATAGGAGAAGACAGGAGGGGGAGGGATGGAGCCAAGAGCTGGACAGGTGATTGGCAAAAGGGGATATGAGAGGATCATGGGACAGGAGGCCCAGGGAGAAGGAAAAGGGGAGGGGGGGAAAACCCAGAGGATGGGCAAGGGGTATGGTCAGAGGGACAGAGGGAGAAAAAGGAGAGAGAGAGAAAGAATGTGTGTATATAAATAAATAACGGATAGGGTACGAGGAGGAGGTGGGGCATTAGCGGAAGTTAGAGAAGTCAATGTTCATGCCATCAGGTTGGAGGCTACCCAGACGGAATATAAGGTGTTGTTCCTCCAACCTGACTGTGGCTTCATCTTTACAGTAGAGGAGGCCGTGGATAGACATATCAGAATGGGGATGGGATGTGGAATTAAAATTTGTGGCCATTGGGAGATCCTGCTTTCTCTGGCGGACAGAGCGAGAGTGTTCAGCAAAGCGATCTCCCAGTCTGTGTCGGATCTCGCCAATATATAGAAGGCCACATCGGGAGCACCGGACACAGTATCGTTCACCAGCAACTTTGATGTGTGTTGTTTGAATTTCCAGCACCTGCAGAATTCCTCGTGTAAACCTTCCAGCCGGTACATCTTTGGATTGTGGGAGGAAACCGGAGCACCCGAAGGTTTAATTTCGCTGCTATTTGTAAGGAGTTTGTACGTTCTGCCCGTGACCATGTGGGTTTCTTCTGGGTGCTTGGTTCCTCTCACATTCCCAGGGGGATTAGGCTAAGATTAGGAAGGGTTAGTAAATTGTGGGGTATGCTCTGTTAGCACTGGAAGCACGGTGACACTTGCCGGCTGCCCCCAGCACGTATCACACTGTGTTGGCCGTTGATGCATTTCACTGTATGTTCCGATGTTTCAGTGTACCTGCACATCTCTCTCTCTTCCATTAAATCTCTTTACTTACCCATATGTCTTTGGGATGGAGGGTGAAACCAGATGCCCAGAGGAAAATGAGATGCACAAGCAGACGTACAGCATCAGAGGGTAAAGATTGGACCCTTGTTTCTGGTGACCCACAAGGTCACAACACACGTACAGCATCAAAGGGTAAAGATTGGACCCTTGTCTCTGGTGACCCACAAGGTCACAACACACGTACAGCATCAAAGGGTGGCATTGGACCCTTGTCTCTGGTGCCATGAAACATAGTTTCCAGTAATGGCGTGCCACAGTAACGTTGCAGTTAGCACAATACTGTTACAGCTCGGAACATCACAGTTCATGATTTAATTCTGACACCATGTGTAAGAAGTTAGTATATCCTTCCCGTAACTGCGCGTGTTTCCTCTGGGTGCTCCGGATTCCTCACACAGTCCAAAGACGTACTGGTTAGTAGGTTAATTGGTCATTGTAAATTGTCCTGTGATTAGGCTACAGTTCCTTAAGGTTGTTATAACCAGGGTGATAGAGGGGACAAGCTCACACTACCTATTACATTCTTCCAGTGGTGTGCATCTCAAATAGCCTCTGACAATGAATCCAGCTCCTCTCCTTCACATATGACCATAAGACCATAAGATATAGGAGCAGAAGTAGACCATTCGGCCCATCAAGTCTGCTCTGCCATTCAATCATGGGCTGATCCAATTCTTCCAGTCATCCCCACTCCCATGCCTTCTCCCCATACCCTTTGATGCCCTGGCTAATCAGGAACCTATTTATCTCTGCCTTAAATGCACTCATTGACTTGGCCTCCACAGCCTCTCATGGCAACAAATTCCACAGATTCACCACCCTCTGACTAAAGTAATTTCTCCACATCTCTGTTCTAAATGGACGTCCTCCAATCCTGAAGTCATGCCTTCTTGTCCTAGAATCCTTTACCATGGGAAATAGCTTTGCCATATCTAATCCGTTCAGGCCTTTTAACATTCGGAATGTTTCTATGAGTCCCCCTCATTCTCCTGAACTCTAGGGAATACAACCCAAGAGCTGTCAGACGTTACTCATATGGTAACCCTTTCATTCCTGGAATCATTTTTGTGAATCTTCGCTGAACCCTCTCCAATATCAGTATATCCTTTCTAAAATAAGAAGGCCAAAACTGCACACAATACTCTAAGTGTGGTCTCATGAGTGCCTTATAGAGCCTCAACATCACATCCCTGCTCTTATACAGTATTCTATACCTCTAGAAATGAATGCCAACATTGTATTCACCTTCTTCACAACCAACTCAACCTGGCAGTTAACCTTCAGGGTATCCGGCACAAGGACTCCCAAGTCCCTTTGTATTTCTGCATTTTGAATTCTCTCTCCATCTAAATAATGGTCTGCCCGTTTATTTCCTCCACCTAAGTGCATGTCCATATACAAACACTTTCTAACATTGTATTTCATTTGCCACTTCTTTACCCATTCCCCTAAGCTATCTAAGTCTCTCTGCAGGTTCTCTATTTCCTCAACATTACCCACTCATCCACCTACCTTTGTATCATCTGCAAATTTAGCCACAAATCCATTAATCCAATAGTCCAAATCATTGACATTCATCGTAAAAAGCAGCAGTCCCACCACCGACCCCTGTGGAACTCCACTGGTAACCGGCAGCCAGCCAGAATAGGATCCCTTTATTCCCACTCTCTGTTTTCTGCCGATCAGCCAATGCTCCACCCACGCTAGTAACTTCCCTGTAATTCCACGGGCTCTTATCTTGCTAAGCAGCCTCCTGTGCGGCACCTTGTCAAAGGTCTTCTGAAAATCCAAGTACACCACGTCTACTGCATCTCCTTTGTCTACCCTGCTTGTAATTTCCTCAAAAAATTGCGGTAGGTTTGTCAGGCAGGATTTTCCTTTCAGGAAACAATGCTGGCTTTGACCTATCTTGTCATGTGCCTCCAGGTATTCTGTAATATCATCCCTAACAATCAAATCCAACAACTTCCCAACCACTGATATCAGGCTAACAGATCTATAGTTTCCTTTCTGCTGCCTCCCACCCTTCTTAAACAGTGGAGTAATATCTGCAATTTTCCAGTCATCCGGTACAAAGCCAGAATCTATTGATTCTTGAAAGATCATTGTTAATGCCTCGGCAATCTCTCCAGCTACTTCCTTCAGAACCCAAAGGTGTATTCCATCAGTTCCAGGAGATTTATCCATCCTGAGACCATTAAGCTTCCTGAGCACCTTCTCAGCTGTAATTTTCACTGCACATACTTCACTTCCCTGACACTCTTGAATGTTCGGTATACTGCAGATGTCTTCCACTGTGAAGGCTGATGCAAAATATGCATTCAATTCCTCTGCCATCTCTGCATCCCTCATTACAATATCTTCAGTGTCATTTTCTATTGGTCCAATATCTACGCTTGACTTTATATACTTTAAAAAGCTTCTAGTATCTTCTTTGATATTAGTCAACAGCTTCATTTCATAATTCATCTTTTCCTTCCTAATGACCTTCTTAGTTCCCTTCTGTAAGTTTTTAAAAGCTTCTCAATCCTCTATCTTCCCACTAGCTTTGACTTCCTTGTACACCCTCTCTTTTGCTTTTACTTTGGCTCTGACTTCACTTGTCAGCCACAGTAGTGTCCTTCTTCCATTCAAAAATTTCTTCTTATTTGGAATATATCTGTCTTGCACTTCATTCATTTTTCACAGAAACTCAAGCCATTGCTGCTCTGTTGTCCTTCCTGCTAGTGTCCCTTTCCAGTCAACTTTGGCCAGTTCCCCTCTCATGTCATTGTAATTTCCTTTTTTCCACTGAAATACCGACACAGTAGATTTTAATTTCTCCTTCTCAAATTTCAAAGTGCACTTGATCACTGTTCCCTAAGGGTTCCTTAACCGTAAGTTCTCTTATCACCTCTGGATCTTTGCACAACATCCAATCCGGCATAGCTGATCCCTAGTGGGATCAACAAGTCATCCTTTAGACATTCTACAAATCCTCTCTCTTGAGGTCCAGTACTGACCTGGTTTTCTCAATTCACTTTCATGTTAAAATCCCCAATGATTATCATGACATTGCCCTTCTGACATGCCTTTTCTATCTCCTGTTGTAATTTGTAACCCACATCTAGCTGCTGTTTGGAGGCCTGTATACAACTGCCATTAGGGTCCTTTTACCCTTGCCATTTCTTAACTCAACCCATAGAGACTCTACACTTTCTGATCCTATGTCATCTCTTTCTAATGACATAATATTATTTCTACTAAGATTTAATATTATAGTTACTAAGCCCAGGGGAACCATTTCTACTGTCAGGTTACTGGCACCTTAAAACCAGTCACTTTGGTCAGGAGGTTGGTATCTCATCTAGGAGAAGGAAAACTCTGCTGTCAAACCTCTGCTGCCTTGCAGGTATCCCCGTTCTTGGAGAAGGCTTCAGGTATAAACACTGAGGAAAGATCCATCACTGGAGTCCCTAAGGCAGTCCTACATTGAGTTCAATGCTGACTGCCAACTCCTGTGATGCTACTGTTGCCAAACTAAAACAGACTCTGCCATTACTTTGAATTCATCTGTGTGCAGAGGGAGAGATTGCTACATGGGCAACAGTTGAATCAAAGCCGCAGGATCTAGGCCGCAGACATGATGCGTAGACAGAGGTTTACAGGCCGAATCAGGACGGCAAAGTCTGGCATATCCAAGCGGCAGAACCCATTGTTCGGACAGAGAGTTAAGCGCCGGGACAGATTGAAAAGGTCAAGATGTCAATGCCTAGGTCGAGGTACAGGCTGGTTCGGATCGCCGTTTATTCGGCTCGGCACTGAATAATGGGGCTCACTTGTTGACTTGCAGAAACGCTATTTTGCTTGCAGTTACTGTTAGCATATTTTTTTTTCAGTGTATATTGGGTGTTTGATGGTCTTTTTATGGGTTATTTTATTCTTTCATTTTTTATGGGTTCTTTTTTATGATGTCTTGGATACTACAAAGGCTAATACCGATGATGGAGCTGACTAATTTTATAAGTTTCTACAACTTGCTTTTATCTTGTTCAGTAGCACCCTCGCACCCCCCCCCATGGTACATTTGAGTGTTTTAGTTGACAAACCAAATTTTCTCAAACTCTGAACGAAACATAGCCACTGTCTTGCCTTCTTTATAGCTGTGTCAATATGTTGTGTCCATGTTAGGTCCTTAGAGATACTGACATCCAGGAACTTGAAATTACTCACTCTCTCCACTTCTGATTGCTCTGTGATGATTGGAGTACGTTCCCTCGCCTTACCCTTCCTGAAGTCCACAATCAGCTCTTTGGTCTTGCTGATGTTGAGTGCCAGGTTGTTGCCGCGACTCCACTTGACTAGCTGGTATATCTCGCTCCTGCGTGCCCTTTCGTCACCATGTGAAATTCTGCCAACAATGGTTGTATCATCACCAAATGTATAGATGGCATTTGAGCCATAATGGGATGGTGGAGCAGACTTGATGAGCCCTATGGCCTAATCCTGCTCCTATGTTTCATGGTCTTAGGGACGGATTGTGGACATAGTTTCCATGCATTCACAGTCCCACTGTTTGAAAGTACACTTTTGGAAATGAAGAGCAATATGTTCCGGCTTTGCTGGTGAGTGTCTGCACTAAACTGGGGAGAACGGCAATGGTAGGTTAAGTCAAACACTGTGTGTGCCCACTGAACACTTCTCAATATGCAGCCAGCTTTCCGGGGAGATTGGGGGACTGACACATTCCAAGCAGTAAAGAGCCCAATAGTCTGGACGGCTTATGTAGCACCTTTCATTCACGTAGGATGTTCCTTTATGATTCTAGATCAAGATTCGAAATTGTTTATTGTCATATGTAAGTACACATGTGTACAGGAGAGCAGAATGATTATTACTCTGGATCCGATGCAGCATTAAGAAGCACAATTAGCAAAAAGAACACAATAAATTTAAATACAAACACTTAAGATTAACTTACGTACATAGACTGTCCCTAGAATGTCCATAAAGTAAACCTGGGCTCAGGGGTGTCTATACATAAGGTGACTCTGACAGGAAATGATAAAGTGGTGGTGGTTGGGGGTGTGGAGGGATGGATTAGTGGGGGGGCGGTGTTGATCAGGGAAAGTAACGGTTTTTGAGTCTGGAGGTCCTGTTGTGGATGCTACGTAGCCTCCATCCTGATGGGAGTGGGATAAACAGTCCATGAACAGAGTGGGAATGTTCTTGTATTAATGCTGTATCAAGAGCTGTCTCTTTACTTCTCCCCAGCCAATGACATTTCCTGCCTTGTCTTACTTTTTAGTTGAAATTCCTCATTGGTAGGAACCTTCCCAGTAAATCTTTTCTGCACCCTCTCCAGGATTAAAGCCTGTTAATGAGAACTGGAAGCAGTACGCCAGTTGAGATCTTCTACAAGTACGATCATTATTTTATTATTGTCCCATTTACCAAGATACAGTGCAACACTTTCCTGCATACTCCTCATACAGATGAGGATAGTGTAGTGTTTAGCACAACGCTTTATGATACTAGTGACCCGGGTTCAATTCCTGCCACTGTTTGTAAGGAGTCTGTACGTTCTTCCCCTGGCTTTCCTCTGGACGCTGCGGTTTCCTCCCACTGTTCAAAGGCCTGCGGTTGGCAGGTTAATTGATTATTATAAATTGTCCCGTGATTAGGCTTGGGTTAAATTGGGGTTTGCTAGGTGGCACAGCTTGAAGGGCTGGAAGGGCCTGTTCCATGCTGTATCTCAATCAATCAATCAATCAATCAGTAATGTCATTACAGAGTGCATTGAGGTAGGACACGGTAAAACAATAACAATGCAGAAGAAAATTTAATAACTACTGAGAAAGTGCAATGCAGGTAAACAATAAAGAACAAGATCATAATGCAGTTAAAAGCACATCGTAACTGCCTTCATTAGCTCTGTTAGTGGTCATGTCCTATTTGTGCCCCTGTCTAGGGACTCACCCCAGATGGAACAGTCCTCCAGAGTCATGCAGTGGAACCCTCACCTTGGTGGGCATGAACAAGTTGGGCTGAAACATCTGGTACCAAGATGTATAACTCTGACACTAAACCCTCCATGACATTAAAGACCTCTATCAGCTCTTCTCCTTGTCTTCCCAGGCCAGGGAACTCCAGCCTACACAGTGACCGGTGTATGCTCAGTGGCTACATTATTAGTTATCTATACCTAATAAAGTGGCCGCTGAGTGTATGTTCATGGTCTTCTGCTGCTGTAGATAGATGGATAGATAGGTAGGTGGATACTTTATTGATCCCAAATGAAATTGTAGTGTCATAGTAGCATTACAAGTGCACAGATATACAAATATAGAAATATTGGAAGAGAAGCAAGAGAGTTACCTCAGACAGTCTAACAGGAGGGGTCATCACTTCCTTGGCTATAGGTTGACATTATAGAGCCCAATGCCAAGGGTAACAAAGAAATACTCAAACAGCAAAATAGTACAACTGTGGCTGACAGAGCAAGTCAAAGCTAATGTAAAAGCAAAAGAGAGGGCACAAGACAAAGCAAAAATTAGTGGGGACACAGAGTATTGGGAAGCTTTTCAAAGCCCACATAGAGCAACTAAAAGAGTCATTAGGAGGGAAAAGATGAAATATGAAAGCAAGCTAGGAAACAATATCGAAGTGGATAGTTTAACTTTTTCAAGTTTGTAAAAAGTAAAAGAGGGATGAGAATGAATATAGGACCGCTAGATAATGAGGCCAGGAAATAATAATGGGGGACAAGGAGCTAGCAGATGAACTAAATGAGTATTTTGCATCAGTATTCACTGTGGAAAACACTAGCGGTGTGCCAGATGTTGAAGAGTGTGAGAGAAGAGAAGTGGGTACAGTTACTATTACAAGGGAGAAGGTGCTCAAAAAGCTGAGAGACCCTGGGGTACATAAGTCACCTGGGCCTGATGAACTGCACCCTAGGGTTCTGAAAGAGGTAGCAGTACAGATTGTGGCAGCATTAGAAATGATCTTTCAAAAAATCATTGGATTCTGGCATGGTGCCAGAGGACTGGAAAATTGCAAATGTCACTCCACTCTTTAAGAAAGGAGGAGAAAGGAAATTATAGACTAGTTAGCCTGACCTCAGTGGTTGGGAAGATGTTGGAGTCAATTGTTAAGGATGAAGTTATGGAGTATTTGGTGACATGGGACAGGATAGGACAAAGTTAACATGGTTTCCTTAAGGGAAAATCTTGCCTGATGAATGTTTTGGAATTCTTTGAGGAGATTACACATAGGATAGATAAAGGGGGTGTAGTGGATGTTGTATATTTGGACTTTCAGAAGGCCTTTGATAAGATGCCACACATGAGCCTGCATACCAAGTTAAGAGCCCATGGTATTACAGTAAAGTTACTAACATGGTTAGAGCATTGGCTGATTGGTAGGAGGCAGTGAGTGGGAATAAAAGGATCCTTTTCTGGTTGGCTGCCAATGACTAGTGGTGTTCCACAGGGGTCTGTGTTGGGATGGCTTAATTTTACACTGTATCTAAATGACTTAGATGATTTTGTTGACAAGTTTGCAGACGATATGAAGATTGGTGGAGGGGCAGGTAGTGTTGAGGAAACAGGTAGGCTGCAGAAGGACTTAGACAGATTAGGAGAATGGGCAAGAAAGTGGCAAATGAAATGCAATGTTGGAAAATGCATGGTCATGAACTTCGGTAGAAGAAATAAAAGTGCAGACTACTTTCTAAATGGGGGGAAAATCCACAAATTTGAGATGCAAAGGGACTTGGAAGTCCTTGTACAGAACACCCTAAAGGTTAACTTGCAGGTTGAGTCAGTGGTGAGGAAGGCAAAAGGAATGTTAGCATTTGTTTCAAGATGTCTAGAATACAAGAGCACAGGTGTGATGCTGAGGTTTTATAAGGCATTAGTGAGGCTTCACCTTGAGTATTGTGAACAGTTTTGGGCTCCTCATCTAAGAAACAATGTGCTGGCATTGGAGAGGGTTCAGAGGAGGTTCACAAGGATGTTTCCGGAATGTTACGAGGAATGTTTGATAGCTCCAGGTCTGTATTCATTGGAATTTAGAAGGATAAGGGGGATCTCATTGGAACCTTCTGAATGTTGAAAGGCCTAGACATGGTAGATGTGGAAAGACTGTTTCCCATGGTGGGGGAGTCTAGGATAAAAGCGCACAGCCTCCAGTTAGAGGGGTGTCCATTTAAAACAGAGATGGGGAGAAATTTCTTTAGCCAGAGGGTAGTGAATTTGTGGAATTTATTACCACAGGCAGCCGTGGAGGCCAGGTCATTGGGTATATTTAAGGCAGAGCTGATAGGTTCTTGACTGGACATGGTATCATAAGTTATGGGGAGAATGCTGGGGAGTGGGGCTGATGAGGGAAAAATGGATCAGCCATAATACAATGGTGGAACAGACTTGATGGACCAAATGGCCTAAATCTGCTCCTATGTCTCGTAGTAAGGATGACCTCATATGGCGCTCTTTAGAGCAGTGCAGTTGTCTTAGTCTATTACTAAAAGTACTCATATGTTCAGCCAAGGTGGCGTGTAGAGGGTGAGAAACATTGTCTAGAATTACCAGGATTTTCCATGAGGTCCTTTTTTCTGTCACAGCCTCCAGTGTGTCCAGGTTACAACAGAGCCAGCCTTTCTACTCAGTTTATTGAGCCTGTTGGCATCACCAGTGTTGATGCAATTGCCCCGGCACACCACCACGTAGAACATTGTACAGGTGATAACAGTCTGGTAGAACTGAAGGAGAAGCCTGCATACTCCAAAAGACCTCAGTCTCCTTTGGAAGTAGGAGCTTTGGCCCTTCTTGGATACAGCCTCTATGTTGATGCTGCATTCAAGTCTGTCATTCAGGTGCACCCCCAGGTACTTGTAGGTCCTCACCACATCCATGTCCTCACCATCAATATAACAGGGAGCAGTGCAGGCTTAGTCTTCCTAAAGTCTTTCACCATCTCCTTTGTCTTACTAATGTTGAGCTGCAGATGATTCAACTTGCACCCTTTGACAAAGTTCTCCTCCAGGGCCCTGTATTCATCCTCCTGTCCTCCCTTTATACACCCAACTATTGCTGAATTATCAGGAAATTTCTGCAGATGACGTAACTTATTGTTGTATCCAAAGCCCAAGATATACAGGGTAAACAGGAAGGGAGCCAACACAGTCTCCTTTGGGGGCCCAGTGCTGCGTGTAGCCATGTCTGACACACAGCTCTGAAGCCGCACAAGCTGTGGTCTGCCAGTCAGGTAGTCCATTCTCCAGGATACAATGGAAGTGCCACCTGCATTGAATGGAGATTTCACCTAGCAATGCGCATTGTATGATATTGAAGGCACTCGAGAAACCAAAAAACATGATCCTCACAGTGCTGCCCTGCTTAGCCACGTGAGAGTGGCCCATCCACTTCAAGGTTCAATGTGTTGGTGTTCACAGACGCTCTTCTGCACATCACTGTTGTGTGGTTATTTGAATTACTGTCACCTTCCTGTCAGCTTGAACCAGTCTGGCCATTCTCCTCTGACCTCTCCCATTAACAAGGCGTTTTCACCCACAGAACTGCTGCTCACTGGATTTTTGTAGCATTCTCTGTAAACTCTGAAGAGGGCTGTGCAAGAAACTCACAGGAGATTGGCAGTTTCTGAAATACTCAAACCACCCCGTCTGGCACCAACAAGCATTCCACAGACTTAGATCACATTTCTTCCCCCATTCTGATGTTTGGCTTGAACAAGAACTGAACCTCTTGACCATGTCTGCATGCTTTTACGCATTGAGTTGCTGCCACATGATTGGCCGATTAGATATTCGTATTAACGAGCAAGTGTACTGGCGTACCTAATAAAGTGGCCACTGAGTTTATATAATTGCCCATTAGACCAACGACTGCAGAGATCTGATAGAGCAAAAAAGGCCCAGCAATTTAGAAATAAAGTATGTTCTTGTACCTCTCTGTAATAGTGGAAAGTGTGATGGCAGCGTTTCAATCGGGTAGTAGGCTCTCGGTTCATCCCCCGCAGGCTGCCTGCGCAGAGGGAGGGTGAATCGGGGAATGTTTCGTTGGACGGGTCTGAGGATCGGGAGCAGCGTAGCCTCCCCCCTGAGTGTGGGTTATGCAGCGATGTGACGTAGGATCAGCTGTTGCTGGGAGGCAGATCCAACGAGAACAGACCAGTGTCTAAGGCGAAGGGAGAAGGTGCAGCTGGAATGAATTCAGTCACCGCAACCCCTTGCCCCTTCCTAAATTAAAGAGAGAGAGAGAGAAAAACAGACGCTCGCACAGTTGATCGTCACGCTCCGTGGTTTTACTGGTCGCTTCCGCTGAAGAGTTGGGAAACGGCAGACAGAGGTAGGTGCAATGAGGGGTTTCCTTTACCGTCGCTTGATCGGAGGAATTCATTCCAGGTTAGGAGGGGAAGTGGCTGGCCGGGGCTTTTCTGCAATTCAACACCCGCCACATTCTTTAGGAGCTGAGGGAAGTGTGAGGAATCCACGACACGGCGGCAGGGACCGTTTCTCACACTCTAGTGTTACAACCGAGGAACAGATGGCACGTAGGGCAAATCCGCGCACACATGGTGCCTCCAGTAACTGCACCAAGGAAAACAAGCGGGAGGCAGCGTCTGTTCGCCGAGTCCCATGGGCAGCTCCTACTTCAGGACCATGGACAGAGGCTGTACACACCGGCGATGACAAACCTCGCCCCACGGACCGGATCGTTCAATCTCACCCACGAGCCAGGAGTGGCCGACTGGCTTCCGAGCAAGAAGTCTATCTGGAATTAATCAAATTCATTAATCACGCTGATTTTGTTTTAATCCTATTTTCCCTTATTTTATTTCTATGACCACTTTCGCACTTCTTGTAGGTGGGCGTAGCTGCGTAGGGAATGTCATATTCGGTAGCAAGCAACACTCCCCCACACACTTCGCTCAGTGAAAGCCATCGTTTCCCCCTCTGCACCAACCTGGCGTCTCTCCCCCCGCCCCAATCCCCCGATCCTCACACGCCAGCCTCTCTCGGTTGCAGCGACGGCGCCGTTCACAAGCCGAGTCGCTGTAGACTCCGTAGCCGGCGGAGATGGTCCTCTCAGGAACTTTATATAGGAGCTGATCTTGCCCGGAGGGGATATCAGCGTGACCCTTTCACCAGGAACGTGGAATGATGAGGAGGAATTTCTTTAGCCAGAGAATGGTGAATCTGTGAAATTCATTGCCACGGACGACTGTGGAGGCTAAGTCATTGAGTAGATTTGAGGCGGAGATTGATAAGCTCTTGATTGATCAGGGCGTGAAAGGTTACGGGGAGAAGGGTGGAAAATGGGGCTGAGAGAGATAATGGATCAGTCATGATGGAATGGTGGAGCAGACTCGATGGGCCGAGTGGCCTAATTCTTCTCCTAAGTCTTATGGTCTTGCGGTACTCAACATTTTGACGTAAAGACCATAAGCTGCTGTCCAGAACATACCACTGAGCAATTTGGCAGCTAAGATTAAGAGCTAAGGGATAGAAGAGATAACCTCAGGACTCCTGTGATAGGCAGTGCCAAAAGTCTTGCCCGGTAACATGCCTAGTGAGTGTTGGAAGATGATTGGAATAAATTACCCTGGGCTAACTTAACTCAGAATGATGAGGATCGCCTGCTAGGTGCAGTCTTCCAGTGACACCACATCTGGGCAGTTAAAAAGTTTGGGCTCCTTATCTTAGAAAGTTTATGCCAATATTGGAGAGTGTCCAAAGGAGGTACATGACAATGATTCTGGGAATTAAAGAGTTAACCTTGGGAATGAAGGGTTAATGTATAAGGAGCGTTTGATGGCTCTGGGCCTCTATTGCTGGAACTTAGAAGAATGAGGAGGGAATCTCATTGAAAGCTATCACATATTGTGAGGCCTAGATACAATGGACATGGAGGAGATGTTTCCTACAGTGGGGAGTCTAAGACCAGAGGTCACAGCCTCAGAATAGAGGGATGTCCCTTTAGAACAGAGATGAGGAGGAATTTCTTTAGCCAGAAAGAAGCGAATCTGTGGAATTCATTGCCACAGATGGCTATGGAGACCAGTTCATTGGCCATATTGAAAGTGGAGGTTCATAGGTTATTGATTAGTAAGGGCATCAAATGTTACGCGGTAAGGCAGATGAATGGCGTTGAGAGGGATAATAAATAAGCCATAATTCAATGGCAGAGCAGACTCGGTGGGCCGAATAGTATAATTCTGCTCATATGTCTTATGGTTAGAGGGTAGGACAGAACAGGCCACTCCACAGGACCATATATAATACTGTGACTAAGGGACTAATTTGTGTTCAAAAGCATAGAATTTTACAAGATTTTTTCTACCTACAGGGAAGATCAATAAAGTTGAAAGAGTACGGAGAAAAGTCAAAGATATGTCTGGGACTTGAGGACATGAGTAATAAGTAGAAGTTGAATAGGAAAGGACTTTATTCCCTGGAGTGAAAGAGAACGAGGGGAGATTTGATAGACGTATACAAAATTATGAGGGGTATAGATAGGGTTAATGTAAGTAGGCTTTTGCCCACTGAGGTTGGATGAAACTGGAACTAGAGATCGTAGGTTAAGGGTGAAAGGTGAAGTTTTTTCGGGCAAGTCTGAGGGGGAACTTCCTCACTCAGAGGTTGGTGAGAGTGTGGAACGAGCTGCCAGTGGAAGTGGTGGATGGGGGTTAAATTTCAACATTTAAGAGAAGTTTGGATAGATACATGGATGAGAGGAGTATGGAGGACTCTGGTCCGAGTGCAAGTCAACAGGACTAGGCTGAATAGTAGGACAGCATGAATTAGCTTGGCTGAAGGGTCTCTTTCTGTGCTGTAGTGCCTTATGACTCTATGACTAATGTTGCCAGGAGAGGCTGGGCAGGATAGAACTTTATTCCTTGGAGCTTAGGAGTCTGAGGGGTGATCAAATACAGTATATAAAATCATGAGGGGTATTAATAGGGTGAATGTCCAGTCTTTGTTCCCAGAGAAAGCGAGCCAAAAATCTAATGAAAAGCTGGGAAAAATGATTTATAAGAGACCGGAGGGGCAACTTTTTCACACAGAAGGTGGTTCGTGCATGGAACAAGCTGGCAGAGGAAGTGGCCAAGACATCTAAAAGGCATTTGGACAAGTACATATAATCAGGAGGTACCTAATATAGTGGTCACTGGATGTACGTTTGTGGTCATCTACTACTGTACCCCATCCACTTCAAGATTCAATGTGTTGCATGTTTAGAGATGTGGTTGTTTGACTGAGAAACATAGAAGCATAGAAAACATACAGCACAATACAGGCCCTTCGGACCACAAAGCTGTGCTGTACATGTCCCTACCTTAGAACTACCTAGGCTTTACCCATAGCCCTCTATTTTTCTAAGCTCCATGTAGCCACCTAGGAGTCTCTTAAAAGACCCTGTCATTTCCGCCTCCACCGCCGCTGCCGGCAGCCCACGATTGATGAAGGCCAATGCACCATATGTCTTCTTAATCACAGAGTCAACCTGCATAGCAGCTTTGAGTGTCTTATGGACTCAGACCCCAAGATCCCTCTGATCCTCCACACTGCCAAGAGTCTTACCATTAATACTATATTCTGCCATCACATTTGACCTACCAAAATGAACCACCTCACACTTATCTGGGTTGAACTCCATCTGCCACTTCTCAGCCCAGTTTTGCATCCTATCAATGTCCCATTGTAACCTCTGACAACCCTCCACACTGTCCACAACACCCCAACCTTTGTGTCATCAGCAGACTTACTAACACATCCCTCCACTTCCTCATCCAGGTCATTTATAAAAATCACAAAGAGTAGGGGTCCCAGAACAGATTCCTGAGGCACACCACTGGTCACCAGCCTCCATGCAGAATATGACCCAACTGCAACCACTCTTTGCCTTCTGTGGGCAAGCCAGTTCTGGATCCACAAAGCAATGTCCCCTTGGATCCCATGCCTCCTGACTTTCTCAATAAGCCTTGCTTGGGGAACCTTATCTGACACTAACAATCATTCCAATATCAAAGTCACTTAGATCACCTTCTTCCCCATTCTGATATTTGTTCGGAACAACAACTGAACCTCTTGACCAAGTCTGCATCCTTTTATGTATTGAGTTGCTGATTAGATGTTTGCACTAATGAGCAGGTGTACAGGTGTTCTTAATAAAGTGCCCTCTGATTGTAGATTGGAAATGTATAGAGCAGGGGTTTCCAAACTGGTGTCCATGAAACCCTTACTTGATGTTATCGGTCCATGGCATAAAAAAGGTTGGTGACCCCTGGTTTAGAGGCGCACAGGTCAAACACAGGTCAATCGGATTAGTTTAGATGTGCATTTTATCCAGCATGGATGTGTTGGGCCGAATGGCCTGATTGTGTTCTGTTTTGCCCTATGACTATAACTTGGAATGCTTTGAGATTCAAATCATATCAGTCACCCATAGATATGCACTCAGCTGCTGACACCCTGATATGTAACACTGACCCACCCATACACAAAACAAAATCACTAATCCATGTACATGAATGTGTGCCCACACCCACTAGCACAGTCTGATGCTGACACATTTCATCTGTCTAGAGCAAAAACTCTCCAACATCAGAATGCACAATAGAACTCATTATGTTCTAGCATTCCCAAACTTTTTAATGCCATGGATCCATACCCTATCCCATGGACTGAGGGGTCTGTGAACCGCAGGTTGGGAGTCCTGTTCTGGGGTGTTTCTTAAGTGATTCTTTAGGTTTGGGGCTGGCTTTTCCACCCAGGTATGGTGGGTTCTGAAGTGACTGTAGCCTGTGCGGGGGACATGGACACTGATACAGGTGCGTAGGAGGTGCACAGTAGGTGGATTGTCTTGGAGGGTTATGCTCCTTTCACCATTTGCACTGGGCCTCTGCTGACTCAAGCTGATAGATTGCCATTGTTGAATGCTCCTTTGGCATTTTGAGACTCCCATGAGTTGTTGGGGGTGTTGCATTTTTCCAAGGCAGTGCGTTTTCTCTGTTCTCCTGGATGCTGTCTGTGATGAACTTGGAGTGGATTCCTGATCTAGGTCATGTGGATCACATAGTGGTCCCACTGGAACTGGCTGAGTGATGCTGATGTTATTAGCCTTGAGGAGGACACTAACTTTGGTTTATTTCTCCTGGAGGATTGTGCAGGGATGGCTCTGAGGTGGTACAAACCTCTAAAGTGTACCGAAGGGCAGGGGTCACTGTTGTCTGAGCGACCATGAGCTTTAAACCAGGCTTGAGGGGTTGACCTTCAAGTACCCTTGTGTGGTCAAGGACTGTGCTCACATGTCACAAAACTGTCCACATTTTCCCATGTCTCACAGTGAACTTTGCTTATTGAGAGGCTACGTGTGTGTGCATATCACACACACATCACACACACACACGTACAAACACATGCACACATGTGCACACACATGCATGCACAGACACGCACATGTGCACACACAAATAGACACACACACAGACACATGCATGCACACACATACACATGCACACAGACGCGCGCACGCACACAGAGGCACACATGCATATACACACACACACACACACACACACACACACACAAACACATACACGCACAGACACACCTACACACAGACATGTGCATGCGCAGGCACACACACACACAGATCTGGCTCTGTCACTAAATGCTGTCTCCACCCCATCTCTATCTGTACCTCACCCTCCTCTCCTCCTCCTCCACCTCCACCCCTCTCTCTCCCCCTCCATCAGTGAACCCTCCCTTCTCTCTCTCTTCCCATCTCTCCTTCTTACTTCTTTCCATCTCTTCTTTCTTATTCCATTTGTTTCCCTCTCTCTTCTTTCCTCTGCCCTTCTCCCTCCCTCCCTTTGTCTTCCTACCCTTTTCTCTCTTCCTCTCTCTCTCTCCATCTCTCCCTTCTCCCCACCCTCTCTGGCCTTTCCCTCCCACCTTCTTTCCCTCCCTTACCTCTCTCTCTCCTTTCTCCCTCCCTTATCTCTCTCTCTCTATCCCTCATCACTCCCTCCTTCTCTCCCCCTTCCCTCTCTCCCTCCCTCCCACCTTCCCACATTTGCTCCCTCCTCTCCCTCCCTCCCTTTTCTCCCTCTCCCTTTGCCTCCACCCCTCGCCACTCTCCAGCCTCTCCATTAACTGGCAAATAATGGCCGAGAATTCTCTCCTGCCTGGTGCGGTTTTTCTGTTACCGTGGGAACGGCAGTGTGAGTTGTGGAACTCATAAATAGCATATCGTGCCAGGAATAAACAGGTTTCTGGATTGTCTGGACATTTAAAGATGTATTCTCCATGACAGCATTTGAAAATTGGAGCAGGAACCGACCACTCAGTCCCTCTGTTCTACCCCATCAATATTATTGCGGCTGGAAGCACAACCAGTGGAGTGTCCCTGGTAGCTCCAATGCGATGATATCCCAAGGCTCTACTGAAGGTGAGAGTTTAACAAACAGAGGAATGAAGATGAAGTTAGCACCTGTGGCGATCATATAAATCTGAGGAGCTTCTGCTCACTGAGAGCAGTGCAGTTCTAGAATTCTCCGTCCTAAATGGTTGTTGAGGGTAGATCAAGAGGGGTTCACAGAGGAGGCAGGAAGATTGGTGAAAGGTTGAGCAATTGCCCAAGTGGTTAAGGCATTGGACTACCTACCTAAAGGTCGTGAGTTTGAGCCCCAGCCAAGGCAACGTGTTGTGTCTTTGAGCAAGGCACTTAATCACACATTGCTCTGCGACGACACCGGTGCCAAGCTGTATGGGTCCTAATGCCCTTCCCTTGGACAACATCGGTGTCGTGGAGAGGGGAGACTTGCAGCATGGGCAACTGCTGGTCTTCCATACAACCTTGCCCAGGCCTGCACCCTGGAGAGTGAAGACTTTCCAGGCGCAGATCCATGGTCTCGCAAGACTAATGGATGCCTAAAAAAAAATGAGCAATTGGACACAGGTGGCATGGTTAGTGTAATGCTTTAAGGCACCAGCGATCAGTGATAGGTGTCCAATCCCCATTGCCATCTGTAAGGAGTTTGTACAGACCACGTGTGTTTCCTCCAGGAGCTCCAGTTTCCTCCCATACTCCAAAGATGTACGGGGTAAGGGTTAGTAAGTTGTGGGCATACTATATTAGCGGCAGAAGCATGACATCACTTGCGGGCTGCCCTAATACATCACCGTGGCTGGTACCACAGTAGCAGAGCAGCTAGCGTGATGCTATTACAGCTCGGGAGTTTGGAGTTCAATTCCGATGATGTCCATAAGAAGTCTGTACGCTCTTTCTGTGAGTGCATGGGTTTTCTCCAAATTCTCTGGATTCCTCCTACATTCAAAAGATGTACTGGTTACTAGGTTAATTGGTCACTGTAAATTGTCTGGTGATTAGGCTAGAGTTAAATCAGCAGGGCCTATTTTGCAAACACGAGGAATTCTGCAGATGCTGGAAATTCAAGCAACACACATAAAAGTTGCTGGTGAACGCAGCAGGCCAGGCAGCATCTCTAGGAAGAGGTACAGTCGACGTTTCGGGCCGAGACCCTTCGTCAGGACTAACTGAAGGAAGAGCTAGTAAGAGATTTGAAAGTGGGAGGGGGAGGGGAGATCCAAAATGATAGGAGAAGACAGGAGGGGGAGGGATGGAGCCAAGAGCTGGACAGGTGATTGGCAAAAGGGATATGAGAGGATCATGGGACAGGAGGGCCTATTTTGCGCTGTATCTCTAAATAAAATAAATACAATCCTTGCACTGTTTTCGTTGTTGACGCAAACAACACATTTCATGGCATGCTTTGATGTTTCAATGTACATGTGACAAATAAAGCTAATCTTTAATCTTTAATTTATGTGAAACTGACACAGAAAGGGAGTTTCAACATGAGGTAGAGCAACAATAACAAAGATTCTGTAGATGCAGGAAATCTTGAACATTACCGCCCCCCCCACCACATTGCATTACCGCCCCCCCACCACATTGGTTCTTAACATCCTTCTCTTTGTTCCACTCTCCTCTCCTATCAAATTGTTTATTCTTCAGCCTTTCACCTCTTCCACCTATCACTTCCCAGCTTCTCACTTCATCCACCCCACCCACCTTCTCCCTCACCTGGTCTCACCTATCACCTGCCAATTTGTATTTCTCCCTCTCTTCCACCTTCCCCATCACCAGGTCTCACCTATCACCTGCCAGCTTGTATTCCTCCCTCTCCCCTACTTTCTCCCTCACCTGGTCTCACCTATAACCTGCCAGTTTGTATTTCTCCCTCTCATCCACCTTCCCTATCACCTGGTCTCACCTATCACCTGTCACCTTGTACTCCTTCCCCTCCCCACATGTTCTTATTCTGGCTTCTTCCACCTTCCTTTCCAGTCCTGGAGAAGGGCCTCGGCCCGAAACCTCAACTCTTCATTCCCCTCTCTAGATGCTGCCTGAGCTGTTGCGTTCCTCCAGCATTTTGTGTGTGTTTGGCTAGATTAGTCTTATTTGTCACATCTTCCTGTACATCGAAACATACAGTGAAATAGGTTGCTTTGTGTCAATGACTAACAGAGTCCGAGAATGTGCTGGGGGCTGCCCACAAGTGTTACCATGCTTCACCACAGTTCTGGTGCCAACACAGTGTGTCCACAGCTTACTGATCCAAACCTGTATGTTTTGGAATGCGGGAGGAAACCAAGGCACACAGTCATGGGGAGAAGGTACAATCTCCTGACAGACAATTGTAGAATTAGAACCCCGATCTTCCTATCGTTGGTGCATGACTGCTATGCTGCCATGCTGCCTAACACCCTCAACCCTGACTATACTGAATACTGGATTGAAGGGTCAGGTGGCCTACCCTCTGTTCTCTTCACCCCCTGCTTTTCAACACTCACAAGCCATCCCAGGAAGGACTGTCCTCGAGCAGTGGGAAGACACCGTCACAGGGCTCAGGTCAGTAGACCTTCTCCCATTCCACCATGTTGGCTCACTGATGTGGGCACAGAGGTGTTGTATCCAGACACTTTTGAGATCCAAATGTTCTTTGAAAGTCAAGAATTGTTGCTTATGGCCTTTTTATTCAGAGCGGAAAATGAACAAGAAAGAGGAGCTGAGAAAACAAGTGAAAGACAAAGGAAAACCATAGTCATGCTCATCCCCCACTAAACTCATTTGCTCATTACGCACCGTGTTGTATGACGTAGGCGATCACAGTCTTTCCATGACCATGATTGTTCTGGGCAAATTTTCTGCCAAAGTGGTTTGCCATTGCCTTCTTCTGGGCAGTGTCTTTACAAGACAGGTCACCACAGCCATTCTCAATTCTCTTCAGAGATTGTCTGCCTGGAGACAGTGGTCACATAACCAGGACTTGTGGTATGCACCAGCAGCTCATAGGCCAGCCACCACCTGCTCCCATGGCCTCATGTGACCCTGATAGGGGGCTGAGCAGGTTCTACACTTTGCCCGATGATGACCTGCAGGCTAGCGGAGGGACGGAGTGTTTTCCACCTGCTTTGGTAGAGACGTATCTCCACACAGCCACTCACTTACTAGAGCAGAGAAAACAAAATTCCAGCGATAATGATTGACCTTTAACATAGCCAGATTCAAATAGTGCGAAGCCTTCTACAGAGCTTCCAGAAAAATACAAAAGCAACTGTATGATAGTTGGAGGAAAATTCACTGAACAATTCATATATATTGGGGATTGCTATATATAAAAACACACTGTCCCATCCACATCCTTAATAGTACACCAAAATAAAAAAAAAGACGTTTATTTCATATTCCCTCCATTTTGACTTGTATTTAGCCTAGTTTAGTTTCTGTCCGGTTTCCATAAGAACACAGTGAACTGCTTCAGAGATGTTTGTTTTTGGGTGATTATTAGAGAAACAATTGAAAAAGATTTAAATTTTACTCTGTCTTTTTAATTGTGAGGCTCCAGGGAGCACTAAGCATTGTCTGCTAATTCTGTGATTATATCTCCGAAAATCTGTCGGATTTAAGTAATGTTTTCATGGGGTGTGTGAGCCCTGGCTGCTTCACACAAGTATCAGAATCAGGTTTATTAACAGCGACACAGCCACAGGATGGAAAGAATTCCCTTTAGAACGGAGATGGGGAGGAATTTCTTCAGCCAGAGAGTGGTGAATCTGTGGAATTCATTGCCACAGACAGCTGTGGTGGACAAATCATTGGGTATATTTAAAGTGGATGTTGAGAGGTTGTTGATTAGTACGGGGATTATAGGCTTAAAGAAGAAGGTAGGAGAGTAGGGTTGAGAGGGATAGTAAATCAGTCATGATGTAATGGTGGAGCAGACTCGATGGGCTGAATAGCCGAATTCTGCTCCTGTGTCTTGTGGTCTTATGGTCAGATATGTGGTGAATCTTGCAGCAGCAGTATAGTGCAATATTGTACATAAAATATGTTACAAATTATAAAAAGAACCATATATATATTTACACTACTTATACATAATACATATAAGCTACGAATAAAAGATGTTCTCTTGCCACTCTGCGAGCCTTTCCTTGTGATGTATATCTGAAGGGGATGTGGCACTTTTCATCAGCATGTGATTGAGTGGATGTAATCAGTCAGAATATTACAAAATGAAAATTAAAAAAAAACATCTGCAGATACTGGAAACTAAATTAATGACATTAAATTATATATATAAATTGGTGTTACTGGATGCAATAAGTGGAAATGCATACAGTTTGCTAAGAAGTTTGATTTCTCCAACCAACCAGCTGAAATGAGCTTTGCTGATATCATGAAAGTGATGCAGGAACATTTAGAACCAAAACCATTATTGATTGCAGAATGCTTTATGTTTCATAAGTGGAATCAAAAGGAAGTGGCTGAACTGAAGAGATTGTTGGGAGCATTATAAGTTCAGTGGTGAGCTTAATGACACACTGAGAGATCATTTAGTTTCTGGAATCTTACAAGAAATCACTCAAACATGGCCCCTAACTGAAGCCCTGCTTACATTTAAAAGAACAGTTGAAATTGCTGTATCAATGGAAACAGCAAATAGAGATACAATTGAGTTGCAGTCAGGAATGAAAGTGAATGCAACATCAAAACAAAAAACGGCCTGGCTGAACAAATTATGTTACTATTGTGGCAGGGGCTCACATACACCAGATCAATGCCGGTTTTAAGGCAAAACTTGCAGAAAATGCAACAAAGTAGGACACATAGAAAGAGCATGTTGGGCAGACAAAAATAAATGTACTGCACAGGGAAAATAAAAAGTCAAGTTGCAACTTCAAAGTGAGCAGTAATCTGAAAAATCTGATAATGATGAGAGTGACGTGGACTGGGTAGCCTTGAATTTTACAACGTAGAAACTAACAAGAGATAAGCAAAATGGCAAACTAGGGTGAATGGCAACTTAATTAAAATGGTATTGGACATCGGCTCTGCTGTTTCAGTTATTTCACAAAATTTTGAATGGCATTTCAAAGATACTGAACTGAAGCCTGCAGAAATCCAACTACGAACTTACACTGGAGTGAAAATAACTCCTGTGGGAATGATGTTCATAACAGTGAAATACAACAACCATCAAGCCATGTTGGACTTGTATTTGGTAAAACCAGGATGGCCAGCATTATGGGGACATGAGTGGCTAAAACAACTACAACTTGATTGGAGATCCATCCACCATTTGCATGCCTCATCACCTGCAAAAGAGTCAACTGGAAGCGAATGAAGAAAGATAATGGATGATGCCACAGCAGTGTCCAAGTATGACATTAGAAAATTCAAACACATCAAGGGGAAAACAGTGTTAAATGAAACTGCCACATCCAAGTTTTACAAAGCCTGCCTGGTTCTTTAGACCATCTGTGATGAAGTAGCCAGTGAGCTCGATCACATGGAGGCTGAAGGAATTCTTTCCAAGGTTGAGTGGAGCCTATGGGCAACACCAGTGGTCCCAGTAGCCAAGAAGAATGGAGGACCACCTACCCAGTAGTAAAAATTGATCAGTACCATCTGCCAAGATAGAGGGTATCTTTGCAAACCTTTCTGGAAGGAAACCCTTCAGCAAAGTGGACTTAGCTGAGCCCTACCTAGGGATGGAGATGGAAGAAGATAGAAGCGTTTCTCACCATAAACACCATAAGGGCTTTATCACTATATAGGCTTATTTTTGGAGCAGCATCTGCATCTGTACTCTAGCAGAAAGCTATGGGACTGGTGCTGCAAGGCTGCCCAGGCACTCAGTGTTACCCGGATTACATCATTGATACTGGTGAGGATGGCAAGGAACATCTCAAAAACCTCAAGTCAGTGTTAAAAAGGTTAGAAGATTATGGGCTCAGAGCAAGACATAGAAGTGTGAATTCTTTAAACCACACATCACTTACTGTGGTCATACCACTGACGCACAAGTATTACACAAGCGTGATGAGCAGTGGTGAATAATTCAAGGTCATAGGATGTGTCACATTTGTGGTCATTTTTAGGATTTCTGGATGACTATAACAGGTTCCTGCCAAACCTGGCTACTGTGCTGCTCCCCTTGAGCTCATCACTACAGATAGGGATGAAATGGCAATGGACAAAGCAGTGTGAGTTGACTTTCCAAAAGACAAAGGAAAAGGTGACAACAGAACACAGGCACATTATGATCCACAAACAACAGGAATTCTGCAGATGCTGGAAATTCAAGCAACACACATAAAAGTTGCTGGTGAACGCAGCAGGCCAGGCAGCATCTGTAGGAAGAGGTGCAGTCGACATTTCAGGCCGAGACCCTCTGTGCTGAACATGTCCTTACTTGAGAAATTACCTAGGGTTACCCATAGCCCTCTATTTTTCTAAGCTCCATGTACCTATCCAGGAGTCTGTTAAAAGACCCTATCATATCCGCCTCCACCACCGTCACCGGCAACCCATTCCACACACTCACCAATCTCTGTGTGAAAAACGTACCGCCGATATCTCCTCTGTACCTGCTTCCAAGCACCTTAAAGCTGTACCCTCTCGTGTTAGCCATTTCAGCCCTGGGGAAAAAGCATCTGACGATCCAGACAATCATGTTATATGAGCTTCTGGCTTCTCTTTTTTTTATTATTTTCCGGGATTTTGATCTGGGCGCTTTGGCAAGGTCTGGCTCTGCAGTTGCAGTCAGCAAACAACACAGCGCTAAATTGAACTGAACATTCCTCGACTATTTTGAGTTCTCAGTGATTTGATGCTTAATATTCTGTGTTATTCACTCCTCTTCTGTCGTTTGCACAATTTGTTCTTTTTTTCATGTGTTGGCTGTTTGATGTTGTGCTTGATCAGATTCCATGATCTTTCTTGGTTTTGTGGCTGCCCGCAGGAAGACAGATCCCAGAGTTGGACACTGTATGCATACTTCGAAAATAAATGTACTTTGAATCCTGTACCTGCTCCCCAATAGGATTCAGAAGAGGGCATGTCCTGGGTGGTGGGAGTCCTTTATCAAGGATGCCGCCTTCTCGAGGCATCACCACTTGATGCTGTCCTTGACTGTGCCATGATGGAGCTGGCTGACTCTCCAGCCCTCTGCAGCCTCTTGTCATCCTGGACATTGGAGCCTCCATGCCAGGCTGTGATACAACCAGTCAGAATACTCCCCACCGTACATCTGTGGAAATTTGCGAGAGTCTTTGGTGACGTACCAAATCTCCTCAAACTCCTAAACCACTGACCTGCCTTTGGAGTGTCCACCCCCTTACATCCCCAATCGTAATCTTAGACCCGTGAATACTAGTTGGCTTAGTGTTACTAGAGCCAAGCACAACAGAACTGGCAATGTGGCCTTTGCTCGTGCTCCAAAAATCCAGAATACTCAACCGACAGAGATATGCCAGCCTGGTACTGTGGAACGTGTCAAACCACTTCTGAAAATCTACCTTTTAAATCTGGTCTACTTGTATGATTACGTCGATGTTAATTATATTTATATAATGTTTTGAGGTTTCTTTGCGCATGGGGGTGGGGGGAAGTTTGATGTTTTTCTTTGAACAGGTTCCATGGTTTGCTTAGTTTCTTGGCTGTCGGTGGGAAGACAAATCTTAGAGTTGTATACTGCCTTCATACTTTGATAAGAAATATACACTGAATCTTTGAATAATGTGATATATTCAATTACATTTTATTCTATATAATAGTTCTCTTATGATTTTTAATTTTGTCTCATATTTTAATGACTATATTGATGTAGTCATAGTCATACTTTATTGATCCTGGGGGAAATTGGTTTTCATTACAGTTGCACCATAAATAATAAATAGTAATAGAACCATAAATAGTTAAATAGTAATATGTAAATTATGCCAGTAAATTATGAAATAAGTCCAGGACCAGCCTATCGGCTCAGGGTGTCTGACCCTCCAAGGGAGGAGTTGTAAAGTTTGATGGCCACAGGCAGGAATGACTTTTTATGACGCTCTGTGCTGCATCTCGGTGGAATGAGTCTCTGGCTGAATGTACTCCTGTGCCCACCCAGTACATTATGTAGAGGATGGGAGACATTGTCCAAGATGGCATGCAACTTGGACAGCATCCTCTTTTCAGACACCACCGTCAGAGAGTCCAGTTCCATCCCCACAACATCACTGGCCTTACGAATGAGTTTGTTGATTCTGTTGGTGTCTGCTACCCTCAGCCTGCTGCCCCAGCACACAACAGCACTGGCCACCACAGACTTGTAGAACATCCTCAGCATCGTCCGGCAGATGTTAAAGGACCTCAGTCTCCTCAGGAAATAGAGACGGTTCTGACCCTTCTTGTAGGCAGCCTCAGTGTTCTTAGACCAGTCCAGTTTATCGTCAATTCGTATCCCCAAGTATTTGTAATCCTCCACCATGTCCACACTGACCCCCTGGATGGTAACGGGGGTCACCGGTACCTTAGCTTTTCTCAGGTCTACCACCAGCTCCTTAGTCTTTTTCACATTAAGCTGCAGATAATTCTGCTCACACCATGTGACAAAGTTTCCTACCGTAGCCCTGTACTCAGCCTCATCTCCCTTGCTGATGCATCCAACTATGGCAGAGTCATCCGAAAACTTCTGAAGACGACAAGACTCTGTGCAGTAGTTGAAGTCCGAGGGGTAAATGGTGAAGAGAAAGGGAGACAAGACAGTTCCCTGTGGAGCCCCAGTCTTTACAATCTATGTAAAACACTTTGAGCCTGCATCTTAACATATGAAAGGTGCTATATAAAGTTGTTGTTGTTATTATTATTTTACATCCTGAATTTTTGGCTTAATGGAAGTTATAAACACTAGAAATTCTGCAGGTGCTGGAAATCCTGAGCAACACACACAAAATTCTGGAGGTACACAGCAGGCCAGGTAGCGTCTGTGGAGGGGAATAACAGTCCATATTGTAGGCAGAGACCCTTCAGGATGTAAAAGTCACCAGTGTGAAGTACTTCATAGAATGGTAGATGAATAATAGATCACATTAACCTAGCTGCAGTGTTCATTAGCTTCTCATTTGTGTGTCCTCTAAGCTACATTAACTCCCTGAAAAGCTGCAATTTTAAAATATCCGTCTATACCTTCAAGCCTTCCCCACCCTTTCGTCCTGATGAATTGTGCAAATAAAAGAAATGCAGAGAACATGAACTGCTGAGACATTGAAAATGATAAACAAGAGAGATTCTGCAGATGCTGGAAATCCAGAGCAACACACACAAAGTGCTGGAGGAAGTCAGCAGCTCAGGCAGCATCTGTGGGTCGACAGTTCCAGCTCTTTACCTTTCCCACCCACCTGGCTTCACCTATCACCTCCTAGCTATCCTCCTTCTCCTCCCCCCCACCCACCTTTTTATTCTTGCGTCTTCCCCTCTTCCTTCCCGTCCTGAGGAAGGGTCTCGGCCTGAAACGTTGACTGTTTATTCATTTCCACAGATGCTGACTTCCACCAGTATCTTGTGTGTGTTCCATTGAAAGTGAGCCTGTAGGTTGTGGAGCAAGTTCAGAGCTGAGGTGAGTTATCCAAGCTGGTTGAGGAGTAATAACTATTCCTAAATCTGGTGGTGTTGGACCTAAAGCTCCTACACCTCCTGCCCGATGTTAGTAGCGAGGTGAGTGCGTGTCTGGATGGCGGGGGTCCTTGATGATGGATGATGCTTTCGCTTGGCTGCACTCCTTGTCAATGTGCTCATTGGTGGGGAGAGCTTTGCCTGCGATGGGCTGGGCATTATCCACCACCACTCTGTCGGCTTTTCTGTTCCTGGAAAAGGAATGAGCCACAGGTCATTGAGATGATGCCTCAAAGCGTTTGCTTCATCAGTGGTGTAAAATGTAATTTGACTAAAGAATTCCCACTGTGAGTCGACACTGGAAGTCACAAGCAGCTGACTCTCTTGATGAGCTGCGGGTGATCACGTTGCTTCCAGGTGAGTGATTAATGATAATGTAGCATTAATGCCATGGCCATGCACACTGCTTACCTCAGTGAAAGTTCCCACAGACACGTTACCAAGGACAAGGGCAAAGGAACATCTTGCTCCCTTCCTGCAAGAAAACGCATTTCTCAACCTTTTTCTTTCTCGATATTTTTCAATCACAGAATCATAGGATTACAATAAACAAGCTCAGAATCAAGTTTATTATCACTGACGTAGATCATGAAATTTGTTTTGCAGTACCTGAAATATACTATAAGCTGAAAGGGCGGCACTGCAGTGCAGTGGTTAGCACAACGCTTTACAGTACCAGCGACCCGGGTTCAATTCCTGCCACCGCTCTTTAGAGAGATTGTACGTTCTCCCCATAACTGTGTGGGTTTCCTCCAGATGTTCTGATTTCCTCCCACGGTACCAGATGGTAGGTTAGCTGGTCATTGTAAATTGTCCCATTGTCCCGCGATTCCGTGACTAGGCTTGGATTAAAATGTGGGATTGGGCTGCGTGTCTTAAAGGGCTGGAAGGGCCTATTCCTTGCTGTATCTCAACAAACAACAAATAGACAAATAAATAAATAAAATAGATAAATAAGTTAAATAAATAAAGAGATAAATAACACACACACACACACACACACACACATATATAATATAAAATAAATAAGCAGTGCAAAAATTGTGAGGTAGTGTCATGGACCGTTCAGAAATCTGATGGTAGAGGAGGAGAAGATGTTCCTAAAACACTGAGTGTGTGAATTCTTTTTAGGGAATCTTATTCTGGGCTGGTTTGAGTGTAAAGGTGTAGGAAATGTACTGTACACAGTCCAGGACCCTGTCTGTGGTTCAGGAGAGATAGAATATGCAAGAGACTCTAGGTGCTGGAATATGGAACAGCCAACGAATGGCTGGAGGAACTCGGCACCTCTCAGATAGTACCTGAAATAGGGATTTGGACAGTCAATGTTTTGGGTAGAGACCCTTCATCAAGACTGAAAGATAGAGGGGAGATAGAGAAAGAGGTGAGGGGAAAGGTAGAGCAAGAGTTTGGTGGATCCAGGTGAGAAAGGGTGACAGGCAAGGGAAAGACTAAAACAGTGACAGTGTCTTGGGGGGGGGTGTGATAGGGTGGAGGCTATTGGAAATTATTATTGGCATCTGCAAAGCAGACGCGATGGCATGCAAGAAAGGAGTGTAGTCCTAACAGGAAGCAGGGTGGGAGGAAATGGGTAGTCATAGCAACTGCTCTCACACATCACATAAAGTACATTTCAGACGCATTGAGGATTTCTGCTCCCGCCAGCCTTCCAGGCGATGAGCTCCAGATTCCCAGCACTGTCTAACTGAAAACAAATCTCCACCTCCTTCCAAATCTCTCCCAGTTATCAAGCTCTCAGCCCAGGGAAATAAGTTTTTCCAGTCCATTCTATTTCACCCTCATGACACAGCCCATTTTACTCTCTCTCAGTTGCTCTATCCCCAGCCCAAACAATCTCCCTCTCATCAGAACAAATCTCTACACCTTTGTATATTTTCTCTGCTTTCTTGCCGGTGTGCTCCAGTTTCCTCTCACCTTCCAAAGGTTATGGTTAGTGAGATGAGGGCATGCTATATTGGCCCCAGAAGCGTGGTGACACTTGTGGTCTGCCCGCAGCACAATCCTCACTGATTTGACACAAATGCTGCATTTCACTGTATGTTTCAATGTACATGTGTCAAATAAAGCTAATCTTTAATCTCTGCTGTGCCTTAAACATTTTATCTTTAGTGCAGTGACCAGAACTCCACTCTGTGCTCCTGCTGTGGGTGAGGTATCTTTGCACACCGTAGCGGCAACACTCAGACAAAGCAATTTCCGCCTGCCTGCGATCTCAGATGAGGTTGTTATATTTGCATGACACACCCTCGGCTCCAATGAAATGATTGTTCCAAAGACTGGAATCCTTTATTTGATCCTTGATTAGCAATTAGCAAACACACAACCTTGAAGCAATATTAAGTGGTCAGCAAAGTTATGACCTCAGCGATCTCAAGCTACACACTGTCACAAAATAAGCAAGAATATGAAACTTATTCCCTTTGCTTTTACCACACCCCCCCCCGCTCATGTGACTAGTTACTGTGATAAACACACTGCACAGAATGCATGGCTGCTATATACAGTATACGACTATATACAACTTCCTTGTTCTTATATTCTACTCTCCTAACAAATGGGGAACAGGAGAGGTCAGGCAGCATCTATGGAGGGGAAGAAACAGTCGATGTTGAGGGCTGAGACCCTTCTTCAGGGTGGTCCCCATGAGTCCTGATGAAGCCTGAACAGCCTGAAGTGCCGACTGTTTGTTCCCCTCCCTGCCTGACTTGCTGAGTGTCTCCAGCATTTTGTGTGTGTTGCTCTAGATTTCCAGCATCTGCAGAATCTCTCATAGAGTCATGGAAAAGAACAGCACAGAAACAGGCCCTTCAACCCATCTAGTCTGTGCCGAACCATTTAAGCGGCCTACTCCCATCAACCTGCACCAGGACCATAGCCCTCCATATCCCTACCATTGGTGTACCTATCCAAACCTCTCTTAAATGCTGGTCAAGCTTTGAAATCAATTGTGCTGGCAGTTTGTTCCACACCCTCACCACCCTCTGAGTGAAGAAGTTTCCCCTCATATTCCCCTTAAACTTTTCACCTTTCACCCTTAACCCATGACCTCTGGTTGTAGTCCTACCAAATCTGAGTGGACAAAACTTTCTTGCATTTACCCTATCTATACCCCTCATAATTTTGTATACCTCAATCAAATTTCCTCTCAATCTTTCATGTTTCAAGGAATAAAGTCCTAACCTATTCAATCTTTCCTTTGTGTTAACAGAAGCACTCTAACCACTCACAGTCAGCCAGGGGTGAAAATATGTGACCATGCACATATTAGGAAAATATCTAACACCAATGATAAAAAGAGTAAAGGTGTGATGCACCATCAATAACTCCAAAAGACTGGAAGTAGAGTAAATACTGAAAGGCTTTTATTAGCTGTAAAATGTGACCTCCACCATGCTGAGTATCTGGCCCTGGACTGAGAGCAGGAGCAACGGCACAGTCGCCTTTATTCAGGGGTCTGTGGGAGGAGCCACAGCAGCAGTCAGCAGAGGGCCGTGTCCAGACAGGTAACCCAGTTACAACATATATATATATATATGGTTTACCATAAGGTGACATGGTTAGAGATACATCTTCTGCTGCTAAGAAGTTCAAGCCACTGTCACCTCCAGTGGGTAACATGTATCGGTGCATGCTGATAGAGAAGAGTGCAGATTTCTGATTGATGGCCAAGGAGGTGGTGTTACAGACAAGGCAAAACACACTTCAAAAGCACTTATCTCACCATTGGATGAGTATGTGGGTGGGGAGGCGCTGGATGGAGGTAGGGGAGTGAGGGGGTGAGGGCATCTTCGAAAAGTCCTTAATTGATCATAAAGAACAGAGAGCGTTGAAGGAAAGAAGGAAGCTGCCTTGTCACCACTCTGACCTTGAACTCAGTATTTCTGAAAGGGGTTCAGATCATTGAGATCATAGACCATAGAGTAACGTGGGCTGATCGGAAAGATTGTGTCCAGGCCAAATCTGAGGTCTAGGCCCCAGAGCGTATTGAAGTGACAGAGCCCAATGTCTGGATGATGATTTAGGTGCTGGGCCAGATTGAAAAGGTCAGGGTGTTGGGACCTAAGGTTGAGAGCCAATTCAGCTTGCTGCTCCTCTCTGTACTGAACTAGGGGCCTGGGATGGACTCTTCTTGTGGACCAGTTCAGAATGTTATCTGCTTGATTATTGTTTGCATGATTTGTTTTCTTCTCTGCACATCGGGTGTTTGATGGTCTTTTTTTAATGGGTTCCTTTGGATTTCTTTCTTTGTGGCTGCCTATTAGTAGATGAATCTCAAGGCTGTATAATGTATACATACTTTGCTAACAGATGACCTTTAAAACTTTGAAACACACGCAAAATGCTGGAAGAACTCATGGAGGAGAATATGCCGTCAACGTTTCAGGCGTAGATCCTTCATCAGGACTGGAAAGGAAGGGGGAAGAAGCCAGGATAAAAAGATGGGAGGAGTACAAGCTGGCAGGTGATAGGTGGGACCAGGTGAGGGGGAAGGTGGGTGGGATGCAGTGAGAAGCTGGGAGGTGGCTGCGGGAAAGGTAAAGGGCTGAAGACGAAGAAGAAGAAGAGTTCTAATAGGAGAGGAGAGTGGACCGTGGGAGAAAGAGAAGGAGGAAGGGCACCAGAGGGAGGTGATAGGCAGGTGAGGATAAGGAAAGGAGTAAGAGGGGATCTGAATGGGAACTGGAAAAAGAGAAAGGGAGGGGGAGAAACATCTGGAAGTCGGAGAAGTCAATGTTCATAGAACATTGAACAATATAGCACAGTATGGGCCCTTTGGCTTGCAGGGTTGTGTCAACCTTTTTAGCTGCTCCAAGATCAATCTAACACACCCCTCCATTGTCCTTACATCCACGTGCCAATAAAGTCCTTTCGAGGCAACCAGCTTGGTGGAGGAAATGGGACAGAGGGAACCGATCAGGCAGTTTATCAAGTGATTGAATGTGGTGACGGCCTATTCCGGCGTTGGCCAGCCGAGGCTGCCATAGTTCCCGAAGGATTTTTCAGAGCTGGTTGGACTCTTGTTATTGATCATTGATGGCACAAATTCTCAATTAACATCTGTGTTTTTAAATCCTGCTTCCTGTACCTTACTTTGTTCAGTCTTAAAGTGTGATCTTGTAAGTAGCAAGAGTCCCTGGAATATATTTTTATTATATTCTTTTCTGTGTGTTTTTTTATGTCTGCCATTCAGGATCTTATTTGTGCATCAAGAGCTTAGACGACTGAAGTTGTGTTTGGATTATTGCATTTTTGAGTCAGACTGGTTGCCTGTTTTTTGCCCATCTTGGCTTAAGAAAAAGAGTAAAACTTGCTTTTGACTCTGCACATTAACTCAATAGACAATAGACAATAGGTGCAGGAGTAGGCCATTCAGCCCTTCGAGCCAGCACCGCCATTCACTGTGATCATGGCTGATCATCCACAATCAGTACCCTGTTCCTGCCTTCTCCCCATATCCCTTCCCCGCTATCTTTAAGAGCTCTATCTAACTCTTTTTTGAAAGAATCCAGAGAATTGGCCTCCACTGCCTTCTGAGGCAGAGCATTCCACAGAACCACAACCCTCTGTATGAAAAAGTTTTTCCTTAACACCGTTCTAAATTGTCTACCCCTTATTCTTAAACTGTGGCCTCTGGTTCTGGACTCCCCCAACATCGGGAACATGTTTCCTGCCTCTAGCGTGTCCAATCCCTTAATAATCTTATATGTTTCAATCAGATCCCCTCTCATCCTTCTAAATTTCAGTGTATACAACTCCTGTCAGCATCGTGGTTTCTGCATTTGGGCTCACTCACAATCCAGTGGGACAGTGGTGGAGTGCTGGACTTTCAACCCAGTGGCACAAGTTTGACTCCTGTTTGGGAAATTTCCCTTACGGTGACATACAACAAGAAAATCTGCAAGCTGAGGATGCAGGTACTGGAATGTACAAGTTGGCTTTGAGGTTTTTATCAATGAATGAGCTGGGTGGAGGAAGAACACAAGAACAGAACTTTCCTTTAAGCAACACACATCAAAGTTGCTGGTGAACGCAGCAGGCCAGGCAGCATCTCTAGGAAGAGGTACAGTCGACGTTTCAGGCCAAGACCCTTCGTCAGGACTAACTGAAGGAAGAGCTAGTAAGAGATGTTTTCAAAGTACAAAGTAAAATTTATTATCAGAGTATGTACATGTCACCACATACAACACTGAGATTTTCTGTGGGCATACTTAGTAAATGTATAGAACAGTAACTGTAAAAAAGATCAATAATCAAGAAACTGTGCAAATGCAAATATAAATAAATAGCAATAAATAATGAGAACATGAAATAACAAGATAGAGTCCTTAAAGTGAGATTATTGGTTGTGGGAACGCCAGGAACAGAATGAGTGTAGTTACAGAATATAGAATTAATGGTAAGACTCTTGGCAGTATGGAGGATCTGAGAGATCTTGGGGTCTGTGTCCATAAGATGATCAAAGCTGCTGCACAAGTTGACAGTGTTGTTCAGAAGGCGTATGGTGTGCTGGCATTCATCAACCGTGGGATTGAGTTTAAGAGCCGAGAGGTAATGTTGCAGCTATATAGGACTCTGGTCAGACCCCACTTGGAGTACTGTGCTCAGTTCTGGTCACCTCACTACAGGAAGGATGTGGATACTATAGAGAGAGTGCAGAGGAGACTTACAAGGATGTTGCCTGTTTTGGAGTGCATACCTTATGAGAATAGGTTGTAGTGAATTTGGCCTTTTCTCCTTGGAGCGACGGAGGATGAGAGGTGACCTGGTAGAGGTGTACAAGATGATGAGGGGCATTGATCGTGTGGATAGTCAGAGGCTATCCCGGTGGTGAAATGGCTAACACGAGGGGGCATAGTTTTAAGGTGCTTGGAAATAGGTACCAAGGGGATGTCAGGGGTAGGTTTTTCACACAGAGAGTGGTGGGTGCGTGGAATGCACTGTCAGCAGTGGTGATGGAAGCGGGTACAATAAGCGGGGTCTTTTAAGAGCCCCCTAGATAGGTATGTGGAGCTTAGAAAGATGGAGGGCTATGCGCTAGGGAAATTCTAGGCAGTTTGTAGAGTGGGTTACATGGTCGGCATAACATTGTGGCCGAAGGGCCTGTAATGTGCTGTAAATTTCTGTTTTATGTTCTGTCCTCTTTTATTCAAGAGCCTGATGGTGGAGGGGTAGTAACAGTCCTTGAACATGAGGCTCTTGTACCTTCTACCTGATGAACAAAGTCCATAATTAAACAATAGAGGAAAGGCCGGACAAGTTTCCTGCTTGTTTTTGTCGTGTACTGTGACCCCACACCCAGGTACTGTAGCCATTTGTCATGTATGATATTCCTTGTCAGGTATTGAAACCCCCCGTCATGTTCTATAAGCAGTGCAGAGCAATATCATTCAGCATTGCCACCATTCCAAGGAGAATTCCCGTTCAAGCAGTATTTTCCCTTTAGTTATTTACTATTTCTTTTTATTGCCTTGGTTCCATGTGTTAATTCTCTTCCCGTTCTTCTACTAAAGCACACCACCGGCTGACTGCCAGACCAGTATCATAGTGAGTGACACCTCCATACTCCAAACATTGGCGCCCATTCCTCCTGCCCATGTGATCTTTGAGTAAATCCCTTGCACAACTCTAGAATGTAAATGATTTGCTCCTAAAGTCCCAGCATCTGATCCGTGTTCTCCTAGATCTCTAAAGCTGTATTATTCCTTCCCACACTTTCTCTGTCCCCTGTTTTGGCTGAGGTGCCTATTTTCATTTGAGGGGAATGAAGAGAGAGGAACAAGTGCATACAGTCCCACTGTATGGAGGAGTGGGAGAAGTGGGGTGGGTAGTTCTCATTACTACCATTAGCAAGGAGGTAGGAGCCTGAAGATGCACACTCAACATTTTACAAATAGCTTCTTCCTTTACACCATCAGATTTCTAAACAGACAATGAACCCATGAACATTATCTCACTATTTTTGTTCTCTTTTTGCACTGGTTGCATCAAAATACAAAAACTTCAAAGTAGGTTTATTTTTAAAGTATATGAATCACCATATACAACCCTGAGATTCATTTTCTTGGGGGCAGATTCAAGAAATCTATGGAACAGCAACAATAATGGAATCAATGAAAGACTGCCCAACTAGGGCGTTCAACCAGAGTGCAGAGGCAACAAACTGTGCAAATACAAATATAAAAAATAGCAATAAATAACGGGAACATGAGATGAAGTGTTCTTGAAAATGAGTCCATTGGCTGTGGGGACATTTCAATGATGGGGTGAGTGAAGTTAACCCCTTTGGTTCAAGAGCCTGATGGTTGAAGAGTAATATCTGTTCCTGAACCTGGAGGTGAAAATCATGTGGGCTCTTGTACCTTCTTCCTGATGGCAGCAGCGAGGAGAGGTCTGATACAGCAATTCAAATGCTCAAGAATGTAAGAAACTGCACTGAGCAGAGTACCCTGCCCAATCCAACACAGGCACATCCACCCCCATCGTTGGTAGTATCTACAGGGCGTGCTATCTCAAGGCAACACAATTATCAGAGATCTCCACCATCCAGGCCACGTCATCTTCTCACAGCTCCCATCGGGCAGGAGGCACAGAAGCCTGAAGTCCCACGCCACCAGATTCAGGAACAGCTACTTCCCTTCAACCATTCAGTTCTTGAACTAACCAGCACAGCCCCAGTCACTACCTCAGTACAGCGATACTGTGACCACTTCGATCACTCTGCACTAAAACGGACCTGGCTTTTCTTTCGTTATAATTATATTTTCTTGTAAACATTGAGTACAATTTAATACTTTTCCTGTGAACGCTGCTTATCTGATGCTCTGTACTTGCGATGCAGCAGCAAGTGAGTTTTTCATTGCACCGGTACATACTGTGGGTGGCTGGGTGGAGCTTTATCTCTTTCCCCCCACTAGCCTGCAGGCTGCCCTTGGGCAAGGGAAAGTTTGATCAGCACCCCCACCTCCAAACTCAGGGTCATATGAAGCCGTGGGAGCAGGTGGTGGATGGTCGTACGAGCAGCCGGTGCAGATCACAAGTCCTGGTTATGTGACCACTGACACCAGGCAGACAATCTCTGAAGAGTGTTGATAATGTCTGGGGTCACCCGTCTTGTAAAGACACTGCCCCAGAAGGCGGCAATGGCAAACCACTTCTGCAGAAAAATTTGCCAAGAACAATCATGGTCATGGAAAGACTGTGATTGCCCACGTCATACGACATGGCACATAAAGATGACGATGATACACAAAACATGTACTTGTGCACAGGACAATAAACTCAGCATAGATCTTGGGGTGCGGCAAAGGAAAGATGCCCTCTTTGCTTTCTACAATAAACATGGAGTAGAGGGAAATCTGGCAATGAGCAACGAGACCCAATAGCTTCCCACCTTGGCAATGGAGATGCCTGTACAAGCTGAGCTGGGTTACACCTCGTGTGCAATCGACACGAGTCATATATTGACCACGAATTAGTAATTTGACCAAGCGGGAGTAGAATGATACAAATTGCAATCGTGTGGGTGGAATCTTCATCAAAGAACAATATGATGGTCGAAAAGCTGATGCTGCCATGTGGAACGTGTGACCTGGGGGTGCTTGGTGCTAACAAGCTGAATTAGAAATAGTGCTCCTCTCATCATTCTACAGGGCAAGACAGTAGCGTAGTGGTTAGTGCAATCACTATACAGTGCCAGTGACCACCGACTGGGGTTCAATTACCACCACTGACTATATGTTCTCATGTTCTCCCTGTGACTGTGTGGGATTTTTCCGGGTGCTCCGGTTTCCTCCCAAATTCTAATGTTGTATGGGTTAGGGTCAGAGCAGAGGTTCCCAGACTGGGGTCCGTGGACCCCTCGGGTAATGGTAGGGGTCCATAGCATAAGAAAGATGGGAACCCCTGGGTTGGTGAGTTGTGGACATGCTAACCCCTGGGTTGGTGAGCTGTGGATATGCTAACCCCTGGGGTGGTGAGTTGTGGACATGCTAACCCCTGGGGTGGTGAGTTGCGGACATGCTGAGCTGGCATCGGAATTGCAGTGACGTTTGCAGATTGCCCAGCACAATCCTCTCTGATCTGATTTGATGCAGATGACATATTTCACTATATGTTGCAATGTATATGTGACAAAGCTAATCTTTAATCTTTAATCTCTAATATCTTTTAATCTTTAATTACCCCTAGTGGCTCCCTTCGTCTCCGAGAGTCAGAAGCTCCTGATTCAAAACCCCCTCCAGGACTGAAACATACACATTTAGACCCTGTGACCAAAAGATAGAGGAGCAGAATTAGGCCATTTGGCCCATCAAGTCTGTTCCACCATTTCATCATGGCTGATCCATTTCCCTCTCAGCCCAATCTCCTGCCTTCTCCCTGTATCCCTTCATTTCCTGACTAATCTGGAATCTAATAACCCAATGAAAATGATAAACACACCCAATGACTTGGCCTCCACAACCATCTGTGGCAACAAATTCCACAGATTCACCACTCTCTGGCTAAAAATAAATTCCTCCTCATCTTCATTCCAAATGGACATCCCTTCATCTGAGACTGTGGCTTCTGGTCCTGGACTCCCCCACCATTGGAAAAATCCTCTCCACATCCACTCTATCAAGGCCTTTCAACTTTTGATAGGTTTCAATGAGATCTCCTCCCATTCTTCTGAATTCCAGTGAGTACAAGACCAGAGTCAGCAATCACTCATCATAGGTTAACACTTTCATTTCCGGGATCATCTTTGTGAATCTCCTCTGGACCGTCTCCAGTGCCAGTACATCCTTTCTTTGATAGGGGACCCAACATTGCTCACAATACTCCAAGTGAGGCCTCTCCAATGCCTTATGAAGCCTCAGCCTTACATTCTTGCTTTTATATTCTAGTCATTTCAGTGCATTGCTGAGGGAGGCTCACCATGATAGAGGCTCTACACAGAACACAAAAGTAGTGCAGGCCCTTCGGCCCATCATGGCTGCGCCGATCACAATACCCAATTAAACTCATATGATTTATCCTTCAGATAAAACATAAAATCAAGATCTGCCTGCCTACTGAGTTGGAAGGTAAATATCCCATGGACCTATAACTGCACCAATATCCTGCACAATGTCCCCTCTCTGGGAAGATTTAAAGGAAAGTCACCAGAACTCAAGGGGGCTAAGTTACAAGGAGAGGTTGGGTAGGCTAGGACTATATTGCATGGAGTGTAGGAGACTGAGGGGTGATCCAATCATCATCATCATCATTATGTGCTGTGTCGTATGACGTCGGCGATCGTGGCCTTTCCATGACTATGATTGTTCTAGGCAAATGTTTCTACAGAAGTGGTTCGCCATTGCCTTCTTCTGGGCAGTGTCTTTACAAGATGGGTGAACCCAGCCATTATCAATACTCTTCAGAGATTGTCTGCCTGGTGTCAGTGGTCACATAACCAGGACTTGTGATATACACCAGCTGCTCATATGACCATCCACCACCGGCTCCCATGGCTTCACATGATCGTGACTGGGGGGCTAAGTAGGTGCCACATCTTGCCTGAGGGTGACCTGCAGGCTAGCGGAGGGATGGAGCGCCTTACACCTCCTTTGGTAGAGACATATCTCCATTCTGCCACCCTAGTGACCCTATAGAGGTGTACAAAGTCATGAGGGACGTAGGTATGGTGAATTCATACAGGAAAAGAGAATCAGCTATTTGGCACAGGTTTAAGTTGAGCGGGGAAAGATTTAAAGGGACCTGGGGGGTGAGGTCTTCAGGCAGAGGGTAGAGTGAATATGGAACAAGCCACCAGAGGAAGTGGCTGAGGAAGGTACGATATTCAAATGATTCTTGGACGGGCACAAGGATACAGAAAGTTTAAAGGGAAACAGGTCAAATGGGCACCTTGACCAACATGGACAACTTGGGCTGAAAGCTCTGTTTCCCTGCTGCCCTACTGAGTGAGACAAATACAGGGAGTGTTCTGGACCAAGGAGTGGTGGGGAGACAGAGTACAAGTATTATTTGTGGGAGCCTGGATCAATGAAATGACAATAAATCTCTAAATGTCAACCTTATACAAATATATAGTGCCTATAAAAAGTATTCACCCCGCCCCCCCTTGGAAGTTTTCATGTTTTATTGTTTTACAACACTGAATCACAATGGATTTTTTGGACACTGATCAACGGAAAAAGACTCTTTCATGTCAAAGTAAAAACAGATATCTACAATGTGATCTAAATTAATTACAAATATAAAATTCAAAATAATAGATTGCATAAGTATTCACCCTGTTCAAGTCAGTATTTAGTAGATGCACCTTTGGCAGCAATTACAGCCTTGAGTCTGTGTGGATAGGTCTCCAACAGATTTGCACATCTGGACACTGCAATTTTTCCACATTCTTCTTTACAAAACTGCTCAAGCTCTGTCAGATTGCATGGGGATCATGAGTGAACAGCCCTTTTCAAGTCCAGCCACAGATTCTCAATTGGATTGAGGTCTGGACTCTAACTTGGCCACTCCAGGACATTAACTTTGTTGTTTTTAAGCTATTCCTGTGTAGCTTTGGCTTTCTGCTTGGGGTCATTGTCTTGCTGGAAAACAAATCTTCTCCCCGGTCACAGTTCTCTTGCAGACTGCATCAGGTTTTCCTCCAGGATTTCCCTGTATTTTGCTGCATTCATTTTACCCTCTACCTTTACAATCCTTCCAGGGCCTGCTACAGTGAAGCATCCCCACAGTGCGATGCAGCCACCACCATGCTTCAACCATTATGTCAAACATAGCGTTTAGTCTGATGGCCAAAAATTTCAATTTTGGTTTCATCAGACCATAGAACATTCTTCCAGCTGACTTCAAAGTCTCCCACATGCCTTCTGGCTAACTCTAGCCAAGATTTCATTTGAGTTTTTTTCAACAGTGGCTTTCTCTTTGCCACTCTCCCATAAAGCTGTGACTGGTGAAGCACCCGGGCAACAGTTGTTGTATGCACCATCTCTCCCATCTCAATCACTGAAGCTTGTAACTCCTCCGGAGGTGGCCTCCATCACTCGACCCCTTCTTGCACAGTTATTCCGTTTTTCAGGATGGCCTGCTCCAGGCAGATTTAGCTGTGCCATATTCTTTCAATTTCTTGATGATTGACTTTACTCTAAGGGATACTCAGTGACTTGGAAATTTTCTTGTATCCATCTCCTGACTTGTGCTTTTCAACAACCTTTTCATGGAGTTGTTTGAAGTGTTCTTTTGTTTTCATGGTGTAGTTTTTGCCAGGATATTGACTCACTAGCAGTTGGACCTTCCAGATACAGGTGTATTTTTAATACAAGAAATTGAAACATCTTGACTGCACATGGTGATCTCCATTTGTCCAGTATTGCTCTGTCTGGTTGGTTGGCCAGTACCTGCTTATCACAGGATCTTGGCTCTGTCATTTTGCACTACCTTCTCGGGTGTTTTCCATTAGGACTTGGGAGTGCTCAATCCACACTCAACACAGGTGTTCCTGTACACAGTTCCTGCAACTTGGTTGTGCTGTTCAGTGTGTGCTGTCCCTGCCTGCATCTTGCACCCTGCTGGATGGTTTCAGCAGATTCCTTGCACAGTCTGCATCTTGGACGAGACTGGACCACTAGGCATATATAGGATGTGTGTGTATATATATTGCAGTGTCTTTAGCACTTTGTCTGTTTTTATGAGGCTAACTCGATGCTCAATCCACCCAACACGGATGGAAAGGGTGCAAGGAACTGGCCATTCAAACCCAGGACCACTCACCTTGAAGTCTGGTGTGGGTGGGTGTGTGTATGTGTTTCTATCTATGTATATATGTATTTATGTGTGTGTGTGTGTATATATGTATTTTTACATGTGTGTACATATATCTAAGTGTGTGAATGTATGGAGATGGAGATGGAGATAGAGATTCTCTCTCTCTCTATCTATCTCTATACACACACAAACTATGTGTAAAACCGGAATCCATGTGATATTTCCACTGCCATTTCTCAACTTGGCGAGGACTATCTGGGGACCAGTGAGTGCCTGTGAAATTAATCATCAGGGTCCCAAAGTGGTTCACTTATTGCTGAGTTTAAATTAAAAATGTATTAGTCCCTGCTAGACCAGAGAGATGTTTAATTAGGATTGTTGTAAGTAATTGGGTTATTAATGTGGCGACTGTAATCTCTGCAAACACCGCACACTTTCTCATTCCACCAACACCTCCCCCCAATTCCTACTCCCCTCTTTCCTCCCCATTCCCTCCCACCACTTCCCACTCTCCGGTCCCTATTTGCAGTTTCTTGCCTTTTCATCCTTTCCCTTTGATATCTCCCACTCTCTGCAGCCTTATCCCATTCCCTTCCCATCCCCACCTTCCTCATTTCTATCTCCTTTCTCCCCATGAGCCTCCCTGCTCCGTTCTGCACCCTACAACTTGCCCCGCCTCTGCTCTCACCTTGTACCCTGTCCTGTTTTCCAACTCTCGTTATTTTCTCATTCCTTCCTGTTCTTTACACCTCCTCTTTCCCTCTTTCTTCATCAGAGTCAGGTTTATTATCACTTGACCTATGTCGTGAAAATTGTCTTGTGTCAGTAATACATTGCAATATACTATAAATTATAAGAAGTATATTTTAAAAATTAAATTGGTAGTGCAAAAATAGTGAGGTAGTGGTGTACTTAATCTCTATAATATTTGAGTAACCTTGTGTATGTGTGTGTGTATATATATATATATATATATATATATATTCTTAATTGTGTATTAAGATTAAGTATTCTTGTTTGTTTAAATAATTAATCAAGGGTAGTATATAAAATATGTTAATTGCATACATTACCACACTACCATGTGATGCATGCACGCCTTTCTTAAAGTAAAGGTGAAGATAGACCTGCATTTCGGACTCCTGTGTGTTACTTTGAACTAGTTTAATGTTTTGAAGTTACAAAACATGACAGTAGTGTTCTGGTTTTAGAAATCCGATGGCAGAGAGGAAGAAGCTGTTCCTAAAATGTTGAGTGTGGGTCTTCAGGCTCACATACCTCCTCCCTGATGGTAATAATGAGACAAGGGCATGTTCTGGGTGGTAGGGGCCTTTAATGGTGAATGCCCCCCTTTTGAGGTGTCGCCTTTTGAAGATTCCCACATCGACACCCTCACTGTTCCCTCCACACTCTACTGTATACCCTGCTCTTTCCTCACTTGCTCTGCCCCCTCCTCCTCTTACTCCCTCGCTATTCTCTCCATGCTCCCCACTCCTTTCCCTTCTAAGTTACAAATTTATACAGCAGGGAAACAGATTCTTCAGCCAAATGTGTCCATGTTAACCAAGTTATAACGCTTTAACTACTTGTCCAGAAGGTTCCTGCCAGCTGTGGGAGGATCTACCTTTTGGGTGACACAGTGCTACTGCAGTTAGCTCCATACTTCATTGTGCCAGTAATCAGTGATATGGTCCAATACACTCCGCTGTGTGCAAGGAGTTCGTACATTCTTCCTGTGGCCATGTGGTCTTTCTCCATATGTTTCAGATTCCTCCCACATTCCAAAAATGTACGAGTTAGTAAGTTGTGAGCATGCGATGTTGGCATTGGAAGCATAGCGACACTCATGGGCTGCCCACAGCACATTCTTAGACTGTGTTGGTCATTGACACAAATGACGAATTTCACGGTATGTTTTGAAATTGTGATGTGACAAATAAAGCGAATCTTTCAAACCTGAAAATGCTAGCATTGTTGGGTAGCATCTGTATAGAGACAATAATTGAAAGGGTAACTGTTTCTCTTTCCCTACAGATGCTGCCCGGCCCATTGAGTATTTCCACCAGTCACTAGATTTTCTTTCGGATTTCCAGAATCTGTATTCTTTCATTTCTGGGACTCATGCACAATGTGGTCCTATTGAACGGCAGTGAATACTGCCTCATGAACACTCTGTGCCATAGCAAGCTTGCTGTGAATTTGCGCCTGCAATGTCTCTCCTGCTGAGTAGTCACACCTTATAGGAGTGATAATGTAATCAGCTTTCAGGGACTTGTTCACTCTGTTCTGTTCCACCCCTGCACTGGTAAACAAGCTAAGAGTTGCGGGAATCTTTGCCAACTGCACAGCAAGAGCCCAGGGTCCCTGTTGCGATGTATTAGCTGATTGCAGCTGCAGTTCCTACAGTCACTTGGGGGAGGTGAAGGCCAGCAATTATTGCCCATCCTAATGTCCTCTCATTATGGGAAGGATGTGGAAGCTTTAGAGAGGGTAAAGAGGAGATTTACCTGGATGGTGCCTGGATTGGAGAGCATGCCTTATGAGGAGAGGTTCAGTGAGATCGAGGTTTTCTCACTGGAGTGAAGGAGGATGAGAGATGAGTGATAGAGGTGTACAAGATAATAAGTGGCTCAGATCGAGTGGACAGCCAGAGTCCAGACTTTTTCTCAGGGAAGAAATGACTAATACAAGTGGGCATAATTTTAAGGTGATTGGAGGAAAGTATAGGGGGTATTGTTCATTATGTGCCATGTCGTATGACGTGGGCGATCATGGTCTATCCATGAGCATGATTGGCTTGGCAAGTTTTTCCACGGAAGTGGTTTGCCATTGTCTTCTTCTGGGCAGTGTCTTTACAAGATGAGTGACCCCAGACATTATCAATATTCTTCAGAGATTGTCTGCCTGGTGTTAGTGATCACATAACCAGGACTTGTAATATACGTAAACACGAGGAATTCTGCAGATGCTGGAAATTCAAGCAACACACATCAAATTTGCTGGTGAACACAGCAGGCCAGGCAGCATCTTTCTCTCTCTCTCTCTCTCTCCTTTTTCTCCCTCTGTCCCTCTGACTATACCCCTTGCCCATCCTCTGGGTTTTTTCCCCCCTCCCCCTTTTCCTTCTCCCCGGACCTCCTGTCCTATGATCCTCTCATATCCCTCTTGCCAATCACCTGTCCAGCTCTTGGCTCCATCCCTCCCCCTCCTGTCTTCTCCTATCATTTTGGATCTCCCCCTCCCCCTCCCACTTTCATATCTTTTACTAACTCTTCCTTCAGTTAGTCCTGACGAAGGGTCTCGGCCCGAAACGTCGACTGTACCTCTTCCTAGAGATGCTGCCTGGCCTGCTGCGTTCACCAGCAAATTTGATGTGTGTTACTTGTAATATACACCAGCAGCTCATATGACCATCCGCCACCTGCTCCTATAGCTTCATGTGACCCTGGTCGAGGAGCTAAGCAGGTGCTACACCTTGCCCAAGGGTGGCCTGCAGGCTAACGGAGGGAAGGAGTGTCTTACACCTCCTTTGGTGGAGACATATCTCCATCACACCACCGATGCTTCACAATATCCACATGAATGTCAGCCTCACACTGTCTTAAGGGGACGGGGTGACTGTAATTAACACAAATGAGCATGGACGCACAAACTCGATAGAGTAGATCATGAGGAAAGGAAGCCGAGTCTGGCAGTGAATGACCTGAGAGGCTCAGGCCAGCTCCTAGAACAGCGATCACTCACACTTAATGGGAAGTAGCTGGCAGACGGCCAGCCCACAGCCCTCACTTTGTGGCCCAAGGGAGAAGATAAAATAGAAAGATGAGAAGTGATTACAGATGGTGAACTGGGTTAACATAGGCAGGTTGCCTTATGGAGCAGTCAGTACTGAGCAGTATTCAATCTGAAGAACGAGCCCTGTCAAGGATGCATAAATGCATGACATACCAGAGGTGCAAAGAAACTGATTTCTGCAATTTGGTCGCTTGAACCTGGTCTCTGAGATGAAGGGCAGAGATGGACATTTTTGGTGAAGTTTGGGTCAAGGATTTGCTGGCCAGAAGTGACCCGTCCCATGACCAGCAGATCAGTGCCTTTCTACTTTCTTAGAAATTTGCGTAGGTTCAGCATGTCATCTAAAACTTGGACAAATTTCTATAGATGCACAGCGGAGTGAATGGAGTGCCTCATGCCTCCTTCGGTGGAGATGGATCTCTACCCCACTAGAAAGAGTATAGACAAAGCTCACAAGGAAGCTGCTGCGCAGGTTGACTCTGTGGTTAAGGCGGCATTCGGTGCATTGGCCTTCATCAACCGTGGGATTGAGTTTAAGAGCTGAGAGGTAATGTTACAGTTATATAGGACCCTGGTCAGACCCCACTTGGAGTACTGTGCTCAGTTCTGGTCACCTCACTACAGGAAGGATGTGGAAACCATAGAAAGGGTGCAGGGGAGACTTACAGCGATGTTGCCTGGATTGGGGAGCATGCCTTATCAGAATAGGTTGAATGAATTCAGTCTTTTCTCCTTGGAGCGGTGTAGAATGAGAGGTGACCTGATAGAGGTGTACAAGATGATGAGAGGCATTGATCGTGTGGATAGTCAGAGACTTTTTCCCAGGGCTGAAATGGCTAACATGAGAGGGCACAGTTTTAAGGTGCTTGGAAGTAGGTACAGAGGAGATGCCAGGGGTAAGTTTTTTACGCAGAGAGTGGTGAGAGTGTGGAATGGGCTGCCGGCGACGGTGGTGGAGGCAGATATGATAGCGTCTTTTAAGAGACTCCTGGGTAGGTACATGGAGCTTAGATAAATAGAGGGGTATGGGTAACCCTAGGTAGATTTCTAAAGTAAGTACATGTTCAGCACACCATTGTGGGCTGAAGGGCCTGTATTGTGCTGTAGGTTTTCTATTTTTCTATGTTTCTGTGTTGCTGAGACTTGAGGAGCTGTTTATAGGGAGAGGTTGAATAGATTAGGACTATTATTCCCAGGAGCGTAGGAAAATGAGGGGAGATTTAATGGAGGTACACCAAATTATGAGGGTTTAGATAACAGTAAATGCAAGCAGGCTTTTTCGGCTGAGGTTGGGTGAGACTAGAACTAGAGGTCAAAGGTTAAAGGTGAAAGATAAAATATTAATGGGGACCCTGAGGAGGAATTTCTTCACTCAGAGGATGGTGAGAGCATGGAACAAGCAGCCAGCAGAAGTGGTGGATGCGGGTTCGACTGCAATATTTCAGAGAAGTTTGGACAAGTACATGGATGGGAGGGGTATCAAGGGCGATGGTCCAGGAGTGGATCAATAAATGATTGATGGGCTGATGGGCCTGTTTCTGTGTTTTAGTGCTGTATGACCCTGTAACACAGAACATCTGTTTCGGAGTGGAGCTCTGCTCAGACACAGAGTGTCTGTTTGTCCTGTTTCGTCAGCAATTTAAATCTGGTTAATTCCTTCACCGGCTGGGGTAATTTTACCTGAACAGCACTGAGACCAGCCCTAAAATGGCACCTACTTGTTCATGGCTTGGATGAATTGTTCTTTGATAAGAGATTGCTGCAGTGAGTCAGTGTGTGGGCTGGGATTGAGGAGTTACTCACCGTGAGAGTAAATGTATTTAGAGAATGATTGACAACACAGTATGGACTCCTGTTTAAAAAAAGAGAAGCTTTAAGTAAAGCTTCAACACAAGAGGTTCTACAGATGTTTGAAATCTTGAGCAACACCCACAAAATGTTGGAGGAACTCAGGCAACATCTATGGAGGGGAATAAACAGTTGACGTTTCAGGCTGAGACACTTCATCAGGACCGAAAATGAAGGGGTCATAAGCCAGAATAAGAAGGTGTGGGAGGGGGAGGAGCACAAGTTGACAGGTGCACCCAGGTGAGGGTGCGGAGGGGGAGCTGGGAGGTGATTAGAGGAAGAGGTAAAGGGCTGAAGAAGAAAGGACAGTGGACCATGGGAGAAAGGGAAGGAAGAGGGGAACTAGAGGGAGGTGACAGGCAGATGAGGAGAAGTGAAGGGATGAGTCAAAATGGGGAATGCAAAAAGAGAGAAGAGGGAAGAGGAAGGAATTACTGGAAGTTAGAGACATTGATGTTTATGCCATCGGCCCTACACTCGGGTGATGAGGTCCTTAAAGCACTGCCTTTTGAAGATTCCTTACGGCAAATGGGGTTGTGCTCGTGATGGAACTGGCTGTGTCTACACCCCACTGCAGCCCCTAGTGATCCTGTGCATTGGCGTTTCCTACCATACAATCATGTAACAAGTCAGAATGGTCTCTACCGTACATCTCTAAAATGAGGTTTTTAATCTCATTCCATGTGTATCTGTCAAATAATGCTTCACTCTGGTGCACAGTCTTGGAGCCAGTTCTGTAGAATCACTAATAAAATAAAGGGCCACTTGGCCCTTGGCATGTACTATCCATTTGAAAACCTGTTCTTGCTTCCTTATTCTTGCTCTCCAGCCAGACATTTCCCTATGACTACACTACAATATGAAGGGTCTCAGCCCAAAACATCGACTGTTGACTGTTTATTCCTCTCCATAGACGCTGCTTGATCTGCAGAGTTCTTCCAGCATTTTGTATGTGTTACTACAGGATGTATGGAGCTCCCAAACACATGGCAGGGACGATCTGGACAGTTGTGGGTGACTTTAAGAAGCTCTGGACATCGAATCTTGCGGTAACCTTTACTCTTGGGTTATTTTGCCAACTTAAACTTACCCTAAACTAAAACAGCAAGCAAGGACCTTTCCAGAGAGGGTATTGGAGGCAAAGAGTTGCCTTGATGGCAAGATACTAGGTACGCACTCATTCAACCAATGCCTGAGATTTCTACAGATTCCACAGTAGCAAATTTCTACCGATGTATAGTACCATGGAGAGCATCCTAACCTGTGTTACCCTGCCCACCTTCAACAGGTGATACCTCAAAAAGGTAGTATAATAAATGTTCAATAAATGTCACATTGGGTAACTTGCACTCAATAACCGAGTCGCTCAGTGGCAAGTAATGTCACTCATTGTAAATATCATCTTCATCATCATCATCATTATGTGCCTTGTCATATGATGTGAGTTATCACGGTCTTCCGTCTGTTGACCATGATCGTTCTTGTCAAATTTTGGGTTTGCCATTGCCTTCGTCTAGGCAGTGTCTTTACAAGACGGGTGACCCCAGCCATTATCAATACTCTTCAGAGATTGTCTGCCTGGCGTCAGTGGTCACATAATCAGGACTTGTGATATGCACCGGCTGCTCTTACGACAATCCACCACCTGTTCCCATGGCTTCACGTGACCCTGATCCGGGGAAGGGGTGCTAAGCAGGCTAGCAGAGGGAAAGAGTACCTTACACCTCCTTTGGTAGAGACAAATCTCCACCCTGCCACCCTGTAAATGTCGCTCTCAGAAAATGGACTCTCCAACATCAAATATGCTGGAAGAGCTCCATGGGTTGAGCAGCATTTGTGGAAGCAAAGGAATTTTTGATGATTCTAGCCGAAACTCTGATGCAGAGTGGCGACCTGAAACATTGACAATTCTTACTGCTCCCCCACAGACGCTGCTCGACCCGCTGAGTTTCTCCAGAACATTGTTTGTTACTTAGCAAATGGCACTCTCAGTAAAGAGTATGGAGCAAATGTTGCCTTCATGTGTTAGTAATAACAAACCTGGTTCTGAGACGGACATATCACTCCCCATGTGAGAGCTTTGGGGCTAGGCTGGATGGCAGACGCTTCGAGGCCATTTACCTCAAACCAATTGGTGCCTATGTTAAACTGTAAGTCTCTTATACAGCAGACAGCAAAGAGTTGTTGTAACTCTCCTGGAAGAGACTCAACAGATTGGCAGGTTCGCCTGTCCCTTAACACAATGGGGAATCTCTTAAGTACAATCAAATTCTAGTTGTGAGCCAATTATAGAATCTCAAAAGATAAACACTTCTTTTTTTACACAATGATTAGCTTTCGCCCAAGACTCATCCTCTTGTCCCTGAGAGCTGTTGAGGCTTTGACTGAAAGAGGCTGCTTTGCCAACAGCTGGCTTTGAGTCTTGGCCCCAAGTCAGAGGCACAACTTGACACATTTCCTCCCATCTGTGAATGCTAACGATATCCCTTGGAAAACCTCACTTTCTCAAAGAGTGAATTCAGAATTTAGCACCAGCAAAGAGCCTAGGTTGTTGAACAAGACAATGGGGACCAATATTAATAAATCTGCACCTCGGCAAAAACCTCACAGTGAGTGAATAACCCTGGCTCTGTATAATCTGCTTCAGAGACCAAGCTGTCAACATGAACTGAACGCAATATGCTAAATTCTAACACTATTTTACCTCAGAAAAGGTATTTTAATAATGTATTTGGTTGGATTCCTTAGCTTTTTGACTACCAGGAAGCTGTCACACACAGTTGTAACACCATCTTAACTGGAAGTCACAGGACTTCCATTGTTTGGTCAATTTAAACACCGGCCCAGATAAGGAGTCGTTTGGGGCGAGAGCCGATTTCTCTCATTCTCTGTGATGGTCATCTCCATGGTGCTGAGGCGATGAAGACTGCCCGTGACCACTCTGTAAGGAGTTTGTACACTCTCTCCGTGACTGCATGGGTTTCCTCCGGGCGCTCTGGTTTCCTCCCATATTCTAAAGGATTGATTGGTCACATGGGTGTGGGCTCATTGTGTCAGAAGGACCTGTTACCGTGCTGTGTCACTAGGGAAAATGATTGATCAAGGAAGCTGTAATGATGGAGACAACCAGCGATAACTCACTCCTGACGAAGGGTCTCGGCCTGAAACGTCGACTGCACCTCTTCCTACAGATGCTACCTGGCCTGCTGCGTTCACCAGCAACTTTGATGTGTGTTGCTTTCCTTTAAAGAATCACTATCTCAGGTTGGGAATATATTTAAGATGGGAATTGAATATTTTTTGTTTTATCTATTTAAGAGATACAACATGGTAACAGCCCTTCCAGCCCAATGAGCCTATTCTGCCCAATTACTCCCATGTGACCAATTATCCTATTATCCCGCATACTCTTTGGAATGTGGGAGGAAACTGGAGCACCTGGAGGAAACTCACGTGGTCACAAATTCCTTAAGACTGTGGCGGAATTAAACTTGGATTGCTGGTACTGTAACATTGTAATGTTAACCACTCTGCTATCGTGCCATCCAATAAGTCCTGGGACCTTACTGGGAATTTCTTGGGAACTGGACCAGTTGTCTTAACATTGTGGAAGGGAATATAAGAGAATATAGGAAGGGAAAAAAAACCCAAAAGTAATATTGAATAGTTAAGTAAGTCTGAAAGCTGAATATCTTGCTAAACCTATAAGCCTTACCATGTTTTTTGAGAATGTTATAGAGAGATGGGTGGTAGCGTGCAGATACATCTCTAACAAAGGGGGTGTGAAATGCCTCTTTCTTCCGTTAGCCTGCAGGTCACCCTCAGGCAAGGTGTAGCACCTGCTTAGCCCCCAATCAGGGTCAGGTGAAGCCATGGGAGCAGGTGGTGGATGGTCGTATGAGCAGCTGGTGCAGATCACAAGACCTGGTTATGCGACCACTGACACCAGGCAAACAATTTCTGAAGAGTATTGATAATGGCTGGGGCCACCTGTCTTCTAAAGGCACTGCCCAGAGAAAGGCAATGGCAAACCACTTCTGTGGAAAAATTTGCCACGAACAGTTATGGTCAATGACGATGATTGTCCACATCATATGACATGGCACATAACGGATGAAAAAATGGAGAGAATTGATTCATGTTGTACAGAAATAGACCTTCGGCCTACCATGTTAATGTGGTACAGAAACAGGCTTTCGGCCTACTACATCTATGCTCACCATCAAATAACCATCTATTCTCATTTACCAGCACTTGCTCCATAGCTTATCACTCTGTGATGAATCAGTTGTTTACAGATGATACTTAACAGTTTTGAGAGTGTGTGCCTCCACCACTCACTCAGGCAGTGAGTTTCTGATTGCAACCCTCCTCTGTGGGAGAAAAATCTCTGTCAGTCCCCTTTAAATCGCTTACTCCCCACTTAAAGATATACTCAGTAGCCACTCCATTAGGTACACCTGATTACCCAGTCATGTAGCAGTAATTAATGCATAAAAGCATGCAGACATGGTCAAGAGTTTCAGTTATTGTTCAGACTAAACATCAGAATGGGGAAGAAATGTGATCTAAGTGACTTTGACCATGGAATGATTGTTGGTGCCAGACAGGGTGGTTTGAGTATCTCAGAAGATGCTGATCTTCTTGGAGTTTCACGCACAACAGACTCTAGAGTTTACAGAGAATGGTGCAAGAAACTAAAAAAAAACATTAAGACTGAAAAACTAAAAAGCAAAAAAAAAAATCCAGTGAATGGCTTGTTAATGAGAGAGGTCAGAGGGGAAGGGTCAGACTGGTACAAGCTGACAGGAAGGTGACAGTAACTCAGATAACTGCATGTTACAACAGTGGTGTGCAGAAGAGCATCTCTGAACGCACAACATGTCAAACCTTGAAGTGGATGGGCTACAGCAGCAGAAGACCATGAACATTCACTCAGTGGCCACTTTATTACTACAGGAGGTGCCTAATAAAGTGGCCAGTGAGTGTACATCTTTTATTCTTAAACACTTCTGCCGTGGGAAAAGATTTCTTGCTATCTACTCTCTCTACACTACAATCTACTCTATCTAGAGAAGAGATGGAATATACCCATTTTCTCAGTAGGGCATTAACAAGGTTCTTCATAATCGATCAATGAATGAGATCACAGGGGTCTTTGATTGTGGTTGCATTCTGTTCAGACAGCAAAGAGTGGGGAGTGAGGGGTGGTTACCCACCATGGGAGGAGATGGGTAGATAAAAACTTGGACAAGGTGAGGGTGACTAAATTGAGGTCTTTAAAATTATGGAATGTTTTTATCGAGAAAATATGTTCCTTGTGGAGAAGAGCATTAGCAGAAGCCATAAAGTAAGCAGATACAATAGCCTTGATTAATAATTCAGAAGAAATATGAAAATTAGGTTCAATATCATTGATATACCATACAATGCAATATAAAAAATACAATAAGAAAAAAATTTAAATTAATTAAGTAGTGCAAAATGAGAATAAAAATCGTGAGGTAGTGTTCACAGGTTGGTCCATGAACCATTCAGAAATCAGATGGCAGAAGAGAAGAATATATTCCTAAAACGGTGAGTGTATGTCTTCAGCCTTCTGTACCTCCTCCCTGATGCTAATGTTGAGACGAGGGCATGTACTGAGTGGCTGTCATTATGAGCCGTGTTTTATGATGTGGGCAATCATGGTCTTCCATCTGAGAAGTTCTAATAAGCTCTACAAAACTTTTGTCTGTCCATCCCTCGATGTAACTCATCAACGTCATGCAGTCGATCGCAACTTTTTCTTCCATCAATTTTTCCCATGACTGCAAGATGTTTGAGCTCCTCTTTGTTCAGCATATATTCCAGAAATTCCAGCTGCCATTTCCTTATTGATGATGTCAGCTCTCTTCTTATTCCGGCTTTTCACAACACTCCTCATTTGTTACTCTGTCCTTTCACGATATTTTCACCATTTTTCTCAAAAACACATTTCTGCAGCTGCGAGTCTTCCCTCACTTTGCTTTGATGTTGTCCAATGTTCACTTCCATATGTTAGTGTGGAATGAACGTGGCACTGCAACACTCTGAGTTTCGTACCCGTAGAAATTGTGTTATTCTTTAGTATCTTGTGCAAACATTCGAACATGCACTTAGCAATCCCAATCATCCTGGATTCGACATCAGCCATATCAGGTGTTATCATGCGCTATAAGTAATTGAACTTCCAAGTTTGTTCAATTGTTTCATCGTCCACTTTCAGTTCGCTTTTCTGTATTTCTTTCTCCTCTGTGACAACCATACATTCGGTCTTCTTGCAGCTGTGGTCCATCCTTTCTTTGCACTTTCTTCAATGACTTTATCGAGTATTTCCTGGAGCTTCTCTTTGGAAGTAGCTATCAGTGCTGTGTTGTCCGTGTATCGTAGGTTGTTCAAGATGTAACGTGGCTAGTTTTGCTGATGTTGTTTGTTGCTTGTTGTGTTCTGTGTTCTGCTGAGCATAAAACGCCTCACTTTGTTTTATTTGCGTAAACCTACATTGGTGACCCCAGTTATTGGACATGTCAGCCAACACAGTCGCTTTGAAACTCCCAGAGTTTTGGGAGCAAAATGCCGTCGCTTGGCTTGAGACCTAGTTTGCTCTGCAAGAAATCTCCGCTGACGGCACCTAATTTTAACTACGTGGAAGCGTTGCTCAGCAATTCCACGGCTGCAAGAGTGGTGAGTCTGCTTGAACACCCACCTGAACATGATAAATATCGATCGCTGAAAACACACCTATTACAGACTTTTGGATTATCAAAGTGTGACACAACCAAACAGTTGCTGTCCTTACCCAGCCTCGGTGATGCTAGGCCATCAGAGATAATGGGCCACATGCTGTCCCTCCTGAGAAATCACCATCCTTGTTTTATTTTTAAAGAACGCTTCATGCAGCAAGTGCCTGATTAAGTTCACGTAGCCCTCGCTAATGCACCTGTGAAGGACGATAGGGATGATAGGGACAATGACTGATAGTCTACACTCAGCTAGGCAACGGTGCAGCATTCCTCCTCCTTTCTCTACTCGATACGCTCGGTCAGCAAGGCCCTCAGCAGAAGGAAGCCCGTGGATGTGAAACAGACGATGCTGGGCTTCTGTTTTTGCCATACTTGCCTTGGCATGGAGACCAGGAAGTGCCAACGGCTTCAGAGCATCAACAGTGCAAGCTTATCAGGGCATCAGAAGTCTGTGAACACCATGGGCTCCAGCTGCCAGGAATGTCTACTGCTAGTACGAGAGGGCATGACTTAAGGATTGAAGGGCGCCCATCCAGAACAGAGACGCAAAGGAAGTTTTTAGTCAGAGGGTGGTGAATCTATGGAATTTGTTGCCACGGGCGGCAGTGGAGGCCAAGTCATTGGGTGTATTTAAGGCAGAGATTGATAGGTATCTGAGTAGCCAGGGCATCAAAGGTTATGGTGAGAAGGCGGGGCAGTGGGACTAAATGGGAGAATGGATCAGCTCATGATAAAATGGCAGAGCAGACTCGATGGGCCAAACTTCTGCTCCTTTGTCTTATGGTCTCATTATGGACACCCTTTCAGGGCACTGCAGGGTTGTGTACTTAGTCCCCTGCCCTACTGCTCTACACATTTGACTGTGTGGCTAAGTACAATTCCAACACCATATACAAGTTTGCAGACGACACCACTGTTGTGGGCCGTGTCAAAGGTGGTGATGAACCAGCACACAGAAGGGAGATTGAAAACTTGGCTGGGTGATGTAATAACAACAACCTCTCACTCAGTGTCAACAAGATCTGATAACAACTGATTGTAGCCTCAGGAGAGGGAAACCAGAGGTCAATGAGCCAGTACTCAGAGGAGGAGAGGGTCAGTAACTTTAAATTCCTGTGTGCCACCATCTCGGAGGAGCTGTCCCGGACACATCATGGAAATATTATTGCAAAGAAAGCAAGACAATGCCTCTGCTTCCTCAGGAGTCTGCAGAGGTTTAGCACGTCATTGAAAACCTTGGCAAACTTCTGTAATGTGTGGGGGAAAGTGTGCTGAGTGGCTGCGTTACAGCCTGGTATGGGAACACCAATGCCTTTGAGTGAAAAATCCTACAAAAGGTAGTGAATTCAGTCCAGTAAAGCCTTCCCACCATTGAGCACATCTACATGAAACACTGTCGTAGGAGAGCAGCATCCATCATCAGAGATCCTCACTACCCAGGCCATGCTCTTGCTGCTGCCAGCAGGAGCCTCAGGACTGGCACCTCCAGGTTCAAGAACAGTTACTACCCCTCAGCCATCAGGCTCTTGAACAAAAAGGGATAACTACACCTATTTAAGGACTATGTTACGCTGTTATTTCATGGTTATTATTTATTTAAATCTGCATTTGCAGTTTGTTTACAGTTTATAGTTCCTGGTGTTTACAGTTACTGTTCTATACATTTACTAAGTATGCCCGCAGGAAAAAAATCTCAGGGTTGTATGTGGTGACATGTATAATAAATTTTACTTTGAACTTTGAAAATTAGTTTTTTTCCAAAGTTGATCTAGTTCAGGGCTACTATCAGGTGCCGGTGTGCTTGGAGGACATTTCCAAAACAGCTGTGGTAGCCCTGTTTGGCCTCTTTGAGTTTCTGCGCATGCCGTTTGGGCTAAAAATTGCAGCACAGACTTTCCAACGGCCGATGGACTCTGTATTAAAAGATTTTGTTCACCTGGATGACATGCTTGTCGTCAGTGCGTCCAGATCGGAACATGTATCTCATCTCCACCTTGCTAAATGCCATTTCAGGTTGTGAACCAGTGACTTTCTCGGCCATCGCATCTCTGCAGAAAGTGTGAAACTCCTCCCGTCAAAGGTAGCCACTGTGATGGGTTTCCCACCGCCCCGCACTACCGAAAATGACAGGAGTCTTTAGGCGTGGTGAACTTCTATCACCACTTCATTCTGCGAGCTGCTGAACTTACGCCCCCCCAGTAGAGTGCGTTTAAAGATAATACCCCTAATCAAGTGGTTAACTGGTCAGCGAACCAAACGAGCTCTTTCTAACGCGACCCTACTGACAGACCCGCTCCCCTGTGCACCCATAGCCATTACTACCAATGCTTCAGACGGTGCTGTGGGTGCTGTGCACGTACAGCTGGTCGGAGGTGTGTGCAGTGTTACGAGAATACACATAAAATTAAGATGTTTGCTGGCCTGGGCTAGCATCAGTGGCATCAGCAGTTGGTCTGCCACCTGTCCTCAGGGGAAGGAGAGATAAGGAACAATGGAGCAGCGTCTGGAGATGTGTAATGAAGGGATGTGGGAGGAAGAGCTGTCTGGAGCGGCTCCCCCCTTTGAACCCTGAACTGTTTGAAGTGATGGACAGGCGATACCCCAGCAGGGGGATAAAAAGGGGACAGGTTCGCTAAGACAGACACACACGACACCCGAGGTAACGAGACCCTGGAAGCGGTGCGCCTCTCACGAGTGGTGAGAAGTACCGGACAACGCACAGGGTGGAAAGGTACGATCAGCGGGAACCCGGTGTGTGTCCGCCCTTGCCTGGGTGCCGGGTTCACTGCAGAGGATCGACCGCATCTGGAGGCGGGGTCACAGTCGGTGACCTCAGGTGACATCACCAAGGACCCGCCCAAAAGTTGCTCGTGAGCAATATCGCTGGTCTGTGAGTGAAGCTGTGCTGAATGATGAGTTGTTCTCTCTGTCTCTCTTCCCCACCTTGTCCATCGCCATGGCAACGATTACTGCGAACTGAACTTTGAGTCATTTTGAAATTGGTCATTTACCCCTAGACAACGATAGAGCTTGATTGATGCTGTTATCTTAATTCTGTGCACATGTGTGGTTATCATTGTTGAATTGTTGCATTTATTATCCTTTCGATTAATGTGTTGCTTGTTTCTTTAATAAAACTTTCTTAGTTCTAGTAATCCAGACTCCAACTGAGTGATCCATTTCTGCTGGTTTGGCAACCCAGTTACGGGGTACGTAACAGCAGTCACTTGCCTTCTTCAGCCGGCAGCTCCGTCCCCTGAAAGGATGTACAGCACATTTGACCATGAGCTTCTCAGTCTCTATCTGGCTGTCGGTCTTTTACGTTTTCTTCTAGAGGGCTGCCATTTCACAGTGCTCGCTGACTACAAACCCCTCGTGCGTGCGATAGCCGTTGGTCTGCACTGCAGCAACACCACTTGGCCTACAAGTCAGAGTTCACAATGGATATGCAACTCATCGAGGGGAGAAATAATGCCTCTCACGGCCAGCCATTGAGGTTGACTCTGTCGGCATGGCAGCTGACCAAGTCACTGACCTAGAGGCCCAGGCTTACGGAGCAGCAGTCACAGGCCTGCCATTGGCTGACATTAAGTTCAGGGAAGCTGGGGTTTCTCTCCTGTGCGACCTCTCAGCCGGTCGCCCTCGCCCCATCGTGCCCGCAAACTGGAGAGGGACTGTTTTCGACTTCATATGGGCCAGAAGGCCTCACAGAAACTGGTTGCACTTAAGTCTGTCTGGCGCAGCCTCAGAAAGGACTCGCATGATTGGTCTGAAGCTTGTGTGGAATGCCAGTGGGCAAAAATGAACTGTCACGTTCAGTTGCCATTGGCACCTTTTGAGGTCCCCGAGCGATGGTTTGACCATGTCAATGTGGACCTTGTTATTTCTCTCTTCCCCCATTCCCATCCCCTTGGTTTCATGCACCTCCTTACCATGATGGACCATACCACCAGGTGGCCAGAGGGCATTCCTCTAGCATTGATGACAACCGCAGACGTGGCTGGGGCATTCATCAGCATCTGGGTTGCTCAGTTTGGCACCCCAGCTGGTATTTCCTCTGACTGTGGTCCCCAGTGAACTTCAGACTTCTGGGTTGTGCTGGGCCAGAACCTGAACATTAGGCCACATCTCAATGGTCTAAGCTGGTGGTTCCACTACTCCTTAAAGTAGTGAGGGCTTTCCTGACTGATGAGTGTTGGCATGATTGGCTCCCATGAGTCCTGCTGGGGCTCAGAACTACTCCAAAAGAGAACCTACGGTCATCTGCGGCTGAGTCAGTACACGGGCAGCTGTTATGAGTGCCAGGTGATTTCATTCTGGACAACACGACTGCCTGCTTGGCCTCTCAACAGAGTTCCACTCTCCTCAGTAAATTCAATTCCTTTTCACCTATTCCTACCTCTCATCATGGTGTACCATGCTCTTGGGCTCCTGTTGATCTACATTCCGCCTCATTTGTTTTTATCTACCATGATGCAGACCAACATCCCCTTAGGACCCCTTACGATGGCCTGTTCCACATTTTGGAACGGGGAGAAAATTACTTTTTTAATAGATAAGAGGGGTAAACCTGTCACAAAGGGGGTGCTGGGAGCAAGGGTGGACGCAAATGCAAGACACATCTTGTGAGGTTTATTAAATTAAGTTCATTGCTCGTTACAAGGAGAGCAAAGCAGAAGCAGGAATAGTGAACTGGACAGGGACTCAGGCCTGGACTAGGCTGGGCCTAAGGGTCTGGGCTAGGGCTCGGAATCACGGACCGCCAGGGCCAGGATGCGATACTTGGAGCCGCTGGAGACAGGACTCTTCTTATTCACGGGACAGACTCAGACACAGGACATAGAACACTGAGCCGGGAATCCTCCCTAGACACAGGACGGAGTCGGGACTCTTCCCGACACGGGGTCAGGACCCTTCCAGGGTACAGGGCCGGAAACCCTTTTTAGACGCACGACATGGATACGGAGACCACACAACGATGGACAGAACTATAACTGGGCTCAAGTATGCTCCAAGCCGCGGCGAGCTCTTGACTCACCACAGCGGTTAACTTTGACTGACCCGTACTGACAAGGGAAGGCGGCTTGCTGGCACTTGCTTCGGGAGGAGACTAGGCTTGCTCCGGCCAGATGACATTGGCTCACAACTACCTTCGGTGACTTTGTTAACGCTGTCGCGCCGAACGGCTAAAAGCTGGGAACTATAAACTGCCGGTTCAGCCGAGAGTAAATTGCCTCCAATCACCAAGCCCGAGGGACATGAGAAAACAGGGAACCAAAGGGAAACAGGGAGTCAACGGTCCGGATCGTAACACAAACAAAATAAATTTAAAGGGAACCGGATCTGGACCATGACAAAACCTGAGTATATTTTGCTAGATCACCTTAGACCGGCTCAACAACATCACAGATGCAGACAATGTACGAAACATAAATTATACAGAAATTATACAAGACAACGAAGGGAAAAAGAAAGTTTACAGAAAACGACATGAGTGCCTATAAATAATTGTAGACAAGTCCATGATAGAGCAAATGGTTCCATGTTTCAATGGTTCAATTTAACCTCAGACAATGTATAGAGTATACAACCTGAAATTCTTACTCTTCTCACACATCCACGAAACAGAAAAACCCAAAGAATGAATGACAGAAATGGCAGAACCTCAAAAACACCTTCTCTCAAATAGCAGGAAACGTATCAACCCTCCCCAACTTGCTCCAGCAGAGCAGCACCTCTTCCCCCCACCAAGCAAGCAACAGCAAAGCTTCCAAAGAGCCCTCAATCTAGAGTGCATCAAAAACTACGGTCCGTAACCCAAACACTTTGGTATCTCAGACAGGCTGTCTCTCACCAGCGAGGGAGAGAGAGGGGTTGCTCCTGCAACAAATGAGGCGGGGTCTCCAGGTTTGGTCGCTAAGGTTGAGTTGGGGCTGTGCTGGTTGGTTCAAGAACCTGATGGTAGAAGGAAAGCACCTGTTCCTGAACCTGATGGTGCGGGATATCGGGCTTCTGTACCTCATGTCCGGTGCTGACAGCCAGAAGAGGGTATGGCCCAGCTGGGGGTGGGGGGGGGGTAGAATCCTTGAAGACTGTAGGTGTGGCCTTCTCAAGGCAGCAACTCCTGTAGAGGCTGTCTGTAGTGGGGAGGGCAGTGCCCACGATGGACTGGGCTGTGCCCACCACTCTTTGCAACCTCTATATGTTGTAACTGCCCTGCCAAACTGTGATGTAATCAGTTAGGATACTATGTCAGGGTCACCATTGTTTAATGTCATTTCCAGTACACAAGTGTAAAGGAGAACAAAATAATTGTTGCTCCAGATCCAATGCAGACCAAAAACAAACACAATAACCATAAAAAATGCAGTAAATATAAATACATAAGGGCGGGAACGTCGACTCAGACCATGAGGGGCCTGCGACGGGCATTACAAGGCGCAGATTGGAAGTCTGTGTGGGGCACCACTCCTCGCACAGACTAGAGCAATGTGTGATTAAGTGCCTTGTTCAAGGGCACAAACACGCTGCCACAGCTGAGGCTCGAACTAGAGACCTTGAGATCACTAGAAGGTTGCCTTAACAACTTGGCTACGTGCCCAACACATGACACATAGGATTATTTCATATATACTGTCAGTAGACTGATTGTACATCCATAAAGTGACACTAGGTGCAGGAGTGTCTGTACGTAAGGTGACTGACAGGAAATGACAAAGTAGTGGTGGTTGGGGGTGTGGAGGGGTGGGTTAGTGGGGACAGTTGTTGATCAGCCTTATGGCTTGGTGACTCCATAGAATTTGATGTCACAGGCGGCTGTGGAGGTCGTGGTATTGGGTGTATTTAAGCAGAGGTTGATAGATTCTTGATCGGTCAGGGCATGAAGGGATACAGGGAGAAGGCAGGAGACTGGGGCCGAGAGGGAACTGGATCAGTCATGATGAAATGGCGGAGCAGACTCGATGGGCCAAATGGCCTAATTCTGTTTCTATATCTTATGGTCTAATGGTCTTCTAATCATGAGAATGTTCCTGAAAGTGCTGTGGGACTATTAGCACTTTATAAATGCAAGATATTACATCTATTATTGTTAGGTTAAGTATTCACTTAAAATGGCAACTTGTTCAATGTCGTTGCGTTAGTGATCACACAGCTGACTTGACACCTTTTGATCTCCAGAGGTTTCAATTATTTTTAATATTCTCTGTTTAATTGTATCAAATGTACTGGATGGAAATAGCGCCTGGCTCTGACTGGGTGATATCATTCCCTCGAATGCAATGCCAGCAAGATACTGAACCAGTGTTTTTAATATTGAACACACACAAAACGCTGGAGGAACTCAGCAGGTCAGGCAGCAACTATGGAGAGGAATAGGCAGTCGATGTTTCAGACCGAGGCCCTTCTTTAGGATGAGAAGGGAAGGGGGCAAAAGCCAGAATAAACAGTGGTGGGAGGGGTTAGTACAAGCGGGCAGGTGATGTAAGACCAGGTGTAGGAGGGGGGAATGAAGTAAGAAGCTGGAGGGTGATAGGTGGAAAACGTAAAGGGCTGAAGAAGAATGATTCTCATGGGAGAGGACACTGGCCTGTGGGAGAAAGGGAAGGAGAGGGGAACCAGAGGGAGATGATGGGCAGGTGAGGAGAAGAGAAGGGTTGAGGGGCCAATCAGAATGGGGAAAGAGAAAGAGAGAATTTAGTTACTTATTGACATAAGGTGTTGATGCGTGGCCAAGTGGTTAAGGCGCTGGTCTAGTGATCTGAAGGTCGCTAGTTCGAGCCTCAGCCGAGGCAACGTGTTGTGTCCTTGAGCAAGGCACTTAACCACACATTGCTCTGTGACGACACCGGTGCCAAGCTGTATTGGCCCTAATGCCCTTCCCTTGGACAACATCGGTGGCGTGGAGAGGGGAGACTTGCAGCATGGGCAACTGCTGGTCTTCCATACAACCTTGCCCAGGCCTGCGCCCTGGAAACTTTCCAAGGCGTAAATCCATGGTCTCACGAGACTAACGGATGCCTATAAAAAATTGACATACAGTGTGGAATAGGTCCTCCTGGTGCTTTGAGCCGTGCCACTCAGCCTAATCACAGGACAGTTTACAATGACCAATTAACCGACCAACCGTAGCACGTTGAAGGAACCCCATGCAGTCATGGGGAGAACGTACAAAGTCCTTACAGGCAGTGGCGGGAATTGAACCTGGGTCACTGGCACTGTAAAGCGTTGTGCTACCATTTCGCCACACAGTAGGAGGGGGAGGAGTACAAACAACTGTAAGTCACAAAATCAGTGCCCATGTGCTCGGCTCTTTGCCCGGATGGTGAGGATCATTAATGACGGATGCTGCCTTCTTGAGCCACTGCCTTTTCAAGCTGTCCTCAGTGGTGGAGATTGCTGTGTCTGTGATGGAGCTGCCTACGTCTGGTGCAGTATTAGAAAATCAGAATCAAAATCAGGTTTATTATCATTCACATACCCTCAGTTATCAGATATTTCATGTCCCTAATAAAGTAGCCAGTGAGTGAATGTTCATGGTCTTCTGCTGCTGTAGCCCGTCCACTTCAAGGTTCGATGTGTTGTGTGTTCAGAGATGCTCTTCTGCACACCACTGTTGTAACGTGTGGTTATTTGAGTTACTGTCACCTTCCTGTCAGCTCGAACCAGTCTGGTCATTCTCCTCTGACCTCTCTCATTAGCAAGGTGTTTTCACTCACAGAACTGCCACTCACTGGAAGTTTTTTGTTTTTCACACCATTCTCTGTAACTCTTTACGACAGCAGTAGGAATGGAACCAGGGTCACTGGTACTAATCACTATGCTACGGTGCTGCCCCAGAAGTTTGTTATCATGTCATGAAGTTTGTTGTTTCGCAGAAGCAGTACAGTGCAATACATAAAAAATACTTTAAGATGCAAACACAAGGGATTCTACAGAATGGAAATCCAGAGGAGCATGAGCACGCACGCACACACACACACAGACACGCGCGCGCACACACACACACACACACACACACACACACACACACACACAATACTGGAGGAATTCGGCAGGTCAGGCAGCATCTAAGGAGGGAAATAAACAGTCAACGTTTGATATCAAACAGTTGACGTTTCAGGCTGAGACCCTTCTTCAGGCCGGGGAAGGAAGGGGGAAGATGACAGAATAAGAAGGTCAGGGAAGGGGAAAGAGGACGAGCTGGAAGGTGATAGGTGAAGTCAGGAGGGGGCTGGAAAGATAAAGGGCTGGAGAATCTACACTCTGCATTTAATGGACAATGCACATTGGTGAGACCCGTCATAAACTGGGGAGCCACTTCATCGAGTACCTCCGCTCTGTCTGCCCAAAGTGGAACTTTCTGGTGGCCAAGCATGTTAATTCCAATTCCAATTCCCATTCCCATTCCATATGTCGGTCCGTGGCCTCCTCGTGTGCCACAATGAGGCCACCCTCAGGGTGGGGGAGCAACACCTTGTATTCCGCCTGGGTAACCTCCGACCTATGACACGAATATCGATTTCTCCTTCTGGTAAAAAAAAACATTCCTCCCACTGTCCTCTTCCTCTATTTCCCCACTCTGGCCCCTTACCCGTTCTGCTCACCTCACTTTGGGTCTCCTCCTCTTTCCCTTTCTCCTATGGTCCACTCTCCTCTCCGACCAGATTCCTTCCTCTCCAGCCTTTTACCTTTCCTACCATCTGGCTTCACCTACCACCTTCCAGCTATCCTCCCTCCCCAACTGGCCCAAACTTTTTATTCTGTCGTCTTCCCCTTCCCTTCTACAAGCCGGCTCTTAATGTTGGTGCATTAGGAGGGTCTGACAGTAAACGGGCGATAAGTATTTCAGCTGTCGACCTGAGCACCACACAGTTTACAAAGCATCCATCCACTGCAGTACTTGTCCAGGTTACCAGAGGAAACGTACACTGTATTAGAACCAGAATCAAAATCAGGGTTAAATATCACCAGCATGTGTCATGACATTTGCTGATTTGCGGCAGCAGTATGTTGTAATGCGTCCCGCTGCTGCTTGTAAGGAGTTTGTACGTTCTCCCTGTGACTACGTGGGTTTCCTCCAGGTGCTCTGGTTTCCTCCCACAGTCCAAACACTTAGAGGTTGGTACGTTAATTGATCATCAGAAATTGTCCTATGACCAGGCTAGGATTAAATAAGGGATTGCTGGGCAGTGCTCGCAAAGGGCCTGAAGGACACTGTATCTCAATAAATAAATAAATAATAAACCTGTGAATTACAGTAAGAATGTGTGTGTGTGTGTGTGTGTGTATGATTAAATAAGTCGTGCAAAAATAGTGAGGTGGTGTCCATGGGTTCAGTGTCCATTCAGAAATCAAATGGCAGAGGGAAAGAAGCTTTCCTGGAATTGCTGAATGTGTGTCTTCGGGCTTCTGTACCTCCTTCCCGAGGGGTGGCAGTGAGAAGGGGGCATGTCCTGGGTGGTGGGGGTGCTGAATGATGGATGCTGTTTGAGGCTGTCCTGGATGCTGGGGAGGCGAGTGCCCGTGATGGGGCTGGCCGTGTTTTCAATGCTTTGCAGATTTTTCTGATCCTGTGCATTGCCACCCCCATGTCAGACAGCGATGTAGCCAGTTAGAATCCTCTCCATGGTACATCTGTAGAAATTTGTTGCATTGTAGATGCCCCTTGAATATAAATTCATTATTACCATAACATATCTTTTACTTAATTATTCTATAAACAGAAGGGAAAATCAGAGGTGAAACATGACTGTTTTACCAATTTGCCAGCTCATAGGAACTACAATTTATGCATCACAGTGTCCAATTAGATTTTAACCTCCACAAGCATCTCTGCTCCTTTGAATAGGAAGAGGCCAAGCCAATCTGCATATTTATCTCTGCACTCCTCAATCCTATCTGGCCACTTACCCCATGTCTACCTTCTCAAAGTGGACCTCAGTTCCAACATCCCAAGCCCACGAAACCACCACCCTTCCATATTGGACTAGACTTATAGGGAAAAGTTGAGTAAGTCAGGGCTTTATTTCTTGCAGCATAATAGAATGAGGGAAGATTTAAAAGAGGTATACAAAATTATGAAGGATAAAGATAGGATTGAGTAGTAGGGAAGAGATACATCTCCTCCAAAAGAGGAGTAAGGTGCTCCTTCCCTCCACTAGCCTGCAGGTCACCCTTGGGCAAGGTGTAGCACCTGCTTAGCCCCCTGATCAGGGTCATGTGAAGCCACGGGAGCAGGTGGTGGATGGTCGTACGAGCAGCTGGTACGTATCACAAGTCCTGGTTATGCGACCACTGACGCCAGGCAGACAATCTCTGAAGGGTATTCACAATGGCTGGGGTCACCTGACTTGTAAAGACACCACCCAGAAGAAGGCAATGGAAAACCACTTTCTTTAGACAAATTTGCCAACAACTACCACGGTCATTGTCATACGACACAGCACATGATGTTGATAGACAAGATCAAATCAAGCAGCCTTTTTCCACTGAGGTTAGGTGAGACCAGATCTCCCTGTACCTTACGAAATGGCCACTGAGTGTGTGTTCGTGTCTTCTGCTGCTGTAGCCCATCCACTTCAATGTCCGACGTGTTGTGCATTCAGAGATGCTCTTCTGCACATTGCTGTTGTAAAGTAAAGGCATCCGTTAGTCTTGCGAGACCACGGATCTGCGCCTGGAAAGTCTTCACTCTCCAGGGCGCAGGCCTGGGCAAGGTTGTATGGAAGACCAGCAGTTGCCCATGCTGCAAGTCTCCCCTCTCCACGACACCAATGTTGTCCAAGGGAAGGGCATTAGGACCCATACAGCTTGGCACCAGTGTCGTCGCAGAGCACCGTGTGGTTAAGTGCCTTGCTCAAGGACACAACACGCTGCCTCAGTCAAGGCTCGAACTAGCGACCTTCAAATCACTAGAACTCATGACCTTCAGGTAGCTAGTCCAATGCCTTAACCACTTGGCCACGTGCCCACTGTTGTAGCACGTGGCTATTTGAATTACTGTCAACTTCCTGTCAGCTTGAACCAGTCTGGCTATTCTCCTCTGACCTTTCTCGTTAACGAGGTGTTTTCACCCTCAGGTCTGCTGATCACCGATATTTTTTCCTTCTTATACCATTCTCTATAAACTCTAGAGACTGTTGTGTGTGAAAATTTCAAGAGATCAGCTGTTTCTAAGATATTGGAACCACCCCATCTGACAGCAACAATCATTCCATGGCCAAAGTCACTTCGATCACATTTCTTCCCCATTCTGATGTTTGGTCTGAACAACAACTGAACCTCTTGACCACATCTGCATGCTTTTATGCATTGAGATGCTGCCACATGATTGGCTGATTAGAAATTTGCATTAACGAGCAGGTGTACAGGTGTAACTAATAAAGTGGACACTGATTGTAGATGAAGGGTGAAAGGTGTAATATTTAGGGGACCATGAGGGGGAACTTCTTCTCTCAGAGTGCTGTGAGAGTGTGGAACGAGCTGCCAGCTGAAGTAGTGGATGCAGGTTTGATTTCAATGTTTAGGGGTACATGGATGGGAGGGGTTGGAGGGCAGTGGTCCAGGTGCAGGTCAATGCGACTAGCCAGGATTTTAGTCTGGCACGGACAAGATGGGCCGAAAGGCCTGTTTCTGTGCTGCAGTGCTCTATGACTCCATTCCTCTCCCAAGCACTTGAGTCCAGTAATACCTCTCCTTCTGTTCTCAATCCTCCCTCTTTGTCATTGGCTGCTGACCCCAGGCACCACGCCTGTCTCACTGGCCTTCTCCAGTAACTATCCCACTATTATATTCCTCTATTAGTACAAGGTCCTGACCTTCTTTCCTGCTGCTGCTTGTGTTCACTGATATTTGAGTCGGTGTCCACACTGAACAGGTTGAAGAGATCAAAGACACAAGAGATTCTGCAGATGCTGGAAATCCGGAGCAACACACACAAAACACTGGAGGAACTCAGCAGGTCAGGCAGCATCTACAGAGGGGAATAAACAGTCGACATTTCAGGCTGAGACCCTTCCTCAGGACTGGAAAGGAAGAGGGAAGATGTCATAATAAAAAGATGGGAGGAGGGGAAGGAGGATTGCTAGAAGGTGATAGGTGAAGCCAGGTGTGTAGAAAGGTAAAGGGCTGGAGAGGAAGGAGTCTGATAGGAGAGGATAATGGACCAGAGGAGAAAGAGGAAGAGGAGGGTTTCCTCTTGCATTCCAAATACGTACCATGAGGGTTAGTGAGTTGTGGGCAGGCTATGTTGGTGCCAGAAGCATGGTGACACTTGCAGGCTGCCCCCAGCACATCACAAAACCGATGGTAACAAAAATGCATTTCACTCTATGTTTCTGTTCAGATTTACAACTAAATCTCACCTTCTTTCCTTTGAGAACTCAGCAGGTCAGGCAGGGGAATAAGCAGTTGACAGTTCAGGCCAAGACCATTCATCACGACTGAAAAGGAAGGGGGCAGAAGCCAGAAGTGGCTCCCTTCCTTTCTGGTCCTGATGAACCTGCCCCTCAGATCCTGTTTATTTCCTCTTACCTTAAACCGCATTTTTCCTCACCTATCAGGCGCCATCTTGTAATCCTACCCCTCCCCCAATCTTCTTATTGTGGCTTCTACCCCTTTCCTTCCCAATCCTGACAAAGGGTCTCAGCCCAAAGCATCAGCAGTTTATTCCCCTCCATAGATGACCTGCTGAGTTCCTCCAAAATTTTGTGTGTGTTACTCTGGATTTCTAACCTGCCCATCACCTCCCTCTGGTGCCCCATGCTCCACTCCCCTCTTCAATAGGATTCCTTCTTCTCCAGCCCTTTACCTCTTCCACCTATCACTTCCCAGCTTCTTACTTCACCCTCCCTCCCCCAGCTGCCCAGCTTCCCTCTCACCTGGTCTCACCAATCACCTGCCGGTTTGTATTCTTTCTCTCTCTCCCCACCTTCTTCTTCTGGATGCTGCTCCCTTCGTTTCCACCCCTGATGAAGGGCCTCAGCCCAAAGCATCAACTGTTCACTCCCCTCCATAGATGCTGCCCGACCTGCTGATTTCCTCCAGCACTTTGTGTGTGTGTTGCTGAAGAGATCAGTGTAGCTCATGTTGGCTTCACTCTTTTCCCTCTTTCATCTCCGGACACGGACATAATGGGAAAAGTATTAAAGCAATTAGCTTTTCATATTGGATTTGCTAAGATGGCAACAGCTCTCTCGAAATAAACTCCCAAACCATGACATCTCCAAATATGCAGATCCACAGATGGGCAATTTCATAGCCATCAGAAAATCGCCTGCATGTAAGCCTTTGATAAGGTCCCACATAGGAGGTTAGTGGGAAAAATTAGAGCAAATGGTATTGGGGGTAGGGTACTGACATGGATAGAAAATTGGTTGGCAGACAGGAAACAAAGAGTAGGGATTAATGGGTCCTTTTCAGAATGGCAGGCAGTGACTAGTGGGGTACCGCAAGGCTTGGTTCTGGGACCGCAGCTATTAACAATATACATTAATGATTTAGATGAAGGGATTAAAAGTAATATTAGCAAATTTGCAGATGACACAAAGCTGGGTGGCAGTGTGAAATGTGAGGAGGATGATATGAGAATGAAGGGTGACTTGGACAGGTTGGGTGAGTGGGCAGATGCAGTTTAATGTGGATAAATGTGAGGTTATCCACTCTGGTGGCAAGAACGGGAAGGCAGATTACTATCTGAATGGTGTCAAGTTAGGAAAAGGGGAAGTACAACGAGATCTAGGTGTCTTTGTTCATCAGTCACTGAAAGCAAACATGCAGGTACAGCAGGCAGTGAAGAAAGCTAATGGCATGCTGGCCTTCATAACAAGGGGAATTGAGTATAGGAGCAAAGAGGTCCTTCTGCAGTTGTACAGGGCCCTGGTGAGACCACACCTGGAGTACTGTGTACAGTTTTGGTCTCCAAATTTGAGGAAGGACATTCTAGCTATTGAGGGAGTGTAGCGTAGGTTCACAAGGTTAAATCCTGGGATGGTGGGACTGTCATATGTTGAAAGATTGGAGCGACTGGGTTTGTATACACTGGAATTTAGAAGGATGAGAGGGGATCTGATTGAAACATATAAGATTATTAAGGGAATGGACACACTAGAGGCAGGAAACATGTTCCCGATGTTGGGGGAGTCCAGAACCAAAGGCCACTGTTTAATAATAAGGGGTAGACAATTTAGAATGGAGTTGAGGAAAAACTTTTTCACACAGAGGGTTGTGGATCTGTGGAATGCTCTGCCTCAGAAGGCAGTGGAGGCCAATTCTCTGGATTCTTTCAAGAAAGAGTTAGATAGAGCTCTTAAAAATAGCGGAGTGAAGGGATATGGGGAGAAGGCAGGAAAATGGTACTGATTGTGGATGATCAGCCATGATCACAGTGAATGGTGGTGCTGGCTCGAAGGGCTGAATGGCCTACTCCTGCACCTATTGTCTATTGACACAGTGATTCATCTAGTACAGCCACTACCTCAGAGCTCTATTGACCTCACCTCCAAACTCTGTGCGGAGTTTGCATGATCCCTCTGTGACTTCCTGTGTGCCCCTGTTTCCTCCACATTGGTGGTTATCAGTCTAAGTCTCTATATGTATGTTTTTTTGTAAAACTCTATTGCATTTATTCTGTCTGTCTGTATCTTGTTTCACGGCGGTTGGCATCCAGCTTAATGGTGCATTACCGCCACCCTCTGCTCCAGAATGTGCACTAGACATACATTCTAAATCCCTTCACCCAATCGCGCGGGCGCACACACACACACACACACACACACACACACACACACATATATACAAACCTACACTTCACCCTCCCATCTTTGACCATCCTAGTATCCTATTCCTGTTTATTCGTCATATTCTATAAAAAACCCCTGTACCCCTTAAAAACGCTAAAAATACCCGGACTTGTGCTCTCTCACCCATGCCCAGCAACCCTTTTAATGTGAAATCCTGCATCCCCAACTCCCTTAATTTATTTCTCATCATCTCTCTCTGTATCCCATACTTCCTGCAACACAAAACTACATGTTCTACTGACTCCTCTTCCTGACATTCCTCACACAATCCTGTCTGGTGTTTCTCTATCATTTTCAATGTTTTGTTTAATGCACAGTGCCCCAGCCTTAACCTAGTCCACACAGTTTCCTCTCTTCTGTTTCCATTACCTACCCTAGTAACTGCAACACTCTTTTGTATTTGATATAAAAGCCTCCCTTTCCCCTCCCTGTCCCATCTTTCTTGCCACATTCGGTTGACTTTTTCCCAGATTACACACTTAACCTCTGCTTTACTGATACTAATGTGCATTTCCACATTTTCTTTCTTTACCGCCCTCTTTGCCAACTCATCCACCCTCTCATTCCCCTTCACCCCTACATGTGCTGGAACCCATAGAAATTTTACCTGACCTCCCTGATTTGCAATTCTTGTAACTAACTGAAGGACTTCATAAAGTACATCTCGCCGACTGTTTGTGTGAAAAGACCTTAAACTTGCTGGAACTGAGGATGAATCTGAACATATCAATGCTTTGACTTGTCTGGATTTCTGCACCCATTGCAACGCAACCAACACCGCCAGCATCTCCACTGTAAACACCCCTAACTCATTAGATGTTCTTCTGCTGATTCCAATTTCTTTTGGTGGTATTACCACCCCAAACCCTGTCACTCCTGTTTCAGGTGCCTTCGCACCATCCGTATAAATGTGAGTATAATCACTATACTTTTCCATCACATGACAGTTAAATGCATTTACCAAATCTGTTTTATATCTTTCTTTCCTTTTTACCTCTAACAAATGCCAGTCTATGTCAGGCCATACAAGCTTCCATGGAGCTACAACCGGATAAACTACTGAAGGACTTATCCTCAGATCAAACACTCCACATTCTTTCGCGATATCATTCCCTACCCGACTAAAGGTATCCCTCTGAAACCTCCCATTTTCCCGACACTCCTGCAACACTCCTTTAGTAGGGTGAGAATCATTGTGCCCCTGCAAGTTAGCCCAGTAGTTTGCCATCAGTTGCATCCTTCTTAGTTCCAAAGGCATTATTCCCATTTCTACCTGTAGTGCTGACACTGGTGACATTTTAAAAGCCCCACTGCACACTCTCAAGGCCTGAGCCTGAATCACATCCAGTTTCCTTATAAGAGACCTAGCTGCTGATCCATATACTATATTTCCATAATCCAATACAGATCTTACTAAAGCCACATACATTCTCTTCAAAGCTGAACAACTTGCTCCCCATTCCCTATCAGTCAAACATCTCATCACATTTATTACTTTTTTACATTTCTCCTCAACTTTCCTGATATTTCCTCATGGAGACTCTCCGCATCGTTTTCATTAAAAATGTTAACAAAGTAAGAACTGGAACTCAATTGTAAACAAGATGAGAGAGCAGAAACCTGGTTGGATGAGGACTAACCAATCAGGAGGGACAGTTGACGGGGGTATAAATGCCACTGGACTAGACATGCCCAGGCATCATCCCTGATGAAAATGGCAGAGTTTGTCATTGAAACATCAGTTATAATCGATACCTGTACCCAGCTGGAAGCCCGAGAAGAATTTACTCTTCATAAACACTGGGAAAGCACTAGATCCTTTTAACCTATCTATATGTCTTTGGACTATGGGAGGAAACTGGATCACCCAGAGGAAACCCACGTCATCATGGGGAAAATGTACAAACTCCTTAAAGACCATGGTGGGAATTGAACCTGGGTTTCTGGTGCTGTAGTAATGTTGTGCTAACCACTACACTCCAATGCTATCGCTTAAGGTACAGGTATATGGGTATAGTAGTCCTTAACTGTAGAATCTAAGGATGGTTGACAGGAATGGAAACTGGGACCAGCAGAAATGGGTCCTTGACGACCAGCACATATTCACTGGGCTGAAGGGTCTGCTTTCATACCATTTCACTCCGTGATTCAATTTAATCAGTGACTGAGTGTGGAGAGCTGATGGATATGAGAGGGGGAGAGGGTGGGATAGAGGGAGGGAGGGGACTCATTGGTGCCAAAGGCTGGTATTAATAGAGCTTCTTCAAGCAATAGGAAATCAGAATCAAAAACGGCGAGTTGCTGGTGTCCCACCCTCTCTGTTGCAGAAGTGACATCTCTCTCCCTCACTGGTGAGAGAGAGCCTGAGATACTGAACAGCTGGGTTATGGCCTGTAGTTTTGTTGAACTCAAGATCAGGGTCTCTTTGGGGGCTTTTGCGTTTGTTTGTGCGATGGGAGGGATGGGGGTGGTTTGGGGCTTCAATGTTTCTATCATTCATTCTATGGGGTTTCTTGTTTTGTGGCTGTCTGTGGAGAGTACAAATTTCAGGTTGTATACTGAAATTCGCTGATATTAAATGAACCTTAAATCTTAAAAATCAAAACTTAGACTAAAGAGGCTAGAAATCTGAAATAAAACTGTAAATGGTGGAAGCACTCAGCGGGTAAGGCAGCATCTGTGGAGAGAGAGAAGCAGAATTTCAGGTTCAAACCAGTTCTGCGTCCTCATAATTCACGGACTATACCTTCATAGGGCAATTTGGGAGAAAGGGAACAACCTGAATGCTCGATGATGGATGGGTAGTGAGATGAAAACTTCCAGCAAGGAAGCAAGTCAACAGTGTGATCCGTAGTATTAGGGAAGTGAACTTGGGAGCATAAAGTTGGTAAATTAAATCCCATTGAAGCTCGAAGGTTGATTGGAAGTCTGGAAGTTGAGAACCGATGGCGAGTCGAGAGCCCACTGGGGGAGTCATAGGCCAGATATCTGCGAGTCCAGGAGCCCAGTGGAGGCTGGAAGCCCGGAGGCATCCGAGCCCAGGGTCGGAAGAGTGTGAGAGTGTGTGTATGGGTGGGGTGTGTGCGTGATGAAAGGGGTTGTTGTTCTACTGAATATTGTGGGCATGCTTTGTTGGTGCCAGAACGTGGGGAAACCCTTGCGGGCTGCCCCCAGCACATCCTTAGGTTGTCTTGGTTGTTAACACAAATGGCGCACTTCACTGCGTGCTGATGTATGTGTGATAAACAAAAGAATCTGATCTTAAAAGATGGAACACGAGCAACGTGAGGCATCTTAAAGGTGTTTGCCATACAACGTGGAAAAGAAGTAATGAGTAAAGGTTCAAACACTGAGAGGCTGAACCTGTGTGAGATATTTCTTTATAATCAGCATTCCTCTTCTGAGAGATTTATCATCGCCATGGCAACAAGAGATAAAGTATTTTAGTTTCCAAACATTTGTTTTAATGATTGAATCCTGCATACATTCAGATTAAGATCATCAAGGGGGTCACAAATGACAGGAGACAAACATAGAAACATAGAAAATAGGTGCAGGAGTAGGCCATTCGGCCATTTATTATGATCATGGCTGATCATCCAACTCAGAACCCTGCACCAGCCTTCCCTCCATACCCCCTGATCCCCGTAGCCACAAAGGCCATATCTAACTCCCTCTTAAATATAGCCAATGAACTGGCCTCAACTGTTTCCTGTGGCAGAGAATTCCACAGATTCACCACTCTCTGTGTGAAGAAGTTTTTCCTAATCTCGGTCCTAAAAGGCTTCCCCTTTATCCTCAAACTGTGACCCCTTGTTCTGGACTTCCCCAACATCGGGAACAATCTTCCTGCATCTAGCCTGTCCAATCCCTTTAGGATTTTATACGTTTTGAAAAATTATCACTAATGCATCCACTATTTCTTGGGCTACTTCTTTAAGCACTCTAGGATGCAGACCATCTGGCCCTGGGGATTTATCTGCCTTCAATCCCTTCAATTTACCTAACACCACTTCCCTACTAACATGTATTTCACTCAGTTCCTCCATCTCACTGGACCCTCTGTCCCCTACTATTTCTGGAAGATTATTTATGTCCTCCTTAGTGAAGACAGAACCAAAGTAGTTATTCAATTGGTCTGCCATGTCCTTGCTCCCCATAATCAATTCACCTGTTTCTGTCTGTAGGGGACCTACATTTGTCTTTACCAGTCTTTTACAGATCCTCTTCCCATCCCAGCACCTTCCCCTACCTTCTCATCTACTGAGCCACTCTTTCCACACATCCCCCAGACACTACCTCTCACTCACACATCCCAATCACTCCTGGAGTTGCCAGCCGCCAATTCCCCCACCACACCTGAGATCTCTATGCCTTTGAGTCCGCCTATCCCCTCCCTTAATACTCACCCTCTGAAGCCAACAATCTCACCCTTGTCCCTCACTCACTGCCAGCCCTCCACTATCCACCCACCATCTCTCACCCTGCCGCCCAATATCTTAACGTCTCTCACACCTTCTGCTCAGGCTCCCCCCAGTGGGATAGAAGCTGTCCCTGAGGTCACTCCACCTCTGACTCTGAAGCCTCACTCACCTTGGGTATGGATTGTTGAGAGCTTCAACCTCCTAGGAGTAAATATTACCACTGCTGACTTTTCCTGGCCCAATCATGTGTAGACACCATGCCTAAGAAAGCTCAGTCTCATCTCTACTTCCTCAGAAGGCTCAGGAATTTGGCATGTGCCCCATTTCCAGCACCAACATTGAACGTCCATAACTCACTACCCCTAACCCGTACGTCTTTGGAATGTGGGAGGAATTGCCATGTGGTCATGGGGAGAAAGTACAAACACCTTACAGATAGCGACAGGAGTTGAACACGGGTCTCTGGTACTGTAATTGCGTTATGGGTCTCTGGTACTGTAATAGTGTCTCTGGTACTGTAATAGTGTTACAGGTCTCTGGTACTGTAATTGCATTACGGGTCTCTGGTACTGTAATAGCATTACGTTACCATGCCACCTCAAACGCACCCTGTCCCCACTACCTTCTTTTAATAATCTGATTTCCTAAATAATAAACTCCTTCCATCAGCCACCCAGATTCTTTACTTTATTATCCTGGTTAATAATTCCACATTACTGGCATATAATTGCAACTTCATGTGAAAACAGTAATTGTAAATAGCTGATTCATTATGCATTCTTCCACTGAGTGCAACATCACTTAATGGACATGTTCCAAAAAAGTTACAAGCCACCTTGATGGTTTCTGTTTGGAAGATTAACTCTTGTCCTTGAACCCATTATTAGTAATTATACTGCCTAGAGGCTTTGGCATCAGTACACCACGCCAGGTCATTAATTAAGTTCCCTCCGTGATTATATTACATTTAAAAAAATGGCCAATACCATTGGGTCAGCATGAGTTCAAATATACCACGATCAATATTTTTAAGATGGAACCGTACTTCTGTACTTTCTAATTAAAGGCCAATAGCTGACAATAATATCACAGAAGGAAATTGATAGGATTAGATTAGCATGCCATGTGTCAGTTCAGATTTTAAGTACCCCGATTAAGGCTAACCCTACAACCAGGGTCATGCAAATGTCATATTCAGCAGATGATAACTCAGGGTGTATCGCTGAAGGGTCACAGCCCACAACTGGCTGTCTTCATGGCTCCAAATTCTCCTTAACTCCTCACGATCTCCCTGCTCTAACCCTTCCCCTTCAAATCTCCACTTACGCAGAACTTACACTCAGTGTCCATTTAATTAGGTACCTCCTGGACTCAATAAAGTGAGCACTGAGTGTTAGGTTTGTGGTCATCTGCTGCTGTAGCCCATACTGTGGAGCAAAACATCAGAAACCAGAGGAAACCCATGCGCACACAGAAAGGAATGTACAGACTTGCTTACAGAGGATTTGAACTCTGAACTCCAATACACCAACTGCCACGCTACAGTTCCACCCCATTTCATCCCCATTCTGTTTGGACTGAACAGCAACTGAACCTCTTGACCATGTCTGTGTGCTTTTATGCACTGAGTCACTGCAACATGATTAGTTATAGTCATAGAAAACTACAGCACAGAAACAGGCCCTTCAGCCCATCTAATCCATGCCAAACCATTAATCTGCCTACTCCTATTGACCTGTACTTGAACCATACCCGTCCCATCCATTTACCTAACCAAATTTCTCTTAAATGTTGAAATCAACCCCGCATCCACCAGTTGCACTGCCAGCTCATTGCACACTTTCACCACCCTCTGAGCGAAGATGTTCCTCCTCATGTTCCCCTGAAACACTACACCAAATGATTGGCAAGTTAGATATTTGCGTTAATGTGTGCATTACATCATGTGCGATTTGTGTTAGGTGTACAGGAGTACCCAATAAAGAACAGTACAGCACAGAAACAGGCCCTTCTGCCCAAAAAGCCAATGTTGAATTGAACGAAATCTCTTCTGCCTGTACGTGGTCCATAACACTCCACCCCCTATGGAAACAACTTGGCCCAGCGTCTTCCAGTGGCTGATGAAAAGGGCGCTGAGTAGCCATTATACAAGAAGCCACTGCAGATCCCTGGCTGTCCATCCCCAGATGGCTCTGGAAGCTCCAGACTTCCTCTGGTGCTGGCCAACTTCACTGACAGCACGGGTTTGGTGAAGGCGTAGCAGGCTGGCTCAAATTCTAAAGGTCTAAAGATGACAGATACTTAAAGATTTGCTTTAATGACCACATGTCCATTAAAGCATACATTCAGTGAAATGTGTTGTTTGTGTCAAATCAGCAGCAAGGACTGTGCTGGGGGCAGCCCGCAAACGTCACCACACCTCTGGCGCCAACATAGCATGCCCACAATTTACCAGGCTTAACCTGTACCTTTTTCGGGCTGTGGGAGGAAACCGGAGCCCCCGGAGGAAACCCATGCGGTCACGGGGAGAACATACAAGGTCCTTACAGACAGCCGAGGGAATTGAACCCCAGCTGGTGACCGCCGGTTCTGTACAGCGATCGTTCTAACCGCTACACTACTGTGTCACCCTGCATCCTCTGACCATGAAGGTGTACTTCTAACATTGACTCAACACTGTGGGATGTTGGGATGCATTAATGTAGCAAACGTCCAGAACTTGTTTGCCGCTCAACGTGAATCATTAAGAGTCATTTCATTTTGCACATCTCCCTAATCAGAGCGGAGTATTATAACTGACATTTCCTCTGCCCTCCACCAGCAGCACAGAGAGAAAACACAACATGGAGCTTCTGTCCACTCCCCGCAACATCAAGATCACCAACATCACCTGCGATTCCTTCAAGATCTGCTGGGAGACGGATGTGAAAGACAGGGAGCGCATCACACATTACTTTGTGGACCTCAACAAGAAGGAAAACAAAGACTCCAACAAGTTCAAACACCGGGTAAGGTTACCGGTTGGAATCCTGTTCCCTAGAAGAACATGGGCTAATTGCTATGAAACACAACCCAGAACTTTCACAGTCCCCCTTACAGATATACACTTCTAAATCCTTATTTATTAACTATTAACGCATTAAAATCTATTTTCTGTCTTTAATCTTAATTCATTAATGGTCCCCATTATTAATTATATTATTCATTTCTGTTTAATTTATTGAGATACAGCACGGAATAGGCTCTTCCGGCCCTTCGAGACACACTGCCCAGCAATGTCCAATTTAACCCTAGCTTAATCATAGGACAATCTGCAATGACCAGTTAACTTACCAACTGCCGTGTCTTTGGTCTAAATGAGGAAACCAGAGCACCTAGGGGAAGCCCATGTGGTCACGGGGTGAATGTACAAACTCTTTGCAGACAGTGGCGGGTTAACCTGGGCCACTGGTACTGTCGAGCGGTTGTGTTTACCACTACCCTACCATAGCACCCCGATTACTGATATACACTTCATCATCTTTATTTATTAATTAAACTACACCCAGTGTATATCTTCACAAAGTTATGATACAGCACAGAAGTGACATATAATCATTTTTAATTTATTTATTGAGATCTGGCCCTTCAAACCTTGCTGTCCAGCAATCACCCAATTTAATCCTGGTCTAATCATGGGACAATTTACAATCACCAAGTAACCTAGCAACCGGTAGGGCTTTGGACTGTGGGAGGAAACTGGAGCACCCGGAGGAAACCAACGCGCTCACGGGGAGAACGTACAAACTCCTTACAGGCAGCGGCGGGAATTGAACCCGGGTCACTGAATTAGAGTGCATCAGAGAGAGAGAGGGGAGCAAAGCTGAAAGTGAGAGAGAGAGAGAGAGAGCGCAAGGCAAAGAGTGTCAGAGAGAGAGAGAGAGAGAGGGAGAGAGGTCGAGAGTGGGGAGCAAAGCAGGGTGTGTGAGGAAGAGAAGATAAGCAGGTCAGCAATAGAGAAATGGCAAAGTGTGAGAGAGTGAGTGAGAGAGAGTGAGAGAGTGAGAGAGAGAGAGAGAACGAACCTAGGTACACAGCGGGAGAGACAGATTAACAGAGGCAGGTTTAGAAATGCTAAGGCAGGAGAAAATAATAGGTTTGCATTTTAGATGACACCTTCTCGGTGATTGTCACAAGAAGTCTTTGAAATCCTTCATAGTAAAGATACTAATGGAAATGTCAACCCATTTGCGCAGAGGTTCCATCGTGTGTGTGAGTGAGAGAGACTAAGGCAGAGAGGTGGCACAAGACAGCGCCGGTCAGTCCGGCTGTCTAACGAGCCTTGTTAGTGAGGGATCAGCTCGGTGAATGTGGCATTCGGACCCGGCGGGTTGCAGGCCGCCGGGGGCGCCTGGACTCTCTCCGGATGCCCGCCCACCACGTTCTCCCCGCGGAGGGTGTGGGTTCGCGCTGGCTCTGGCTGCGTTTCCTCCGTGGCACTGCCAGCATCAGGGCTGGGCGATGCGGGAGGGATGGCCAGTTATAGAGGCTGCAGATGGACGGAGAGCTGCCGGCGGGGAGACGAGCTGGCTGTCACACTGGGACAGGTGCAGAGCTGTGTGTGTGTGTGTGTGTGTGTGTGTGAGAGAGAGAGATTGATTGTGTGTGTGTGTGTGTGTGTGTGTGTGTGTACAAGTGTGAGTATGTGTGAGTGTGATCAGCTCTAACAGACCATCTGGCCGGCAGAGAGGGAAGGAACCGGCGTTGCCCTACAGCACTCGACCGCAGCAAGGGCGCGGAACTCGGGTGTAGGTCTGGGTCTCGGTTTTGAACTAGAAACCTGATTGCAGCCCGCCCCCATCCCCTGTTGCGGAGTGCGGGTAGCAAATCATTCAATCAACTCACTGGGACAATGCACCTTAATTATGTAATGCCTTCCTATCTGACATCTCCCACTTTACATCTAACACCATCACGCCGCATTCATTTGTTGTCTAATGGAGCGATTCATGTGGGATTTTTAAAAAATCTCCGTGCAGATGATGAACTGCAACATAACCGGTGCCTGCCGCTCTACAGTCATACTTACTGTAATTTACAGTTCTTTTCTGCATTATCAAGTATTGCATAGTACCGCTGTTACAAAGTTAACAAATTTCACACATTTGCCGGTGATATGAAACCTGATTCTGATCTACTCTGATCCCTGATTAGATTCAAGCTCACAACTCCTTTCCAGATATCTTATCAATGGACAGGATCCTCATTAATAGCAGCAGAGCCACATTCTACACGTTATCCTACATTCGCTTATCTCTTTAGATCAGGGCTTCCCAATCTGGGGACCACAGACACCTTGCTTACTGGCATTGGTCCATGGCACACAAAAGGTTGGGAACGCCCTGCTTTAGATCAAACTATCAAACCCTCTATCTGCATGAGAAATTCAATCAAGCTGTGATCAGACCTTTACACATGCCCAGCCCATCACTGGCACTAACCTACCTGCTGTCAAGGACACATATACAGAAAGGTGCCTGGGAAAGGCGAGCTATATCATGAAGGATCCCACCCACCCTGCTCAGGAACTGTTTGTCCCACTCCCATCGGGAATGAGACTACAGAGCCTCCATATGAGACTCAAAAATACTTCCCCCAAGGCGACAAGCTAATTAACACCTCCACCTGTTAACTCTCCCCTCCACCACTACATACACATCACATATGTCACTTTATATCGCCCAAGGGTGACCTGCAGGCTAGCGGAGTGAAGGAATGCCTTACACCTCATTTGGTAGAGACGTACCTCCACTCTGCTACCACTTTATGTATTGTACATACAATCAGTAATAACATTCTGTTTTATAGGATCACTTTTATATTTACATTTATTGTGTTTTTATTGTATTCTTTATGCTTATAGGGGTTTTTAATGCTGCATCAGATCTGAATCATTTTGTTCTCCTTCACACTTGTATACTGAAGAACAGCAATAAACAATCTTGAATCTTTAATCACTCTTTCCAAGAGGATCCCTAACTCGAAGATTGTTAATTTCACCCAAGCAACACACACAAAATGCTGGAGGAACTCAGCAGGTCAGGCGGCATCTATGGAGGGAATAAACAGTTAATATTTCAGGCTGAGACCCTTCAGTTGGAATCTCTCATTAACGAGGCATTTTATGCCCACAGAACAGCCGATCACTGGATTTTTTTTTTTGTTTCTCGTATCACTCCCTCTAACTCTAGAGACTGTTGTGCATGGACAACGTGGGACGAGATGGTGGGAAGGCACAGTGGCGTAGTGGTTAGCACAATGCTTTACAGTGCGGGTGACCCAGGTTCAATTCCCGCCACTGCCTGTAAGGAGTTTGTACGTTCTCCCTGTGGCCACCATGGGTTTCCTCCGGGTGCTCCAGTTTCCTCCTACATTCTAAAGACCTACCATTTGATATTGCAAATTGTCTCGTGATTAGATCGAGGGATTGGTGAGCAGTGTGGGTCAAAGGGCCGGAGGTGCCTATTCCACACTGTATGTCAATAAATAAATCAATAAATAAAATCCCATTTTCTGAGATACTCAAGTCACCCCATCTGGCACCAATAATCATTCCACAGTCAAAGTCACTTTTCTCCTCCATTCTGATTTGGTTTGAATAACTTAACCTTTTGACCATATTTGCATGCCTTTATGCGTGGAGTTGCTCCCACATGATTGTCTGATTAGATACTTGCATTAACGAGCAGGCGTACATGTGTTACTTATAAAGAGGCCATCGAGAGTAACAGACTCCTGATGAAGGGTATCGGCCCAAAATGTTGACCGTTTATTCCCCTCCATAGATGCTGCCTGACCTACTGAGTTCCTCCAGCATTTTGTGTGTATTGCTTTGGATTTCCTGCATCTTGCCATAGAGGGAGTACAAAGAAAGATCACCAGATTGATTCCTGGGATGGCAGGACTTTCATATGATGAAAGACTGGATCGACTAGGCTTATGCTCTCTGGAATTTAGAAGATTGAGGGGGGATCTTATTGAAACGTATAAAATCCTAAAGGGATTGGACAGGCTAGATGCAGGAAGATTGTTCCCGATGTTGGGGAAGTCCAGAATGAGGGGTCACAGTTTGAGGATAAAGGGGAAGCCTTTTAGGACCGGGATTAGGAAAAACTTCTTCACACAGAAAGTGGTGAATCTGTGGAATTCTCTGCCACAGGAAACAGTTGAGGCCAGTTCATTGGCTATATTTAAGAGGGAGTTAGATATGGCCCTTGTGGCTAAAGGGATCAGGGGGTATGGAGGGAAGGCTGGTACAGGGTTCTGAGTTGGATGATCAGCCATGATCATACTGAATGGCGGTGCAGGCTCCAAGGGCCGAATGGCCTACTCCTGCACCTATTTTCTATGTTTCTATGAATGTATTTTACCTGTTTCGTTGTACAAGACCAGATCTAAGATGGTCCTGTGCATTGAGACACATTTCAATCCTGACTCACTGATTCTTCAAACATTTGAAAGGTCAGTATTCCTGCTGTTTTAATGTCGTGACTTGCGAAGAATCCACATAACAGGGTATTAAGGGATATGAGGGTGCTTGCATTTGTGAACCGCTAATATATTTCTCCCTCTTGGCTTAACCCGTATTCAAACTAAATAATAAATTGTACTATGAACAAGTGTTGCCTTGGAAACTACATCTGAATTTGTGGAAGAATTTCGCTTCAGTTTTTATTGCAAGTGCAAGGTACCAAGAGATCTGATACTTCACTGTCCATCACCGCCGAAGACATCCTCTGCTTCCAGAGCTCGGGAGGTACTGGGTTTTAACACAAGCACAGAGTGACAGAAAGGGAGAGAATACAAAAGGCCAAAAGAGACACACAGAGATAGTTAGTCAGAGATGGAAGCTGGGGAGAGAAAAGTGACAGACAGACAGAGAGATACAGTGAAAGAGGGAGGATATACAAAAAGAGGGAGAGATAAAGAGAGAAAGAGATTAAGAGCAGGAGTGAGTGGGGGAGAGAAAGAGAGGGTGAGGAAGGGAGAGAAAGAAAGAGATAGAGAGAGTGTGAGGGGAAGAAAGAAAGAGACACAGAGGAAGAGAGACAGAGTGAGGGGGAGAGGGAGAAAGAGGAAGAGAAACAGGGAAAGTGAGAGACAGGGAGCGTGAGGGAGAGGGAGACAGTGAGGGAGACGGAGAAAGAGAGAGACAGAGGGAGAGAGTGAGGAGGAGAGGAGGAGGGAGGGAGAGGGAAGAAAGAGCATGCCCACAACTTACTAACCCTAACTTGTGCATCCTTGGAATGTGGGAGGAAACCAGAGCACCCACGGGAAACCCACACCACCTTAGGGAGAACATACAAACTTCTCACAGCGGTGGGAATTGAACCCCAGTCGCTGATTGCTGGCACTGTTATATTGTTACGCAAACCACTTGGCTATCTTTAGCAGGCCTGCGGATGATACAAAGATTGGCGGCGTTGTAGATAGTGTAGAAGATTGCCAAAGGATACAGCAGGGCATAGATTAGTTGCACATATGGATGGAGAAATGGCAGATGGAGTTTAATCTGGCTAAATCTGGCCCAGTGTGAGGTGTCACACTTTGAGATATCAAATGTAAAGGAATAGTACACTGTTAATGGCAAGGCCCTTAATCTTGGGATCCAAATCCAAAGCTCCCTGACTTACTTTTAAGGATTCTACAACTCATGTTCTCAGTTTTGTTTTGTATTTGCACAATTTTTCTTCTTTTGCACGTTAGTTGCTTGTCAGAATTTCTTTGTGTATAGTTTTTCATAAATTCTGCTGTACTTTATTTTCCTGTAAATGCCTGCAAGAAATTTATGGTGACATTTCCAGACTTTGGTAAAACTGTACTTTGAGGTTTGAAATTTGAAGTATTGTCCTGGGGTATCTGTTTGAAGGCTAAGCCCTCTTGGCACAAGATGTCTGATCTCCAGATGGGACTTAACCTGAATGTGTACAACTGAGAGATAGTCTCCAAGCCTCCACAGTTCTGCTTCTTAAATTCCATCAAGGCTTTGAAAATTCTGGCAGAATGATGATTTAATACATATCAACACACACAAAATGCTGGAGGAACTCAGCAGGTCAGACTGCATTTATGGAAAGGAATAAACAGTCAATGTTTCAGGTCAAGACCCTTCATCTCTTCCACAGATGAACTGTGGAGTTACTCCAGCATTTTGTGTGTGTTGCCTTGGATTTCCAGCAAACGCAGATTTTCTTGTGTTTGTGATTTAATACATGTGTTTGGTCAAAGGGTAGTCAGCCCTGCCCCAGTCCCACACACCTACCTCGAACAACCCACCTGTAACCACCTTGTGGTTAAGAAGGCATACGGTGTATTGGTCTTCATCAATCATAGAATTGAATTTAGGAGCTGAGAGGTAATGTTGCAGTTATATAGGACCCTGGTCAGACCCCACTTGGAGTACTGTGCTCAGTTCTGGTCGCCTCACTACAGGAAGGATGTGGAAGCTATAGAAAGGGTGCAGAGGAGAGTTACAAGGATGCTGGCTGGATTGGGGAGCATGCCTTATGAAAACAGGTTGAGTGAACTTGGCCTTTTCTCCTTGGAGCGACTGAGGATGAGAGGTGACCTGATAGAGGTGTATAAGATGATGAGAGGCATTGATCATGTGGATAGTCAGGGTCTTTTTCCCAGGGCTGAAATGGTTGCCACAAGAGGACACAGGTTTGAGGTGCTGGGGAGTAGGTACAGAGGAGACGTCAGGGGTAAGTTTTTTACTCAGACAGTGGTGAATGTGTGGAATGGGCTGCCGGCAACAGTGGTGGAGGCGGATATGATAGGGTCTTTTAAGAGACTTTTGGATAGGTACATGGAGCTTAGGAAAATAGAGGGCTATGGGTAAGCCTGGTAATTTCTAAGGTAGGCACAACTTTGTGGGCCGAAGGGCCTGTACTGTGCTGTAGGTTTTCTATGTTTCTATGACCCAAGGTCACGTAAACTCACCCTGATGCTCTTGCCCCTGCAGGACGTTCCCACGAAACTGGTGGCAAAGGCTGTGACGCTGCCAATGACAGTGAGGGGCCACTGGTTCCTGAGCCCCCGCACAGAGTACAGCGTCGCCGTACAGGTCGCCATCAAGCAGAGCGACGGGGAGTACCTGGTGTCTGACTGGAGTGAGGTGGTGGAATTCTGCACAGGAGGTGAGCAGGGTGGGTCAGGGTACATCAAAACACACCAGAAAACACCCAAAGCGATTGGGTTGAAATCCCAGATACAGCCAGTGACAATAATCAATCAGATCTCAGTTTTGTAAACAAACTGATCTTGGTTATATCTGGTGACATTATCTCATAGTTCTCAGTCTCCAACCATGACACTTCCTAGTTGGGTTCAATGATAGTTACTGATTATAGCAGTGGTGACATCTGGCCTGATCCTTGTTACAGTAGTGATAGTTCACTAGATCCTAGTTATTGATCTAGATTAATATGACTAATACAAGAGGGCAGGTGGCAGGGTGGTGATAGGTCAGCACAACATCGCGGGCCGAAGGGCCCATACTGTGCTTTTCTGTCCTATGCTCTATATTCTTTCACTAGATTACAGATAGATATTTGGATATCGGGATATGAGGGATCTAGGATAGTGCAGGTAACTGGCCTTCAGGTAAAAGATCGACTATGATCCCAATGAACGGTAGAACAGTCACCAGGGCCAAGTGGCCTGTTATGCCCATTTCTTGTGTCCCTATGATTTTAGAACAGTTTTGCTGGCTAACCAGATTTCAGTTACACCCAGTGACAGGACCTGACCAGAGCAATGTTACCTCAGTGACCATAACTGATAAAGTCTGAGTTACCCTCTGTGACAGTAACCAACCAGATCCTTTATTATTAGAACCTATGACATTAGTTTATGATGAATGATTATATCTTAGTTACATTTAATAGCAGTAACTGTCATTGACACAAACAACACATTTCACTCTGTGCTTTGATATACGTACATGGGACAAATAAAGCTAATCTTGAAGCCCGAAGCCACACATTCAACAATTGAGGATCCTCTCCTGTGCCAACAGATTTCTGAATGGACATTGAACCTATGAACACTGCCTTACTATTTTTTCACTCTTTTTGCACTACTTATTTAATTTATTTTTATATAGACTTCTTGTTGTAATTTATAGGTTTTTATTGTTATTATGTACTGTAATGTACTGCTGCTACAAAGCACCAAATTTCATGACGTATGCCTGTTGTGACTGTGATCAAAGTCACTGGAGAGACACTGAAGCTGGTGGATATACAATACTGTATAAGACCATAAGATATAGGAGCAGAATTAAGCCATTTTGGCCCATTAAGTCTGCTCCGCTATTCCATTGTGGCTGATCCATTTTTCCTCTCAGCAGCAATCTCCTGCCTTCTCCCCGTATCCATTCATGCCCTGACCAATCAAGAATTTTATTCAGCACAAACAAGCAGGGATCATTCTGGAGACACCTTTGAAAAATGAGGCCTCCTGACCCAACATTACATCACATTTTTATATGTTAAAGAACAAAGGTAACAACAGGACAATGTCTATAATTACAACGGATTCATAATGCTTTCTTTGAGTTGCACATAATTTCAAACATCTAGATCTTCACACCAACTCACCCAAAATAAGTGTTAACCACCTCTGCCTCTGAGCTGCATTCATGCATATACAGACATCTCAGGTGAATGGGGTGTTTCCTGGTTTGCATTCAACCCCAGTTTGCAGCTCCAGGAAGATCATTGTTCTGAGTTGCATTTAAAATTCAGTCTCCAATCCACATTCAGGTCTGAAGACTGGCACCTGTTGAAATTATTGTTTGTTATATTACTTTTGCTACTTGGGAAGCTGGGTGACATCAGATGGCAGGTGCGACATGGACATCAAAAGAAGAACAGGGATGGCAAAATACACCTTTATGAGAATGAAGAGTATACTAACCAACAGTAAACTAGGCATGACAACCCGCCTCAGAGCACTGAAATGTTACGTTTATCCAGTTATGTTATATGGCACAGAATGTTGGACTATATCTAGTAACATGAGGAAACGAATTGAAGCAGCAGAGATGTGGTTTTGAGGAGGATGCAAAGAATATCATGGACAAAACGAATATCTAATGAGGATGTCATGAACAGAGCAAGCACAAAAAGAGAAATAATGTATGAGATCATGAAAAGGCAACGTAACTTCATTGGACATGTGATTAGGAAAGAGGAGTTAGAATGCACGGTAATTATGGGAAAGATTGAAGGGAAGAAAGCAAGAGGAAGACAAAAACAAATGACGATGGGGATAGCAGCCAGAGAACAGGAAATGAATAACAATGAATTGATTCACTTGACCCGAAACAGGAGTATGTAGGTCATGTCAGTCAAAGCTCAAACCGGGCATGGCACCTGATGATGAAGATGATGATATTGCATAAATCCAGAATGCACCATAACAATATCAGTGATAGTAAACCTGATATTGATTCTGATTTGAATCTTTACCTTTGATTTTTGTTGTAAACCGTGTCTATAGCTGACTGTACCCTAATGAGACAATTCCTGATGACCCTGGTTACGATGAGGTTAACTCAGTCTTACTGCAGACTGTCAATATTCAAAAAGACTCTGGAATCTGCAGATATTAAAACCTAGCATCTGTGACAGCATTTGTCAGGTTCTATTTTCTCGCCTTCAATTTGTGGAGCACTGCTGCTAAACGGCATTGTTGACATAAAACCCCAGAAAGAGTATTTTTAAAAATCACTATAATCACTATTAGTGACTGTTGGGGCATAAATTCAGTCACACACACACACACACTGTACATATACATACACCCACATACTTTAGAGAGGGTGCAGAGGAGATTCACCAGGTTGCTACCTGGATTAGAGAGCATGTCTACTGAGGAGAGGTTGAGTGAGATAGGGCTTTTCTCTTTGGAGAGAAGGAGGATGATAGAGGTGTACGAGATGAAAAGAGGGATAGAGCGGACAGCCAAAGACTTTTTTCCCAGGGTGGAAATGACTAAATGAGGGCGGGGGGTGGGTGAATAATTTTAAGGTGATTGAAGGAAGATAAAGGAGGGATGTTGGAGTAGATTTTTTATAAAGCGTGGTGGGTATGTGGAACACGCTGCCAGGGGTGGTGGTAGAGACAATTACATTAGTGATATTTAGATGGGCACATGGATGATAGAAAAATGGAGAGCTATGTGGGAGGGAAGGGTTAAACAGATCTTGAAATAGGTTAAAAGTTCAGCATAGCATCATGGGCCAAAGAGCCTGTACTGTTCTATGCTCTGGGCAATGGGGAACTCCCACCTGTGCAAACATTCAGCATCCCAGGAGCTCCTGAGGAAATCCCTTATCTCCAACATCATGACTTGAAGCAGAAGTGTAAGTCTCATGCAAGGGGTGAGTCCAGGTCCAACCAGCTCAGTAGCACTACGGTAACTGACAGGGATGGAGATGGATGGAGATTAACGTCGAGATAGGAGGAGAGGGTAGAATGGAACATACGTAACTCTCTGCACGTGTCCCATGCAGATTACTCCACTGCCCACTTGAAGCAGCTACTGGAGAAGGCAGAAGTAATTGCAGGGCGTATGCTGAGGTTCTCCGTCTTCTACCGGAACCATCACGAGGAATACTTCGATTACATAAGGTATTATATTTACTACCCACTCATGATTTGACCCAGAATCAAGTACAAACCTCACGTCTCTGTTTTGTGTCCCATTCCCATCCCTCCTTCAGCTCTTTGCTGCTGGTCGCCCGAGTTCCAGAATGGACCAATAATGTCCAGCCCCGAGCTTGTTGAAACTGCTGCCTACATTCCACCTCAGAACAGCATCGTATCCATACTGCAACATCCCGTCCAGAAAAGGACATATTCCATCTAGGTAGCCTCCAACATGATGCCATGAACATTGACTGCTCTAACTTCCAGTACTTTCTCCCCACTCCCCCTTCTTTCTTTCTCCATTCCTCATTCCGGTTCTCCTCTCACCACTTCTCTCCCGCCCATCACCTCCCCCCCCCCCCGGTGCCCCTCCTCCTTCCTTTTACCCCAAGGTCCAGTCACCTCCCCTCCCCTGTCAGATTCCCCCTACTTCACCTCCCAGCTTATTACTTCATTCCCCAACCCCCACCCTCCTCACCTGGTCTCACCTATCACCTGCCCACTTGTAATCCTTCCCCTACACCCACTTTATAATCCTGCCTTTTATAACCCTTTCATTCCCAGTCCTGCTGAAGTGTCTCGGTCAGAAATGTTGACTGTTCATTCTCCTCCACAGACACTGCCTGACCTGCCGAGTTCCTCCAGCATTTTATGGGTGTTCCTCAAGCTTTCCAGCATCTCCACAGTGTCATGTCTCAGTTTTCCCTGGGAAAAAGACAGTGCCTTCAGCCTATTTATGCCCCTCATAATTTTATACACCTCCATAAGGTCACCCCTCAGTGACCCGCTCTCAGAGGAATAAAGTCCAAGCCTGTCCTCTGTCTTCCTGTGACTCAGTCCCTCAGGCCTGGCATTGTTCTCATCTCAGCATTCTTTAAAGTTTAATAACATCTTCTGTCTTGTAAATTAACCAAATGTCTATATAATACTCTAAAGTTTTTATGTCTGTGGGTGAGATAGATGGGATAGAGTGGAGAGAATTTTATATTGCTGAACCTGGCATGGAAGCATTGGCAGGGATAGTGTGGAAGAAGGTTTATATCTAACCCATTCTCATCCTTTCCATGGTGTTTGTGATGGGACAGAGAAAGGGGAGGTTATATCTAACCCTTATTGAACCTATCCATGGTGTGTCTCAAAGAAAATGCATAACGAACCCATACTGAACCCTGGGGGAGGGGGTGCAGTGATATGGAGGTATTGGGCTTTCTGTGTGATGACACTGAACCCTTCCAGATGCGGTGCATAGGCTTGGGAATGAGGGTGGGAGCTGGGGGTTATATCTAACCCATACTGAACCCTTCCAGGGGAATTCTGATATGACTGTGTGTGGTGGTGTGCCTGGCCGATATTGAACAATCCCGGAAGGGGTGTTTGATGAGACTGTGTATGCGGTGGTGTGGGGTGGGTGGGGTGGGGAGAGAGCACACGGTAGCTACTGCGTGGAGGGGCATTCGGGCTCTGTTGCCGACTCACTCTGAGCCGTTGCCTGTTGCAGGACGCACCACAGCGGTCTGATGCAGCCCTACCCGAAAGACAGCAGCGGCAGCCACGGCTCGCCGGTCAACGGCACGCTGGACGGCATCTTCTTCAGTTGCAATACCGAGTTCAACACAGGGGAGCCGCCGATGGACTCCCCCTACGGCCGGCTGCGCTTCCAGGTGGACGCTGAGAACCTCTTCAACCGCAACACCAACCTGTACTTCGCCGACTTCTACTGCATGTACACCGCCTACCACTACGTCGTCCTGGTGCTGGCCCCCAAGGGCTCCGCCGGGGACCTCTTCTGCCGGGAGCGGCTGCCGCTGTTGGACAGCGCCCACAACCGCTTCCTGACCTGCGCGGAGGGGCCGGACGGCCAGCTGGTCTACCACCACGCTCAGGACCTCATCTTGGAACTGATCTACACCCAGCCGGTGAGCCTGACCCTGGGCACCCTTGGCGAGATCGGAGGCCACCAGCTCATGAGCCTCTCCACCGCCGACGCCAAGAAGGACCCGAGCTGCAAGACCTGTAACATCAGCGTGGGGCGTTAGGAGGGAGGTCGGGCAGGTGGAGGTGAGGTTGGGAGGGGGGTAGCGAGGGGTGGGGTAGGGTCTGGATGCGGGGGGGTGGGTTGGAATTGGGGCAGTCAAAGCCAACGTTCAGATACACTGTGAGCACACAGCCTTCAAGACACCGTAGGGATTGGGCAAAGAGGTTTAGCTGGAGGGTTCTCCTAAATATACTTCATTTAATGTTGAACCAGATGTGGAAACAAGGGGTGGGCAATTACAAAGCGCCAACAGTAATGGAGGAGCTGAAGAAGTTTCTGTCTACAAGAGGTGCTAACATGACACAATCAATGGACCTGGACGCACTACGATCCGGGATCTGTCTCCGCTCTACATATCTCCGACCGTCCTTAAAGTAATTGTCCGAGCAAGGTGATTCCCACATGGAGGAAGCTCGTTCGGCCCCCAGCTGCTGAATGGTTGTCTCTCTTTACTTCAATGTATCCTTCCTTCCTGCTCTTTTCGTCATGGCAAACCCCAGCAGAAGAACTCTCAGTCGCTGATATATCGAACCTTATGAGCAGAAAAGAAATTCCAGCAAAAAATCTTTATCTATCCCACTTCCCACACTTTCCCAACGGAAGCACAATATATTTGACTGTTTCTTAAATCAATTGTTATTCGCCACTCTGCAAATTGACAACAGCCTAACGAGAGCCAGCGGTCTGAGGGACCTGGATGGGTGGGTGAGTTTTCTTTGCCCCTATGTGCAGAAAATCCATCTTACATGCTCCACTTCTCGAATATTCTGTGATCACCACAAATCGACAACAGTAGGAACCAACAGTCTGTGGGACTAGGACTGGCTGGTGATTTTCTTAGCCGCCAATTGCGAAAATTCAGTTTTACCTGGACTGCTCCACCTTTCGAATACTCTGTGATTGGGCCTCGGTGAGGACAAAGAGCACAACTGGTTTGACCAGAATTAACACAGAATAACGTGATCAAATCAACACCACAAATGTGAGGTCCTTTAAAAAGTACTTCCTTGTCGATCCATCTCTCTGTGTGAATGAGGTCCAGCCTGGACCATGCCTGACACCAGCAGGTACTGATGAAGAACCCATGTGACTTCCATCCACCTTCTTGCAGAGCAGGGGTCCAAGGATCCCCGGGTTAATGGTAAGGCTCCGTGGCGTTAAAAAAAAAAGGCTGGGAAACCCTGCTCTAGAAGCTGCTAATCCTGACCAGGTGCATTCTCCACCGATCTTCCACCTCTCCCCTTAGTCAAGGAGCTCTTTTGTACACCCTCCACCCCATGTTTGATGCCCAATATGAACACCACTTCAAACAATTTGTGGAAGTCATCATAATTGCGAGCTAGGTTAATGTAGGATTCCTAGAAAATCAGAAACATTGGCAGTTGTGTTCTCTTCTCAGCTGTGTTCAGATGCCATTAAGCTGGAAAGAGTACAGTTGAGATTTATGGGGATATTGCCGGGATTCGAAAGATTGAGTTATGGAGAGAGATTAAGCAGCTTGGGACTTTTTCATTGGAGCATAGGAGGATGAGGAGTGATCTAACAGAGGTGTACGATTATGAGGAGCATAGAAAGGGTGAGTGCACCCTATCTGTTTCCCAGGGTTGGGGAGCCAAGAACCAAAGGGCACAGGGGTAAAGTGAGAGGGGAGGGATTTAATAGGAATCTGAGGGGCAACTTTCTTCACCTAGAGAGTGCTCAGAATGTAGAAAGACCTCCCAGAGGAAGTGGTTAAGGCAGGGACATTTACAACATTGAAAAGGCACTTGGACAGGTACATAGGTAGCAAAGCTGTAGTGGGATATGAGTCAAACACAGGTAGCTTAGAATGGAATCTAATTTAATATGATTGGGAATCACGTTGTATGACTCTAGTTGATAATAGTGAGATCACTTGAGTTGAGTATGCTGTTCTCCTAAGGAGTTGTCTATTGGTGGGTTCTCAGGTGCCTGTAGAGGCCGAGCCATTCCACATACAGTATTCTGGTACCTTGTTGGTAAAAGTAAGTGGTGACTGTGGTTAGCGGGTGGGTCGTTTGGTTGTTCAGTTTCTCCTCTCACAGCTGCCTAGAAAAATGCTGCAGAAGTGTGCTGTACCCATAAGCCAGAGGTTGATCGATCAAAACCACCCTCTGTGGGTAACAGCAAGTTTCCGCAAGTGTATGACTCCATTGACACTCCAACACAACGAGTCTCCACATTCCTTGTAATGGTCACACTTTCACACTATGAGTGAATGTATATGTATATATTCACACAGTGTTCCCCTTAGGAGCCTCACATTCCTTGCAATGTTCAAGTTACCCACTGCAGGTTCTGACAGAGCTCTCTCAGGCCCTTGCTGTCAGCAGCCTGGGGTCGGACTGCACAGTTTCCCATCACAGAGGATGTACTGTGAGCCCACGCATTTCCACACACCCTGTCAGTGCATGCATGCATATGTACGTGCAGCCAGGTGTGAATTGGATAGGAATTGAATTGTGAATTAGTCACCATCATTCATAATAATTGGAAGTAGGAACTGGAGGGAAATTACACTCAGTGGCCACTTTATTTGGTACCGGCTGTTTCCTGTTCCTGTGCTCACACTCAGACATTGCCACCCTGTGTCTGCAGCTACAATGATGGCTGTAGCTCAGAGGAAGCTCATCCCCAGCTATGTAACTCTAACTGCCATTCTTTCTAACCCTCCCTCCCTCATTCCATGGCTGAAGTCACTTAGATCATATTTCTTCCCCATTCTGATGTTTGGCCTGAATAACAACTGAACCTCTTGACCATGTCTGCATGCTTTTATGCATTGAGTTGCTGCCACATGACTGGCTGATTAGATATTTTCATTAACATAAGAACATAAGAAATAGGAGCAGGAGTAGGCCATCTGGCCATTCGAGCCTGCTCCACCATTCAATAAGATCGTGGCTGATTTAGCCATGGACTCACCTCCACTTACCTGCCTTTCCCCCGTAACCCTTACTTCCCCGACTCTGCAAAGATCTATGAATGAGCAGGCATACAGATAGATGTACGTAACAAAGTGAGCACTGAGTGTAAAACTCCTCTCTGGAATACATTCATTTATGGAGCCTCCTCACTTCTCTTGGGCAGTGAATTCAAATGATTCACTATCCTCTGGTGAAGCTAGTTCTTTACATTTTATTCCAAAATGGTCTGGCCCTTGCCCAGAAACTGTGAGACTTGGCTCCAAGTGCTTCAGCAAGGGAAAGATCTAGACGAAGATTCAAATTAATTCATATATCACACACACATGGAAGCATACAGTGAAATGTATCACTTGTATTAACAGCCTAAACAACCTAAGGACTCGTTAGGTTGCCGCAGTCCAGTGCCAACACAGCATACCCACCATGATCAGCAGAACAACACAAGTCTCAAAACAACAACAGGAAAACAAGCCTTGTTCCATCCCACCTACGTCACCTGATGCACATTAACCTGCAAAAACAGTGTGTATCTCAACGGGACACTCCTGTATTCTGCACAACAAAATGCAGTCGACCTAATCTGTCTTCAATGACAAACTGCCATCCCAGAGACAGTATGACCACCAAATCTCTCCTTAACTAGGGAAACCAGATCTGTAAACAGTTTTATTTATTTATTAGAGATACATTGCGGAACAGGCTATTCTGGCCCAATGAGACACGCTGTCCACCTATTTAACCCTAGTCTAATCACAGGGCAATTTACAACGACCAATTAACCTACTAACCAGTATGTCTTTGGACTGTGGGAGAAAACCCATGCAGTCATGGGGAGAACATGCAAACTCCTTACAGACAGCAGCGGGAATTGAACTTGGAACTCTGGAACACCCTGAGCTGTAAATACATCGTGATAACCACTTACCTGCTGTACAGTTGCCCAGATGACCCCTCAGAACAGTGCTCTATAATCGGAGGGGTCAGCGCTGCTCCAATCCTTTTACAAAAGGGACGAACGTACAAGTTCACTGTGCATGATAATCTTCAGTGTTCTGTGCACAGAACCCTCAAGTTCACTTTTCATTCCCTCACTATTTGCAATGTATACAGCCTGTCCATATTTCACTGACAAGGTGATGACCTTCCACTCATATTCCCTCCATCATGTTCACTTACTGTTTCTCTGTCTCCTGAGGTTTCTCCTTACACCCCACACACTACTGCCCAGCTTTATATAATCAGCAGACTTGGATGTATTATTCTTGCCTTGGGTGGTGGGGTGGAGATGCGTCCCTACCAAAGGAGGTGTAAGGTGCTCCTTCCCTCCACTAGCCTGCAGGTCGCCCTTGGGCAAGGTGTAGCACCTGCTTAGCCCCCGATCAGGGTCATGTGAAGCCCTGGGAGCAGGTGGTGGATGGTCGTATGAGCAGCTGGTGCAGATCACAAGTCTTGGTTATGCGACCACTGATGCCAGACAGATAATCTCTGAAGAGTATTGATAATGGCTGGGGTCACCCTTTGTGTAAAGACACTGCCTGGAGAAAGACAATAGCAAACCAATTCTTTAGAAAAGTTTGCCTGGAACAACCTTGGTCATGGGAAGACCATGATTGGTCCATGTCATACAACACAGCACATAATGATGACGTCATATAACACGGTGCAGAATGAACGAACAATACTTGGCTCATTCATCCACACCACAGATATAGAGTATGAACAGCTACACTTCCAGCGCCCATCCTCACAGCAACTCTCTGATCATAGCACCTAAATAAAATGCCTCATTTATTCCTGAGTCATAGAGTACTACAGCACAGTACAGCCATTCAGCCTATCTAGTTCATGCAAAACTACTATTCTACCCTAGTCCCAACAACTTGCACCTGGACCATAGTTCTCCATATCCCTCCCACCCATGTATCTATCCAAACTTCTCCTAAATGTTGCAACTGAACCTACATCCACCACTTCTGCTGTCAGCTCGTTCTACACTCGCACCACCCTCTGAGGTTTGGAAAATGATCTATATCATCCAGCATCTCATCAAGGACCATCATAGTTTGATTAATTCTCTTCTGTAGACTAATAGAGTGCAGAAACAGGTCATTCAGCCCAACTCATCCAAGATGCCCTCCTAAGCCAGTTCCATTTGCCCATGTTTGACCCATGTCACTTTAAACCAGGTGTTCCCAACCTTTCTTATGCCATGGACCTCTACCATTACCCATGAACACCAGGCTGGGAACCTCTGCTTTAAACCTTTCCTATCCACTTGATTATCCAAATGCTCATATATCCTATCCCTATAAACTTTCTCCAGTAGTTTCTCTACAACTGACGCAAGACTCACTGGTCTACGGTTACCAATTTTTTTTCCTATTCACTCCGTAAATAGTGCAAATACTCAGCCACTCACCAGTCCTCTGGATCTCATCTGTACCCAGAGAGGACATAAAGTTACCGGTCAAGGCCCCAGCAATCTCGTCCCTTGCCTACTTCAATAACCAGGGGTAAATTCCATCAGGACCTGGGGACTTATCACCTTTATAGGCAATTGGAGGCCTAACACTTCCTCCTTCTTGACCTCTAAATGTCCTAAAGTATTTATACACAAAGCACTGATCTGCTGGTCCTCCATGTCATTTTCCTTGGTAAATACTGAAGCAAAGTACTCATTTAGTATTCATGTTCTCCACATCTAAGCAAATAATGCCCCCTTTATCCATGAGTGGTCCTACTCTCTCCCTAATTATCCTCTTGATCTTGAACCTGTCTCAACAATCCTTCTGTGGCAGCTCGATTCATGTACCCACCACAATTGTCCTCAAATTGCTTTTCGGTTTTGTCCCACTCATCTTCAACCTATGCCCCCTAGTTTTTGTTCCCCTTTCCTTGGCAAAAAAGGCTAGTGTGCATTCACCCTATCTAAGCCCCTCGTGATCTTATACGCCTCCATAAGGTCACCTTTGTCTCCTTTTGACCAACGTTTCAGGTCCTTGAGTCCTGGCAACATTCTCACGAATCCTCTTTGCACTCTTTCCATCTTCATGACATTGCTCCTATAACGGGGTGACTAAAGGTGTACATGATAGCCAGAGTCTTGTACAGGTGCTGCATAATGTCCCAACTCCTCAAGTGAGCATTTTAACAGTATGTTACAAGCCTTCTTCACCACCCTGTCTGTCTAAGACACCTTCATTTCTGCCCACAGGTCATTCCATCTCTTTCTTCATGTTGCTTTCATCTGTTATGTCTCGTCCTTCCCCTTCTCTCGTTTTCCATTCTCTATTCTGGCTGCTCTCTTCTCCTCACCTCCCTCTGGTATCTCTCCTCCTTCCCCTTCTCCCATGGTCCACTCTCCTCTCCTATCAGATTCCTTCTTTTTCAGCCCTTTACCTTTCCCACCTATCATCTTCCAGCTTCTTACTTCAGCTCCCAGCCCTCCACCCACCAGGCTTCACCTATCACCATTTAGCTTGTACTCTTTCCCCTCACCTCTCCATTTTATTCTGGCTTCTTCCCCTTCCTTTCCAATCCTGAAGAAGGGTCTAGACCTGAAACGACAGCTGTTTATTCCCCTCCATAGATACTGCCTGACCTGCTGAGTTCCTCCAGCATTTTGTATATTTTACTCTGTATTTCCAGCATCTGCAGAATCCCTTGTGTTTACGTGTGTACAGGTGTTGCTGCCGTCAATTATCACCTCCTCGCAATCCCTGTCCCTCTACCAGTGCAGATTAACCCAAAATGCCGACTGTCCATTTCCCTCTGCAGATGCTGAGTTCCTCCAGTGTTCTGTTTGTGGCTCCCTCTCTTACTCCGCTGGTTTCAAGAGACTATCTGTGATTTTTATCCTCGCTTTAGGGGTTTTCTTACTCAGATTGTCCGTCCACAGCAGCTGAATGTTTCAATTCTCCTGGTTTCTCTTTGCTAAATTCAAGTGTCGACACTTTTCCAAGTCTGCCCTCACTCCTCAGAGGTGAATGGGTGTCGTGTCTGAATTGCGAAGGGTTCAGTGTGGAACACTTCCAAGTTAGAGTTTCGCAGCGTTTCCAGCATCTGCAGAATCTCTCGTGTTTACAACGAGAGGTCGGTGATGGAGCTGGGTCCTATCAGTGGCCGGAGCTCACGCACAAGTGTCAAACATCAGTGAACAACTTTTTACCTGTGAATCCCTCACACCAAAACCTGAATGTAGCCGCTGTATTCTGGCTCTGAGTGTCTGGGACGTTCACGATGTGCGACGGTAAATGACGGGGGGTGAGATGGCTCTTCTGGCGCCGGCGTCGCCGTGCCATGTTGAGGCAGACAGCTGTCACAAATTTGCAAAATGTTTCGCTTTACGCGCTCAGTCTAATACTGCAGACTCAGCGTTTCTGCCCATGCATGAAAAAAAGATATTCAAAGCCGTGTTCGGGTGAATTTTGTCTGCAGTTGCAATCGGTGTCCGTGTTTCTCTGCGAGCTAATGTTACAGAGTGGAGCAACGCTTTTGCTGCACGTATGAGAAAACAATAAAACGCTTCAGCAATAGTTTGGCGTCTGTGACTTTGGTCAGATTATTCACCGGATCCGTGTGTGACTTCCCCAGGAACTCTGGAGAAACTTCCCCACCACTGTCGTGGGGAGACAGAGACAGAGAGAGAGACGAGGAGTGTGAAAGTGAAGCCAGGGGAAATGAGAGAGAAAATGATAGACAGATAGAGAAAGAGAGAGAGAGAGAGAGAGAGAGAGAGACTGGCAGAGGGAGGGGAGAGAGGAGGGACAATGATGACCAGAAAGGAAGATTTGGAGAAGGGGAGATAGAGAGATTGGCCTAGAGAGGGGAGAGTGGTGGTGGCGAGAGTGTGGAATGAGTTGCCAGCACAAGTGGCGCATGCAAGCTCGATTTCAACGTTTAAAAGGAGTTTGGACAGGTACATGAATGGTAGGGATATGGAGGCCTGTGGTCCCAGTGCAGGTCATTGGGAGTAGGCAGTTTCAATAGTTTAGCATGGACTAGATGGACCGAAGGGCCTGTACTTTTCTATGACTCTATAACAGAATTATTCTTAGTCAACAGCCAACAATGATTGCTAGAGAGAGGGGAGAGAGGTGATGGAAGAACAGAAGGGGGGAATGATGGCAGGAGAGAGAAATGTGGAAAAGGAGAGAGTACTACATCAAATGGCAGAGAAAGAGAGACTAGAGCAGACGTTCCCAATCTTTTTTATGCCGTGAAGACCTACTATTAACTGAGGGGACCTGTATTGAGGGAGTGCAGCATAGGTTCACAAGGTTAATTCCCGGGATGGCGGGACTGTCATATGTCGAAAGATTGGAGCAACTGGGCTTGTATACTCTGGAATTTAGAAGGATGAGAGGGGATCTTATTGAAACATATAAGATTATTAAGGAATTGGACACGCTGGAGGCAGGAAGCATGTTCCCGCTGATGGGTGAGTCCAGAACCAGAGGCCACAGTTTAAGAATAAGGGGTAGGCCATTTAGAACAGAGTTGAGGAAAAACTTTTTCACCCAGAGAATGGTGGATGTATGGAATGCTCTGCCCCAGAAGGCTGTGGAGGCCAAGTCTCTGGATGCTTTCAAGAAAGAGATGGATAGAGCTCTTAAAGATAGTGGAATCAAAGGTTATGGGGATAAGGCAGGAACTGGATACTGATTGTGGATGATCAGCCATGATCATACTGAATGGCGGTGCTGGCTCGAAGGGCCGAATGACCTACTCCTGCACCTATTGTCTATTGTCCCACTTGTTGGGGTGTCTAATGATTCCTCAAACTTCAACTGAACTTAATCTTAACCAAACAGTTTCGCATCCAACTCTCCAAAGAGGATGTTTCTCTGACACTCCTCAGTAACTTTCCACCAGGCTGCTCAAATCGGAGTGACTTCCCAGTGTGTGCAGATCCACAGCTTCCAATTCTGTTGGTAGTTAATAATTTAGAAAGCACAACTTTAAATCCCCAAGGGCAGATTTAAATTCCTTTCTTTATGGTTTAAGTGCAGGGAATGGGCACAAGGTTCTTCAGTATCTGCAAGGAAATAAAATCCGTTCAGTGGGAGTTTAATCCACTCAATACTGACAGTTCATGCTGGAGCCCAGCTATTAGCTTCTGTAAAAGTCAGGATGTTTCAGGAGTTCCCAACCTGGGGTCCGCAGATCCCTCACTTGATGGTAAGGTAAGGGTTAATGGCAGAGAAAAGGTCGGGAACCCTGGAAAACATGCACACACACATACACACCGACATAGACACACACACACACGCACACACATACACACCAGCATGCACACATACACACACATAAACACATCCTCACACATACACCCACATACACACACACGCACACATACATTCTCAGACATATACTGACACGTGTGCACGCGCACACACACAATTAATTCTTGGTCATGTTAGCTGCACTAGAGATTAAAAGAAAGATCAGCTTTATTTGTCACACGCACTGTACATTGAAACATCGAAACATACAGTGGAATGTGTCAGTTGTGTCAACGACCAAAACAGTCCAAGGACCGACATAGCACGTCCACAACTTACTAACCCCATGCGTCTTTAGAATGTGGGAGGAAACCTCCGTGTTCACAAGAAGCATGCACATATTTCTCACAAACAGCAGTAGAAACTGATCCCCAATCACTGGCTATAACTGCTATGATACTATGCCATCCCAAGAGTGCCAGGGCTCTGAGAATATCCCACAGGATTCATTCCATCAGTGCCCACTAACTGTAAATAACACACATCAAACGCTTCAGGAACTCAGAAGGCCAGACAGCAGCTATGGAAGGATAGAAACACTCAACATTTCGGACCGAGACCCTTCTTCACTGGGGCCCATGAAGATGAAGGGTCTTGGCCCAAAACGTTGACTGCTGATTCATTTCTGTAGGTGCTGCCTGACCTGTTGAGTTCCTCCAGCATTTTGTGTGTGTTGCTCTGGATTTCCAGCATCTGCAGAATCTTCTGTGTCACCGAGAGTGGGAAGTGATTTTGGACTGAGGGATCCATACTGGTACAGACACAATTCAGCAACGCCTGCCCCGATCACACGCAAGGCCTGTAGGTCACGGACATTCTTCATTCGGAGAGGCGAGCACAAGGAAGCAGACCAGCAGTTTGAACACGGCGCACCGTTACCATGGCAACAGCTGCGATGTTGCTCTGTTCTGGGATCCAGTGTGGCAGGTGAGTGGGACTATTGATCAGTATCACAATCCCCAGTTAATAAATCCCCAATCTGAGAGGCAGATGGTACTATGCCATCAGGGCAGACAACTTCAACAGGGCAATTGGAGAGATTGCACAGAGTGGAGGACAGGGTGACGGAGGGGCATTCAGCCCAAGGCCCACCATCCAACCACTCACGTCCATGCAGGAAGTCCCCCTGGTAACAGCCCCTCACACTCCCTCCACATTAAGATGGAGGAGAAGCTTTGATCTGGATCAGAAGTGTCATCCGGCATCGAAAGCTGTGATCCCTGCACATCTGAACTCACAAGGGCTGACCTCTTTGCACGGTATGCTGTGTGGTGGATGCTGGTGTGCTGGCTAAGGCACCACACTACCAGGGTGCAGAGGAGATTTACCAGGACGCCGCCTGGTTTAGAGAACATGTCGAAGGAGGATGAGATCTGACTTGATAGAGGTGCAAAGGATGATAAGGGTCATAAATCCAGAGACATTTTCCCAGGGTGGGAGGTCAATCTAATCCTTACCTCCCAGATAACTCTCCATTCTTCTTTCATCCATGTGCCCATCTAAAATGTCTCTAATACATCTGTCTCTACCACCATCCCTGGTAAGTACATACCATGCACCTCCCACTCTCTGCGTAAAAAAAAAAATCTACCTCTGAAATCCCCCCCATACTTTCCTCCAATCACCTTAAAATTACGTGCTGTTGTATTAGCCATTTCTGCCCTGGGGAAAAATGTGCTTCCTGTTCTCTCTATCATAGTCATAGTCATACTTTATTAATCCCGGGGGAAATTGGTTTTCGTTACAGTTGCTCCATGAACAATAAATAGTAATAGAACCATAAATAGTTAAATAGTAATATGTAAATTATGCCAGTAAATTATGAAATAAGTCCAGGACCAGCCTATTGGCCCAGGATATCTGACCCTCCAAGGGAGGAGTTGTAAAGTTTGATGGCCACAGGCAGGAATGACTTCCTATGATGCTCTGTGCTGCATCTCGGTGGAATGAGTCTCTGGCTGAATGTACTCCTGTGCCCACCCAGTACATTAGGTAGTGGATGGGAGACATTGACCAAGTTAGACAGCATCCTCTTTTCAGACACCACCGTGAGAGAGTCCAGTTCCATCCCCACAACATCACTGGCCTTACGAATGAGTTTGTTGATTCTGTTGGTGTCTGCCACCCTCAGCCTGCTGCCCCAGCACACAACAGCAAACATGATCGCACTGGTCACCACAGACTCGTAGAACATCCTCAGCATCGTCCGGCAGATGTTAAAGGACCTCAGTCTCCTCAGGAAATAGAGACGGCTCTGACCCTTCTTGTAGACAGCCTCAGTGTTCTTTGACCAGTCCAGTTTATTGCAAATTCATATCCCTAGGTATTTGTAATCCTCCACCATGTCCACACTGACCCCCTGGATGGAAACGGGTCACCGGTACCTTAGCTCTCCTCAGGTCTACCACCAGCTCCTTAGTCTTTTTCACATTAAGCTGCAGATAATTCTGCTCACACCATGTGACAAAGTTTCCTACCATAGCCCTGTAATCAGCCTCATCTCCCTTGCTGATGCATCCAATTATGGCAGAGTCATCAGAAAACTTCTGAAGATGACAAGACTCTGTGCAGTAGTTAAAGTCCGAGGTGTAAATGGTGAAGAGAAAGGGAGACAAGACAGTCCGCCGTGGAGCCCCAGTGCTGCTGATCACTCTGTCGGACACACAGTGTTGCAAGCACACGTACTGTGGTCTGCCAGTATGCCACTATCTATGCCTCTTATCATCTTATATACTGCTGCGGCAGCCAATCCTAACCAAACCGAATTGCCGCTGCTGGAGACTCCCACAGATTTGTTACACTTGCATGATGTGCTCTCAGCTCCGATAATTGTTCCAAAAGTTAAAGATATGTATTCGATCCTTTATTAGCAATTAGCAAACATATAAACTAGAAGCAATGAAACTTAAGTGCACCCAAATGTAAGTTAAAAGTAATTGAGTGTAAGTCAGCAAAAGATACGACATCTGTCAGTCCCCATACTGCACAGAACAAGGCATGAATACATGACTTATTTCCCTTTGCTTTTACCACACCCCATTCAGGTTATTAATTACCATAATAAACATAATAAATGCAAAACACAGAACAGAGAATAGATGTATGGCTCCTACAATTGCTATCAAGTCACCCCTTATTTTCTTCACTCTGAAGAGCATTGTTCACTGGGCTGCTTCAAGATCGGCTTCTCATGAGGAATTAGTGATGAGCAACATGTTCTGCCCTTTACTGCGCCTGCCCGTAGCCCAGCCTGTGAATGAACAAAGGCCTTCTCGTCCAACAGCAATGGTTGGGCCTTTGCTGGTAAGGTCCACAAAATGCTGGAGGAACTCAGCAGAGCAGGCTGCATCCATGGAGGGGAATAAACAATCGATGAATTGAGCTGAGACCCCTCATCAGGACTGGAAAGGAAGTGGGAAGAAGCCAGAATAAGAAGGCAGGGGATGGGAAGGAGTACAGGCTGGCAGGTGATAGGTGAAACCAAGTGAGGGGGAAGGAAGGATGAAGAAGCTGGGAGGGGATAAGTGGAAGAGGTAAAGTAGTGAAGAAGAAGCAATCTAATCGAAGAGGACAGTGGACCATGGGAGAAAAGGAAGGAAGAGGGGCACCAGAGGGAGGTGATGGGCAGATGAAAAGAAGAGAAGGGGAGAGAGAGGGTAAGCGTAATATGGAATGGAAAATAAGAGGGGGGGAGTTACTGGAAGTTAGAGAAATCGATGTTCATGCCACCTGATTGGAGGCTTCCCAGATGGATTATGAGGTGTTGCTCCTCCAACCTGAATGTGGCCTTATCATGGTAGTAGAGGAGGCCATGGACTGACATGTCAGAGTAGGAATGGAAAGTTCAGGGAACTGTAAGAACATAAGCCATAGTAGAATTAGGCCTTTCAGCCCATCGAGTCTGCTGTATCATTCCATCATGGCTGATTTATTATCCCCCTCAACTCCATTCTGCTGCTCTCTGCCTGTAACCTTTGACCTACTCACTGATCAAGAACCTATCAACCCTCATTTTAAATACACACAATGACTTGGCCTCCACAGGTACCTGTGGAAATGAATTCCACAGATTTACCCCCTCTACTGGCTAAAAGGATGGCTTTGCATTATGATGCTTTGCCCTCCGGACCTGGACTCCCCTGGCACTGAAAACATCCTTCTATGACTACTTTATCTAGGCCTTTCAATAATTAATAGGTTTCAATTAAATCCTCCCTCGTTCTTCTAAACTCCAGCGAGTATTCGCCCAAAGCCACCAAACTCTTCTCGTGTTAACCCCTTCATTTCCAGGATCATTCTTGTGAACCTCATCTGGACTCTCTGCAATTGAAAGTTGAATGGAAATGAGTGTCTCTCACTGCACACCATTTTTCATCATCTTTACCCGTAAAGCTCCTAGCATTAAAATACACACACATCAAACTATCTGTCCAGTTTTATCTGTTACATTGCTCCTGTCTGTTTCTACTGGCCCTGGCATCTACCTTCCTCTCCATCCCTCAAATTTCAGACTTGGTGTTATGGTTCCCATTCCCCTGCCAAACTAGTAGCACTAGTCAACTTCCCACCAGGATATTAGTTCCCCTCCTGTTCACCTACAACCTGTCCCTCTTGTGCAGGTCACCCCTGCCCCAGAACAGGTTCCATTTGTCCAAGAATCTGAAACCCTGCCCCCTACTCCAGTTCCTCAGCCACTCATTCATCTGTACTATCATCCTACTCCTGCTCTGGCTAGTACGTGGCACTGGAAGTAATCTAGAGATTACTATCTTGGAGGTTTTTCCCGATCTCCCCATACTCACTGTGCAGGATCCCTTCTCCCTTTCTACTCATGTCATTGGTGCCAATGTGCACCATGACCTCTGGCTGCTCCCCCCCCGAGAATATTCTGTGGCTGCTCAGAGGGATCTTAGACCCTAGCACCTGGGAGACAACACACCATCCTGGCATCTCTTTTGCCAACACAGACATTCCTATCTGTTCCCCCACTGAGGCTCCTATCACTATCGCTCTGCCTGGCTTTCCTCTGCCCTGCTGAGCCTCACAGCCACTGGCCTGACGGCTGCCGCCATGCCCTAATAGGTTATCACCCCTCCCCCCTGCAGTCTTCAAAGGGATATGCTTGTTGCTGGGGGGAAAGACCTCAGGAGACCCTGCACTGACCACTCACTCCCCTTACTTCTTCTGGTGATCACCCGTCTACTCTCTGAAGCCTGCGCTCTGGGTGTGATCACCTCAGTAAAAGTTTCATCCATGAGGCTTTCATCCTCCCAGATGGTCCCGAGTACATCCAACTCCAACTTCAGTCAGGAGCTAATGTCGGGCACTCTTCGTGCAGATTTACTTAGGTACCCTGAAATCCCACATCTTACAGGAGGAACAATCTCCAACCTTAACTCATCCTGCCTACAATGAATTTAGGACTAAGCATTTAAAGACAAAAGAAAAACTTACCTGTTCTTACATAGGGAAGAATGACTCACTCCTGATGAGACTTGCTGGTTTCAAATGTCTCCCACCCTTTAACGATATCACTCTCTCACTTGCTACTTCAAAATGGCTTGGTAGCAAAAATTTGGATGACTATTTTACAGTCACAATCGTTGTCATTATGCACCGTGCTGTATGACGTGGGTGATCATGGGCTCATGGCCATGATTGCTCTTGGCAAATTTTTCTACAGAAGTGGTTTGCCATTGCCTTCTTCTGGGCAGTGTCTTTACGATAATCCACCACCTGCTCCCATGGCTTCACGTGATCCTGATTTGGGCGGGGGGGGGCAAACAAATGCTACACCTTGCCCAAGCATGATCTGCAGGCTGGGGGAGGGGGGTGGTGGGGAGGAACCCCTCACACCTCCTTTGGTAGCGATGTATCTCCACCCCACCACAAAGACGGTAAAATGGGGAAATAGATAACAAATCCAGGCTTTCATATGAAAACTCTGTCCTCAAACAAGGAATGTTCTCCACAGGATAAATCAGAACCGCACCCTCCGAACCCTGCCCATGAAGTGGTCAATACATCTCCAGTGTGAAAGCAGACTGTTGTTCACCAAAAAGTAAGATATCCCACCCACCTTGGACATTCTCTCTTCTCCCCTCTCCCATCGGACAGAAGATACAAGAGTCAGAAAGCATGTACCACCAAGATCAAGTAACTAACATCTCACTGTTGTAAGATTACAGAACGGTCCTCTGGTATGATAAGATGGGCTCTTGGCCTCACAGTCTCCCTCAATATGACCTTGCACCTTATTGTCCGCCCATAACACACTTTCTTGTAACCGTAACACTTTATTCTGTTATTGTTTGCCCTTGTACTACCTCAATGCATGGCTGTAACGAACTGATCTGTATGAACGGTATGCAAGACAAGTTTCTCCATTATACCTCACCACAAAATAAACAAATTTGTCAATTTAATTTACCGATTTAAAAAAAGGTCCAATCTGGTTTACTGAAAGAGCCATAATTTTCACAGACAATCCATCTTAGAAAGAGGTGATATACACTCAGAAGGCCTTGAATCATTGTGGAGAGAGCTAAGGAACTGTAAGGGTTAAAAAGACCCTAATGGGAGTTATATATAGACCTCCAAACAGTAGAAACATAGAAACATAGAAAATATACAGCACAATACAGGCCCTTCGGCCCACAAAACTGTGCCAAACTTGTCCCTACCTTAGAACTACCTAGGCTTTACCCATAGCCCTCTATTTTACTAAGCTCCATGTAGCCATCCAGGAGTTTCTTAAAAGACCCTATCATTTCCGCCTCCACCACTGCCTCCGGCAGCCCATTCCACACACTCACCACCCTCTGCGTAAGAAACTTACCTCGACATCTCATCCGTAGCTACTTCCAAGCACCTTAAAACTATGCCCTCTCATGCTAGCCATTTCAGCCCTGGGAAAAACCTCTGACTATCCACACGATCAATGCCTCTCATCATCTTATACACCTCTATCAGGTCACCTCTCATCCTCCGTCGCTCCAAGGAGAAAAGGCCGAGTTCATTCAACCTATTCTCATAAGGCATGCTCCCCAGTCCAGGCAACAGTAGTAAAGATGTGGCCTACAAGTTACAATGGGAGATAGAAAATGCATGCCAAAAGGGCAATGTTACAATAATCATGGGGGGGGGCGGACTTCAATATGCAGGTAGATTGGGAAAATCAGGTTGGTGCTGGATAACAGGAGGGGGAATTTCTAGAGTGCCTATGAGATGGCTTTTCAGGGCAGTCTGTGGTCGAGCCACTAGGGGATTAGCCATTCTGGATTAGGTGCTGTGTAATGAAATGGATTTGATTAGGGAGTTTAAGATGAAGGAATCTTTAGAGGCAGTGATCATAATATGATAGAATTCACCCTGGAATTTGAGAGGGAGAAGCTAAAATCTAAAGTATCAGTATTACGGTGGAGTAAAGGGAATTACAGAGGCATGAGACAGCAGTTGATTGGAAGGGGACAATGAACCAGAATTAATTAGACAGCTTAAGGTAAAAGAACCCTTAGGGAAGTGATCATAATATGATTGAATTCACCCTGAAATTTGAGAAGGAGAAGCTAAAATCAGATGTATCAGTATTACAGTGCAGTAAAGGGAATTACAGAGGCATGAGAGAGAAGTTGGTCAGAAATGACCGGAAAATGATGCTGGCAGGGATGACAGCAAAGCAGCAATGGCTGGAATTTCTGGAAGCAATTCGAAAGGCACAGGGTATATACATCCCAAAGGGGAAGTAGTATTCTAAAGGAAAGGTGACAGAACCATGACTAACAAGCTGAGACAAAGCCAACATAAAGGCCAAAGAGAGGACATTTAGTAGAGCAAAATTACTTGGAAGTTACAGGATTGGGAAGCTTTTAAATACTAACAGAAGGCAACTAAAAAGTCACTAAGAAGGTAAAGATGGACTTTGAAAGCAAGCCAGCCAATAATATTAAAGCAGATACCAAAAGTTTCTTCAGAAACATGAAGTGTAAAAGAGAGGTGAGAATGGATATTGGACCTCTGGAAAATGATGCTAGTGAGGTCGTAATGGGGGACAACGAAATAGTGGATGAACTGAATAAGTATTTTCCATCAGTTTTCACTGTGGAAGACACTAACAGTATGGTGGAAGTTCCAGATGTCAGGGGTCATGAAGTGTGTGAAGTTACCATTACAGAGAGAAGGTTCTTGGGAAACAAAGGTCTGAAGGTACACGTCACCTGGACCAGCTAGTGTACACCCCAGACTTCTGAAAGAGGTGGCTGAGGAGATCATAGAGGCATTAGGTAATGGTTCCAGAAGACTGGAAAATTGCAAATGTCACTCCACTCTTCAAGAAGGAAGAGAGGCAGAAGAAAGGAAACTATAGGCCAGTTAGTCTGACCTCAGTGGTTGGGAAGATGTTGGACTCAATTATTAAGGATGAGGTCTCAGGGTACTTGGAGGCACATGACAAAATAGACCATAGTCAGCATGTTTTCCTCAAGGGAAAATCTTGTCTGACAAATCTGTCAGAATTCTTTGAGGAAATAACCAGCAGGATAGACAAAGGAGAGTCAGTTGATGTTGAGATTTTCAGAACTCCTTTGACAAGGAGCCACACATGAGGCTGCTTAACAAACTACAAGCCCATGGCACTGCTGGAAAGATTCTAGCATGGACAAACAGAGGTTGATTGGCAGGAGGCAAAGAATGGGAATAAAGGGAGCCTTTTCTGGCTGCTGCCAGTGACTAGTGGTGTTGCACCGGGGTCTGTGTTGGGACTGATTCTTTTTACATTACATGTGAATGATTTGGATGATGGAATTGATGGCTTTCTGGCAAAGTTTGCAGATGATGTAAAGACAGATGGAGAGGCAGGTAGTTTTGAGGAAGCAGAGAGGCTACAGAGGGACTTAGATTAGGAGAATGGGCGAAGAAATGGCAGATGGAATACAGTGTCAGGAAGTGTATGGCCATGCACTTTGGTAGAAGAAATGAAAGGGTTAACTATTTTCTAAATGGAGAGAAAATACAAAAAAACTGAGGTGCAAATGGACTTGAGAGTTCTTGTACAGGATTCCCTAAAGGTTAATTTGTATGTTGAGTCTGTGTTGAGGAAGGCAAATGCAATATTAGCATTCATTTCAAGAAGATTAGAATATGAAAGCAAGGGTGTAATGTTGAGACTTTATAAAGCACTGGTCAAGCCTCACTAGGAGTATTGTGCAAACACAAGGAATTCTGCAGATGCTGGAAATTCAAGCAACACACTTCAAAGTTTGAAGTGTGTTGCTAGGAGTATTGTGAGCAGTTTTGGGTCCCTTATCTTAGAAAGAATGTGCTGAAACTGGAGAGGGTTCAAAGGAGGTTCACAAAAATGATTCCAGGATTGAATGGCTTGTCATATGAAGAGCGTTTAATGGGCCTGGGCCTGTATTCACTAGAATTCGGAAGAATGAGGGTGACCTCAATGAAACCTATTGAATAGTGAAAGGCCTTGATAGAGTATGTTACGTACCCCGTAACTGGGTTGCCAAACCAGCAGAAATGGATCACTCAGTTGGAGTCTGGATTACTAGATCTAAGGAAGTTTTATTAAAGAAACAAGCAACACAGTAATCGAAAGGATAATAAATGCAACAGTTCAGCAATGATAAACACACATGTGCACAGAATTAAGATAACAGGATCAACCAAGCTCTATCGTTGTCTAGGGGTAAATGACCAATTTCAAAGTGACACAAAGTCCAGTTCAGTTTAGTTCAGTTCGCAGTAATCGTTGCCATTGCGATGGACAATGTGGGGGGAAGGAGAGAGAGAACAGGAACGAATGATCATTCAGAAACGGCTTCCACACACAGACCGGCGATATTGCTCACAAGCAGCTTTCCGGGTGGGTCCTTTGTGATGTCACCTGAGGTCACCGACTGTGACCCCTCCTCCAGATGCGGTCGATCCTCTGCAGTGAACCTGGCACCCAAGTAAGGGTGGACACACACCGGGTTCCCACTGATCGTACCTTTCCACCCTGTGCGTCTAAGGCTTGGTTCCGCAACCAGCCTTCCAAACGACTCTCGCCGACTTGCGGGGTGGGGGGGGGGCACCGCTTCCAGGGTCTCGTTACCTCGTGGTGTCGTGTGTGTCCTGCCTTAGCAAACCTGTCCCTTTTTATCCCCCTGCTGGGGTATCGCCTGTCCATCACTTCAAACAGTTCAGGGTTCAAAGGGGGAGCCGCTCTAGACAGCTCTCTCTCCCGTCCCTTCATTACACATCTCCAGATTGCCTGTCCATCACTTCCTTATCTCTCCCGCTCCCGAAACAGGTGGCAGACCAACTGCTGATCACACAGGACAGCTAACATCTATGTGTATTCTTGTCACAAGTGGATGTGGAATGGATGTTTCCTAGGGTGGGAGAGTCTCAGAATAGAGGGACGTCCATTTAGAAGGGAGATGAGGAGGAATTTCTTTAGCCAGAGAGTGGTGAATCTGTGGAATTCTTTGCCACAGGCAGCTGTGGCAGCTTTATGTATATTAAAGGCAGAGGTTGATGAATTCTTGATTGGTCCGGGCATGAAGGGATATGGGGAGAAGCCAGGAGACTGTGGCTGAGAGGAAAATTGAATCAGCTATGATGAAATGACAGAGCAGACTCGAGGGGACAAATGGCCTAATTCTGCTCCTATATCTGATTGTCTTATGGATTTTATTTAGAATATACGGCATGGAACAGGCCCTTCAGGCCCATTGAGCTATGCTGCCCAGAAACCATCCTATTTAGTACTAGCCTAAATACAGGAGAATTTACAATGACCAATTAACCTTTGAACTTGCATGTCTTTGGACTGCAGGAGGAAACCGGAGCACCTGGAGAAAATCCGCACGGTCACAGAGAGAATGTGCAAACTCCTTATTGAACTCCAAACTCCAATGCCCCAAGCTGTAATAGTGTCGCACTAACCACTGTGATACCCCAATAATTCAAAAGTTGGGGCATAAAACTCATCAGAACAATGATGGTAGTCCATCTTGCAACTGAAAAGAGTAGGTCAAAATGTCTATGACATAAGTGTTCAAAGTTAACCAAATGGGGTTAGAAACAATGGAGGTACTGGGAAGTGCATTCTCTTGTTCTGGTCTCTCACGGGATCTAGAGTAGAGGAATAATTAATTTTTGCAAGTTAAATTCTGCCAAGGAGGTCAACCCTACCATACACGTCCTTGTGAATGTAATGCTCTGATTGGACTATTCAGGAATGGAAGAGAAAAGAAAATGAAATGAAAATTCTCACTACCTCGTCAGTCCTCCCATCTCATTACCGGTTTTTCTGTTGGGATGCTTTGACTCAGTCCAATAAAAGTTAACCTCAAAAGTTGACTGTATGTGTCTATTAAAGTTACCTGCAAGAAAGTGACCTAAAATGCAACTTTGATAGGCACCAAGCAGTTGAATGCCTTTGATTCAGATGTCCCTCAGGATTGTATCCCTGGCCGAGCACCTAAGTCAGGATCAGAATCAGAATCAGGTTTATTATCACTGGCATGTGACATGAAATTTGTTAACTTAGCAGCAGCAGTTCAATGCAATACATAATCTAGAAGAGGAATAAAATAAAATCAAAATAATAATAATTAAATCAATTACAGTATTCGTATATTGAATAGATTAAAAAACTGGCAAAAAACAGAAATACTGTATATTAAAAAAGTGAGGTAGTGTCCAAAGATTCAATGTCCATTTAGGAATCAGATGGTAGAGGGGAAGGAGCTGTTCCTGAATCGCTGAGTGTGTGCCTTCAGGCTTCTGTACCTCCTACCTGATGGTAACAGTGAGAAAAGGGCATGCCCTGGGTGCTGGATGTCCTTAATAATGGACACTGCCTTTCTGAGACACCGCTCCTTGAAGATCTCCTGAGTACTTTGTAGGCTAGTGCCCAAGATAGAGCTGACTAGATTTACAACCCCATCATTGACTTTCCCTCCCTTCAATCTCAAATAGGGATGTTTAAAGGTGATTGGACAATGTGGCTGCATTACAGCCTGGTATGGAAACACCAAACGCCAATGTCCTTGTATGGAAAATCCTACAAAAAGAAGTGGATTCAGTCCAGTCCATCACGGGTAAAGTCCTCCCCAACATGGAGCACATCTCCATGAAACGCTGTCGCAGGAAAGCAGCATCCATCATCACGGACCCCACCACCCACTCTCTGCAGCCATCAGGAAGAAGCTGTAGAAGCCTCCAGATTCACACCACCAGGTTCAGGAACAGTTATTACCCCACAACCATCAGGTCCCATACCACCAGGTTCAGGAACAGTTATTACCCCTCAACCATCAGGTCCCACACCACCAGGTTCAGGAACAGTTATTACCCCTCAACCATCAGGTCCCATACCACCAGGTTCAGGAACAGTTATTACCCCTCAAACATCAGGTCCCACACCACCAGGTTCAGGAACAGTTATTACCCGTCAACCATCAGGTCCCACACCACCAGGTTCAGGAACAGTTATTACCCCTCAACCATCAGGCTCTTAAACTAAAGGGGATAACTTCACTCAACTTCACTTGCCCAGTCATTGAATGTTCCCACAATCAATGAACTCACTTTCAAGCACTCTTAATTTCATATTCTCGATATTTATGACTCATTTATTTATCATTATTATTTCTTTCTTTTTGTATTTGCAGTGTTTGTTGTCTTCTGCACACTGGTTGAATGCCCAAGTTGGGCGGTCTTTCATCGATTCGGTTGTGGTTATTATTCTATGGATTTGCTGAGTATGCCCACAAGAAAATGAATCCCGGGGTTGTACATGGTGACATATACCGTATGTACTTTGATAATAAATTTACTTTGAACAATAACTCAAATAACCATTATAGAATCAATGAAATTCCCACACCAAATAATGCGGAAAACCAATGTGCAAAAGATAACAAACTGTGCAAATACTACCAAAGAAATGAAGTGATAGTAATAACTAAATAAGCAATAAATATAATCAGGGCAACCAATTTCCGCCCACATCCCAAACATATGCTTATGGTTAGTAATTTGCAAGCATGCTATGTATGCACCAGAAGCATGCGGGCTGCCCCCAGTACAATCGTCACAGATTTGACTTGATGCAAATGATACACTTCACTGCATGTTTTGATATTTCAATGTGCATTAGACAAATAAAGCTAATTATTCTCATCGTTCTCTCTTTTCTTCGATGTCTTCATGCACTTCTAAAGGCTATAATAATTTTTACAGCACATTCGTCCCTCCTGCTTCCAGTAAAATGGCAACGCGTTTGGACGCAGGCATTTCTATGGGGCCAATCAAAGATGTTTTTGTCTTTTTTAAAATGTATATTTTTAAGATCGCATGAACTTGCTGGTCATTATTAACTTTAAGTACTGCAGTTCTACCCTATCAGTGTGTTGTTTGTTGGTGGAACAATTGAATGAGCTGGACCTGGTGCAGGTCTTGCTGCAGCTGCGTCAGAGACCTCAGTGCACAAAGATGGTGTGCAGTCTAACAGCAAGTGATTTTATTAGTTGCTTTTCTTGTGATCGCAAGACCCTGTTGGACATTGGTAATGTGGGATGCTGCATGTCCAATTCGCTGTTTTATTGGTGAATGGCAGGGCATCTAAATGGCCTCAAACCACAATGTCACCTGTTTGCAACTGCCCAGCAGAGAGGCATCGGTGTTGGTGCACTCCACCGGAATGCCAGGGGCAGTGCGACGCGCCATCTATGCTGCAGTCGCTGCTGCCCTCCAGTGTTCACTTGGCAGAAGACAAGATGGATCGTGTTCGATTACAGACTGCTACAACATTCATGGACTCTGGGACTTGGACTATATTTTTTTGTGTGTGACTGTATTTTACTGCTGTCTACATGTGTTAAATGTGCATTGTGTTGTGCGTGAGTGTTGGTAATGTGTTTTGCACCTTGAAGTAATGCTGTTTTGTTTGGCTGTATTCATGGATGGTTGAATGACAATTAAACTTAAAACTGAACAAATTTAGCATCTCTAAAATTTCATCAGCTTATCATTGTTCATGGGTCCTTGTTAGTCTAGCTCACTGCACTAGATGTGGAGAAGCTATGAATAATTTATATGTTAATTGAGCCAAGAAACTATGGAAATATATAACACTCTGGGTGACATTAGTCCATTAAAACTCATTCTTCCATTATTGTCTCAGAATATAAGATTATCCCTTTAGAACAGAGATGAGGAGGAATTTCTTTAGCCAGAGAGTGATGAATCTGTAGAATTCATTGCCGGAGATGGCTGTGGAGGCCAGGTCATTGGGTATACTGTATTTAAAGTGGAGGCTGGTAGGGTTTTGATTCATCAAAGGTTTCAGAAGGGATAATAATGCAGGCATGATGAAATGACAGAACAGACTCAATGGGCCAAATGGCCTAATTCTGCTCCTATGTCTTATGATCTTAAGGTCTAAACTGTACTTTGGGCATGAGAAATTGGGGTTAGTTTTATTGAAGCGGAACGTCGACTCAGACCATGAGAGGGCTGCGTCAGGCATTTTCACGCCTTACAAGGTGCAGATTGGAAGTCTGTGTGGGGCGCCACTCCTCGCACAGACTAGAGCAATGTGTGATTAAGTGCCTTGCTCAAGGACACAAACACGCTGCCACAGCTGAGGCTCGAACTAGCGACCTTGAGATCACCAGACAAACACCTTAATCACTTGGTCACATGCCCAACACATTTATTGAAAATGTATCTTTAAACATGTTGAACTTTTGTCCATTTAGAAGCACATTTAGAACAGAGATGAAGAGGAATGTTGTTAGTCAGAGGATGGTGAATCTGTGGAATTCATTGCCACAGATGACTGTGAGGCTAAGTCATTGAGTATATTTAAAGTGGAGGTTGACCAATTCCTGATCAATAAGGGCATCTCAGATCACGGGGAGAGACAGGAGAATGGGGTTAAGAGGAATAATAAATCAGCCATGATGGAACAGACTGGATGAGCCAAATGGCCTAATTCTGCTCCTATGTCTTACAGTCTTATCAGTGTCATTAGCTTACGGTCCGATGAGGATCTCCTTTATTGACAAATCTCAGTGAACTGCTTGCCGTAGCTATACTGAAACAAGTTTCTGGCAACTTACTCCTTTGATACTGCGCACTTTCAGCAATCCCCTGCTTTTATTTCAGATTTTCAGCGTCTGCTATGTTGCATTATGAGACCAATGCTTCGCTTTGGGTTTGTACCATCAATTTAAAAATATTAATAGCTTCACAAAAACAAAACAGAAATGTGTCAGGGTAAGTGGGTTACAGAACATGTGTGACACGTTATATAAATGACCTAAATTTAATTTTGGTTTCTTTCTCTATATTTCATTATTATTAAAATCCAGCACGGTGACAGACCTTTCCGGCCCAATGAGCCTGCAGTGCCCAATTACACCCTTGTGACCAATTATCCTCCTATCCCCTCTGTCTTTGGAAGTGGGAGGAAACCCACACGGTCATGGGATACATACAAACTCCTTACAGACAGTGTCGGGAATTGAACTTGGGTTGCTGGTGCTGGAAACCATTGTGCTATCTGCCGTGCTACAGTGGCACTCTTTTGTGGCACATTTCTGACAGAATACAGAACTGTGCAAAAGACTTAGGCACATGTAAAGAAATTCTGTAAAGCCAAGATACTTTCAAAATAATGAATTGAAAAGTTTCTAAATACCAAAAATTTACTATATAGAGCAGGGGTCCTCAACCTTTTTTGCACCACGGACCAGTTTAATCATGACAATATTCTTGCGGACCGGCCGACCCGGTGGGCGGCGGGGGGATGTTCAAGTAGGGTTAAACTCACCTCAACATGTCTTTTACAGTTAGGGTTGCCAACTTTCTCACTCCCAAATAAGGGACAAAAGTAACAGTCAAATCCTGGGACACTTGTGTTTACCCCAGGAAAGACTACCATGACCATGAAGCCTTGCACGGGACCCTGTGTGCGCATGCGTGAGTGACATACGGATATGTGATGTGCGCACGTGCGTACGTGCCGATTTTTTTCCCCCCAACACATTGATTTTGGCTTAATCTTCCCAACTACACTGTACATACATTACTTCTACTTTATATAGGCTGTGTATTTATCATATCATTCCTGCTTTTACTATATGTTAGTGTTATTTGGTATGATTTGGTAGGTTTTTTTTGGGTCTGGGAATGCTCAAAAATATTTCCCATATAATTTAATGGTAATTGCTTCTGTGCTTTACGCCATTTCGGCACGAAAGGTTTCATATGAACGTTCTACCTTAGCGGGGGAAATACGGGAGAAGAGCGATCCCGTATGGGACAAAACAATTTAGCCCAATGTTCAACCCTATGTTCAAGTTCAACAGTGCGTGACAAGGAATGAGGAAAGGTGCAGCTGACTCATATTGTTTCCTCACAGCCCGGTAGCACATGCTCTGCCGCCCGGTGGTTGGGTTGGGGACCGCTGATATAGAGCACTAATCAGGGGCTCTGTGAAGGCCATACCATCCGAAACCATATAAGAAATCTAGGGTGCCTAAGACTTTCTGCAAAGGAGTCAATTGCAAACAATGAAGAAATACTAGATAGCCATTGAAGAAATTGCAAAGAGGATTGACCACAACTGCAAGAGGACCGAATGTATGGTTGTCACAAGAAAGAAAGAAATACAGAAAAGCGAACTGAAAGTGGGCAACGAAACAATCGAACAAATGTGGAAGTTCAATTACATTGGGAGCATGATATCATCTGACAGCAGGGCTGACGTTGAAATTAGAAAAAGGATTGGGATTGCTAAATTCATGCTTGAACATTTGCGCAAGATACTAAAGAATAACAATTTCTATGGGTACGAAACTCAGAGTGTTGCAGTGCTACGTTCATTCCACACTAACATATGGAAGTGAACGTTGGACAATATCAAAGCAAAATGAGGGAAGACTCGCAGCTGCAGAAATGTGGTTTTTGAGGAGAATGATGAAAATATTGTTTAAGGGCAGAAAAGCAAATGAGGAATTGTTGTGAAAAGCCGGAATAAGAGGAGAGCTGATATCATCAATCAGGAAACGGCAGCTGGAGTTTCTGGGACATACACTGGGAAAAGAGAAGCTCAATCATCTTGCAGTGATGGGAAAGAATTATTGGAAGAAAAAGTCACGGCTGACAGTGCATGACATTCATAATTTACATCAAGGGATGGACAGGCAAGAGTTTTAAAGAGGTTAGTTGAAAGTCTCAGATTAAAGACAGCTGGAAGACCATGATCAGCCACGTTATATGTCATGGCACATAATGAATAAGTGAAGAAATATCAAATCTTAGAATGGGGAGAAGTTATGGAAATTGCCAGAGTCCTTTCCCCTCTCGCCGCACTATTATTTTTGAAGTTACATATGAATGAATCATGCGAGAACATTAGAGTTATAGAACACCATAACACAAAAGCAGACCTCAGCTCATCTACTGTTATAAGACCGTAAGATATTGGAGCAGAATTAGCCATTTCTGCAGATGTACCATGGAGAGCATCACTGTCCAGTACGGGTGGAAGGGCTACTGCACAGGAGGGAAGTAAGCTGCAGAGAGTTGTAAAAGTAGTGTCCTCTATCGTGGGCACCAGCCTCCATAGTATCCAGGACATTTTCAAGGAGCGGTGCTTCAAAGAGGCAATATTCATCATTAAGGACCCCCCATCACCCAGGACATGCCCTCTTCTTATTGTTACCATCAGGAAGGAGGTACAGAAACCTCAAGGCACACTCAACGATTCAGGCAATGTCTTCCCCTCTGCTGTCAGATTTCTGAAGTATTTCACTATATTTTCCATTTCTATTTTATGCACAACTTATTTAATGTAAATATATATATGCTGACTGTAATTAAACCTGATTCTGATTGAGTCTGCTCCACCATTTCCTCATGGCTGTTCCACTTTCTTTTTCAGCCCAGTCTCCTGTCTTCTCCCCGTAACCCTTCCTGCCCAAACCAATCAAGAACCCATCACCCTCTGCTTTAAGCATACCCAATGACTTGGCCTCTACAGCACTTGTGGCAACAAATTCTATGATTCACACTCTCTGGCTAAAGAAGTTCCCCATCACCTCAGTTCAAAAAGGACGTCCCTCTATTCTGAGGCTGTGTCCTCTGGTCTTAGACTCTCCCACCACAGGAAACATCCTCTCCATATCTGCCTATTCCCATCATGCCAGGGCATCAAAGGGTATGGGCTGAAAGCAGGGGAGTGAGGATGAGTGGATGAAGTGGATCAGCCCATGACTGAATGGCGGAGCAGACTCGATGGGCCGAATGGCCTACTTCTGCTCCTAAATCTTATGGTCTTACAGACTAACCCACACCTGGACCATAGCCTTCCATCCAGTTACCTATCCAAAATTCTCTTACATGTTGAAATCAAACCTGCATCTACACCGCTACTGACAACTCATTCCATACCCACTCCACCCTCTGAATGTAGCAGATCCCCTTCAGGTGCACAGTGAATGATGGATGGAAAATGACAGGTGCTCGGCACTCTCCCACAACAAGGTGAGAGCAGAGCCCTGCCTTGTAGTGGCAATGAAAACACATCGCACAAGGCAGCCCGTGCACAACTTGTTTTGGCAGGGCCACCTTGTTCAGCCCGAGGGAATCAAGGGTTGATGGGATCCATGACAGTCAGTGCGAGAATGCTCTTGCGCTGCTCTGAGGCCTCGAGCAGGTGAACCTGTGAGAAGTGGTCACCTGGGCTTGACTTGCTCGCCCACGCTGGGCGTGGCTGTAAGGGCAGAGTGTCGATGCGGGACCGGGAGGCATTTTGCTCCGCCCTCTCGCCCGAGGTTCTCCGTCTCCTCCTCATCCTCTGGCAGCGCAGGGTTCTAGGGAAACCCTTCACGTTTTCCCTCAGGGCCATGTAGATGATGGGGTTGCAGGTTGAGTTACTGAAACCCAGGAGCTGCACTGAGGCGAACAGAATGGTCTCCTTCTCTGCGTCCAGCTGCAGCTTACCTGAAAGGAGAAGATTGTTTAGACTACGTAGTGGATCGAATGCTTCTCACAAACCCCGCCAAATGCATGTAACCACTTCCTTTAAAGAGAGAATTGCACTCAGCAGCCACTTTATTAGTTACCTCCTATGCCTTATAACATCACCACAGTGTATATTCATGGTCTTCTGCTGCTACAGCCCATCCACTTCAAGCTTTGACATGTTGTGCATTCAGAGATGCTCTTCTACACACCACTGTTGTGACACATGGTTATTTGAGTTACTGTCACCTTCCTGTCAGCTTGAACCAGTCTGGCCATTCTCCTCTGACTTCTCTCATTTACAAGGCATTTCCTCTCACAGCTGCCGCTCACTGGAATTTTAAACGAAAAATTTCCGCACCATTCTCTTTAAACTCTAGAGACCGTACTGTGTGAAAACCCCAGAAGGTCAGCAGTTTCTAAGATAATCAAATCACCCCATCTGGCACCAACAATCATCCCGCAGTCAAAGTCACTTAGGTCACACTTCATCCCCCATTCTGATGTTTGGTCTGAACAAAAACGGAACCTCTGGACCATGTCTGCATGCCTTTATGCACGGAGTTGCTGCCACATGACTGGCTGATTAGATATTTACATTAAAAAGGTGTAGAACTGTATCTAATAAGGTAGACACTGAATATAGTCAAACCATTCTTTACTGACTGATTGCCAACACTACCGACTAAACACATAAATGCTCGAAAGCTGCGGTTATAGGTTAAAATGTAGCAATGTGTCCCAGAGCACTATTTCGGGACTACATTATACAAAACTGATGCTGAACTAAATCGGAAGGGCTGATAGCCAAAGAAGTTGTTTTGGATCATAGTTATAGACCCATGCTGCATAGAAACAGGCCCTTCAGCCCAACTGGTCCATTCTGACCAAGATTCCCATCTAAGCCAGAGTAACACATAAAAAAAGTAGGAGGAACTCAGCAGGTCAGACAGCTTCTATAGTCGTCGTTTTGGGTTGAGACCCTTCATTGGGCTGATTTCCTCCAGAATTTTGTATATGTTACTCTGAATTTCCAGTATCTACAGAATCTCTTCTGTTTATAGTCCATTTGAGCTAGTCTCATCGACCTGCACTGGGACCATAGCCCTCCACACCTTTCCCATCTACGTACAGTGCTGATAAAAAGTATTCACCCCTCCCTTGGAAGTTTTCATATTTTATTGTTTTACAACATTGAATCACAATGGATTTAACTTGGCTTTTTGGACAGTGATCAACAGAAAAAGACTTTCATGTCAAAGTGAAAACAGATCTCTACAAAGTGATCTAAATTGATTACACATGTAAAAGACAAAATAATTGATTGCTCAAGTCTTCACCCCCTTTAATATGACACACCAAATCATCACTGGTGCAGCCAATTGGTTTTAGAAGTCACAGAATTAGTTAAATGGAGATCACTTGTGTGCAGTCAAGGTGTTTCAATTGATTGTAGTAAAAATACACCTGTATCTGGAAGGTCCAACTGCTGGTGAGTCAGTATCCTGGTAAAAACTACACCATGAAGACAAAAGAACGCATCAAGGAACTCTGCGAGAAGGTTATGAAAAGCACAAGTTGGGAGATGGATACAAGAAAATTTCCAAGTCACTGAGTATCACTTGGAGTACAGTTAAGTCAATCATCAAGTGGAAAGAATATGGCACAACTGTTAATCTGCCTAGAGCAGGCCGTCCTCACAAATTGAGTGACCGTGCAAGAAGGTGTCGAGTGATGGAGGCCACCTCTGCAGGAGTTACAAGCTTCAGTGGCTGAGTTGGGAGAGTCTGCACATACAACAACTGTTGCCTGGGTGCTTGACAGGTCATAACTTTATGGGAGAGTGGCAAAGAGAAAGCCACTGTTGGAAAAAAGAACTCACATGAAGTCTCAGCTAGAATTTGCCAGAAGGCATGTGGGAGACTCTGAAGTCAGTTGGAAGGTTCTATGGTCTAATGAAACCAAAATTGAGAATTTTGGTCATCTGATTAAATACCATGTTTGGCACAAGTGAAACACTGCACATCAAAAACACACCATCTCTACTGTGAAACATGGTGGTGGCTGCATCACGCTGTGGAGATACTTCACTGCAGCAGGCCCTGGTAGGCTTGTGAAGGTAGAGGATAAAATGAATGCAGCAAAATACAGGGAAATCCTGGAGGTAAACCTGATACTGTCTGCAAGAGAACTGCAACTTGGGAGATTTGTTTTCCAGCAAGACAATGACCCTAAGCATAAAGCCAAAGCTACACAGGAATAGCTTAAAAACAACAAAGATAGTGTCCTGGAGTGGCCAAATCAGAGTCCAGACATCAATCAAATTGAGAATTTGTTGCTGGACTTGAAAAGGGCTGTTCACTTATAATCTGACAGAACTTGAGCAATTTTGTAAAGAAGAATGGGGAAAAGAATTGCAGTGTCCAGATGTGCAAAGCTGATAGAGACATATCCACACAGACTCAAGGCCAATTTATACTTCTGCATTGAATCTATGCTGTAGGTATGGCTGTAATTGCTGCCAAAGGTGCATCTACTAAATACTTATTTGAAGGGGATGAATACTTATACAATTATTTTGTGTTTTATATTTGTGATTACTTTAGATTACTTTGTAGAGATCTGTTTTCACTTTGACATTAAAGTGTCTTTCTCTGTTGATTAGTGTCAAAAAAGCCAAATTAAATCTACTGCGATTCAGTGTTGTAAAACAATTAAAAAATGAAGACTTCCAAGGGGGTTGAATCCTTTTTCTATAAGTGCTGTACCTATGCTTCTCTTAAATGTTGCAATCAAACATGCATCCACCATTTCCACTGACAGCTTGTTCCACACTGTCACCACCCTCAGAGATGTTCCCTGTAAATATTTCATTGTTTTCCTTTAATCTATGACCTCTAGTTCTAGTCTCACCCGATATCAGTGGAAAAAGCCTGTTTGCATAATGTTGCCCTAATAATTTTGTATACCTCTATCAAGTTCCCCCTCATTCTCCTTCGCTCCAGGGAATAAAGACCTAACCTATTCAATGTTTCCTATAACTTAGATCCTCAAGTCCTGGCAACATCCTTGTAAATATTCTTTGCACTCTTTCAATCTTATTGATATCTTTCCTGTAAGCAGGTGACCATTACTGCACACAATACTCCAAATTAAGCCTCACCAACATTTTATATAACAAAATTAATGCAAGAGCTTTCTTTTAAAGATCCTTGTCTTGATGATCTAGAAACACAAATCTACAAAGACATCCAGGAATGTTTCTCTGATGACACTTACAGATCACTCCACTATCTGACTCTTCCATGGCACCATTTCGAAGCCTTTGCCACCCAAAGCCACCAAAGAGAACTTGCCACCTCTTGAACATATTACCGTAATCCGAGAGCATGATGACGAGGTGGAATGGAGCCCAGCAAACAGCAAACACGATCACCACAGCCACCATCTTCTTCACTGCGTGCTTCTTCCTTCTGTGGACAACAATAAACAACTTTCACAGTTCAATAACCTGAGACATTGACTCTATTCCTCTCCGCACAGACACTGCCTGACTGGCTAAGTAATCCCAGTGTTTTCTGTTTCATGATAATTACTTACTACCCTTTATGCCTCCATCACTGTCTGACCTCTTGGTGTTGGCTGTGTTCAGGGCTTTATCATTGCTTCACCACTGTTAGCCATGCAAGTCCTGGGTGGAGGCTCAGGATTACCGTCACACTCAGATGCGGAAGGAATCTTCAATGCTGTTTCCATAACCGTTTTGTTTGACCATTCAGGGTTGCTATCCCTGAGCTGAACCCCTGAACCCCAGGACCGCTGGACCACTCTTAGTCTGGTTTCTACCCTTTGACCTGTTTGGCACGGGCGACCCTACTAAGAGCCAAAGCATAAAGCTCTGACTCCAGCCAGCGTAGCTCTCCGGGTCATTGAGGAACACAAGAAGTCAAGGTTGTGGTCCGCTTGGAGGTCCATGACAATTAAAGGGCATTAAATGTAGTGAAGGATTCCCCCTCAAAATGAAAAGCAATATGAAAGGGAAGGGGTATACTGAGTAGGTTAAAAGGTCAGTGGGGTTGTATACTCTGGAATTTAGAAGGATAAGAGGAGATCTGATTGAAACATAAGATTATTAAGGGATTGGACACGCTAGAGGCAGGAAACATGTTCCCGATGTTGGGGGAGTCCAGAACTAGAGGCCACAGTTTAAGAATAAGGGGAAGACAATTTAGAACAGAGTTGAGGAAAAACTTTTTCACACAGAGGGTTGTCGATCTGTGGAATGCTCTGCCAGAACAGGCAGTGGAGGCCAATTCTCTGGATTCTTTCAAAAAAGAGTTAGATGGAGCTTTTAAAGATGGCGGAGTGAAGGGATATGGGGAGAAGGCAGGAAAAGGGTACTGATTGTGGATGATCAGCCATGATCACAGTGAATGGTGGTGCTGGCTCAAAGGGCTGAATGGCCTACTCCTGCACCTATTGTCTATTGTCAACACACCATTGTTGGCTGAATGGTTCTAAAAATTGTACATATTAATTTTCAAACCGATATGGGGTGGCACAACAGTGTAGCAGTTAGTGTTACACTATTACAGTGTCAGTGACCTGGGTTCAATTCCTGCTGCTGGCTGCAAGTGGCTTATATGTTCTCCTCGTGACTATGTGGGTTTGACACTGTAACCAGGTGTTCCAGTTTCCTCCCACATCCCAAAGACATTCAGATAGTAGATCAGTTGGACAGAGTGGACTCATTGGGCCAGAAGGACCTGTTACCTTGCTGTTTCTCAGAATCAGAATCAGGTTTCATGTCACCGGCATATGTCATGAAATTTGTCGACTTTGCAGCAATACGTAATAGTAGAACAAAACTGAATTACAGTAAATGTATATATACGCAAAATATTTTTTCTCAGCTCTTATGGGTGGTGTGTATTGATAAACCTGCTGTCCGCTCCACACTGACAAACACAGTACCCTACAAATGACCTAGGCACCCTAGCTATATTTTTCTCTCACCCCTTATAGGTAGTGTGTATGAGTATTTTTGCCTCAATCTCCGGTCCTCTACCTGAGGCCTGCGTGCTTGAGGTTTGCTGCAGTTTCCTTGCTGTTCCTAGTAGTGCACTCTTCTGGACTGAGATTTCAGGCATTGTTCCCGGGATTTGTTGGAGCCACTCTCCCAGTCCAGGTGTCACAGCTCCAAATGCTTCTGTCACCACCAGGATTACTCCGACTTTAACCTTCCACATCCTTTCTATCTGCTCTTTCAAGCCCCGTATTTCTCCAGCTTTTCATGTTCTTTCTTCCTGATGTTGCTGCCATTTGGGATTGCCACATTTATTTCTATTGCCTTCTTCTGTTCCTTATCCAGTATTGCTCTGTCTGGTTGGTTGGCCAGTACCTGCTTATCAGTCTGTATTGGGAAATCCCACAGGACCTTGGCCCTGTCATTCCCCACTACCTTCTTGGGTGTTTCCCATTTGGACTTGGGAGTGCCCAATCCATACTCAACACGGATGTTACTGTACACAATTCCTGCAACTTGGTTGTGCTGTCCCTGCCTGCATCTTGCACCCTGCTACTATGTGCTGGATGGTTTCAGCAGATTCCTTGCACAGTCTGCATCTTGGGTCTTGCCTGGTGGGACAGGCCCCTGCCTCTATTGCTCTTGAGCTCAGCACCTGGTTCTTGTGCAGCAGCTCTGCGCTGTCCCTCAGCCCTGCCATTTCAGCCATTGGTAAGACTGTTATGGCAACCACCTGGCGATAGTACATCTCATACAGTGGCCTGTCCTGCCGTGGCCTCTGGCTCTGCCTCTCCATGTCCCCTGCCTGCTGCCTGAGGTATTCTCTAGCAGGTCAGCCTCAGGGGCCATCTTCCTGATGTACTCATGGATGTTTCGCATTTCTTCCAGGACTGTGGCCTTGACACTTCCAAGTCCCCATCCACCTTTATTCCAGCAGGTGTACAGTCACTCACCGTTGGACTTTGGATGGAATCCTCCATGTATTGTTAGTAGTTTTCGGTTCTTGATATCAGCGCCTCCCAGTTCATTCCTTGACCAGCACAATATTGCAGCTGGGTATCTGATGACTAATAGGGCGAATGTACTGATCTTGTTCTTCCCACTCAGCTGGTTTTTTGGACCTGTCTCACTCTTTAGAGGTACTTGAATGTTGCAGCCTTCCTTGTGTCTTCATCGTGACTTCCATACACCTGCAGGACTCCCAGGTATTTGTAGCTGTCCTGGACATCTGGTATGTTGGCTTCAAATAACTCAGCTCCCTCAGTCTTGATGAGTTTGCTTCTTTTCTCCACCATCCGGCTGCACTTTTCCAGTCCAAATGACATCCCAGTGTCTCTGCTGTACACCATTGTCCGGTGGATTAGTGAATCAATGTCTCTTTCATTTCTGGAATACAGCTTGATCTCATCCATGTACAGGAGGTGGCTGATGGTCAGTCCACTCTTAAACCTGTACCCATCTCCACTCTGAGATGATCTGGCTGAGGGGGTTCAGCCTATGCAGAACAGTAGTGGGGATAGTGCATGATTCTGGTATATTCCATATCTGATGGATATTTGTGCTATTGGCTTTGAGTTAACTTCTAGCATTGTACTCCAATGGCCCACTGAGTTCTTGATGAAGGTCCTTAGTGTCTTGTTGACCTTGTACAGCAACAGCCATTCCAGGATCCATGGGTGGGGCATTGAGTTCAATGCTTTCTGGTAGTTGTTCCAGGCTGTGCTTAAGTTGGTTTGCCTGGCCTTGGAGTCTCACATGACTGCTTTGTCAATCAGTAGTTGGTGCTTGGAGCCTCTGATTCCATCACCAATCCCCCTCTGAGGAGGGCTCAGGAATTTACACACGTTCCTTCAGCTTGCTGGCTATGATGCCTGATAGGTGCTTCCACGTTGTAGACAGGCAGGTTTTAGGCTGGTATCTTCCATCATCCAAGTTATTGACAAAAGCAGCGGACCCATTACAGACCCCTGAGGAACACCACTAGTCACTGGCAGCCAACCAGAAAAGGCCCCTTTTATTCCCACTCGCTGCTTCCTGCCTGTCGGCCATTCCTCTGTCCATGTCAGTATCTTTGCTGATTTTATCCTGTTAAGCAGCCTCGTGTTGCACCTTATCAAATGCCTTCTGAAAATCCAATTAAATGACATCCTCTGCTTCTCCTTTGTCCACTCTGCTTGTTACTTCCTCAAAGATCTCTAAAGGCAAGATTTCCCTTCACAGAAACCATACTGACTTTAACTTACTTTAGTCTCCAAGTATCCCAAAACCTCATCCTTAATAATAGACTTCAACACTGTCCCAGTCACTGAAGTTAGACTAACTGGCCTATAATTTCCTTTCTTTTACCTTCCTCCCTTCTTAAAAAAAATTGAACATTTTCAATTTTCCAGTCCTCCAGGAACATGCCAAAATCAGGTGATTCTTGAAAGATCATGACCAATGCATCCATTATCATTTCAGCAAGCTCTCTTAGAACTCAGGGATGTAGTCCATCTGGTCCAGAGGACTTACCCACCTTCAGACCTTTGAGTTTGACTGTTTTCCCCCTTTGTAATAGTAATGGCACTCACTCCGGCTCCCTGACACTCACAGACCTCTGGCACACTGCTAGTGTCCTTCACAGTGAAGACAGATGCAAAGTACCCATTAAGTTCATCTGCCCCCTTTAAGTTCTTTGTCCCCCGTTACTACCTCACCAGCATCATATCAACTCTCACTTCCCTTTTACTCTATATAACTGGAAAAACTTTTAGTATCCCACTTTACATTATTGGCTAGTTGGTCCTGAAATATCATTTTTTTCCCCTTATGGTCTTTTTAGTTGCCTTTTTTTGGATTTTAAAAGCTTCCCAATCATCCATCTTCCCACTTGCTTTTGCTACCTTATATGCCCTTTCCTTGGCTTTTATGCAGTCCTTAACTTCCTTTGTCAGCCACAGTGCCTATCCCTGCCATTTGAGAAGTACTTCGTCCGTGGAACATATCTATCCTGTGCATTGTGAACTATTCTCAGAAACTTCAGCTGTCTCTGTTCTGCTGTCATCGCCACCAGTATCCTCCTCCAATCCACCAGGGCAAGCCCCTCTCTCACGTCTCTGTAATTCACTTTATTCCATTTCAATACTGAGCCATGTGACTTATGCTTCTCCCTCTCAAATTACAGTATCAATTCAATGATATAATGAGCACTGCCTCCCAACAGTTCCTTTACATTTGCTTCCTAATAAGATCTGGGTTATTACACAACACCCAGTCTAAGACAGCCTTTCTCTGAGTAGGCTCAAGCACAAGCTGCTCTAAAAAGCCATCTCATAGGCATTCAACAAATTTCCTCTTGCAATCTGACACCAATCTGATTTTCCCAATTACCTTGCATATTGAAGTCCCCCATTACAATGGTCTCATTACTCATATTACATGCCTTTTCCAGCTCCCTTTGCAATCTCAACCTTGCATCTTGGCTACTATTTGGAGGCCTATGTATGATTCCCATAATGTCTTTTCTCCATCCTTGCAGTTTCTTAACTCCACCTACAAAGATTTAACATTCTCTGACCCTATATCACCTCTTTCTAAAGATGTAATTCAATCTCTTACCAACAGAACCACATCACTGCCAATGCCTTCCTGCCTTCACTTTTGATACAAAGCATATCCTGTGATGTTAAGCTCCCAACTATGACCTTCTTTCAGCCACGTCTCAGTGATGCCCACCACATAGCGACCAATCCCAAATTGTGCCATGAGTTTGTCCACCTTATTCAAATGCTATGTGCATTTAAATACAGCACCTTCAGTCCTGCAGAATTCACCCTTTTGAATTTTGCCTCTGTTTAAACCACTCTCAACAGCTCCAGCAACCTGCCCTCAAGAATATTGGTCCCCCTCAGGTTGAAATTGGAGTGCAAATGTTCGTTTTGTACAGGTCACAACTGCCCCAGAAGAGGCCCCAATTATCCAGAAATCTGAATCCCTGCTCCCTGCTCCAATTCTTCAGCCACACATTTATCGGCCACCTCATTCTGCTCCTATCCTCACTGTCGCATGGCACAGGCAGCAATCCCGAGATGACTACCTTTGAGGTTCTGCTTCTCAGCTTCCGTCCTAACTCCCTGTATTCTGCCTTCAGGACCTCCTCCCTTTTTCTACCCATGTCATTGGTACCAATATGTACCACGACTTCTGGCTGCTCACCCTCCCTCTTCAGGATATTGTGGATGTGTTCAGAAACATCACAGACCTTAGCACCTGGGAGGCAAACTACCCTCCATGTTTCCTTTTGTGTCCGTAGAATCACCCATCTGTCCCCCTGACTATAAAGTCCCCTATGACTGCTGCCATCCTCTTCCGTTCCCTACCCTTCTGAGCCACTGTTGCTTCCCCCAGGTAGGTCATTCCACACCCCCCCTCCCAACAGTACTCAGAAGGAGTAGTTATTATTGAGGGGGACAGCCACAGGGGGGCTCTCCACTATCTGATGTTCTCTTCTCCTTCTCCTGACAGTCACCAATTTCTCTATCTCCTGCAGCCTTGGGGTGACTACCTCCCTGTAGCTCCTGTCTATCACTGCTTCACTTTCCCTAACAAGCCGAAGGTCATCAAGCTGCAGCTCCAGTTCCTTAACACAGTCCCCAAGGAGCTGAATCTCGATGCACTTGGTGTAGATATGGCCGTTGGGGAGGTAATCTTCCAGAAATTGCACATCTGACACCCAGAACAGAACACTGGCTCTGTTGACACACCACCTACACTCTCACAAGAGTTAGTTCAGAATAAGAAATAAGGAATGATCTTACCCACTTATCTTGCCTCCACCTGTTCTCACCGAAGTCCTGTTGAGCCAAAGCCTTACTACTCTGCCTCAGACTACTCCAACAATGACCGCTCCCACAATGACTGCTCCGTTAGGCAGTATCTCTCTTTCATAGAGGGTGTGTTTTTAAACTTCTTTATCTCCCACATGCCTTCTGGCAAACTCTAGCTGAGATATTGTGTGAGTTTTTATCAACAGTGGCTTTCTCTTTGCCACTCTCCCATAAAGCTGTGACCGGTGAAGCACCCGGGCAACAGTTGTTGTATGCACAGTCTCTCCATCTCAGCCACTGAAGCCTGTAACTCCTCCAGAGTTGTCATGGGTCTCTTGGTGGCCTCCCTCACTAGTTTCCATCTCACAAGGTCACTCAGTTTTTGAGGATGGCTTGTTCTAGGCAGATCTATAGCTGTGCCATACTCTTTGACTTAACTGTACTCCAAGGGATATTTAGTGACATGAAAATTTTCTTGTATCCATCTCCTGACTTGTGCTTTTCAAAAGCCTTTTCGCAAAGTTGTTTGGAGTGTTCTTTTGTCTTCATGGTGTAGTTTCTACCAGATACAGGTGTATTTTCCACTACAATCAGTTGAAACACTTTGACCGCACACAGGTGATCTCCATTTTACAAATTATGTGACTTTTGAAACTAGTTGGCTGCACCAATGATGATTTGGTGTGTCCTATTAAAGGGGGGTGGGGTTAATACTTATGCAATCAATTATTTTGTGTAAAAAATAATTAATATATATATAATTAAACCAGTAGTGTAAAAATGGAAATAAAAAAGTAAATGAGGTAGTTTTCATTGGTTCAATGTCCATTAAGGAATTGGATGGCATAATTGAAGAAGCTGTTCCTGAATCATTGAGTGTGTGCCTTCAGGCTCCTGTACCTCCTTCCGGATGGTAGCAATGAGAAGAGAGTATGTCCTGCATGGTGTGAGTTCTTGGATCAGATTAGATTAGATTCAACTTTGTTGTCATTGTGCCGAGTACAGATACAAAGCCAATGAAAAGCAGTTAGTATCTGACCAGAAATGCAAAGAATAGTGTTATTCACAACATAACTATGAATAAAAAGTAAGTGCTACAGCACACAAATATAAAAGTACTGAGACAGTACAATATGGGTGCAATACTGCTTAGTGCTGTGATGTGAGGTTCAGCAGGATCACAGCCTCAGGGAAGAAGCTCTTCCTGTGCCTGCTGGTGCGGGAGCGGAGGCTCCTGTAGCCTCTACTGGATGGGAGGAGAGTAAATAGTCCATGGTTAGGGTGAGATGCATCCTTGATAATGCTTTTCACCCTGCCCAGGCAGCGTTTATGGTAGATGTTCTCAATGGTGGGCAATTGGGTGCCGATAATCCGCTGGGCAGTTTTCACCACACGCTGGAGTGCTTTGCAGTCCAATACGGGACAATTGCCATACCACACTGAGGTGCAGTTGGTGAGTATGCTCTCAATGGTACAGCGGTAAAAGTCCGTCAGTATCCTGGGACAGAGGTGAGCTTTCTTGATGCTCCGCAGGAAATAAAGGCGCTGTTGTGCCTTTTTGATCAGGATGGAGGAGTTCAGGGACCAGGTGAGATCCTCAGAAATGTGGACATCAAGGAATTTGATGCTTGATACACGCTCCACTACAGCTCCGTTGATGTAGATGGGGACGTGAGTGTGGCTCCTGGCATGCCTGAAGTCCACAATGATCTCCTTGGTCTTCTGGGTGTTAAGGGCCAGGTTGTTATCGGCACACCATGTGGCCAGGTGCTGGACCTCGTCCCTGTAGGCCGTCTCGTCATTCCTCTGATCAGGCCAACCACCGTGGTGTCATCTGCGAACTTGATTATGGAGTTAGAACCATGTACAGTAACGCAGTCACAGATGAAAGAGAAGAGGATGCCGTTAATGATGGATGCCATCTTTTTGAGGCATCATTCCTTAAAGTTGTCCTGAATACTACAGAGGCTAGTACCCATGATGGAGCTGACTAAGTTTACAGCTTTCTGTGGCTTACTTTGATCTTGTGCAACAGCCTCTAAGGAGGATGTTTACTGACTGTGACTTTTTCTCATCATGTCATTTATTGATTGTCATATTTAGTAAGATTAAGATGAAACAAAATAGACATTTATGGAGTACAACAGTTACTAAAAGTGATATTGAATGCACATTATTGAAGAATAACTGCACATTATTCTTTCCTTAATATGTGAGCAACCTACTAAAATGAACACACAAAATGCAAGAGGAACACTGGCAGCGTCTATGGAAATGCATAAACAGTCGATGTTTCAGGCTGAGACCCTTCATCAGTGCTGTAAAGGAAGGGGGAAGATGCCAGAATGAGAAGGTGGGAGACAGAAGAAGGGGTACGAGCTATAAAGTGAGAGGTGAAGCCAGGTGGCTGGGAGAGTGGGGGCGTTGACGTAAAAAGCTGGAAGATGATAGGTGGAAAAGGTAAAGGGCTGAAGAAGAAGGAATCTGATAGGAGAGGAGGGTAGACCATGGGAGAAAGGGAAAGAAGAGGAGGCCCAGGAGGAGGTGATAGGCAATTGAAGAGAAGATGTAAGGGGGCGGGCAGAGTAGGGAATTGAAGAGGGAAGGGGGAGGAGGAAAAATACCGGAAGAAGGAGAAATCAATGATCATGCCATCAAGTTAGATGCTATTGAGAGCAACATTTTACTGAAAACATTATTGACAGAAAGTTGGAGACATCTACTAAGAGTGACATTTACTGACACAATGGTTATAGCAATTGACTGCTGTTAATACAGAGATACACGGAGGATGACGGTAACTAAGTGTTTCCATTTCCTGAGATGGACATTCACTACCTGTGACATTTAACAGGACGAAGAATGTCTGAAACAGGCATTTATAGAGAGCAACGTTTACTGAGAATAGCGTCTAACAAGGAGCGACATTTACTGAAAACAACGCCTGCTGAAAGTGACATTTTCTTGGCATGAAACTTCATGAGCGTGACATTTACCAAAATACAGTTAAGTCAAGTCAAGTTTATTGTCATTTAGCTATATACATGTATATAATGTGTATAATTATATAATGCATATAGAAACAGGAGAACATTTCTCCGAACCAGGGTGTAAAGCACAATAGTACGCAACACACAATAACTTATGAAAAACTTATAGGTAAACCACGCATAAATAATGAACAAAAGTGCATCAATTAAATACTGTAAGGTATAGAACAGATTAACCAGTGACACTTCAAATACAATGTGGCAGGGAGTTCAGAAGGCTAATGCCCTGAGGGATAGTTATTGAGTTCTGTATTTACCCACAACGACGAATTCCTAAGAGCGGTATTTACCCAGATAAACACTTACTGATACAGTCTTTTACTGAGTGGTAGATCGGCTTCCGGTAAGATTGTAGCGAGTTTTGTCACAGCGGCCAATTCAAGTCTAAAAAATGGTGAAAATATGTGCACAAAATGTTTTTCTTGTGATTGCAAGGGCCTGTTGGATGCTGGTAATATAAAATACGGGAAGTCTGGATCACTGGTGAGACCGACGGCAGGGGAGCTGCGTGGCTCCAGTTGAACGGACCAGGCCCTCTTGCCACAGCGTCGTCCATTACAGCCTCTCCGGAGGAGGCGCCAGAGGCGATGTGGGCGAGAAGAGGGGTGTGCTGAGCTCGCTGGGTTGGAGGCTGGCCCCTGTAGGTCAGTTCTCCTGTCGCTGCGGCTCTCCAGTGTCTGTTCTAATGACCGCTGGCTGGAATGCCTGACACTGACCCAGTGCGAGACAAGCTGTCTTGCCTTGCATGAGATGAGAAACTGCAGCGTATTTTTCCTTGTGGAAACATGGCTCCAGCACAACTTCCCAAGCACCATCAATGCTCAGGCCATGACACTCAGGGACCTACAGTGTGCTAACACTATTTTTTGTGCCTGGATATGTCATCATAACTGTGTGTGACTGTATGGACTGTGTTTTGTACCTTTTCCCCAAAGGAACGCAGTTTCATTTAGAACATAAGACCATATGATAGCGGAGCAAAATTAGGCCATTTGGCCCATCGATTCTGCTTCGTTACTTCATCAGGGATGATCCAATTTTCCTCTCAGCCCCAAAATCCTGCCTTCTCCCTGTATCCCTTCATGCCCTGTCCAATCTAGAATCGATAAACCTCCACCTCAAACATACATGAAGATTTGACCTCCACAGCTGCCAGTGGCAATGAATTCCACAGATTCACAGCACTCTGGCTAAAGAAATTCCTCCTCATCTCCAAGGATGCCCCTCTATTCTGAGGCTGTGTCCTCTGGTCTTATACTCTCCCACCATAGTAAGCATTCTCTCCACGTCCACTCTATCATGGCCTTTCACCATTCAATAAGTTTCAATGAGGTCATCCCTCATTCTTCTGAATTCTAGTGAATACAGGCCCAGAGCCATTAAATGCCTCTTCATATGATAAGCCATTCAATCCTGGAATCATTTTTATGAACCTCCTTTAAACCCTCTCCAGTTTCAGCACATCCTTTCTATAATAAGGGGCCCAAAACTTCTCACAATACTCCAAGTGAGGCCTTACTAGAGCTTTATAAAGTTTTAATGCTACTTCCTTGTTTTTATATTCTAGTTCTCTTGAAATAAATCATCGCATTTGCTTTCTTCACCACAGAATCAGCCTGCAAATTAACCTTTAGAGAATCCTGCCTAATGACTCTCGATTCCCTTTTCACCTCGGATCTATGAGTTTTCTGCCCGTTTAGTAAACAATCTATGCCTTTATTCCTTCTATTAAAGTGCATGACCACACACTTTCCAACACTGTATTCTATCTGCCGTTTCTTTGCCAATTCTCCTAATCTGTTTAAGTCCTTCTATAGCCTCACTATTTCCTCAAAACTACCTGCCCCTCCACCTATCTTCATATCGTCTGCAAACTTTGCAACAGATTTTCCCTTGGGGAAACCATGCTGACTACTGCCTATTTTATCATGTGCCTCCAAGTACCCTGAGACCTCATCCTCAATAATCCACTCCAACATCTTCCCAAACACTATCAGACTATCTGGACTATAGTTTCCTTTCTTCTGCCTCCCTCATTTGCAATTGAATGACATTTGCAATTTTCCAGTCTTCCAGAACCATTTCAGAATCTAGTGATTCTTCAAAGATCATTACTAATGCCTCTATATTCTCTTCAACCACCTCTTTCAGAAGTCTGAGGTGTACACCATCTGGTCCAGGTGACTTACCTACCTTCAGACCTTCGAACCCTCTCCCTAGTAATAGTAACTTCGCACACTTCATGACCACTGACACCTGGAACTTTCACCATACTGCTGGTGTCCTCTACCAGTGAAGACTGATGCAAAATACTGGTTCAATTTGTCTGCCATTTCCTTGTCCTCCATTACCACCTCTCTAGTGCCATTTTCCAGTGGTCTAATATCCTCTCTTGCCTCTCTTTTACACTTTATGTATCCGAAGAAACTTTTGGTATCCTCTTTAATATTACTGGCTAGTTTACTTTTGTATTCCTTCTTCACCTTTTTAATTACTTTTTAGTTGCCTTCTGTTGGTTTTTAAAAGCTCTCCAATCCTCTAACATCCCACTAATCTTTGCTCTATTAAATGCCCTCTCTTTGGCTTTTATGCTAGCTTTGACTTCTCTTGTTAGTCACAAGTATCATCTTTCCTTTAGAATACTTCTTCCTCTTTGGGAAGTATATATCTTGTGCCTTCCAAATTGCTTTCTGAAATTCCAGCCATTCTGCCGTCATCCCTGCCAGAGTTCTTTTCCAATCAATTCTAGCCAATTCCTATCTCATGCCTCTGGAATTCCCTTTACTCTATTCTAATACTGATACATCTGACTTTAGCTTCACCTTCTCAAAATTCAGGGTGATTTTGATCATATTGTGATCACCTGCCCCTAAGGGTTCTTTTACCTTAAGCTCTCTGATCATTTCTGGTTCATTGCACAACACCCAGTCCAGAATAGTTGATCCTCTAGGGGGCTTAACCATGAACTGCTCCAAAAGCCATCTCATAGACATTCTGGAACAAACCCCCCCCCCCCGCCCCCAGTAATCCAGCAGCAACCTGACTTTCCCAATCTACCTGCATATTGAACTTCATCACGACTGTTGTAACATTGCCCTTTTGGCGTGCATTTTCTATCTCCCACTGTACTATTTAGGGGTCTGTATACAACTCCCATGAAAGTCTTTTTACCCTTGCTGTTCCTTAGCTCTATCCACAATGATTCAACACCTTCCAGCCCTATGTCACCTCTTTCTAATGATTTGATTCCATTTTTCACCAACAGAGCAAGGCTGCCCCCTCTGCCTTCCTGCCTGTCCTTTCGATACAATGTGTGTCCCTGGACATTAAGCTCCCAGCGGTAATCTTTCAGTCCTGGCTCAGTGATGCCTACAACATCATGCAGGCCAATCTGCAACCGTGCTGCAAATTCATCTACTTATGCTGTGTACTGCTCGTATTCAAATACCACACCTTCAGTCCTGTATTCGCCTTTTACAATTTTGTCCACCTTTTACATTGCAACTCATCCTGTTGACTGCAATTTTGCCCTCTCAAGAGCTTCTCCTCACTACTCATTGCCTCTGTTTGTAACCATCTACCTCATCACCTGCCCTTCCTACGATACTTCCTGCATTGAAATATACGCAGCTCAGGACACTAGTCGCACCATGCTCAACTTTTTGTTTCCAAACTTAGACTAAGGTCTTACCAACATCTGCCTCCACAACCATTCCACTAAGTGTTCTGGTACTCTGGTTCCCACCCCCTGCAACTCTAGTTTAAACCCCACCATGAAGCATTGACAAGTCTTTCCACTAGGATATTAGTCCCCCACCTGTTCAGGGGAAAGCCATCCCTTCTGTAAACATCCCACCTTCCCTGGAAGAGAGCCCAATGATCCAAAAATCTTATGCCCTCCCTCCTACACCAACTCTTTAGCCATATATTAAACTGGATAATCTTCCTAGTTCTGGTCTCTCTAGCACGTGGCACGGGTAGCAATCCTGAGATCACAACGCTGGAGGTCCTGCCCTTTAACTTAGCACCAACTTCCTGAACTCCCTAATGCAGGACCTCATCACTCAACCTACCCATGTCATTGCTACCTCCTCGGACCATGACTTCCAGTTGTTTGTCCTCCCATTTATGAATGCTGAGGACTTGAGGACTCGATCCAAGATATCCCGGACCCTGGCACCCGGGAAGGAACATACCATTCGGAAATCTTGTTCTCACCCACAGAACCTCCTGTCCATTTACCTGACTAAGGAATACCCCATCACCACAGCATGCTCCTTCTCCCCCTTTCCCTTCTGAGTCACAGAGGCAGACTCAGCGTCCAGAGACCTCCCCACTGTGGTCTCCTCTGTTAGGTCAACCTCCACCCCACCCCACAACAGTATCCAAAGTGATGTACCTGTTGTTGAGGGGGATGACCATAGGAGTACTCTGCACTGGCTCCTTAACCCCTTTCCCCTTCCTGACTGTCACCCAGTTTCCTGTGCCCTGCACATTAGATGGAACTACCTTTCTACATGTTCCATCTATCACCCCCTCAGCCTCTCAAATGATCCGGACTTTATCCAGTTCCAGCTCCAAATCCTTAATGGGGATTGCTAGAAGCTGTATACATGTGACTGGCTGAACGGCAATTAAACTTGAACTTGATACTGAATGTGGGACTTACTGGGAGTAACATTTTGAAGCCTTGTGTTGGTCAGAGACGCCAGTGGATATTGTGTCCGAGCAGTGACTGTGACGTGCAAGCCAGGGCAGTACAACACGGAGGGCCGTGCAGCTCCCCCTCTCCATGCAGCAGATGGGTTCAGAGGAACGGCAGAGACTGATACAGTTTGGTACCAGCAGCGTTGCAGGAGTTACCAATCAATGTTGAACTCAACGTACGACTCCAGCTCTGTATATTTTCCTTGTGGTTTCCTCCTGAAGCCTTCCCCAAGAGTGGGTACAGCCGCAAGGGTGATGTGCAATAAGTGTCACTCACTGAAAGTTACATTTAAAGAGACTTAATTCACTGGAAACATTATTAACTAATCCTGAAAATCTGACTGAGTGGTGCCACAACAACAATCTCTAACTCAATGTCAGCAAGACCAAGGAGCTGATTTGGACTTCAGGAGAAGGAAACCAGAGGTTCTTGAACCAGTCCTCACTCAAGGGTCAGCAACTTAAATTCCCAGGTGTTACTATTTCAGAGGACATGTCTTGGGCCCAGCACATAAGTGCAATTACAAAGCAAATACAGCAGCAATACCTCTAGTCAGAGTCATAGTCATAGTCATACTTTATTGATCCCGGGGGAAATTGGTTTTCATTACAGTTGCACCATAAGTAATTAAATAGTAATAAAACCATAAATAGTTAAATAGTAATATGTAAATTATGCCAGAAAATAAGTCTAGGACCAGCCTATCGGCTCAGGGTGTCTGACCCTCCAAGGGAGGAGTTGTAAAGTTTGATGGCCACAGGCAGGAATGACTTCCTATGACGCTCTGTGTTGCATCTCGGTGGAATGAGTCTCTGGCTGAATGTACTACTGTGCCCACCCAGTACATTATGTAGTGGATGGGAGACATTGTCCAAGATGGCATGCAACTTGGACAGCATCCTCTTTTCAGACACCACCGTCAGAGAGACCAGTTCCATCCCCACAACATCACTGGCCTTACGAATGAGTTTGTTGATTCTGTTGGTGTCTGCTACCCTCAGCCTGCTGCCCCAGCACACAACAGCAAACCTGATAGCACTGGCCACCACAGGCTCGTAGAACATCCTCAGCATCGTCTGGCAGATGTTAAAGGACCTCAGTCTCCTCAGGAAATAGAGACGGCTCTGACCCTTCTTGTAGACAGCCTCAGTATTCTTTGACCAGTCCAGTTTATTGTCAATTCGTATCCCCAGGTATTTGTAATCCTCCACCATGTCCACACTGATCTCCTGGATGGAAACAGGGGTCACCGGTACCTTAGCTCTCCTCAGGTCTACCACCAGCTCCTTAGTCTTTTTCACATTCCTCTATTTTAGGAATTTGCAAAGATTCAGCATGACATATAAAACTTTGACAAACTTCTATAAATTTGTGGTGGAGGGTATATTGACTAGTTGCATCACAGCCTGCAATGGAAACACCAATGCTCTTGAACAAAAAATCCTACAAAAAGTAGTTGATATGACATAGTCCATTGAAGTTAATGCGCACTCCACCATTTAGCACGTCTACACGAAATGTCATCACAGGAAAGCAGTAACCATCATCAGGGACCCCCACCACCCAGGACATGCTCTCTTCTCACTGCTGCCATCAGGAAGAAGGTACAGGAGCCTCAGGACTCACTCCACCAGGTTTAGGAACAGTTATTACCCCTCAACCATCAGGCCCTTGAACCAAAGGTGATAACTTCACTCAACTTCACTTGCCTCTTCATTGAATTGTTCCCACAACCAATGGACTCACTTTCAAGGACTCTTCATCTCATATTCTCTATATTTACTTATTTATTATGATTATTTCTTTCTTTTTGTATTTGCAGTTTGTTGTCCTTTGCACCCTGGTTGAACACCCAAGCGGGGGTGGCCTTTCATTGATTCCATTATGGTTATTAATCTATTTTGGCTTTATTGAGTATGCCCATAAGAAAATTAATCTCAGGGTTGTATATGGTGAAAATTTTAAAGCGTATGGTGCAAATCATCTCCATTAAGGAACAATAATCATTTTCTATCTGGGGGGAAACCATTCACTAACAGAACTTGGGAGGATAAAGGTATTACTACTCTTCAAGATATTAATGGGGCAAGTACTATCCTTTCAAGAACTGATATCTCGATATAATATTGATAAACACTCTCTTTTCTTCTACTTTAGAGTAAGATCAGCTTGTAAAGCCTATGACGCTCCCTGGGGGGGGGGGGGTCAGATTTAAAGGACGATCCCATTTTAAGTTGGAAACAGAGTGCTCCAGGACAGATAGTGTCATATGTCTATGATAAATTAAACTCCCAGAAGTATATGCCCACATTAGGAATGAAAGCCTGGGGTAGGGACATATCTGAATTGGGACAAGGCTTAGACTGGGATGCGATTAGGGATAATGCTGCCGGTGCTCCGAAAAACCTAAATCATTGGTATATACACGTGAAATTTTGTCATAGAGCATATTTAACACCGAGAATTAGACATCAAATGGGACTGGTTCCTGACCCATATTGCTCATTTTGCCCCCACGGAGCCATTGGCTCTTTTATACATGTTGTATGGGAATGTCCAGGGGTTTTTGGTTTGTGGGGAAGGGTTATCAGTACTCTTACAGAACCAACAGGGGTACAATTACCAATGGACCCCGCTGTACATCTTCTAAATGATGACTCCCACCTTTCCCTTATGGAAAAAACATGCAAAGTCTGGCTGGCAGGCCTGACTGCAGCTGAGAAGATTGTGGTCCAGCATTGGAAACCTCCCCATGATATTTCAAATACTCACTGGCTTCAAAGCTTTTTTGGACATTTCTTACCTGGAACTTTCATCAGCAAGAGTAAATGATGCACGACCAAACACAATCTTAATGTGGACAAATTTGATATCTAACTTAAAAGATCCTTTGTTAAAATAAGAATGCTTTATCTGTGTATGTACTACTATTCAGTTGACTGGTGGAGGGGAGAGGGGTGGGGGGGAGAGAGGGGTGGAGGGGGATGGTGATGAAGGTTGGAGGGTGGCTGGGTTAAACAGTCAAAATGTAATTGGCAACTGGTTGTATTGAATGTAATTTGTTGGTGTTGCAATAAAAAATTAGTAACAAAAAGGGTTGTATATGGTGACATATATATACTTTGATAATAAATTTACTTTGAATTGACTTAATAAGAACCCACATCATTGAGAAGATGTACAAGTGATTGTAATTGTACATTATTCATTGACGATACATACAGAGTCTTATTCACTCAAGGTGAACTATTATCGAATATCAAAGTTCAAAGTTCCAATAACATTTATTGTCAAAGTATGTATGTATAATACAACCCTGAAATTCATCTTCCCACAGACAACCACAAAACAAAGAAAAACCATGGATCCTGTTCAGACATACACATCAGGCCCACCTTCCCCTCCCCCTGTGTGCAAAAAAAAAAGATAATCATGCAAACGGGAAAAAATAATGAGTGAAGAACCCAGGACATAAAACATCAACCCACCAAAGTCATCGAAAGGGTCCAGGCAAATTCAGTTCCAGCTCAATCTAGCGCTGTGTCTTACATTATTATGGCCACCCCTATCAGAATCACACAAGGTAGCAACAAAAAAAGGAATGAACAAAAACCAGAAACACATCATAACGTGAATTAGACTCCAAGCCACAACAGTGTCAATTAAACCTTGCTCAAGACCCAGGACTCTGGCACCTTTTTCAGACAGCACCCGGGGAGAGAGACCATTTGAACACAGGGACCTCCCTCCGGGAGCAGCGAGTGTGGCCGTCACACGCAGAATATCATGGTGTGGGAAGTGCCCCATTAGACCAACCAGATCCATGCACCCACTTACAGTCATCTTATCTTGTTCCTCCCATATTTCCATGAACTCCTCCCCATTTTCACCACTCAGACACAGACCAGGAGCAACAGACAGCGGCCAAGTTACCTAGCAACCAGCATGGCTTCTGGGATGTGGGGAGGGAACTGGAACATCTGGGGAAACCCACTCAGTCACGGGGGGAAAAGTTTTGAACCTGGGTCACTGGAATTGTAAGACCGAAGTTCCACTACCTCTATCACTGCTCTGTCTATTATGAGCAATATTTTCAAGAAAGTATTATTTATTCAGAAAAGTTTATTCAAACAGCAAAACACCATACAATAAATGTTTTGCAGTTTCAAATTAAGATACGATTATTTCCATCTACAATATATTCAAGACCCAAAGCAGCCCACCAGTTCCAGAAATAAGATCAAAAGACATAGGAGTGGTATTAGGACATTTTGGCCTGTTGAGTCTGCTGCAGCATCCCATCATGGCTGATATATTATCCCTCTCAACCCCATTCTCCTGCCTTCTCCCTGTAGTCTTTGATGCCCTCATTAATCAAGAACCTATCAGCCTCTGCTTTAAGTATACCCAATGACTTGGCCTCTACAGTCATCTGCGGTAATTCATTTCATAAATTCACCACCATCTGGCTAAAGAAATTCCTCCTTATCTCTGTGATAAAGGGACCTCCTTGTATTCTGAGGACTCTGGTTCTAGACTCCCCCACTGTAGGAAACATCCTTTGCATATCATTGTGCCCATAGGCATCATGTGCTCCTTCTCCAAGGTCACCTGGGCATGAATGCAACCCTGGAAGAGGGGCAAACAGTCAGCTTGGGCAGAACCCTCAGCTTCTCGCCACCTGGACCTGTGAATGGCCAACGTGACCAGGCCCATGGATATTGAGTGTTCCTTCTCCGAGGTCACCTGGGCATGAAAGTAACTGCAGAAGAGGGGCAGGCAGTCAGCTCGGCAGGACCCTTGACTGCCCTCAGCCCAGACCCCTGAATGGACAACTTGACCAGGACCAAGGGAAAACCAACCAGAACATCCCCTGAGCAACCCTCTCCCCTCTGTACTGGATGACTGTTGATCAGGAGCGTAGAGCGTGGGCCGAAGTGCAGCCAGAAGTTGAGAAGCAGCCCCTTCAGAGGATGAACAGCCAGTAAATTCGGAAATCTTTTGCTCAGTACTGCTCTATGCAATACCCTCCACCCCAATCCCCAAAGCACAGGGAAAGGACCCCTGCATATAGAGACCTTCACTGGGGACCTCTCTCACTGCCAGATCTGAAAGTATTATGAATTGAGACTGACAATTAACGGAGAAATTTAACTGTAAATTATCTGTCACTGAGAACAACATTTACTGACAGCATTATTCACTGTAAGTGACTCACACTGAGGGTCAGAGTTACTGAGAGTAACACTTACTGACATTGACTATGGCCTGATTCTGCTCCTACGTCCTATAGTCTTGAACCAGTCTGGTAACACGTTGAAGCTGCACCCTCTCTAACATGCTGGTAGAGAGAGTTTTATTCGGGTTTTTTTTAGCGCTGGAAATGGTTACATCCCGACACGCGGGACAGAAGCAAGGTCACATTGTGTATTCCAGGGACCAGCCAATGCCGGCCGGTTTAGTGGGCAAAGTGGCGGACACCCCCGCTGAAATCCGGAGGAAAACACACAGAGGGGGATCACAAAGCCGAGGAAAGAGGACCGGGTCGAGACAACAGAGACTTATGGAGAAGAGGAGTTCGGTGGGTAATACCGTTCCGGCTGACCGGAAGTGCACTGAGAGCGGTAAGCGTAAAGGAGTTGGGTGCTTACTGATCTGGTTAACAACGGATGGTGCAATCCGGGGTATATTACGATTAAGTAACGTGTTTGCAGACTGGATATTGAACTTTTTACTATTGGACTTTGGCCACATTCTACCATGATACAACACTTGGCGGCATGGGAGGTCGTTCCTGCCTGTGGTCATCGAATGTGCAGCTCCTCCCCTGGAGGGTCAGACACCCTGAGCCAATAGACTGGTCCTGGATTTATTTTCCATCTGGCATAGTTTGCATTTTGTTGTTTGATTGTTGGGGTTTTTTGTATTGCTATATTTACGCTCTATTCTTGGTTGGTGCAGCTGTAACGAAACCAAATTTCCCTCGGGATTAATAAAGGATATCTATCTATCTATCTATCCTCTTCTGACCTCTTTCAGTAACAAGGCACTTTCACCCACAGAACTGCCCCTCGCTGGAATTTTTTTTTTGTTTTTCACACCATTCTCTGTAAACTCTAGAGGTTGTAGTGTGTAAAAATCTCAGGATCCATAGCATATTAATTTAGAGTGAGCATCATTTACCAAGTATATCATTTGCTGAAGTTACCCTTTAGAACAAAGTGTCAATTATAAGACTCATCTCTAAATATTACTTGCCGAGAGTCTCTTTCCGTGAAAGAACTGCTTACAAAGATGGCTATTGATTGTATCTTTTCCCAAAGCCCTCATTCAGAAAGAGCCTCTTTCATTCAATATCTTTTAGTAGGAGAATAATTAATGAGAAGCATTTACTGGGAACAGTTTAGTGAAACAATTAGCAAAAGCTGGATCCAATCCAAGTTTACAGACAACATCTCTGGAGGTATTACTCGGTAGTTTGCATGTTTGTACATAGTGCGTTGGAAGCTTCCTCCAGCCATTTAGAGTGAATAGCAAATTTGAACAGAAAACTTATTTATAGAATTTCTTTCTCAAGATCATTTGGGGCGTTACGGTTACCTTAACACTATTACAGTGCCAACCGCCCAGATTCAGTTCTGCCATTGTCTGTAAGGAATTTGTTTGCTCTCCCCATAACTGTGTTGGTTTCCTCCAGGTGTTCTGGTTTTCTCCCACATTCCAAAGATGTGTGGATTATATGGAAATAATTGGGCAGTATGAGCTCATTGGGGAATAATTGGGCAGTATGAGCTCATTGGTTTGGAAGGACCTGTTACAGTGCTCAAAACAGATGAATGAAATTAATTCCTGGCATGAAAGTGAACCTGCCTTCTTTCATCGTCATCATTACGAGCAGTGTTGTACGACATGGGCGATCATTGGGGGTCTTTCCAAATTTGTTCTTGGCTAATTTTTCTACAGAAGCGGCTTGCCATTGCTTTCTTCTGAGCAGTGTCTTTACAAGACGCAGCTAGTGAGGCCAGAACTTGAATTGAATTGACCTTATTTTACTTACATCCTTAACATACATGAGGAGTAAAAATCTTTACGTTACGACTCCAACTAAATGTGCAACGTGCAATCATAGTAATTTATAATAATTTATAATAAATAGAACAGTCGATGTAATATAGAGTACACTCAAATCAGAGTGAGTTCACCAGTCTGATGGCCTGGTGGAAGAAGCTGCCCCAGAGCCTATTGGTCCTACGTGGACCAGGTTCAAATCTGCAAGGACACTGGCAGCTTCTAAGATCATACAGAGAGAGAAGGGAGGAACTACTTGATGGACAGCTGGTGTTCAGCACAACAGTACTTAAACCAGCATAATTGCTTGTTTCACAGGACACGGGACAGGCAGGGTGTGGTGAAGTTACCACTATCCTGTTTAGGAGCCCATGAGTATGGGACTGTGGATCAATTATGAGGTATCGATCTGTGATTGTTAGTTCGTGAAAGAGTGACCCTGTGGAGTCTATTAGAGTGTCTAACCCTCGCCTGGGTTGGTAGACTATCACTCGAAGACCGTGCTCTTAAGTTGGTCAAGTTTGGCTAACTTGGAAGTTTCAGAGGACAACGGGAAGATCAACGGCATCAGCTTGCCTGAAGAACCAAACACCTCTCTCTCTCCATCACTACTCAACTTAATACCACGAACTGAACTGAACTTTACTCATCACCATAAGACTGTATCCACTTACCCCTAGACTTGATGAAGTTTGGCTTCTATATTTCCACACTTATATATATATTATCATTGCTAACCTGTTTGATATATCTGAATTTATATTACTGTATTGCGTAGTTACTAATAAATACCAATTGTTAATAGCAATACCAGACTCCAAAGTGTTTTCCATTTCTGCTGGTTCTTTAAGCCGTCATGGGGTACGTGACAAAATTGGGGCCTGCGTCCGGGATATAAAACAAATTGGTGGGAGCCATTCTAAAAATTGTGTGGGGGCTTGTTTGAATTGATTGGGGAAGTTCCTTTTGATTTGCTTGTGTGGAATGCCAGCAGAAATGGAGTTTGAGGTTAATAAGTTTGTGGCAGAACCAACCCCTGTGGCGCTGGATGATGCTATGAGGGATGTGCTGTCGGCAATCGCTCAAAAGTTAGGGCTAAAGGTGAGCAGTAAAATGAAGAAAGCTGAGATGCAGACGGTCATAGCCCAGCATTATACAGCGAAGGGAAAGTTTGAAGAGGAGGTGTTAGAGTTATTTGCTGGAGGTAAACTTACTAATGCTGAGGTTCAGCTTCAGTTGGCGAAATTAAAGATGGAGCATGAATTGCAATGGAAACAGCTCGAAGCTGATGAAGCAGAAAAGCAGAGTGTTCATGAGGCTAGAGAGGCAGACAAACAGAGAGAAGAGGCAGAAAGACAGAGACAGTTCGAGATGGAGATCTGGCAGCTGGGAGGTCCAGTGTCGGACTCTGATGATTTGTACAGCTCGAAAGAGCTTGTGTTGATTGAAGAATTTAAGAAGTGTGTTCCTGATGATGTAAGGGCATACCTAGATGAAGAGGATGCCACCACCCTGCGGGGGTCTGCTAAGGCAGCAGACAAGTTTGTTTTAACCCACGAGGTTGAGATTACTCCAGATGAGAGTTTGCCAGAGAGTAGCTGGGAGGTTCGGGTTGACCTTGAATTTGAAACTGGGACAAATGATGAAATCCCAGAAGAGGCAGCTGTCCCGATTGCCTGTATTCAGGTTGTTGAAGTACCTGTGGATTCACAGGGTACTGAACCTTGTGTTGAGGTTCAGTTAAGGTCTGAGGTATCTGACTTAGTTGGAAAGGAATGCAGTTCTTTTGTGTCAGATGGTCTTGTTTCAGTGAATAAGAGGTTAACCTTGCTACCAGTGGAAATTGAGGATTCTCAGTCACTTGTATTAGATAGTGTTCTAAAAGTTAGTGAGGGATGAAAATTGGTGAGGTAAGTGTTTCTGAAGATATTGAGGAAAGTGTTGTTTCTGGACTTTTGAATAAAGTACTTGTGAAGGTTGGATTGGTTTCACAACCTTTGACCCTGCTTGCAGGACAAGCGCCTGCTGAAGAAATATGTGCCACTCTGTTGAATTTTGTTTTAACATTTGGATGTAAACACCTTCAAGGTTATGATGTTGTTCATGATTGTGATGTGAAGAAGAAGGATTATTATGGTTTTGAGAGGCCGTTGAAAGAAGTTACTATGGAGACAAATCGGGATAAAGGTTGTAGGAATAAAATAAATGGATTGTTTGGCATTTTTCACATATACACATGGTTTTTGTAAGTCTGGTGATAGTGCTGAGTTTAGTAAACATTAGGGGGGGAGGTTGACACCTATTTTTTATGTTTATTCAGCAGTTCAGCTAACGAGCAAAGCTGCTGCTAATGACCCATACAGAGAGACTGATGTGTACGCCGCATGTGCAGTGTCCTGAAGCATGTTTGAAAAGTCTGCTGATGCAGATAGTTCGGGGCAGGGGGATTTTGAGGCCCATGATAGCAAAACCAGGGGTTTAAATCATGATGATTTATCAGAGACTTTTCTATCTTCCCTATACCAACAGGACTTAGAGGGTAGTAAGGCCGAGGAGAATAAGGTATATGAGAAAGACTTGTCCTTATCGAGGAAGGAATTTATAGAGCAACAAAATAAAGATCCTGAAATTGTGGCTTTAAAGGAGACAGCTCTCACAGAAGAGGAGGTTCAGAAAGACACAGTGGGATATTACCTTAAAGATGGAGTGTTAATGAGGAAGTGGAGACCAGCCACTGTGCCTGCAAGTGAGGATTGGGCTATTGTACGCCACGTAGTGGTTCCAAAAGTTTACAGGGCTGAAATTTTAAACATGGCTCACAGTGTGCCTTTATGTGGACATTTTGGAGTGAGAAAGACAGTGAACAGGATTATGAAGAAATTCTACTGGCCTAATTTAAGAAAGAATGTTGTGAATTTTTGCAGGACTTGCCATACCTGCCAGGTTGAGGGGAAACTTAATCAGGTTATTTAAGTAGCACCACTTAAACTGATACCTGCTTTTGGAGAACCATTTTCTAGGGTCATAGTGGATTGTGTAGGCCCATGGCCAAAGACTGCAGCTGGTCATCAGTACTTGTTAACAATTATGTGTGCTGCATCTAGGTTCCCTGAAGCAGTGCTTCTCGGAAACATCCAGGCCAAGACTGTGGTAAAAGCACTCAGTAAGTTTTTCACACTGGTGGGTCTGCCTAAAGAAATTCAGTTTGACCAGGGTAATAACTTTACTTTGAGAACATTCCAGGGGATAGTTGGAGAATTGAGAGCTAAGCACATCATGTCATCTGCATATCACACAGATTCTGAGAGGGCCTTGGAATGGTTCAACTCCACTCTTAAGACCATGATTAAAACATACTGTGTGGAAAATGGAAAAAAAAACGGGATGAGGGAGTTCCCCCACTCTTATTTGCTGTTGGAGAATCGATTCAAAAATCACTGGAGTGTAGTCTATTTGAGCTCATTTTCAGCCATGGGCCCAAAGGACCTTTGACCTTGCTCAGAGAGCAGTGGTCTAACCCAAAAGTGTGTGTCAGCGTGTTAGATTATGTTTTGAAATTCCGGGAGAGACTTAACAAGGCTTGTGACCTTGAAAAGGAAAAATTGCAGAATGTTCAAATTAAAATGGAACATTGGTTTGATAAGGTAGCACCTGTGGGTACTGTTAGGAAAACAAATGGAGTCGGGAAGGCTGGTACCGAGATACCAGATAATTTTAATGTACTCAGTGTAATCTCCACAAAGCTCGGAAACACTATTGTTTTGAAAAATATTACTGACAAGGTCTATCAGTTGGGGCTACACTGCAAAAACAATTGAAAGAATTAATTAGCAAGCATAAAGATTTATTTCCTGACATTCCAAGACAGTACACAGCTGCCGTGCATGATGTCATTGTAAATTCAGCCCAGCCAATCAAAGAGCATCCTTACAGAATGAATTTAGAGGAAAGTAAAATGGTTGAACAAGAAATTGGAAACAAGGAAGAACCAGGAAAGAGAGTGGATGACTGTATTGATAGAGTGGGGAAAGCTAAATACCTTGCAAAGATTGACCTGTTAAAAGAATATTGGTGTGTTCCTTTAACAGAGAGGGCCAAAAAATATCTACATTTGTGACACCATCTGGACTGTACGAATATAATATTTTACTCTTCCGGATGAAAAATACCCCAGGGACATTTCAAAGAATGATCAATTCTGTGATTAGAGGGTTAGAAAACACAGGGGCTTATATTGATGATTTGGTTGTATGGAGTGACACGTGGGAAGAGCATATTGCAGCAGTAGAAAAACTGTTTGAAAGGCTGTCCAAGGCCAATCTTACTGTGAACCTCGATAAGAGTGAATTTAGCCATGCCACAGTTACATATCTGGGCTATGTAGTAGGCCAGGGCCAACTGGCTCCTGTACAGGCCAATGTTCCAGCTATTGCTGAGGTTCCTGTTCCGACCGGCAAGAAAGCATTAAGAAGGTTTTTTGGAATGGTGGGGTATTACCAAAAGTTTCGTAAGAACTTTGCAGATATTGCTCTCCCCCTAATGAAACTCCTAGGGAAGAGTGAAAGAATTGTGTGGAGTGATCTTTGCCAGGAGGCATTTGAACGCCTGAAAACCATTCTGTGTTATCATCCTGTGTTAAAAGCACCTGATTTTTCCAAGCCATTCTCTATAGCAACAGACGCTAGTGACGAAGCTGCTGGGGCAGTATTGTTACAGAAAGATATGGATGATATTGAACACCCAGTAGCTTATTTCTCAAAGAAATTTAATGTGCATCATGAAAATTATTCTACTGTTGAAAAGGAGTTGCTATCACTTATTCTGGCTTTACAACATTTTGAAGTCTATGTCTGGCCTGCCCAGAGACCACTTATGATTTACACAGATCACAACCCGTTAGTGTTTCTAACTAAGATGAAGGATAAGAATAGAAGGTTATTAAACTGGAGTCTGATATTGCAAGAATGTGACCTGAAAATAAAACATGTAAAAGGTACTGACAACATTATAGCTGATTGTTTATCCAGACATTAAGTTAGAAATTGTATACGTTTTTGCCCTGTTATCTGATGATTATACATGTATTGTTTTAAAATTTGTAATCTACAGTTAAACTAAAAGTTTTGACTTCGTCACATTTTTTTTCTAAAAGGAAGGGAGTGTGATGGGACCTGAATTATCCCTATGAACTGTGCTTTTAAAAGAGAGAGGGAGAGAGAGAGAGGTGTCCAAAACAGACACCTGGTTATTAAGAGAGAGAGAGGCGAAGTCTGCTTGGAGATGGTGTTATGGTTTCTCTGCAGCGTGTTTACACTTCTGCAAGAACACTGGCAGCTTCTAAGTTCCTACAGAGAGAGAAGGAAGGAGCTACTTGATGGACAGCTGGTGTTCAGCACAACAGTATTTAAATCAGCATAATTGCTTATTTCACAGGACATGGGACAGGCAGGGTGTGGTGAAGTTCTCACTATCCCGTTTAGGTGCCCACGAGTGTGGGGCTGTGGATCCATTATCAGGTATCGATCTGTGATTATTAGTGTGTGAAAGAGCGACCCTGTGGAGTCTATTAGTGTGTCTAACCCTCGCCTGAGTTGGTAGACTATCACTCGAAGACCGTGCTCTTAAGTTGGTCAAGTTTGGCTAACTTGGAAATTTCGGAGGACAACAGGAAGATTGACGGCATCAGGTCACCTGAAGAACCAAATACCTCTCTCTCTCCATCACTACTCAACTCAATACCATGAACTGAACTGAACTTTATTCATCACTGTAAGACTGTATCCATTTACCCCAAGGCTTGAAGAAGCTTAGTTTTTATATTTCCACACTTACATATATATATTATCATTGCCAACCTGTTTGATATATCTGTATTTATATTACTGTATTGCATAGTTACTAATAAATAATATTAGTGAATAGTAATACGGGACTCTAAAGTGTTCTCCATTTCTGCTGGTTCTTTAACTCGTCACAAGGTACGTGACAAGAGGATGTTTCCTATGATGGGGGAGTGTAATACCAGAGGACACTGCCTCAGAATAGAGGGGCGTTCTTTTGGAATGTAGACAAGGAGGAATTTCTTTAGCTAGAGAGTGGTGAATCTGTGGGATTTTTTGCAACAGGCAGCTGTTGAGAGCAAATCTTTATGTATATTTAAAGTAAAGGATGATAGGTTCTTGATTGGTCAGGGCATGAAGGGATACTGGGCGAAGGACAGAGATTGGGGCTGACAGGAAAATTGGACCAGCCATGATGAAACATGATGAAATGGCGGAGCAGACTCGATGGGCCAAATGGCCTTATTCTGCTCCTATATCCTATGGTCTAAGACTTGTGACCCTAGCCAATACACAGGAAAGAAAATCTTTTTCAACCGTCTTGCTTCCTCAGAAATTTTTAGTGTTTGTAATAGACTACATAAAGCTGAAAACAAATAATAATTTCAGACTATGTGACTATAGGAATTTGGAGAAAGATTTTGCTATCACAAATACTCCTGAAAATACAATTACTTTAATTGTAATGAGTACACACAATCTGTTATGTACATGGAGCCTGCACGTCAACATGATTGCCAATCGATATACATGTAAACACAATACATAGAATAGTGTGTATGTGATACTTTTCTAGCCTCTCTAAAACCTGCCCTGCCAAAGCGTGCCTCGACAAGATAGAAAACCTTTCAGCTTACATCATGGGCAACATTTTAATTGACTTGAATAAAGAAATTGAAATAACAAATATAGGTGATTTTTTTAAAAAGTGCGTGATAGGGTAACTTTGTGGTTATTTTCATCATCAGCAGCCCAAAATCCATAAAATACACCCAAAAGTACTCAGGAAGCAAAATCCTCACAGATTGTCTGCCTGGTGTCAGTAGTTGCATAACCAGGATTTGTGATATACAGTATTTCCTCTGGAGGGAAATAAATAAAAGATAGTCTCCAGGATCATCATCCCATCTCAAGCCAAATTAAACTTAAACACAAGATACTCTCACTTTCAGTCAATAATACTTCCAAGAAAATATTGATCCTGACAGACAGCGCAGAGATGCAGCTGGTAAACATGAAGGAGTTTGCAGTCACAATTAATTTCCTGAAATTTACCTTGTTCGCTTGCTCATCTCAGCTCCAGACAGGGCTTGAAAGACGGAGTCGTAAACACGATGCTTGAACCACAACTCATGTGCCACCTTTCCGTAGATGCCGGCCAGCGTGAGCAGTGGGACAAGGAACACCAGAATCAGGATGACAGTGGTGTAGGCCCTCCTTTGCTGTGGCTGGTGCCAGATCTCCTGACAGCAGGTGTAGTGCACCTCGAAGAGGAAATCGTGCTGTACCTGCGCGACAATCACACAGCAATGTCAGACGGCCAACAAGGAAGTCACCTGATCCCGTTCGTCCACACACAAGTAGCGGGCAGGAGTATATGTGGGGGACAGTCCGGCGTTGTGTCGAGAGGCACTGACAGTTCTTAAATGTGGGGCCTGCAGGAGGAAGGTAAACTTAAGAACATAAGGAGGAAGCCATTCAGCCCCTCAAACCTGACCCACCATTCTACCTAATTACATGCGTATGACAAGTTAACCTACTCGCAGAACGTCTTTGGAAAGTGGGAAGAAATGCCACATTCCTACCGCTGGCCGTAAGGAGTTTGCATGTTCTCCTCGTGGCCACGTGGGTTTCCACCCACAGTCCAAAGACGTACCGGTTGTTAGGCCAATTGGTCATTGTAAATTGTAGCGTGATTAGATTGGGATTAGAATCAGGGGATTGGTTGGCGTCGCAGCTCGAAGGGTTGGAAGGGCCTGTTCTGCACTATCTCTGTAAATTAAAAACTGTGAGCACCTGGAGGAAGCCCTGTGGTACAGTTACAGAGAAGGCACAGTCCGTGCAGACAGCAACGTGCAAGACATAATAATATAGTCTGCGAGGTTAGGAGTCCATTTTATCATAGTAGGAGATTGTTCAATAGTTGTATAACAGTAAAGATGATATCTCAAGACCGATGATGTGGAAATGGAAGAATTGCAATGAAGTATTTACAAGAAGTAGAATGGAGGAAAAGTAAACAGAATTGTGTTGTACATCGCAACACAACATGATTCATCATATCAAACACGCGGTGAGGGAGGGACTACGGTTTGCTTTGCTGTTGCTGCTGCTTGTGCTGTTCTGCTGAATTGCGGGAATGTTAATGGTGGAATGTGAGCCAACACTTGCGGGCTGCCCTTGCATACCCATAGGTTGTATTGGATGTTAAAATAAACGGCTCGGCCATTGCATGCTTCAATGTACATGGGATCAATAAACTTGAATCCGAATCTGAATCAGAACCGGGGTTGATATGGCCGGCGTAAGCCCAGCCTGAAACGTCAATTGTACTTTTTTCCATAGATGCTGCCTGACCTGCTGAGTTCCTCCAGGATTTTACATGTGTCCTGTGAAATCTGTTACGCAGCCGCAGTACTTTAAAAATAAAAATAAAGAACTGTAAATTACATCGTAAAGTTAAACCAGTAAGTATTGCAAAAAGGGAGGAAAAAGCAGTGAGGGGTCAATGTCTATTCAGAAATCAGATAGCAGAGGGGGAAGAAGCTGTTCCTAAATCGTTGAGTGTGTGATTTCAGGCTCCTCCCTGATGGTAGCAATGAGAAGCGGGCATGTCTTGTGTTATGATTTGTAACTTCAAAACATTAAACTAATTCGAAGGAAGGCATGGGAATCCAAAAGTGCGGGTCGAACTTTACGTTTACTTTAAGCAAGGTGCGCATGTATCACATGGTAGCGTGAAGATGTATGCATTTAATGTATTTTTACATATAACCACTAATTAATTATTTAAACAAACAAGAATGATCATGTTCTGCTACTGAATCTGATACCCTTCAAAGTGGAGAGGAGCTTCACCCATATACGAAGACCATAAGACTATAAGAGATAGGAACAGAATTAGGCCATTCAACCCATCGAGCCTGCTCCACCATTCCATCATGGCTGATTTATTAGCTCTCTTAACCCTGTAACTCCTGCCTTCTCCCCTAACCTTTGACTTATCAAGAAACTATCAACATCGGCTTTAAATATACCTAATGACTTGGCTTTCACAGCCACCCATGGCAATCAATTCTTACAGATTCATCACCTTCAGGATATAGAAATTTCTCCTCACCCCTGTTCTAAAGGGACAGCCATCTATACTGAAACTGTACTCCCTGATCCTAGACTCCCTCACTATTGAAAACATCCTCTCCACATACACTCTATCTAGGCCAGGGGCTTCCCAACCTGGGGCCCACCAACCCCCCAGTTAATGGTAGGGGTCCATGGCATAAAAAGGGTTGGGAACCCCCAAACTAGACCTTTCACGGGCATGTGAGGCAAGAAACAGCACAGGGTTGAACACACTGCTCATGTGAAGGTAATAGGCAGCAAGTTTCATAAGTGCTTATTATTGGAGTGCTGTTCCAATTAGCTTTCAGCTTGTATTATTGGAATAGTGCGCTGCGAGGGTAGAGAAGAAGCTGGTTGTACCTCAATCTTCTGTGCATACCACAGCGGTGAAGCGATAGCCATCGCGGACAGCCAGACCGCTACTGTAAACCAGAAAACAGCCAATCAGACAGCGATGCATTTTAAAGGCGGCTTCCACAGTGAAAAGCCTCAAAGATCATAAGACCATAAGACATAGGAGCAGAGTTAGGCCATTTGGCCCGTCAAATCTGCTCTACCAGGTAAAACAAGTGAGGAACGTCTCATTATGGCAATGACGGGTGACATAGTGTAGATCACAGACTGGATCTACTTTGCTCTCAGTGTGCAGCTGTCTCCATGAGACTTCGGAGCAAATCACATGTATTGGGGCAGCATCACAACATAATGTTTAGCGTCAAGTTTAAAATCAAGTGGTTATGTGGCAACTTTATAAAACTCTGATCGGGCCATGTCTGGAGTATAGCGTACAGTTCTAGTCGCCCCCTCCCCCCACTATAAGAAGGAATTTGAGGCTTTGGAGAGGGTGCAGAAGAGGTTTACCAGGATGCTGCCTAGTTTAGAGGGCATGTGCTTTCTTGAGAGGCTGGACAAACTTGGGTTTTCTCTGGGGCATTGGAGGCTGAGGGGAGATCTGATGGCGTTTTATAAGTTCATGAGAGGCATAGCTAGTGTAGATGGGGAATATCTGTTTCCCAGCATTGAAATTTCTAATACCAAAGGACATGCATTGAGGTTGAGAGGGGGTAGGTTCAAAGGGGATCTGAGGGGTAATTTTTTACTCAGAGAGTGGTGGCTGCCTGGAATAGTGGTAGAGACAAATACATTAGAAGCTTTTAAGAGACATTTGAATAGGCATCATGACTGTAAGGAAGATGGAGGGATATGGTCGGGGTACAGGTAGGAGGGATTAGTGTTTGAATGTTTTTGGTTTACCTTTTAGCTAGTTCAGCACAACACTGTTAGCCGAATGGCATGTTCTACGTTCTACGTAATGTGTTACCACGCCAGCTTTCACTGATTGGTTTAAATCCGCCTCTGCCTGTAAGTTCCTACCATCAGGCAGGAGGTACCGTAACATTAGGACGTTAGGAGGGGAAACAGCTTCTTTCACCAGGCTGTGAGACGACTGAACTCCCTGCCACCACCCAGGTCTCATCACATAAAGAGCCATTAGTGTTATACTGTTTACTTTTTAACCAAATCCCTCATGACCATTCAGGTCCCTAAACAGTCCTTCCAGGTGAAGCAACGCTTCACCTGTGAGTCTGTTGGGGGGGGTCATCGACTGTATCCGGTCTCTCGGTGTGGCCTCCTGTATGTTGGTGAGACCCAACATAGATTGGGAGACCGCTGAGTTGAGCACCTATGCTCCATCTGCCAGGAAAAACAGGATCTCCCTGTGGCCACCATTTCAATTCCACTTCCATTCCCATTCCAACATGTCAGTCCATGGCCTCCTCTACACTCACATGCAAGTTGGAGGAACAACACCTTATATTCCATCTGGGTAGCCACCAACCTGATGGAATGAACGTCAATTTCTCAAACTTCTGGTAATGACCATCCCCTTCCTTCACCATTACCCATCCCCCTTTCCCTCTCTCAGCTTATTTCTTTTCCTGCACTCTCTGGTGCTCCGCCCCGTTTCCTTTCTTCCATGGCCTTCTGTTAGACTCCCCCTTCTGCAGCCTGTATCTCTTTCACCAATCAACTTCCCAGCTCCTTACTTCACCCCTCCCCCTTCACTCTCTAACTCTCACTCCTCATCTACCTTTCTCCAATCCTGAGGAAGGGTCTCAGCCCAAAACATCGACTGTGCTCTTTTCCATTGACGCTGCCTGGCCTGCTGAGTTCCTCCGGCATTTTGTGCGTGTTGCTTGGATTTCTAGTACCTACAGGTTTTCTTTTGTTTGTAAAACAATACAACATGAAAACTTCCAAGGGGGGGGTGAATACTTTTTATAGGCGCCATAAGTCACACACACAGATATAGAAGGGTTCTTCATTGCTGTTCCCGTGAGAATTTTTTATGAATATTCAGGGTTGGTGGCCCTGACCTGAATCCCCCAAACTTGGAGGTCTGGTGGACCTCTCTTAGTCTGGCCTAACTAAGGTCTGGTGGACCTCTTTACCCTTTGACCTAACTGGCATGGGTGACCCTACCAAGAGCCAAAGCATAAAGATCTGAATCCAGCCAGCATAGTTCTCCAGGTCATTGAGGTATGCAAGCCTCCAAACCCCACGACAAGGTTGTGGTCCTCTTGGAGGATGCTACATCACGGGTAAAGCCCCCCAACCACTGAGCACATCTACATAAAACTTTGCCATAGAAAAGCAGGATCCATCGTCAAAGATCCTCACCACTCAGGCCATGCTCTTTTCCTGCTGCTGCCATCAGGTAGAAGGTACAAGTGCCCAAGTGCCTCAGGGCTCCATAATCATAAGACCATAAGACATAGGAGCTAAATAGGCCATTCAGTCCATCGAGTCTGCTCTGCCATTCCATCATGGCTGATCCTGGATCCCACTCAATCCCACACACCTGCCTTCCTGCCATAGCCTTTGATGCCCTGACTGATCAGGAAATAATCAACTTCCGTCTTAAATATACCCACGGACCTGGCCTCCATTGTGCTCTGTGGCAGCGTATTCTACAGATTTACTGCTCTCTGGCTAAAAAAATCCGCTTTAACTCTGTTCTAAAAGGTCATCCCTCAATCTTGAGGCTGTGCCCTCTAGTTCTGGATACCCCCACCACAGGAAACACCCTCTCCACATCCACCCTATCTAGTCCTTTCAACATTCAGTAGGTTTCAATAAGATTCCCCCACATTCTTCTAAATTCCAGTGAGTACAGGCCTAAAGCTGCCAAATGCGCTTCATTTGTTAACCCCTTCATTCCCTGAATCATCCTCATGAACCTCCTCTGGACTCCCTCCAAAGATAACACATCCTTTCTGAGATACAGGGCCCAAAACTGTTGACAATATTCCAAGTGTGGCCTGACTAGAGTCTTATAAAGCCTCAGCATTATCTCCTTGCTTTTATATTCTATTCTCTTTGAAATAAATAACAACATTGCATTTGCCTTCTTTATCACAGACTCAACCAATAAATTAACCTTCTGGGAATCTTGCACATGGACTCTTAAGTCCCTCTGCTCCTCTAATGTTTGAACCTTCTCCCTATTTAGATAATAGCCCACACTATTGTTCCTTTTACCAAAATGCATTATCATTCATTTCCCAACACCGTATTCCATTTGCCACTTTTTTGCCCATTTTTCCAATTTACCTAAATCCTGCTGCAATCACATTGCTTCCTCAGTTCTGCCTACCCCTCCACTTATCTTCCTATGATCTGCAAACTTTGTCACAAAGCCATCAATTTCATTATCCAAATCATTAACAAATGATGTGAAAAGTAACGGTCCCAATACTGACTCCTGAGAAACACCACTAGTCACTGGCAGCCAACCAGAAAAAGCTTCTTTTATTCCCACTCACTGCCTTCTGCCTGTCAGCCATTCTTTTATCCATGCCGATACTTTCCTATAACACTGTAGGATTTTATCTTGTTAAGCAAGATGGATCAGCAAATTTGCTGATGATACAAAGACTGGAGGTGTAATGGACAGTGAGGAAGGTTTCCAAAGCTTGCAGAGGGATTTGGACCAGCTGGAAAAATGGGCTGAAAAATGGCAGATGGAGTTTAATACAGACAAGTGTGAGGTATTGCACGTTGGAAGGACAAACCAAGGTAGAACATACAGGGTTAATGGTAAGGCACTGAGGAGTGCAGTGGAACAGAGGGATCTGGGAATACAGATACAAAATTCCCTAAAAGTGGCGTCACAGGTAAATAGAGAGCTTTTGGTACATTGGCCTTTATTAATCAAAGTATGGAGTATAACAGTTGGAATGTTATGATGAGGTTGTATAAGACATTGGTGAGGCCGAATCTGGAGTATTGTGTTCAGTTTTGGTCACCAAATTACAGGAAGGATATTAATAAGGTTGAAAGAGTGCAAAGAAGGTTTACAAGGATGTTGCCAGGACTTGAGAAACTCAGTTACAGAGAAAGATTGAATAGTTTAGGACTTTATTCCCTGGAGCATAGAAGAATGAGGGGAGATTTGATAGAGGTATATAAAATTATGATGGGTATAGATAGAGTGAATGCAAGCAGGCTTTTTCTACTGAGGCAAGGGGAGAAAAAAACCAGAGAACATGGGTTAAGGGTGAGGGGGGAAAAGTTTAAAGGGAACATTAGGGGGGGCTTCTTCACACAGAGAGAGGTGGGAGTGTGGAAAGAGCTGCCAGATGAGGTGGTAAATGTGGGTTCTTTTTTAACATTTAAGAATAAACTGGACAGATACATGGATGGGAGGGGTATGGAGGGACATGGTCCGTGTGCAGGTCAGTGGGACTAGGCAGAAAATGGTTCGGCACAGCCAAGAAGGGCCAAAAGGCCTGTTTCTGTGCTGTAGTTTTGCTATGGTTTTCTATGGTTTCTAAGCAGCCTCATGTGTGGCACCTTATCAAATGCTTTCTGGAAATCCAAGCAAATGACATCCACTGCCTCTCCTTTGTCGAACTTGCTTGTTTTTTCCTCAAAGAACTATAACAGATTTGTCATGCAAGATTTCCCTTCACAGAAACCATGCTGACTTTGACTTATTTTATCATTAGTCTCCAAGTACCCCGAAACTTCATCCTTAATAATGGACTCCAACAATTTCCCAACCACTGAGGTCAGGCTAACTGGCCTATCATTTTTTTTTTGTCTTCCTCCCTTGTTAAAGAGTGGAATGGCATGTGCAGCCTTCCAGACCTCCAGGATCATGTCAGAATCAAGTGATTCTTGAAAGATCATGACCAATGCATCTGTTATCTCCTCAGCAACCTCTCTCAGGACTCTGCGATATAGTCCATCTTAAGACGTTTGAGTTTGCCTAGCACTTTTCCCTTTGTAATAGCAATGGCACTCACTACTGCTCCCTGACACTCACAGACCACTGGCACACAAAATACTCTGCAGACGTTGGGGTCAAAGCAACACTCACAACACACTGGAGGAACTCAGTAGGTCAGGCAGTATCCGTTTCCATGGATGCTGCCCGACCTGCTAAGTTGCTCCAGACCACTGGCACACTGCTAGTGTCTTCCATAGTGAAGACTGAACCCATTAAGTTAATCTGCCATTTCTTTGCCCTCATTAATACCTCGCCAGCATCACCTCCATTTTACACTTTATATAACTGAGAAAAACTTTTAGTATCCTGCTTTATATTATTGGCTAGTTTGCCCTCATATTTCACCTTTTCTCTTCTTATAGCTTTGTTATTTGCCTTTTGTCGATTTCAAAACCTTCCCAATCATCCAACTTCCCACTCACTTCTGCTACCTTACATGCCTTTCCTTGGCTTTTATCCAGTTCTTAGCTTCTCTTGTCTGCCATGGTTGCCCACCTCTGCCACCTGAAAGCTTCTTCTTCTGTGGGACATATCTACCGTGCGCCTTGTGAACTATTCTCAGGAATTTCAACCATGTCTGCTCTGCCATCATTCCTACCACTATCTCCTTCAATCCACCTGGGCAAGCTCTTCTCTCATGCCTCTGTAATTCCCTTTAATCCATTGTGATACTGATACATGTGAGTTATGCTTCTCCCTCTCAATGTGCAGTATGAATTCAATCATATTATGATCACTGTCTCCTAAGGGTTCCTTTACATTAAGCTCCCTAATAAGATCTGGGTTATTACACAACATCCAATCTAATAAAGTCTTTCCCCAAGTAGGCTGAAGTACAAGCTGCTCTAAAAAGCTATCTTGTAGGCTATCATGCGAACCAGCATCAACCTGATTCCCCCAGTCCCTTTGCATATTGAAGTCCCCCATTGCAATTGAGTCATTACCTTTGTTACATGCCTTTTCCAGCTCCCTTTGCGATCTCAACCCCACATCTTGGCTATTATTTGCAGGCCTATATATGATTCCCATAATGATTTTTTACCCTTGCAGTTTCTTAGCTTCACCCACAAAGACTCACACTTCCAGCTTCAAGAACAGTTACTACCGCTCGACCATCAGGCTCTTGTACAAAAGAGGATAACTACACTCATTCTATTTCTGGTGTTCCCACAACCAATTATCTCACTTTAAGGACTCTTTATCTTGCTATTTATTGCTATTCATTTGTATTTTCATTTGCACAGTTTGCTGTTCATTTATCCTGCTTACAGTTGCTGTTCTACAGAACTGCTGAGTATGCCCGCAGGAATAGGAATCTCGGTTTGTGGTGGCATGTATGTACTTTGATAATAAATTTTACTTTGAACTTTTCAGTATACTACCTGAGGATTCATTTCTTTGCAGGCACATACAGGGAGAAAAAGGAAATACAAAGGATTTCCAAAAAAAACTATACGTAAAGAGACGAAGCTGACAAGCAATCAATCTGCAAAAGAAGGTAAACTGAGCAAATAATTAATACTGAGAACATGGGCTGTAAAGAGTCTTTGAAAGTGAGTCTGTAAGGTCATAGAATCAGTTTATAATAATTTTGATTGAAGTTATCCACACTGGCTCAGGAGCCTGATGGTTGTAGGGTAGTAACTGTTCCTGAACCTGGTGGTGTGGGACCTGATGGTTGAGGGGTGATAACTGTTCCTGAACCTGTTGGTGTGGGATCTGATGGTTGAGGGGTGATAACTGTTCCTGAACCTGGTGGTGTGGGATCTGATGGCTGTAGGGTAATAACTGTTCCTGAATCTGGTGGTGTGGGACCTGATGGTTGAGGGGTAGTAACTGTTCCTGAACCTGGTGGTGTGGGACCTGATGGTTGAGGGGTAATAACTGTTCCTGAACCTGGTGGTGTGGGACCTGATGGTTGAGGGGTAATAACTGTTCCTGAACCTGGTAGTGTGGGACCTGATGGTTAAGGGGTAATAACTGTTCCTGAACCTGGTGGTGTGGGACCTGATGGCTGTAGGGTAATAACTGTTCCTGAATCTGGTGGTGTGGGACCTGATGGTCGAGGGGTAGTAACTGTTCCTGAACCTGGTGGTGTGAGACCTGATGGTTGTAGGGTAATAACTGTTCCTGAACCTGGTGGTGTGGGACCTGATGGTTGAGGGGTAATAACTGTTCCTGAACCTGGTAGTGTGGGACCTGATGGTTGAGAGGTAATAACTGTTCCTGAACCTGGTGGTGTGGGACCTGATGGTTAAGGGGTAATAACTGTTCCTGAACCTGGTGGTGTGGGACCTGATGGTTGAGGGGTAATAACTGTTCCTGAACCTGGTGGTGTGTACCACCTGCCTGATGGCCACAACGAGGAGAGAGAGTGGTCTGGATGGTGGGAGATTTTGGTGGTGGGTGCTGCTTTCTTGTGGCAGCACTCCATGTAAATGTGCTCAGTTGTGAGGAGGGCTTTGCTGTGACAGACGGGGCTTATCCACTACTTTCTCTAGACTTCTCCATTCCTGGGCATTGGTGTTTCCATACTAGGCCATGATGCAAACAGTCAGGATGCACCCCACTGTGCATCTATAGAAGTTCAACTATGAAACCCTCTAACTCTTTCATGAATCCCAGAGCCTCAAAATTTAACTGTGGTTGATGTGATGCTTTTACTCCATTTCTGGTTGACCAGAGGTGTCAGGGATGATCTCCTCGTTGTCCAGTACTTCAGTAACACATACCTATCAGCTTCTTTCCCTGCAAGGATGCACTGGTGCTTCGGGGCCGCAGCGGGTAAAGGACGCCCTGGAAGCGCTCTACTGCGATGCACACCATGGTCAGAATCCCCGTGGAGACAGCCATGGTTTGGACAAATGACACCATCTTGCACAGGAACTCACCTGCCAACAAAGTCAGATCTTTTCAATTGGCCAGCACAATTCAATGAATTTTGTTCATTTTTAATCAGTTTCATAGAGTCATACTGCACAGGAACAGGCCCTTTGGCCCAACTGGTCAGTGCTGACCAAAGTTCGCACCCAAGCTGCTCCCATTCCAACCTTCAGCCCTCTTAACCTCCCTTATCTATGTCCCTGTCCAAGTTATGTTTTATGTGTATAAACCAATAATGTGGTGTTTGTCCATCATGTTGGATGATGACAGGAAACCAGAGCCGGAGAGAAGTTCCATTGGGAATTTCAGAGCAGGGCTGAACATCCTGAAATATGCTTCCAGGGAAGACGGTGAAAGCAGATGAAAAAAAACAGAATGAGATGTAGTTAGGCACATGAACAGCCGGGGACTGGAGGGATATAGACCATATACAGGCAGATGGGATTAGTTTTCAAAAGAGAACAGCGCAGGCCGACAATAACTTGCAGTATTATAGAGGAACAAATCCGTAGAGAGTTCACAGACCCTTGCAAGAAAGATAAGGTTGTTATACTGAGTGATTGACTGGGACTCGGAAGTGAAATTTTGAGAGTACAAAGCTTACATGTGTAAGAAGTTCGTATGTTTTCTCCTTGACCACGTGGGTTTCCTCAGGATGCTCAGGTTTCCTCCCACAATTCAAAGACATAAGGGTTAATAGGTTATTTGGTCACATGGGTGTAATTAGGCGGTGCAGGCTCACTGGGCCAGAAGGATCTGTTACCGAGTTACATCTCTAAGTAAAAATAAATTCAGAATAAACAACAAAGTGTAACAGCTACAGGGAAAAAGCAGTCAATAAGGTGCTCGGCCATAACAAGGCAGACTGTGGATACATTAGGGACATTAAGGAAACACGTGGATGATAGAAAAATGGAGGGTTATGTAGGAGGGACGGATTAGATTCATCTTAGAGTAGGTTAAAAAGTCTGTAAGACACTGGGACCTGAAGGCCCTGTACCGGGCTGAGGTGTGCTATGTCCACAATTAAAATCTTCAATTATCAGTTGGCACTTCGCTATTACAACTCGGGGATTTCCAGAGTTTGGAGTTCAATTCCAGCAGCTTCTGTAAGGAGCTTGTACAGCCTCACCGTGGAATGCATGCATTTTCCCCCTTTGTCCCACGGCCCAAAGACGTGCCCGGTAGGTTAATTATTCATTGTAAATTGTCACGTGATTAGGTTAGGGGTAGTAGGGTTTGTTGGGGGTCGCTAGGGCGACATGGTTTGAAGGGCCTACTCTGTCCTGTATCCCTAAAATAGATAAATAAATAAATAGATAAATAAATAAATAAATAGATAAATAAATAAATAAATAGATAGATAGATAGATAGATAAATAGATAGATAAATAAATAAATAAATAAATAAATAGATAGATAGATAGATAAATAAATAAATAACTCTCCTTGGCATTATCTTCTCTGATCAAACTCAACTTCACCAATTTAAGCTTCAAACATGGAAATTTCCCAATATAACTCTCTTTTACTCTCTCCGGAAGTTTCACATCCTTCTAAAACTTAGAATTAGGCAGAACATTTCACGTATGTAGAACTGCTGTTGTATAATAGTCTATCTGAAGCTCCTGATTTGCCTACTTTCCTTTATTTACGAAGGCCAGAAGTACTCATTTTACATTAATGTTTAGAACTTATTCATCTTTCAAGCCTTCAAGGTTTTGAAGGATGAAATTCAAAATGCTGAAATTGATTTCCAGTATATCAAATTGGCACAATAAAAAACTTGCGTTCAAGGTAACAGGAAACTATTCAGGCAATTCTTCATGAAGCCTCAGAGGAACCTTTGAGTTGCTCCATCTCCTTTGGGTGGTGCTCCAGATTTCCAGCATCTGCTGTCTCCTGTGTCACAGTATGACTGGGAGAAGTGTGTTACTGTGAAATGGACAGTGCCTATCACAAAGCAATAGAGAGCTGCTATAAACCTATCTCTTTCATCTGCAATAATATAACTAGTGAAGTGCCCCAAGGATCAGTTCTTGGACACTGATTATTTGCAACTTAGAGTGTAAATTGCTGGTATTTATGTATTTATGCACATTTTATTCCATGTCATGGGACGGGGGGGGGCGCGGAGATACAGGAGCCTCAATACCACGCTCAATGTGGGAACAGTTTCCTCCCCACAGCCATCAGATTTCTGAATGGAAAATGAGTCCCTGTATATTGCCTCGTTTTTTTCCTCTGTACTACTTGTTTAATTTAATTTTTAAAATATATTTATTTTGTAATTTATAGTTTTATTATGCATTGCATTGTACTGCTGTCATGAAACAAATTTCATGACATATGCCAATAATATTTAATTTATGCACTTTGTTTATTTATGCATACTTATGCATAATTTATTTGTAGATTTTATTCTTACATGCGGGTTACATGCGTGTTACGTGTACCACTGTGCTTTACACCCTGATCCAGAGAAACTTTGACTTGTTTGACGGTATACATGCATATAGTTAAATGACAATAAACTTGACTTGACTTGATGATCTTAAACCAGATTCTGATTCCGATATCCGTACTTTAACCTCCAACTTTATTTCTATGTAATTATTTATACTTTATAATTGATGAATGTGTTTTTGTTGTATGACCAACACACCACAACCAAGTTGTAATACATGTAAATGTACCCTCATTTGTTCGGTACACCTGTACACCTGCTCATTAATGCAAATATATCTAATCAGCCAATCACGTGGCAACAATCCAATGCATAAAAGCAGGCAGACATGGTCAAGAGGTTCAGTTGTTCAGACCAAACATCAGAATGGGGAAGAAATGTAACGTAAGTGATTCTGACAGTGGAATGGCTATTGGGGTGGTTTGAATAGCTCAGAAACTGCTGATCTCCTGGGATTTTCACATAGTGCAGTGATTGAGGTATTAGATAGAGGGGTGTTTGCGGGGCTAACTAGAATGGTTGATCAGATTAATTGCCTGAGAGAAGAAATTTCTAAGAAGGCGTTAAGTTTTTGTTTTAATAGCCCTATAGCACTTTCAAGAAGAGAGCTTTTGGAAAAGGCAGTTTACATCAGGCATACATGATCTTCCCTTTACAAGTCAGCACTGAATATTTTTATTGGTCCATGCTTCTCCAAGTAGCTGTTAGTTGTTATTGTTTCTTATCATCATCATTAAGCTGTTACTGAGCTGGTTCATACTGTATTTGTTAATTGTCGTCTTATCTTGAGCTGTTAAGCTCTTGTGCTTTCTGGTTAACCGTGTCAAGTTTATTTTGACTGGCACGGGGTTTCAGCCTACAGTGATTATTTAAAGTGGACTCCTAATTAGCGTTTTTTGTGGGGTCCTTGTGTGCGTTTCGAGAATGATTCATCTTGCGGGGTTGCTTGATCGAGCCAAGGAAGATTGTTTGGATTTCTCAGGAGCAAACTCTTGTTTCAGTCCCAACATGGGAAGTTTGTTGTTCCTCCAGACCTGGTTTCAGTCATTTGCCAGTGCACGTCGTGACACATTCTTATCCAAACTGGAAACAGATCTACAGTTCAAACTGTGGTTCTTTACAAGCGGTGTGCTTTCGGACCGACTGTGTGGCCTGGCGCTTCACTGTCTCCAGGAGCAGCCTGGAAGACGCTCACCCTTGAGGAGTGGCCCCATGAACAACCCAATTCCACAAAACTGAAACATCACGGGAGACAACAGGCAGTGTGTCTGCTGTCAGAAGGCGGCCCCCCTATTTCAGCGATTCCCCCTATATCTCTCTGTCTCGATGGAGAGTGAGTGCTTGTCAGTTCTCGAGATGGTGGGGCTCAGAGAAGCGATGAGGAAGATCGTACCATGGGAACAACTAGTTACTGCTCTCCGCTCTTGTGGCTGCAGGACCGACCCCTCTCTCCCTCGCTGGTGAGAGAGAGCCTGTCTGAGATACTGAGGTGCTGGGTGATGCACTGTAGTTTAGATGGACTCTAGGTCAATGTCTCTTTAGAGGGCTTTTGCTTTTGCTTGTACGGTGGCAGGTCGGATGGTCATTGGTGTCTGATGGTGTGAGTCGGGGGCGGGGAAGAGAAGCTTCGGGGCTTCACTGATTCTGTCATTCATTCTGTGGGGTTCCTGTTTTGTGGATGTCTGTGAAGAGTATGAAGTTTAGGTTGTATATTGTATATAAGGCATCCGTTAGTCTTGGGAGACCATGGATCTGCGCCTGGAAAGTCTTCACTCTCCAGGGCGCAGGCCTGGGCAAGGTTGTATGGAAGACTGGCAGTTGCCCATGCTGTAAGTCTCCCCTCTCCATGACACCAATGTTGTCCACGGGAAGGGCATTAGGGCCCATACAGCTTGGCACCAGTGTCGTCGCAGAGCAATGTGTGGTTAAGTGCCTTGGTCAAGGACACAACACGTTGCCTCGGCTGGGGCTCGAACTCACGACCTTCAGATCGCTAGTCCAATGCCTCAACCACTTGGCCACGTGCCCACATGTATATTGTATATGTTCTCTGATATTATATTGAACCATTTGAACCTGCGCCAAGAACGTCATACACAGAACCAAACAACCTTTTGTGATCTGCAACACTGTCTTTTATGGCAATTAGAATGTCCAAAAATGTAAGAAGCTGCAGAGAGCCCAATCCATCACTAACACCTCCCTCCTCACCGTCAATAGCATCTTCAGGAAGGCAACATCCATCACCAAGGACTCCCTCCATCCAGGCCATACCATCTTGTTGCTGCCACCATCGGGCAGGAGGTACAGAAGCCTGGAGTCCCACACCAGCAGGTTCAGGAACAGCTACTTCCCTTCAACCATTTGGTTCTTGAACCAACCGATATTATGTTTTGTAACTTCAGAACATTAAACTAATTCAATGGAAAACAAGAAAGCCAAGGGACATGAGTCTTAGGTCAATTTTACTTTAAGCGTGATAATGTATGCAATTCACATATTTATATATGTAAACCAGAATGAATTATTTAAATGAATAAGAGTGCTTAATCAACCTTTATATATGCAAGATTACTCAATTATAACTGAGATATTAAATACACAACAATCAGGGCAACCTGAATCACTGCAGTTTAGCACCACTATGTCCAATTTGATCACTTTGCTCTAAAATTAACTCTTTTTTGTTCTATTTCTGTTCCCTCTTGTAAAAATTGCATATAATTTATGTTTTTCTTGTTGTTCTTTTTCACACCTTGTGGCATGCGAGGGGGCATTTTTGCCATTTCTGTAGTACTTGACTATTTTTTTTACAAAGCCAAGTTGCTAACTTGACACTCAACCCAGTATGGCTGGAAAATGTTTAAGACCCAGCTGGATTTGAACTCAGGACCACGCGCCTCAAAGGCAGGTGCTGATGCCAGAACACCACTAGCCTTCTGCGTTTTTCCTGAGCATACTGCTTACCTGATGCTCTGTGCCTGTGATGCCGCTACAAGTAAAATTTTCATTGCACCTGTGCATAAATGTATGTACTTGTGCAGATGACAATAAACCTGACTTTGACTTCAAAGTTCAAAGTTCAAAGTACATCAATTATTAAGATGGGGTTGAGAGGGATAATAACTCAGCCATGATGGAATGGGACAGCAGACTCGATGGGTCAAACGGCCTGATTCTGCTCCTGTGTCTGATGCACTTATGGACTGAGGACAACCAGTCACATGATGGCCAGAAAAAGAGACTCAGAGATTCTCTTAGAACATCTCTCTAGAGTTACAACATTGACATTTCCACTGGGACAAATAAGCATTCACCTCTCCAGAACATCTAGAACAAACATTGATTTCTCAAAATTCTGGTCTTTTCTCCTCCCCCTTCTCTCTTTTTCCATTCCCCCTTCGGGTTCCCCTCCACCCCACCCTTTCTCTTCTCCTCACCTGCCTATCTCCTCTCTCTGGTAAACACAAGAGATTCTGCAGATGCTAGAAAACCCAAAGCAACACAGAAAAAATGCCAGAGGAACTCAGCAGGTCAGGCAACATCCATGGAAATGAATAAACAGTCGATGCTTTCGGCGCTTCAGGACTAAAAAGGAAGGAGGCGAGATGCAGAATGAAAAGGTGCCCCTCCTTCCCTTTCTTCCATGGTCCACCGGCTTCTCCTATCAGCTTCCTTCTTCGTCACCTCTTTAAATTCTTCACCTATCCCTTTGCAGCTTTTTACTTCATCCACCCACCTACCTTCCACCTCATCTGGTCTCTCCTCTCTCCCTCCCCCACCTTCTCATTCTGACTTCTGCTCCCGTCCTTTCCAGTCCAGATGAAGGGTCCTGGCCCAAAATGGCAACTGTTCATTCCCCTCCACAGAAGCTGCCTCCTCCAGCACTTTATTAATTCACTTTGCTGTGTGTTGCTATGGATTTCCAGCATGTGCAGAATCTCTTGCGTTAACAAAAGAGGTCTAACTTCACACTGACATCCAGGGGTGAAAGTATGTGACAGTGAAGTACTGTATACCTGTAGGAAAATTGTGGTAAAGATCTAGCCTTTAGTAATAATAATCAGAGAGCCACAGGGAGAGTCTGTATTTACCAACAAGTAACCACTATTGTCTCAAGTAAAGAGCACGTGGGTTCACAAACGAACTACATGTGTGCACTCACTAGAATTCCTTGATCTCCATGAAGAGTCAATGAAGAGGAAAGGTATTACCGCTAGTTAGAGTGGCAGGAAAAATAATAACGAGGAACAAGGACATGACAGATGAACTAAATGAGTATTTTGCATCAGGCTTCACTGTGGAGGACACGAGCAGTACGCCTGATGTTGTAGTGTGTGAAGGAAGAGAAGTGGGTGCAGTTACTGTTACAAGGGAGAAGGTGCTCAAAAAGCTGAAAGACCTAAAGGTACATAAGTCACCCGGACCAGAGGAACTGCACCCTACAGTTCTTAAAGAGGTAGCAGTAGAGACTGTGGTAGCATTAGAAATGATCTTTCAAATATTATTGGACTCTGGCATGGTGCCAGAGGACTGGAAAATTGCATATGTCACTCCACTCTTTAAGAAAGGAGGAAGGCAGCAGAAAGGAAATTATAAACCAGGTAGCCTGACCTCAGTAGTTGGGAAGATGTTAGAGTCAATTGTTAAGGATGAGGTGATGGAGTACTTGGTGACACAGGACAAGATAGTACAAAGTCAGTGTGGTTTCCTTCAGGGAAAATCCTGCCTGATGAACCTGTTGGAATTCTTTGAGGAGATTACAAGTAGAATAGATAAAGGGGATGCAACATGTTGCATATTTGGACTTTGAGAAGGCCTTTGACAAGGTGCCACACATGAGGCTGTTTACCAAGTAAAGATTAGATTAGATTATGAGGACATGCAGTCCTCTTTTATTGTCATTTAGTAATGCATGCATTAAGAAATGATACAATGTTCCTCCAGTATGATATCACAGAAACACAAGACAAACCAAGAATGAAAAACTGACAAAAACCACATAATTATAACATATAGTTACAACAGTGCAAAGCAATACCGTAATTTGATAAAGAACAGATCATGGGCACGGTAAAAAAAAGTCTCAAAGTCTCTTTGAAGTCCCGTCATCTCACGCAGACGGTAGAAGGAAGAGAAACTCTCTCCCTGCCATGAACCTCCAGCGCTGCAAACTTGCCGATGCAGCATCCTGGAAGCACCCGACCACAGCTGACTCTCGAGTCCGTCCGAAAACTTCGAGCCTCCAACCAGCCCTCTGACACCGAGCAACGAGCACCATCTCTGCCAAGTGCTTCGACCCTGACCCCAGCCGCCAAGCAATAGGCAAAGCCAAGGATTTTGGGGCCTTCCTCTCCGGAGATTCTTGATCGCACAGTAGCAGCGGCAGCGAAGTGGGCATTTCAGAAGTTTCTCCAGATGGTCCTCCATGCTTCTCAAGTCTGTCTCCATCAAATCAGGATTGTGTACGATACCTACTTAACAAATACCGATATCATTCCGGAGCGGCTGCGGGCGCTGTGTCACGCCTCCATCTTCTCCTCCCCATGGTATTACAGGAAAGTTACTGGCATGGTTAGAGCAATGGCTGATTGGTAGGAGGCAGCCAGTGGGAATAAAAAGATCCTTTTCTAGTTGGCTACCAGTGACTAGTGGTGTTCCGCAGGGGTCAGTGTTGGGACCACTTTTTTCTATGCTGTATATAAATAATTTAGATGATGGAATAAATGGCTTTGTTGCCAAGTTTGCAGATGATGTGAAGATTGGTGGAGGGACACGTAGTGTTGAGGAAACAGGTAGGATGCAGAAAGACTTAGACAGATTAGGAGAATGGGCGAGAAAGTGGCAAATGAAATGCAATGTTGCAAAATGCACGGTCGTGAACTTCGGTAGTGTGTGAAGGAAGAGAAGTGGGTGCAGTTACTGTTACAAGAGAGAAGGTGCTCAAAAAGCTGAAAGACCTAAAGGTACTTAAATCACCCAGACCAGAGGAACTGCACCCTACGGTTCTGAAAGAGGTAGCGTTGTGCAGACTATTTTCTAAATGGGGAGAAAATACGGGAATCGGAGGGACCTGGGAGTCCTTGTGCAGAACACCCTAAAGGTTAACTTGCAGGTTGAGTCGGTGGTGAGGAAGGCAAATGCCATGTTAGCATTCATTTCAAGAGGTCTAGAATACAAGAGCAAGGATGTGATGCTGAAACTTTATAAGGCACTGGCGAGGCCTCACCTTGAGTATTGTGAACAGTTTTGGGCCCCTTATCTTAGAAAAGATATGCTGTCATTGGAGAGGGTCCAGAGGAGGTTCACAAGGTTGATTCCAGGAATGAAAGGGTTATCATACGAAGAACATTTGATGGCTCTGGGTCTGTAGTCGCTGGAATTCAGAAGGATGAGAGGGGATCTCATTGAAACCTTTCGAATGTTGAAAGGCCTAGACAGAGTAGATGCGGAAAGGATATTTCCCATGGTGGGAGAGTCCAGGACAAGAGGGCACAGCCTCAGGATAGAGGGGTGTCGTTTCAAAACAGAGATGCGGAGAAATTTCTTTAGCCAAAGGGTGGTGAATTTGTGGAATTTGTTGCCACATGCAGCTGTGGAGGCCAGGTAATTGGGTGTATTTAAGGCAGAGATTGATAGGTTCTTGATTGGACATGGCATCAAAGGTTATGAGGAGAAGGCTGGGAACAGGGGTTGAGGAGGAGATAGAAAAAAAGGATTAGCCATGACTGAATGGTGGAGCAGACTCGATGGCCCAGATGGCCTAATTCTGTTGCTATGTCTTTCTGTGGTCTATGGTCTATTACCCAGGAAAGGAGTCTTCACTGGCTAGGAGTTCCTCGTGATCCCAAACTCCATGTGTCAGTGGGATCGTCCTCATCCACAACTGTTGGGCTCTGGAAAGTGATCACTGTGATGTACTTGGAGCTCCTGACTCTTATAGTGTTCCTTATCAGTTCAAATGATGTATCTCCATTCCATTGGCTCAAGGTGACCTGACCTACTTCAGTCAGTTTCTTATTGGCTATAGTCAGGACAACAATGAACATTGATTTATAGTCTTTGCCCTCCACCATTTGCCTTTGATCTTTTCGATTCTGACTGGTTCAAACCAGTTAAATCAGGTGACTCAGATGCTGACTCTAATAAGATTACAGATTACTTCTCCTGCTAGCCTGCCACTTTGTATAATAAACGGTTACTTATTTGAGAATGGTCTCAGGTTTAGCAGGTCATTACCTGACTCTCCTTGTGCCCACATTCAATTGTTCTGATTAGATTACCCCAGAGCAAGAATCATTTCAGAGTACACAAAATGGGAGGGACTGCAAGGACAAAATCTCACAAAATGTCCATCTCCATCTCCTTCAAGCACATGGACAATTGGTTTGTCTACTTCCACTGTCCTTGATTCATCCAGATCCACTGATTTGTAGACTGTAGTTCCTTCTGGCCACCAGAATGTCTGACACCAACAATAAAAATGAGTAAAGGTGACATAGTCAGAATTCACCTTCTGCTGCGAGGAAATTGAAGCCACTTTCACCTCTAGTGCTAATGTGCATCAGATGGCAGATCTGAATCTACAGCAACAAACATGGATTGAGCCCACAGCATTCAGCCCAAGTGGGAGAGTGAGCAACCAGAGATCATGGTCCACATCAGTACCAAAAGTTTGGACTTACCAAACATACCAGTGATAATGAGGCATCTTTAAAAGGAACCGAGATGACTACCTACCTGTTGAAGTGCAGCAAGACGTTTTTTTTTAAATCCATGGCGTGCTGTCTTTGGAAGAGGAGAAGATGGTCAATTTTTTAAAAAGGCAGAAAATGGTCAAATTCAGGGGTTCATAAACAGTAAGTACTGGGTGATAATAATTATAAATTTTTAAAATGTAAAAATGGCGAGCTAAATAGGAAAAGATAGATGCATTCGATTGCACAAGAGATAACTATATTGTATACTGAGAGATTTGAGCAGTATTTTGAAACAAGTGAAATAGCCAATGAGAAATGAATGGAAATTTTGCTGAGTGCATTGGGTGGAAAATCATACAAGAAGTGCTTAGAAGTTTAACTGCTCCAACTAAACCAACTGAAATGAGCTTTGCTGATATTGTGAAAGTAATGCAGGACATTTAGAACTGTACCATTGTTGAATGCAGAACACTTTAGTTTCATAAGCAGAATCAAAAGGAAGAGATTGTCTGAGCATTGTCAATTCAGTGATGGGCTTGAGAGATTGTTTAGTTTGTGGAATCTTACAAGAAAACATTCAAAAATAGCTCCTAACTGAAGCACAACTCAACATTTAAAAGAGCAGTTGAAATCACTGTATCAATAGAAACCACAACCAGAGGTGCAATTGAGTTGCAGTCAGGAATGAAAGTGAACTTAAACAAAAACGCAACTTCTAAACGTAAACCGGCCTGGCCGAACAAATTGTGTTACCAGTGTGGCAGGGGCTCACATACACCAGACTAATGCAGGTTTAAAAGTGAAATTGCAGAAAATGCAACAATGTAAGACACACAAAGAGCATGTCAGACAGACAAAAATAAATGGACTGCAGAGGGGAGAGAAAAAGATAGAAAGTCAATTTACAGTTTCAAAAACAGCATTAATCTGCATGCTGTTGATGAAAAATCTGATAATGACGACAGTGACACAAACCTGTATAGCCTTGAGGTTTATAATGTAAAATCTAACAAAAGATAAGCAATATGGCCTACAGCATAAATGGACAGCAAATTAATTAAAATGGAATTAGACACTGGTGCAACTGTTTCAGATATTCCATAAAATGTGTTTGAATGGAATTTTAAAGATAATGAACTGAAACCTGCAGGTATCCAACTAAGGATTTATACTACAGGAAAAAACAAGTTCTGTGTGAATGACATTCGTAATAGTGGAATACAACCAGAAAGACACATTGGGCTTGTATGTGGTAAAACCAGGAGGACTAGAATGGAGGTAGATAGATAGATACTTTATTGATCCCAGAGAAAATTGCAGTGTCACAGTAGCATTACAAGTACACAGATATAAATATTAGAAGAGAAGCAGAAAGAATAAATAAGTTACCACAAACAGTCTAACAGGAGGGGGTCATTACTTCCTTAGCTATAGGTTGACTCATTATAGAGCCTAACAGCCTAGGGTAAGAATGACCTCATATAGCGCTCTTTGGAGTAATTCAGTTGTCCTAGTCTGTTACTAAAACTGCTCCTCTGTTCAGCCAAGGTGACATGCAGAGGGTGGGAAACATTGTCCAGAATTGCCAGGATTTTCCTTTGTTCTGCCATCGCCTCCAGTATGTCCAGTTTGACTCCTACAACAGAGCCAGCCTTTCCAATCAGTTTATTGAACCTGTTGGCATCACCCATGTTGATGCCATTGCCCCAGCACACCATCGCATAGAAGATTATACTGGTGACAACAGACTGGTAGAACGTGTGAGGGAGAGGCCTGCATACTCCAACGGCCCTCAGCCTCTTCAGGAAGTAGAGGTGACTCTGGCCCTTCTTGTACAAAGCCTCTGTGTTGATGTTCCACTCAAGTCTGTCATCCAGGTGCACCGCCAGGTACCTGTAGGTCCTCACCACATCCACGTCCTCGCCATCAATAGTAACAGGGAGCAGTGCAGGCTTAGCTCTTCCTAAAGTCCATCACCATCTCCTTTGTCTTACTGATGTTGTGTTGCAGATAACTCAGCTTGCACCATTTGACAAAGTCCTCCACCAGAGCCCGATATTCATCCTCCCGTCCTTCCTTTATACCCAACTATTGCTGAGTCATCAGAGAATTTCTGCAAATGACATAGAAACATAGAAAATAGGTGCAGGAGTAGGCCATTCAGCCCTTCGAGCCTGCACCGCCATTCAGTACGATCATGGCCAATCATCCAACTCAGAACCCTGTACCAGCCTTCTCTCCATACCCCCTGATCCCTTTAGCCACAAGGGCCATATCTAACTCCCTCTTAAATATAGCCAATGAACTGGCCTCAACTGTTTCCTGTGGCAGAGAATTCCACAGATTCACCATTCTCTGTATGAAGAAGTTTTTCCTCATCTCGGTCCTAAAAGGCTTCCCCTTTATCCTCAAACTGTGACCCCTCATTCTGGACTTCTCCAACATCGGGAACAATCTTCCTGCATCTAGCCTGTCCGATCCCTTTAGAATGTATACGTTTCAATCAGATCCCCCCTCAATCTTCTAAATTCCAGAGAGTATAAGCCTAATCGATCCAATCTTTCATCATATGAAAATTCTGCCATCCCAGGAATCAAACTGGTGAACCTTCTTTGTACTCCCTCTATGGCAAGAATGTCTTTCCTCAGATTAGGGGACCAAAACTGCACACAATACTCCAGGTGTGGTCTCACCAAGGCCTCGTACAACAGCAGTAGTACCTCCCTGCTCCTGTACTCGAATCCTCTTGACATGATTCAGTGTTGTACCTAAAGTCCGAAGTATACAGGGTAAACAGGAAGGGAGCCAATACAGTCCTCTGTGGGGCCCCGGTGCTGCCTATAGCCATGTCTGACACACAGATCTGAAGCTGCACATACTGAGGTCTGCCCATTTTGGTCACCTACCTACAGGAAAGATGTAAACAAGGTTGAAAGAGCGCAAAGAAAATTTACAGGAATGTTGTCGGGACTTGAGGACAGGAGTTATAGGGAAAGGTTGAATAGGTTACAACCTTATTCCCAAGAACATAGAAGGTTGATGGAATATGTGATCGAGGTATACAAAATTAATAGGGGTATGGATAGGGTAAATGCAAGCAGGTATTTTTCTATCAAGGTTGTGTGAGAATACAACTAGAGGTCACAGGTTAAGGGTGAAAGGTGAAATATTTGAGGGGAAGATGAGGGGGAACTTCTTCACTCAGAGGGTGGTGAGAGTGTGGAACTTGCCAGTGCAAGTGGTGGATGTGGGCTTGATCTCAACATGTAAGAGAAGTTTGGATAATTACATGGATGAAAGGATATGGAGGGTTATGGTCCAGGTGCAGGACAATGGGAGTAGATAGTTTAATGTAGATTTCCATGACTCTGACACTATAGCAAACAATCTGGTGAAGTAAGTCACATATAATGCTGGAGGAAATCAACGAAGTTTGAAGTAAATTTATTATAGAACATAGAATAGTACAGCACAGTACAGGCTTTTCGGCCCATAACGTTGTGCCGACCCTCAAACCCTGCCTCCCATATAAGCCCCCACCTTAATTTCCTCCATATACCTGTCTAGTAGTCTCTTAAACTTCACTAGTGTATCTGCCTCCACCACTGACTCAGGCAGTGCATTCCACAGACCAACCACCCTCTGAGTAAAAAACCATCCTCTAATATCCCCCTTGAACTTCCCACCCCTTACCTGAAAGCCATGTCCTCTTGTATTGAGCAGTGGTGCCCTGGGGAAGAGGCGCTGGCTATCCACTCTATCTATTCCTCTTATTATCTTGTACAACTCTATCATGTCTCCTCTCATCCTCCTTCTCTCCAAAGAGTAAAGCCCTAGCTCCCTTAATCTCTGATCATAATACATACTCTCTAAACCAGGCAGCATCCTGGTAAATCTCCTCTGTACCCTTTACAGTACTTCCACATCCTTCCTATAGTGAGGTGACCAGAACTGGACACAGTACTCCAAGTGTGGCCTAACCAGTGCTTTATAGAGCTGCATCATTACATCGCGACTCTTAAACTCTATCCCTCGACTTATGGAAGCTAACACCCCATAAGCTTTCTTAACTACCCTATCCACCTGTGAGGCAAAGTACATGTATAGGAACATATACAATCCTGAGATTCATTTTCCTGTGAGCATACTCAATAAATCTATAGAATAACAACCATAACAGAATCAATGAAAGAAACATAGATGCTTACAGCACATTACAGGCCCTTCGGGGCATATTGTTGTGCTGACCATGTAACCTACTGTAGAAACTGCCTACAATTTCCCTACCACATAGCCCTCCGTCTACCTATCTAACAGTCTCTTAAAAGACCCTATTGTATCCACCTCCACCACCTTTGCTGACATTCCATGCACCCATCACTCTCTGTGTAAAAATCTTGCCTCTGACATCTCCCTTATACCTACTTCCAAGCATCTTAAAACTATGCCCCCTCACATTAGCCATTTCAGCCCTGGGAAAATCCTCTGGTGATCCGCACCATCAATGCCTCTCATCATCTTATGCACCTCCATCAGGTCACCTCTCATCCTCCGTCGCTCCAAGGAGAAAAGGCCAAGTTCACTCAACCTATTCTCATAAGGCCTGCTCTCCAATCCAGCCAACATCCTTGTAAATCTCCTCTGCACTCTCTCTATAGTATCCACTTCCTTCCTGTAATGAGGTGACCAGAACTGAACACAGTACTCCAAGTGGGGTCTAGCTAAGGTCTTATGTAGCTGTAACATTATCTCACGGCTCTTGAACTCAATCCCATGGTTGATGAAGGCCAGCACACCATACACCTTTGTAACAATACTGTCAACCTGCGAAGCAGCTTTGAATGTCCAATGGACACGGACGACAAGATCTCACTGATCCTCCACACTGCCAGGAGTCTTACCATTAATATTATATTCTGTCTTCAAATTTGACCTATCAAAATGAACCACTTCACACTTATCTGGGTTGAACTCCATTTGCCACTTCTCAGCCCAGTTCTGCATCCTATCGACGTCACTGTAACCTCTGTCATCTCTCCAGTCTATCCACAACACCTCCAACTTTTGTGTCATCAGCAAACTTACTAACCCACCTTCATCCAGGTCACTTACAAATATCACAAAGAGTAGGCGTCCCAGAACAGTTCACTGCAGAACACCACTGGTCACCGACCTCCATGTAGAATACGAACCATCTACAACCACCCTTTGCCTTCTATGGGCAAGCCAATTCTGGATCCATAAAGCAAGGTCTCCTTGGATCCCAAACCTCATGACCTTACGAATGAGCCTCGCATGGGGAACCTTATCAAAAACCTTGCACCATTCCAGAATCTGCCTCCCTATCTGCTCCTCGATATTTCTGTTACTACTGGGGGGTCTATAAAAAAAAGACCGCCTAACTTGGGCATTCATCTAGAATGCAGAAGACAAAAACTGTGCAAAGGCAAAAATAAATAAATAGCAACATAAAAACATAGAAACATAGAAAAGCTACAGCACAATACAGGCCCTTCGGCCCACAAAGCTGTGCCGAACATGTCCCTACCTTAGAAATTACTCAACTTCCCTATAGCCCTCTATTTTTCTAAGCTCCATGTACCTATCTAAAAGTCTCTTAAGAGACCCTATCATGTCTGCCTCCACCACTGTTGCTGGCAGCCCATTCCACGCACTCATCACTCTCTGAGTAAAAAACTTACCCCTGACATCTCCTCTGTACCTACTCCCCAGCACCTCTTGTGGGAGCCATTTCAGCCCTGGGAAAAAGCCTCTGACTATCCACACGATCAATGCCTCTCATCATCTTGTACACCTCTATCAGGTCGCCTCTCATCCTCTGTTGCTCCAAGGAGAAAAAGCCGAGTTCACTCAACCTAGTCACATAAGGCATGCTCCCCAATCCAGGCAACGCCCTTGTAAATCTCCTGTGCACCCTTTCTATGGCTTCCACATCCTTCCTGTAGTGAGGTGACCAGAACTGAACACAGTACTCCAAGTGGGGTCTGAGCAGGGTCGTATGTAGCTGCAACATTACCTCTCGGCTGCTAAATTCAATTCCACGATTGATGAAGGCCAATGCACCGTATGCCTTCTTAACCACAGAGTCAACCTGCGCAGCTGCTTTGAGCGTCCTATGGACTCGGACCCCAAGATCCCTCTGACCCTCCACACTGCCAAGAGTCTTACCATTAATACTATACTCTGCCATCATATTTGACCTACCAAAATCAACCACTTCACACTTATCTGGGTTAATAAGTAATAAACAACAAATATAGAGAACATAAGATGAAGAGTCCATAGGATGTGAAAACATTTCAATGATGGGGCAAGTGAAGTTGAGTGAAGTTACCCCTTTGGTTCAAGTGACTGAATGTTGAGGGGTAATAACTATTCCTAAACTTGATAGTGTGAGTCCTGAGGCTCATGTATTTTCTTCCTGATGGCAGCAGTGAGAAGAGAGCATACTCTGGGTGGTGGGGGCCCCTGATAATGAATGCTGCTTTCCTGCAGCAGCTTTGTATGTAAATGTGTCCAATAGCTGGGAGGGCTTTACACGTGATGCTCTGGGTCACTACCTTTTGTAGAATTTTCCTTTCAGGGGCATTGGTGTTTCTATACTAGGCTGTGATGCAGCCAGTCAATACACTCTCAACTACACATCTATAGAAGCTTGTCAAAGTTTTAGACGTCGTACCAAATCTCTGCAAACTCCTAAGAAAGTCAGGCAAGATCTATGGAGAGGAATAAACAGTCGATATTTCAGGCTGAGTCCCTTCATCAGGACTGTGCTCCATAGACGATGCCTGACTAGTTGAGTTCATCTAATTAGTTCTTCAAACACTTGCTTTGATTAATCCCTTTAATATAACTTTATCAATATCCTTCCTCCCATACTAAATGTACCCAGTATTCTCAGTTTGTGTTCAAGGTAATTGGAGAACATGACATAATATTGTCAAAGCCATTCTAATTTATGAAACTTGCATTTGAAGAATAAATTTCAATCCTACTCTAATAAGAATACATCAGTAGTTAGAATCGTCACGTATCCCTAATTTGACAGCATTTTTACATAACTTGTCACTGAGTTAAGGTGACATATACATAGTCTGTGTATTGAAAATAGCTAATTGGTGTACAATTTTTAATCAAGAGCAAATTGATTACAAGGGGAATGTGAATCACAAGGATAGAACTTGAAAACAAAGGCTTTGGTTTCATAAACGCAAGACTGTCCGCAGATGTTGGAATTCTAGAGCTATCATCATTATTATATATCATGTTGCATAACGTGGGTGATCATGGTCTTTCCATGACCATGATTTTCTTGGCAAATTTTTCTGTAGAAGTGGTTTGTCATTGCCTTCTTCTGGGCAGTGTCTTTACAAGACGGGTGACCCCAGCCATTATCAATGCTCTTCCGAGATTGTCTGCCTGGTGTCAGTGGTCACATAGCCAAGATTTTTGATATGCACTAGCTGCCCATACGACTATTCACCACTTGGTCCCATGGCTTCATGTGACCCTGAGTGGGGGGTTAAGCAGATGCTACACTTTGCCCAAGGGTGATCTGCAGGCTAGCAGAAGGAAGGAACACTTTGCACCTCCTTAGGTACAGACATACCTCCACTCACCTCCCCAAATCTAGAGTACCACATACAAAATGCTTGAGGAACTCAGTGGGTCAGACAGCATTTATGGAGGCTAATTAACAGTCTACATTTCAGGCCAAGACCTTTCATCACCACAGACTCAACCTGCAAATTAATGTTTAGGGGATCATGCCCAAGTCTCATTTCACCTCAGTTTTTTTTTGTATTTTCTCTCCATTAAGAAAATAGCTAACCCTTTCTCTTTTTCTACCAAAGTGCATGACCATACACTTCCCAGCACTGTATTCTATTTGCCATTCTTTTGCCCATTCTCCTAATTTGCCTAAGTCCTTCTGCAGCCTCTCTACTTCCACAAAGCTACCTGTCCATCCACCTATATTCATATTTTCTGCAAACTGCAACAAAACTATCAATTCCATCATCCAAATCATTGATATATAATATAAAATGAACTGGTCCCAACACAGACCCTTGTGGAACACCAGTAGTCACTGGCAGCCAGCTAGAAAAGGCTCCCTTTATTGCCACTCTGTGCCACCTGTTAATCAGCCACTGCTTTATCCATGCTAGAATCTTTCCTGTAATACCATGGGCTCATAGCCTGTTAAGCAGCCTCATGTGAGGCACCTTGTCAAAGGTCTTCTGGAAATTCAAGTACACAACATCAAGTAATTCTCCTTTGTCTGTCCTGATTATCGTTTCTTCAAAGAATTCCAAAAGATTTCTCAGACAAGATTTTTCCTTGAGGAAACCATGCTGACTATGGCCTATTTTATCATGTGCCTCCAAGTACCCTGAGACCTCATTCATAATAATTGACTCCAAATCCTTCCCGATCGCTGAGGTCAGTCTAACTGGCCTATAGTTTCCTTTCTTCTGCCTCCCTCCCTTCTTGAAGAGTGAAGTGCATTTGCAATTTTTCGGTCTTCCAGAACCATTCCAGAATCTACCCACTCCTCCACCTATCTTTGTATCATCGGCAAATTTAGCCACAAATCCATTAATCCCATAGTTCAAGTCATTGACATATATCGTAAAAAGCAGCAGTCCCAACACCGACCCCTTTATTCCCACTTTGTTTTCTGTCAATCAGCCAATGCTTCACCCATGATAGTAACTTCCCTGTAATTCCGTGGGCTCTTATCTTGCTAAGTAGCCTCATGTGCGTCGCCTTGTCAAAGGCCTTCTGAAAATCCAACTACACCACATCTACTGCATCTCCTTTGTCTACCCTGCTTGTAATTTCCTCAAAAAATTGCAGTAGGTTTGTCAGGCAGGATTTTCCTTTCAGGAAACCATGCTGGCTTTGGCCTAACTTGTCATGTGCCTCCAGGTACTCTGTAATATCATCCCTAACAATCGATTCCAACAACTTCCCAACCACTGACATCAGCCTAACAGGTCTATAGTTTCCTTTCTGCTGCCTCCCACCCTTCTTAAATAGAGGAGTAACATTTGCAATTTTCCAGTCATCCGATACAATACCAGAATCTACCAATTCTTGAAAGATCATTGTTAATGCATCTGCAATCTCTCCAGCTACTTCCTTCAGAACCTGAGGGTGCATTCCATCAGGTCCAGGAGATTTATCCACCCTCAGGCCATTAAGTTTCCTGAGCACCTTGTCAGTCTATTTTCACTGCACATACTTCACTTCCCTGATACCCTTGAATGTCCAGTATACTGCAGATGTCTTCCACTGTGGAGACTGATGCAAAATATGCATTCAGTTCCTCTGCCATCTCTGCATCTCTCATTACAATATCTCCAGCATCATTTTCTATTGGTCCTATATCAACCCTCAATCTCTTTTACCCTTTATATACTTAAAAAAGTTTTAGTAACTTCTTTGACATTAGTCACTAGTTTCCTTTCATAATTCATTTTTCCTTTCCTAATGACCTTCTTTGTTTCCTTCTGCAAGTTTTTAAAAGCTTCCCAATCCTCTATCTTCCCATTAGCTTTGGGTTCCTTGTATGGCCTCTCTTTTGCTTTTACTTTGGCTCTGACTTCGCTAGTCAGCCGCGGTAGTGTCCTTCTGCCATTCAAAAATTTCTTCTTATTTGGAATGTATCTGTCTTGCACTTTCCTTATTTTTCACAGAAACTCCAGCCATTGCTGCTCTGCTATCCTTCCTGCTAGTGTCCCTTTCCAGTCAATTTTGGCCATATCCCTTCTCATGCCATTGTAATTTCCTTTATTCCACTGAAATACTGACACATTGGAATTTAGTTTCTCCTTCCCAAATTTCAAAGTGAACTCATCATATTGTGATCACTCTTCCCCAAGGGTTCCTTAACCTTAAGCTCTCTTATCACCTCCAAATCATTGCACAACACCCAATCCAGCACAACTGATTCCCTAGTGGGCTCAACAACAAACTGTTCTAAAAAGCCATCCCTTAGAGTAGACATTCTACAAATTCTCTCTCTTGAGGTCCAATACTGACCTAGTTTTCCCAATCCACTTTCATGTTAAAATCCCCAACGATTATCATAATATTGCCTTTCTGACGCGCCTTTTCTAACTCCTGCTGTAATTTGTAATCCACAGCCCAGCTGCTGTTTGGAGGCCTGAATACAACTGCCATTAGGGTCCTTTTACCCTTGCCATTTCTTAACTTAACCCATAGAGACGCCACACCTTCCAACCATGTGTAATCCCTTTGTAATGATTTAATATTATTTCTTATACACAGGAACACTCCACCCCCTCTGCCTACTAACCTATCTTTCTGATACACTGTATATCCTTGGACGTTCAGCTCCCAATGGCAGCCATCCTTTAGCCAAGTTTCAGAGATGGCCACAATGTCATATTTGCCAATCCATAGCTGAATCTCAAGATCATCAATTTTATTTCTTATGCTGCATTCTCCAGTTTCCCCCACATTCCAAAGATGTGTGGGTTGGGGTTAGTGAGCTGCACGCATGCTACGTTGGTCTCGGAAGCATGACGACACTTGCGGGCTGCGCCCAGACTATCCTTGGACTATGCCATTCATTGACGCAAATGATGCATTTCACTGTCTGTTTCGATGTTTAGATATACAGGTGGCAACTAAAGCCAATCTTTTGAAGTTTTCCGATACTTTCCACCATCACGTGGTCAACAGCGGTATAACTGTATCCAGAATGGCATACTGACTGGTTGCATCTCCCTCTGGTACGGAGACTCCAAAGCGCAGGACTGGAGAAAGCCGCAGAGGGAAGTAAATTCAGCCACTCCATCATGGGCATCAGCCTCCCCAGCATGCAGGACATCCTCAAGGGGCAATGCCTCAGGAATGTGACATCTATCACTAAGGACCCTCATTGACCTGGACCAGGTTTGCTCTCTTTTTACTCTGCTTATTTGTTTTAACCATATAACGACATAACAATTACAGCACGGAAACAGGCCATCTCGACCCTTCTAGTCCATGCCGAACTCTTACTCTCACCTAGTCCCACCGACCTGCACTCAGCCCATAACCCTCCATTCCTTTCCTGCCCATATAGCTGTTCAATTTAACTTTAAACGACAACATCGAACCTGCCTCAACCACTTCTGCTGGAAGCTCGTTCCACACAGCCACCACTCTCTGAGTAAAGAAGTTCCCCCTCATGTTACCCCTAAACTTTTGCCCCCTAACTCTCAACTCATGTCTTCTTGTTTGAATCTCCCCCACTCTCAATGGAAAAAGCCTATCCACGTCAACTCTATCTATTCCCCTCATAATTTTAAATACCTCTATCAAGTCCCCCCTCAACCTTCTACGTTCCAATGAATTAAGACCCAACTTGTTCAACCTTTCTCTGTAACTTAGATGAAACCCAGGTAACATTCTAGTAAACCTTCTCTGTACTCTCTCGATTTTGTTGAAATCTTTCCTATAATTTGGTGACCAAAACTGTACACAATACTCCAAATTTGGCCTTACCAAATTTTCTGTATATACAGTACTACAGTTTATAGTTATTTTATTGTGTTGTACTGCTGCCACACAAAAAAACAAATTCAGTGTCCACTTTATTAGGTACAGAAAGTATTTAATAAAGTGGCCACTGAGTGAATGTTCCTGGTCTTCTGCAGCTGTAGCCCGTCCACTTCAAGGATCGGCACATTGTGAGTTCAGAGATGCTCTTCTGCACACCACTGCTGTAACGTGCGGTTATTCAAGCTACTGTCGCCTTCCTGTCAGCTTGAACCAGTCTGGCCCTTCTCCTCTGACCTCTCTCATGTTAACAAGGCATCTTTGCCCACAGAACTGCCACTCACTGGATATTTTTTTTTTGTTTCTCGCACCATTCTCTGTAAACTCCAGAGACTGCTGTGCATGAAAATCCCAGGAGACAGCAGCTTCTGAGATACTCAAACCACCCCGTCTGGCACCAACAATCATTCCACAGTCAAAGTCACTTAGGTCACATTTCTTCCCCATTCTGATGTTTGGTCTGAACAACAACTGAACCTCTTGACCATGTCTGCATGCTTTTATGCATTGAGTTGCTGCCACGTGATTGGCTGATTAGATATTTGCATTAACGAGCTGGTGTGCAGCTGTACCTAATTAAGTGGCCACTGAGTGGGCTGTATATGAGTGATTCTGACATATCCCTCTGCCCCAGCACAGTCAAGTGATTTTATTTTTGTTATACGAGTGTTACTGAGCTTAACACCCCGGTCCCAAGAAACATTGTCTCACTTGGCGGCTCCATGCATATAATTAAATGACAGTAAAGATGGCTTGACTAGATTCCAGGGAAATGGAGAGGAGTTAGAATACTCACCAGCGATCCAGTTGGCTGACAGGTGCTGGAGAAGGGTGAACGGGACACAGAAGACGGAGATGAGCAAATCGCTGACGGCCAGTGAGGTGATGAAGACACAGCTGGAGGTTTTGGCGGGAACCTTCACGTTCTTGTGGATGACCAGGCAGTTGCCAAGAAGAGCCAAGATGAAGATCAGCAGGTAAAGGGCGGAGAAAAGGACCTTCAGGCTGAGCGGTAGCTCCGGCACGTAAACCAACGGCTGTAAGTTAAAGGTCTCTATGAACTCTCTCCGAGACAGGTTCCAAGCTTTCAGCCAGTGCTGGAGTACTTCTGAAGTGATATTCATTTCGGACTAAAGGCGGAAGAGCGCAGGTGAATTCCAGAAGGTTCGCCTGATACCCGACCTTGTGAACTTTGGCACTGGCGGGCAAGAAATTGTACACGAAGCACAAAAGGTCGTGGGGTATGTCGAAAAATAAAGTCTAGTGTGCTTTAGCGCCTTTCACCCAAAGTATGCACCTCTCTCCCAATACCGGGGAGCCAAGCTGATCCGTGTCCAGACTGAGCCGCAAAATGCGATCGAGGTTGAGAAACTCAACTGACTGCTGTCCGGCGATCGGTGCGGTGGCCCGGTCGCTCGCTCTGGCAAGAAGAGGGCAGATGTGCGGCTTCCTCAGCCAGCTGTGCAAATCCTAGAGATACCTGCACCTTCTGCAGCGCTCACTCCAAACTGCCTCGAACGGTGCAGGTCCCTCGGCTGCGATGCGAGGGGAAGCCCTCTTCCCCCGAGCACCCAAAGCCAACTTTCCCCGGCACCCGTGAGGTCTCCGCAACGCGCGGACACGGCTGCAATACAGCTCCTCACTCCTGTTGGCGCAACTCGATGCATCAATCTCCTCCTTTTATATATAACGCCAGTCCCCGCACTGCCTCCCGAATTCATTCCGTGCCCTTAGCCTGCTGTGGAAGGCGGTGCTTTGCCCCCGCCCCACCTCCAATGACTACTGACAGTACAGCATTCAGAGACACGGTCTCCCACAAGATGAAATTGCCGACAATTGTCCAATTTTCCTGCAAGAGTAGGTTAAATTTCACCGCGAAAGTCAGTCTCCGCTATGATTACGACAGCCACTCTTAATACTGTTCGAGTTCAATTAAATCCCAGTATGTTTCAAATACTTTTCCTAACTAATTGCTTCGATCTCGGCTTCCAGTCAGCGATCGAAGAGAGCTTCCTCCCGCTCTCGAGTTTAACATCAGCTCTTTAGGGCGTTAATAAAAAACGATGAAGATCCCAGACTGGGCACTTCACTGTTTTCCCAACAACTTGGGTTGAAAAACAGATAAAAGCTGGCGGGCAGTGGGGGTTGGGGGGACTTTTTCTGGCCATGATGCTTGAGAAGGTACCAACTTCAGAGAGGATTCAGGAGAGGCAAGAGACGGCGGGCCCTGGAATCCAGATCAACAGACAATGCCCAGCTCCAGCAGCTGGATTCAGATTCATATCCTGATTTATTTACCTCATGTGTATCGAAAAATTCAGTGAAATGCGTCAATGGCCAAGTCATTGGGTACATTGAAGGCAGAGGCTGATAGGTTCTTGACTGGTCAGGGAATGAATGGATACGGGGGAAGGGCGGGAGATTGGGGCTGAGAGGGAAATGGCGGAGCAGACTCGATGGGTCAAATGGCTTAATTCTGCTCCTGTATCTTATGGTTTGTGTTTACAAATAACACACCTGTGCAGGGTGCAGCCAGCAAGTGCAGATTCCTCTGTTTAGTAAAGAACCACCACATTCAGTGGTGAGGACAAGATGGCTTTGCATAAACTATAGAACATTATGAGGCAATACAGACCCTTCCGCCCTCAATGTTGTGGCGATTTTTTAACCTACTCTAAGATTAACCTAACCCTTCCCGCTTATTGCCCTCCATTTTTCTATCAGCCATGTGCCTCTCTAATAGATTCTTAAATGCCCCTAATGTATCTGGCAGAGCGTTCCAGACACGCACCACTGTCTGTGTAAAGAACTTACCTCTGACAACCCTCATATACCTTCCTCTGAACACTTTGGTTAGGCCATATCTACAGTAACGCACACAGCCCTGGTCATCCCACTATAGGCAGGCTGCTGAGACTTTGGACAGGGCACCGAGGAAGTTCACCAGGTTGCTGCCTGGTTTTGAGGGCATGTGCTATCACAATAGGTTGGACAAAGTTGGGTTGTTTTCTCTGGAGCGGTGGAGGCTGATAGAGTTTTGTAAGATTATGAGAGGCACAGACAGAGTAGACAGGGAGTATCTTTTTTCCTAGGGTAGAGATACCTGATACCAGAGGTGAAATGGGGAAGGTTCAAAAGGGATCTGAGGGGTAAATATTTTACTCAAAGAGTGGTGGATGCTTGGAATGCGCCGTCTGGTACAGAGGTAGAGGCAAATACGTTAGACAGACTCTTAAGAGATGTAGGCAAATGAATGTGAGGGAGATGGAGGGATATGGACAATGTGTCACAGTCCCGACCGTTAATTCCCCATTTTCTCCTAATTCCCTTTGATTGTGTCATGGTCCCGACCGTTAATTCCCCATTTTCTCCTAATTCCCTTTGATTGTGTCATGGTCCCGACCGTTAATTCCCTATTTTCTCCTGATTCCCTTTGATTGTGTCATGGTCCCGACGGTTAATTCCCCATTTTCTCCTGATTCCCTTTGATAGCGACACACCTGGTTCTCATCAAGACCTGCAGCATAAAAACCCCGGCTTTCCATCCACTCATTGCTAGATTGTTGTTCTAGCCAGTGTGGTGATTAACATTCCTGGCTGCTTAGGGATTGTGCATCCTAAATTTTCCTTCAGTGCCGAGGTTTACCTGTGTAACTCCGTCTCTCCGTGTCAAGAGAAGTATTGTCTATGGCTTGCCTTTCTACGCTCCGTATCAAGATAAGTTCTGCCTGCCTCCTGCTTTCCTGTTCACTCTCCTGTTTGCCGTTCAGCTCCAGCCACTCTCACACCCTCGTCTGCATCCTAACTCAGTCTCCGTGCCAGTGTCTTGTGTTTGGGTTTGCTCCGTCCCGCGCAACACATCGCGTAGGTAGGAGAGATTAGTTTCTGGGGGTGGGGGTTGGTTTACTTTTTAGGTAGTTCGGCATAACATTGAAGGCTGAAAGGCCTGTTCCTGTGCTGTACTGTTCTGATCACCTTAAAATTACAATATGCCCATTTGTATTAACTATTCACACCCTGGAAAAAAGTCTCAGGCTGTCCATGTGAGCTCTGCCTCTTATCATCTTGTACAGCTCTATCAAATCACCTCTCATCCATCTTCACCCCAAAGAGAAAAGCTCTAATTCACTCAACCTGCCCTCATAAGACTTGCTCTCTCATTCAGGCAGCATCCTGGTAAATCTCCTCTGCATCCTCTCCAAAGCTTCCATTTCATCTCTGTATCGGGCATGCTTTATTGGCAGGATGGAGGTACATCCCTACCAAAGGAGGTGTAAGATTCTCCTTCTCTCTGCTAGCCTGCGAGTCACCCTTGGGCAAGATGTAGTACTTGGGAGCAGGTGGTGGATGGTCGTATGAGCAGCTGGTGCAGATTACAAGTCCGGGTTATGTGGCCACTGACACCAGGCAGACAATCTCTGAAGAGTATTGATAATGGCTGGGGTCACCCGTTTTGTAAAGACACTGCCCAGAAGAAAGCAATGGCAAATCACTTCTGTAGAAAAATTTGCCAAGAACATAAAATTCTGGAGGAACTGAGAAGGTCAGGCAGCATCTATGGAAATAAATAAGCGATTGAAGACTCAGGCCAAGTCCCTTCTTCAGGACCCTGTTACACTGAGGTCACTTTATTACACCTGCTCATTAATGCAAATATCTAATTAGCCAATCTTGTGGCAGCAACTCAATGCATAAAAGCATGCAGACACGGTCAGGAGGTTCAGTTGTTGTTCAGACCAAACATCAGAATGGGGAAGAAATGTGATTGAAGTGACTTTGACCATGGAATGACTGTTGGTGTCAAACAGGATAGTTTGAGCATCTCAGAAACTGCTGATCTCCCGTGATTTCCATGCACAACAGTGTCTAGAGTTTACAGAAAATTGTGCAAATGAAAAAAAAATCTGTGAGCGCTAGTTCTGGGGGCAAAAATGCCTTGTTAATGAAAGAGGTCAGAGGAGAATGGCCAAACTGGTTCAAGCTGACAGGAAGGTGACAGTATTTCAAATAACCACGTGTTACAACAGTGAACATCTCTGAGCACACAACATGTCAAACCTTGCAGTGGATGGGCTACAGCTGCAGAGGACTAATGTACACTCAGTGGCCACTCTATTAGGTAAAAGAGGTAACTAATAATGTGGCCACTGAGTGTATTTTCCCTCCAGTTCCTACTTCCAATTATTATGAATGATGGTGACTAATTCACAATTCAATTCCTATCCAATTCACACCTGGCTGCACGTACATATGCATGCATGCACTGACAGGGTGTGTGGAAATGCGTGGGCTCACAGTACATCCTCTGTGATGGGAAACTGTGCAGTCCGACCCCAGGCTGCTGACAGCAAGGGCCTGAGAGAGCTCTGTCAGAACCTGCAGTGGGTAACTTGAACATTGCAAGGAATGTGAGGCTCTTAAGGGGAACACTGTGTGAATATATACATATACATTCACTCATAGTGTGAAAGTGTAACCATTACAAGGAATGTGGAGACTCGTTGTGTTGGAGTGTCAATGGAGTCATACACTTGCGGAAACTTGCTGTTACCCACAGAGGGTGATTTTGATCGATCAACCTCTGGCTTATGGGTACAGCAAACTTCTGCAGCATTTTTCTAGGCAGCTGTGAGAGGAGAAACTGAACAACCAAACGACCCACCCGCTAACCACAGTCACCACTTACTTTTACCAACAAGGTACCAGAATACTGTATGTGGAATGGCTCAGCCTCTACAGGCACTTGAGGACCCACCAATAGACAACCCCTTAGGAGAACAGCATACTCAACTCAAGTGATCTCACTATTATCAACTAGAGTCATACAACGTGATTCCCAATCATATTAAACTAGATTCCAAGATTAGATTAAGCTAGTACAATTAATCTGTGTTTGGCTCATATCCCACTAGACCTTGTACCTGTCCAAGTCCCTTTTCAATGTTGTGAATGTACCTGCCTCAGCCACTTCCTCTGGCAGCTCACTCCATATAATGAGCACTCTTCAGGTAAAAGAAAGTTACCCCTTGGGTTCCTATTAAATTCCTCCCCTCTCAGTTTACACCTGTGCCTCCTGGTTCTGCATTCCCCAACAGACAAGGTGTATTCATCCTGTCTACGCTCCTCATAATTGTACACCTCCGTAAGATCACTCTGCATTCCTCTACATATCAACATTTGAACCTTAAAGAGGATGGTACAGCAGCAGAAGATCACTCCTGTACCTACTCATCATCATCATCATTATGTATCATGTTGTATGATGTGCGAGATCATGGTCTTCCATTTCCTTTCTCTTCTAATTCTTTTCTCTATCCATGATCATGATTGTTCTTGGCAAATTTTCCTACAGAATTGGTTTGCCATTGCCTTCTGGGCAGTGTCTTTACAAGACGGGTGACCCCAGCCATTATCAATACTCTTCAGAGATTGTCTGTCTGGTGTCAGTGGTCGCATAACCAGGACTTGTGATCTGCACCGGCTGCTCATACGACCATCCACCACCTGTTCCCATGGTTTCACATGACCCTGATCAGGGGCTAAGCAGGTGCTACACCTTGCCCAAGGGTGACCGGTAGGCTAGCGGAGGGAAGGAGCGTCTCACAACTCCTTTGGTAGAGACGTATCTCCACCCTGCCACATTGCAGTACAAAATCTAAAAAGTTATAAATTACAATAAGAAATATATATTAAAAATTAAATCAAATAAGTCGTGCAAAAAGAGAACAAACAAAAATAGTGGGTTCAGTGTCCGCTTTGTCTTACCTACCTTCTTTGTCCTCTCTTCAGCTAGATGTTAACCCCAGTTCAAAACTCTGCTGCTGTTTTGTGACCTGTTCAATGTTTTCAGTGTTTTCTCATTTGTGGTTCCCTGATTCGTCTTGTTATTTGTTGCATCTTCAACCTTGAGATCCTGTATTATATGTGTGACGAGAATACACATAGATTAAGATGTTAGCTGGCCTGTGCTGGCACCAGTAGGATCAGCAGTTGGTCTGCCACCTGTCTTCAGGAGAGAGAGAGATAAGGAAAACAATGGAGCAGCATTTGGAGATGTTAATGAAGGGGAAGGAGAGCTGTCAAGATCGGCTCCCCCTTTGAACCCCGAACTGTTTGAAGTGATGGACAGGCGATACCCCAGCAGGGGGATAAAAAGGGACAGGTTCGCTAAGGCGACACACATGACACCCGAGGTAACGAGACCCTGGAAGCAGTGCGCCTCTCACAAGTCGGTGGGAAGCTTTTGGACGGCTGGTCGCGGGATCAAGCCATAGACGCTCAGGGTGGAAAGGCACAATCGGTGGGAACCTGGTGTGTGTCCACCCTTGCCTGGGTGCCGGGTTCACCGCAGGGAAACGATCGTATCTGGAAATGGAGGGGTCACGGTCGGTGACCTCAGATGACATCACAAAGGGCTCACCTGAAAGCTGACTGCGAAGGTCTGTGTGGAAGCTGTTCTGAATATTCATTTGTTTTTGCTCTCTCTCTCCTTCCCCCCCACTGTCCATCGCCACGGCAGCGATTACTGTGAACTGAACTGAACTGAACTAAATTGAACTGAACTTTGCGTCACTTTGAAACTGGTCATTTACCCCTAGACAACGATAGAGCTTGATTGATCCTGTTATCTTAATTCTGTGTACATGTATGTTTATCATTGCTGAACTGTTGCATTCATTATCCTTTTGATTAGAGTACTGTGTTGCTTGTTTCTTTAATAAAACTTTCTTCGTTCTAGTAATCCAGACTCCAACTGAGTGATCCATTTCTGCTGGTTTGGCAACCCAGTTACGGGGTACGTAACATATGAAAATGTGCAGTTCTCTGAGACATTATCTTTAATCCAGCTGAGTTGCTTTGTGCCAACTGTGTAATAAATAAGATTATTATCGTTCACTCCTTTGAAGCCAAATAAAGGACTAAATATTACAGAAAAAGCACTGCAAAATAAAGAATTGAATTGAAATCTTTATGATCAGGTTCTTAAACTAGGTCAACTGGAAATGCATTATCTTCTTTTTTCTCAGAGCTTCATAACACAATTATCATTTATTTATTTATGAAATACACAGCGAAATGGGTCCTTCTGGCCTTTCGAGCCACACCTCCCAGCAGTCCCCCAATTTAATCTGATCCTAATCACGGGACAATTTATAATGACCAATTCATCTACCAACTGGTCCGTCTTTGGACTGTGGGAGGAAACCCACACGGTCATGGGGAGAACGTACAAACTGCTAGCAGGCAGTGGCAGGAACAAAGCCCCGATCACCTGTACCATAAAACGTTGCGCTGTCCAGTATGCTGCCATGTCGTTTCAGACAGTGGTTCAGAGACTTGAAAGCTGGTATCTGATCCCAAACCTAAACAGAATTCATAGACGTCATAGAACACCACAGCTCTTCGGCCCATCTAATCTGGGCTAATCTATTAATCTGCCTAGTCCCACTGACCTGCACCTAGGCTATTGCCCTCCGTACCCATCCCATCCATGTACCTATTCAAAATTTCTCTTAAATGTTGTAATCAAGTTCAAGTTCAAATTCAGTTCATTGTCATTCAACCGTACACATGCACACCACCAAATGAAAGAACATTCCTTTGGACCAAAGTGTACGACACAGTACATATAACTCACACACACCACACATAAAGTAATACCACGATAAACAAATTAGCAAATAATAAAATAATTTATGACACAAGTTAAAAAGTAAACAATATAACATTACAGGCGCTGCACATGTGATGATATCCTGGTGGTGTCAGGGAGTTAGATAGTCTTACGGCCTGGGGGAGGAAGTTGCTTCCCATCCAGAGAGTTCTTGTCCTAATGTTATGGTACCTCTTGCCTGATGGTAGGGGGTCAAAGAGATTATTGGACAGATGGGAAGCATCATTGACAATGCCAAGAACCCTGTGAACTGAACACTCCTGATGAATACCTCTGATGGATGGAAGAGAGACCCCGATGATGCTCTCAGCAGTCCTCGCAATCCTTTGTAGGGACCTAGATATAGTCGTAGAGTCATAGAAAAGTTCAGCACAGTAACAGGCCCTTTGGCCCATCCAGTCCATGCAAGCCATTTACGCTGCCTAGCCCCATCGACCATCCACGTATCTATCTAAACTTCTCTTAAATGTTGAAATCGAGCTCACATGCACCACTTGTGCTGGTGGCTTATTCCGTACTCTCACCACCCTCTGAGTGAAGATGTTTCCTCTCATCTGCAGAACCTCCTGTGTCTATGTCTTGCTGCTGCACTGCAAATAAGAGAAAAGATTAGTCACATATACATCAAAGTATCGAAACATACAGCAAAATGCATCGTTGTGCATTTTCAAACCATATCAGCACAGATCACGCTGGGCAGCCAGAAAGTGTCACCAAGAAAGTGGCAGGAGGGGGAGGAGCATAAGTTTGGCAAGACTAGCAGATATGATTTTGCAAACTATGAAATAGATTATAAAGGGACCACAAAAAACAAAAAAAAAATCTGCAAAAGAAGATCTCTGTATGAAATCAGCATGCCTTAAAGGGCTTCAGATTCAGATTCACTTATTTATCACATGTACAGCGAAAAATAGTGAAATGTGTCATTTGCATTAACAACTAACACAACCGAAGAACGTACTGGAGGCAGCCCATAAGTGTCAACGAGTCAATGGTTCCATTTGATATCAGAGAATGTATACAGTATACAACCTGAAATTCTTACTCTTCACAGACATCCAAAAACAGAGAGAAACTCTGCCTCCCCCAAAGAATGAATGACAGGAAAACATTAGAATCCCAAAGCCCTCTTTCCCCCTCTCACGAACACGCAGCAGCAAAGCATCAACTCTTCCCCCCTCCCCCTCCTCCCAACACTTAAACATCTCAGCAGGCCCTCTCGCTCACTAACAAGGGAAAGACATCGCCCCTGCAACAGAAAGAGGGGAGACCAACAGCTCGCTGTTTCTATGATACAGTCTGTAGCATCACGTATTTGAGTTCCCCTGACTCAAGATCACTATCGAGAGAGAGAGAGAGAGGTCATTGGAAAGCAGGGGTCTCTGACAGCTGCACCCAGTGTCTTGATATTTCGTTCTCCCGTGACACTGGTGAAGAATCAAGTGGTCCTCGGGGCGATATCTCAACGGCGCGCTTCTTCCAAGCCATGCATTCCGGCACCAACGTGGTATTCCCACGATACTCGGCAGAACAGGACACAGCCAACATACGACAACAAACCAGCAAAAACAAGCCTCTTTCTCACCCACTCAGACACACAGACCAGCCACCAAACCCACGACGGCCCACCTCAGACACAAAAGCAAGCAGCCAGTCGGCACAGTCAGAGGGATTCGTATCGATGTGGAATCAGTGGGAACTCCCTCACGCTCTCCCTTCGCAGCTATGAGAATTTATTATTTATTTTTATTTATTGGGATACAACTCAGAATAGGCTTTCCCAGCCCTCTGAGCTGGGCCTCCCAGCACTCCCCCGGTTTAATCTGACCCTAATCACAGGAGAATCTACAATGACCAGTGAACCTACTAACCCATACATCTTTGGACTGTGAGGGGAAACCACATGGTCACTCTGTACAAACTCCCTTCCAGACATCAGCGGGGACCTCCTTTACGTTCTTGAGGCATCACAGTAGCATAATGGTTAGAGTAACACTTTCACAACACTTGCAGCCCAGGTTCAATTCCTGCGCAACCTGTAAGGAGTTTCTACATTCTCCCTATGACTGTCACAGTGAGCGCAGGCAACAACTGATCCCAGGTGTGGAGGAACGGCAGATTGCCATGTAGAGATGGAAACAGGAGTTTATATATAAGAATTCCAACAGAATGTCGGTGGCTCAACCGAGCGAAACCTCAAGGGAAATCTTTCTCAAAACAAGGACCCCGTAATAAGTGCTAGTCAGGAGTTCACTTTAAAAAATTACTGCTCATGGAAAACCCAGAGTCAAGATCAACTTGACAAGATTAAAGAGAAAGCGCAAGGGTTTAACAACTCTAGTTAAGACAACAATTAACAAATACAGGTGATCCAGAAAACTCGGAGACAATGCACTATGGCCGTAGGGCTCATGATAGTGACCACAAATGTTTTCCCCAGGCGTACCAGTTTCATCCCACTTAACAAAGCCATACAGGCTAGTAGAATAATTAGTCTCATAGGTGTAATTGGGTGCGACACACACACAACGCTGGAGGAACTCAGCAGGCCAGGCAGCATCTATGGAGAGGAGTACAGTCAATGTTTCAGATGAAGACCCTATGGCAGGACTCGGCCTGAAATGTTGACTGTGCTCATTTCCACAGATGCTGCCTGGCCTGCTGAGTTCCTCCAGCATTTTGTCTGTGTTGCTTGGATTTCCAGCATCTGCAGATTTTCTCCTGTTTGCGGTGTAATTGGTGGCATGGTCTCAATGGGCTGGAAGAGCCAGTTACCCTGCTACACACATTCAACATTTAAAGTACATTGATCAAAATATGTGCACAGTACACAGCCCTGATATCCGTCTTCCCAACGGACTGTCAGGAAACAAAGAAAACAAGAGAGAAAACCATGAAAGCTCCTCAAAGAAAAAATATCAACTCCCCCCCACGCAAAATAACAAATCGCACAAACAGCAACAAGAAAGAAGGAGTGAAAACACAGAATAGAAAATACTAAAACGAAGAGTCCATATTCAGTTGAGCTCAGTGTTCATTGTCTGCAGGCCACCTCATTCAAAGCTGCCCAAAAATAGGAATAGAGAAAGGACCGACCATATATCAGAAAACACTCCACAATATGAACTGTAGTCCAATCCATAAACTGTGTCAATTAAACCTTGCTTCGGCACCATCCTCTGACAGCATCAAGAAGAGAGAGTTCATTCAAATGCAGGGGCCTTCCCCTGGGAGCAGTGAGTGAGAGGGAGAGAGAGACAGTTACCTCCGGCTGCAGTGAGCGAGATGCTGGGAGACACTGAAAACTCACTCGTCTTCCATACCTGCCTCAATGTTTTCGATCTTCCTCGATGCCTTATTGGGCAAGATGAGTGAGAAATGGCATTCATCATGACGTCGCGCCCCATCTCCAAGCTTCTCGGCCTCGAGCCTGCTGACCTCTTGGAACCACCTGGGAGACAGCAAAGCACCAGGTCAATCAGCCCGAAAGCACACTATCGAGTGTAGATCACAGGCTCCAACAGTAACAGAACCATATATAAAAAGATTCTCTCGTTCTCTCCGCTAACCATTCCTGTCCTGTGAGAAATCACCCAATTGCGAGCTTTTGTTTGTAAATTGTAGCCACTACTTTAATATTTAATCCCTTTATTGTCAATAGTCCTTCTTATGGATTCATTTCTCATTTTCGTTAATCATTTCCATTGACCGAGACACTGCAGATTCTGCTGTGTAACCTACTGTGATGAAGCATCACACCAAGATGTTCCAGTATAAGACCATGAGACACAGGAGCAGAATTAGGCCATTCAGCCCATTGAGTCTGTCCACCATTTGATCATGGCTGATTGATTGTCCCTCTCAACCCCTTTTCCCCATAGTCTTTCACGCCCTTACAAACAAAGAAACCTCTGCCTTAAATATACCACAATGTCTTGGCCTCTAGAGCCACCTGTAGCAATGAAATCTACAGATTCACCACCCTCTGGCTAAAGAAATTCCTCCTCGTCTCTGTTCTAAAGAGACGTCCTTGTATTCAGAGGCTGTTCCCTCTGGTCCTAGACCTCCCCCCACCCCCACTACTGGAAAGTTTCCTCTGCAGGTCAACTCTATCTAGGTTGTTCAATATTTGGTAGGTTTCAGTGAGGTTCCTCCCCCCCCCCCCCGCCACCGTTTTTCTAAACTCCAGCAAGTACAGGCCCAGATTCATCAAACACTCCTCATTAATTAGCCCTTTCATTCTTGTAAACCTCCTCTGGACCCTCTCCAATCTTAGATATGAGGCCCAAAGCTTCTTACAATACTCCAAACGTTTTATAAAGCTTCAGCATCACGTCCTTGTGTTTATATTCTGGTCCTCCCAAAATGAGTACTATCATTGCATTTGCTTTCTTTACTGCTGGCCCAGCCTACAAGTTAACTCTTATACTGCAAAAGGACTCCCTTTGCACCTTTGCTTTCTGAATTTTCTCCCTGTTTAGAAAATAATTTGTGATTTTATTCCTTCTGCCAAAGTGCTTGACCATACACTTCCTTAATTGAATTCCATCAGAGACTTCTTTGGCCATTCCCTAATCTGTCTAGATCAGGGGTTCCCAACCTGGTGTCCACAGACTCCTTGCTTAATGGTATTGGCCCATGAAATAAAAAAGGTTGGGAGCCCCTGGTCTGAATCCTTCTGTAGATTTTCTGCTTCCTCAATACTATTTGTCCTTCACCTGTCCTTGTATCATCAGCACACTTGGCCCAAGGCTATACTCTCTAAGCAGTGCCACTAGTCACTTCTGGCTGTTTGGCTGCTGGTTCATGTGGTGCTCTGATCAGTAGGCAGAGCTGGGAACTAACATTGAAACTCGGAGCTTTAGAGAGGGTGCAGAGGAGATTTACCAGAACGCTGCTTGGATGAGAGAGCATTTCTTCTGAGGAAAGGTTGGCCAAGCTAGGGCTTTTCTCTCAGGAGCGAAGATGGACAAGAGGTAACTTGATGGCGGTCTATTAGATTAAGAGAGGCATAAATGGAGTGGATAGTCGGCACTTGACCCCAGGGTGGCAATGGCTAATACTTAAGGTGAGTGGAGAAAGGTTTAGGGGGAGATGGTAAAGGTAGGTATTTCAGACACAGAGTGGTCCGAGTCCACAGGGGGCTTGGACCACTCTCTGTGTAAAATACCTGCCTTTCCCATCTTCCCTAAACCTTTCTCCACTCACCTTAAAAGGATGTTCTCTGGTATTAACATGCCACCCAGGGACCATTGCCCCAGGATCGGGTTGAAAGACAGTGTGTGTGGGTGGATCAGGGGCTTGTTTTGCTGTTGTCTTGTTGTTTGTTGGTGATCTCTGTTGTTCTGCTGAGCAATGTAGGCTTATTTAACCTTTCCTTATAACTAAGATCCTCCAGTCCCGGCAACATCCCTGTAAATTTTCTCTGTACTGAACTCTTTCAGCTTTATTTACATCTTATTTACATTGTTAGCACAAACAACACATTTCACTCTATGTTTCAATGTACATGTGGTAAATAAATCTGAATTTGAGTTCTTATTACTCTATTTTCTCTCTCTTTCTCGACAAATGTACCTGACTTTCTGCGTATGCTCAGTACCATTTTTTTTAGATTTTCAACATCAGTGGTATTTTGCGTCTGGATGAACAGATAAAATCACCGTTAACGAGGAGCAGGGACGCCATACGCGACCGAATGTCAGACAGGACACTAATTAGGTTCGGCTTCTGAAAAAAAATGAAAAACTTTCCTCTGAGCATTGACCGACCTTGAAAAACTGCACAATTCCGAAGCAGAATTTTTCAAGTTCATCCGACTGCACCAGCAACTCAGAGAATAAAAAAGAAAATGCCAGAGACACATCAAATAAGTATATTTTTTAAAGATTGGCTTTATTGGTCACATGTACATCAAAGTATACCACATTATTAGCTACCTCTTGAGCCTAATAACTTTATGTTCATGGTTTTCTACAGCTGTCGCCCATCTTCTTCAGGGTTCAAGATGCTGTGCATTCAGAGATGCTACTCTGTACACCACTTGTTGTACTGTACCGCCTGCTTATTTGCGTTCTGTCACTTTCCTGTCAGCTTGAACTAGTCTGGCCATTTTCCTCTGACCTCTCTCATTAACTGGGAGTTTTCGCCCACATAACTGCAGCTCATTGAATGTTTTCTTTCTGTTTCTTGCACCATTCTCTGTAAACTCTAGAGACTGTTGTACGTGAAAATCATAAGAGATCAGCAGTTTGTGAAATGCTCAAACCACCCAGTATGGTGCCAACAATTATTCCACATTCAAAGTCACTCAGCTCCCATTCCTTTTTGCATTCTGCTGTTTGGTCTGAAGAGCCACTGAAATTCTTGACCAGGTCTGCATGCTTTTATGCATTGAGTTGCTGCCACATGATTGGCTGATTAGATAGTAGTAGTAGTAGTAGTCATAGTCATACCTTATTGATCCTGGGGGAAATTGGTTTTCGTTACAGTTGCACCATAAATAATTAAATAGTAATAAAACCATAAATAATTAAATAGTAATATGTAAATTATGCCAGGAAATAAGTCCAGGACCAGCTTATTGGCTCTGGGTGTCTGACCCTCCAAGGGAGGAGTTGTAAAGTTTGATGGCCACAGGCAGGAATGACTTCCTATGATGCTCTGTGTTGCATCTCGGTGGAATGAGTCTCTGGCTGAATGTACTCCTGTGCCCACCCAGTACATTATGTAGTGGATGGGAGATATTGTCCAAGATGGCATGCAACTTGGACAGCATCCTCTTTTCAGACACCACCGTGAGAGAGACGAGTTCCATCCCCACAACATCACTGGCCTTACGAATGAGTTTGTTGATTCTGTTGGTGTCCCTGCTACCCTCAGCCTGCTGCCCCAGCACACAACAGCAAACATGATAGCACTGGCCACCACAGACTCGTAGAACATCCTCAGCATCGTCCAGCAGATGTTAAAGGACCTCAGTCTCCTCAGGAAATAGAGACGGCTCTGACCCTTCTTGTAGACAGCCTCAGTGTTCTTTGACCAGTCCAGTTTATTGTCAACTCGTATGTGTTAGCAAGCAGGTGTGCAGGTGTACCTAATAAAGTGGCATCACTTTACTTCAGCAAGGATGTACTTGGGGCAGCTGTAAGTGTCAGCACCAAGACAGCATGTCAACAACTCACTGTGCGAGAAAACTGGAGCCCCCAGGGGAAATGCACGCAGTCATGGGGAGAATGTACTAAGTCCTCACAGGTGACAGTGGGTATTGAACCACGCTGTAGAATGATGCACTAACCTCTACGCTACCAACGGGCACATGGATGAAGGGCTGCTGGAAAGCCCCTCCCAGAGTCATGGCACAGTACCCAGCAAGACTGTTTCGCTCCTCTGCCTCTTTGCCCAACAAGCCCGTCCTGCTCAATTACACTCCCGTGACCAGTTCAGCTACTAACTGTACGTCTTTGGAATGTGGGAGGAAACCAGTGCAGTCCTGCGCAGCCTTTAACTGTTTGTATCTCAAAAACACAAGCAAATTGGCAGATTCTGGAAATCCATGGCATGTACTCCTGACTACACCAGTGCTTTTGAGGTTGAAAGTGTTCAGAGCTTCAGGTTATTTGGAATGAGACCGCGGCCTAGAAAGCTGACTAATGCCTTCACTTCAGCAGGAGGTTCAAGAAATTTGGCAGGTTCCCATCACCGCTTACCAATTTTTATCATTGCTCAGTAGAAAGCATCCTATTTGGACGTATGATGGCTTGGTATGCCAATTGATCTGCCTGTGATCGCAAGAAACTGCAGAGAGTTGTTGACACGGCTCAGCACATCATGGTGACCATCTTCCCTTCTTTGGACTTTGTGTATAGTTCCCGCTGCCTCAGTAAACCAGCCCATGTAATCAAAGACCTCACTCACACTGAACCAGGAGCTTTCAACCTTTTTTATGCCGTGGACCCCACCATTAACCAAGGGGTCTATAGACCCCTGGTTGGGAACTGCTGGCCTGGACATTCTCTCTTCTCCTCTCTTCCATCAGGCAGAAGATTCAAAAGCCTAAAAGCACGTACACCAGGCTCAGAGACAGCTTCTTGGTTCTTGGTTCTTGATCCTCCAAAATATTCCGCATGGAATTTAAACTGGAGGTGGTCGAGGGTGGGCTTAAGAAGGAGAGTTTTGAAGAAGTAAAGCTGCCTTAAATTTAAATGGGTTTGGTCGTGTGACTGTGGTAGGATGAAGATTATTCCATGCTTTAATTGTGCGTGGGGAAAATAAATTGCTGTACACATCTGACTTGGTAGTCAGTATTTCAAATTGAGTTGAGTGCCCTCGTCTGCTCCTAATAGGTTTGGGTTTGATGTGGGATTGGTAGTCTATGGAGAGCTGACCATTTAACATTTTGTAAAAACAGATCAGGCGGTGTGCTTCACGTCTATCTTGGAGAGAGTTCCACTTTAACGAATTTAAAAGTTGAGTGACACTCGCTTCTCTCTGATAGGTATTTGTGACAAATCGGGCTGCCTGTCTTTGGACTCGATTGATGGAAGTAGTGTTTTTGTTTGTGTATGGGTCCCATGCAGCAACTGCATATTCCAAATGTGGCCTAACAAGGGTGAGGTACAACTTCTCCTTAACTGAAGCTGAACAATGATGAAAATTGCATCTCAAAAAGTTTAGGACTCCTGTTGCATTCACTGTTGCATGATGCGTCTGACTATTCCAGTGTAGATCATTCTGGATTTTAACACCAAGATACTTGATACTGTATGTTTGGTTTCTTCAAGGGTGACACCTAAGATTTTATATGATGTTTTACCTGGTTTTCTCTTCCTGGTGACACGCATGGTTTCACATTTGAAAGGATTGAACTGCATGCCCCATTGTTGGGACCACTCAACCATACTATCAAGATGTTTTTGGAGAACATCTTCATCATCAGCTGACTTAATTGGCCAGTATATCAAACAATCATCAGCAAAAAGTCTGGTGGTTCTTGTGACTTTTTCGTGGATGTCATTAATGTAAAGTAAAAACAAATGTGGGCCCAGCACTGTACCCTGGGGTGTACCACTTAACACTGGATGCCATTGAGAACTTTTTTCCATTCACGCACACACGTTGAAGGCGTTTTGTCAAGAAACTGGAAATCCATCTTTTAGTATTGGAGCGAACACCGCAGATGTCGAAATTCCTAAGTAATCTTTGGTGGGGAATAACATCAAGTGCTTTGGAGAAGTCGAGCACTACTAAATCATTGATGATATTGTTATCAAAATTCTTGGCCAGGTCACTTACTGTCAGGATAAGCTGAGACTCGCATGATCTATGCTTCCTAAAAGCATGCTGGTTGTCAGCAAGAATATTGTGTCTGCTAAGGTACCTCATCAGATTGCTGTCAATTATATGCTCCAGGAGTTTACAGCAAGTGCTTGTTAAAGAAATAGGATGATAATTTGCCGGGTTGGTGGTTGGACCCTTCTTAAAGAGAGGAGTGATGTTGGCCTTTCTTCAATCCAGGGGAAGATCACCTGAGTCGAGCGACTGCTGCAAAATAAAATGCAGAACAGGAGCTAGTTCTTCAGCTGCGATCATAAGGGCTTGATTCTGAATCTGGTCTGGCCCAATAGCTTTCGTCGTACTGATGTTGAGCAGTAACTTTTTGACACCTTCAACCTCAATTTTGTTAGGAGGCATATCAGCATACGGGCTGGGCAGTAGATCAGGAAAAGGCGAAGGTTCCGTATCTCTCTGGGTAAAAACATTTTGAAATTGGTTTGCAAGAGCTTCTGCTTTCTCCTGGTCCTCAGTGATCGAACAGTTGTTCACCTTTAGCATCTGGACACCAGTGTTGTCTGTCCGTCTGGATTTCACATATCTCCAGAAATCCTTAGGGATGCTCTCCCTCAAGAATTGAAGAAACATGTTTTTTATGAGCACTCCTAATGGGAGTGTAGAAGTTTATGTGCACTTCTACCCCATTGTTATCAGACTGTCCATCCAGAATGACAAGATGGACTCTTGACCTCACAACCTGCCTCGTTAAGATCTTACACCTATTGTGTACCTGCACTGCACTTTCTCTGTAGCTGTTACATTTTTTCTAGATTGTTATAGTTTTATCTTGTACTGCCTTGTGTAATGATGTGATCTGTGTGAACAGTGTGCAAGACAAGTTTTTCTCTACAAGTGGCAATAAAAAACCAGTTTCAATTCCAATTCTTAACTTGCTTACTTCATCAATCTTAGCTAGCACCTCCCTCACAGTACCATAAATATTCGTATTTAAAATGAAGACACTGATTATGGACCTATGATGTTCATCCTCAAACTACAATTGGAATTCTATTACGCAAACAACAGGAACTCTGCAGATGCTGGAACTTCAAGCAACACACATCAAAGTTGCTGGTGAACGCAGCAGGCCAGGCAGCATCTCTAGGAAGAGGTACAGTCGACGTTTCGGGCCGAGACCCTTGGTCAGGACTAATGTTATGGTTCGTCCTGACGAAGGGTCTCGGCCTGAAACATCGACTGTACCTCTTCCTAGAGATGCTGCCTGGCCTGCTGCGTTCACCAGTAACTTTGATGTGTGTTGATTGGAATTCTATTACTAACTTACCTGGGAGGGCGAACCCATGGCACGCGTGCCCAAGATGGCACCCATAAAACCTTTTTGGCATGCGGTTTTAATGCTTCAAACCCCATCCATAATAAAAAAAAGATGCATAATGATTATCTTTACTGCCAAATGAGGCAGGGAATGATTTTTTACAACCCCAGATCACTGAGACATTTTCACAGGAAACATCTCATGCAGGCTCGCTGGATAGTTGCAAGAACACTTGATGTTCTCATGTAACAAGAAAGAATTCACAAGGGAAATTGTGATTAAAGATTGCCTGTAGCAGAAATAGTGATCCTTTCTGAGAGCATGTGCCCAAATTGGTGAAAAACTTTAATTAATTTTACTTATTTAACAATACAGCACAGAGTAGGCTCTTCTGACCATTTGAGCTATGCTGCCCCAGCAACCCTTGACAAACCAAGTTAACCTTAACCTAATCACGGGACAATTTACAGTAACCAATTAACCTTGCAAGTACGTCTTTAGATTGTGAGAGGAAACCAGAGGACCTGGAGCAAACCCATGCTTTCCATACACAGACTCCCTACAGAATGGAGCTTGAATTGAACTCTGAACTCCATAACACCCCGACCTGTAATAGCGTCGTGCTAACTGTGGCCCCCGAAAAAGCATCCTATAGCATGCCATAGAAACTTTGAGCAGAGACAATGAATAATTCCTTTTGAAGATCTAGTGCCTTTAGCATGAAAGAGAAATGGAGGGATATGGCGAGGGAAATATTAGATTGATCTTGGAGTGGGTTAAAAGATTGGCAATACATTATGGGCCAAAGAGCCTGTACTGTGTTGTACTCTTCTGTGTTCTATTTAGATAGTAAACAGTTACAATAGCAAGGCTACTTATAGATAATTTATTATTCAATTATCTTTAAAAAAAATTAACATTACATTTTGAACAGCTTTTTAAAAATGCTTCATTTATTACATTTAGTCTCTGTTCTGGTTTTATTAATAGTGAAGCTGTGAGTACACTTAAATAAACAATAGCACTTATTCTTTAACCTTAAAAAGTTCATAATTATTGTTGCCAATTCATTTTCCAATAATAATCATTGCTCAGAATTACCTTGGAATGTCACAGAGATTCAATGAAATACATAAAATTACTACAATACTGAACAAAGGTCTTATGAACCCAAGCTGTGTATATGTCTAAGACTTTTGCACACTATTGTGCTTTGAACTTTTGAGTATATGGTGACATCTACGTACTTTGATAATAAATTAACTTTAAACTTTGAGGATCTCTGAAAGGTAGCAAACAATATCGTTAAGACATTCAAGATGCTTGCCTTCATTGGCCAGGGCACAGAAAGGTAGAAGCTCATGAAATATTGATGAAGCTTCAGCTAGCGTACTGTGTTCAGTTCCTGCCCACTTCATGGGTCAGGGCACAGAATGGTACAAGTTCATCAAACGTTGATCAGGCCTCACTTCTGGCCCGCACACTGTTGGACAGGTGAGATTGCACTGGAGGAAGTTCACCCTGATCTTGTCTGGGATGCATTGAGAACGCGCTGGCTTGGTTTTCATTAGAGGATGCAGAGGGGAAACCTAATAGAAGTACACGTTATGTGGAACAGTAATTGTGGAAATGTTCCCCCTTAGCAAAACTATTTAAAACTAAACAGCATTTGCTTAGGGTAAGGCAGTAGTTAGTTTAGCTGGGTCTTGAAAATCATCGGGTTGTTGAAATCTGAAACACACTGACTAGGCGGATCCTAAGGCAGCACCCGTCATTAAGGGCTTCACCAATGAGGACTTACCCTTTTCTCATTTCCACCATCAGGGAGGAACCTCTGGAGCCTGAAGGCAATGTTTTAGGAATGGCCTCTTCCCATCCTTCATCAGGTTTCTGAATGATCCACAAATTTGTGACGTGCTGTATGTATGTCAGTGATAATAAACCTGATTCCAATTCTGGGTTGAGGTAAGTGTCCTCAACTATCAATGGTTGAACCGGAGTGGATAACTTCACTCACCTCAATTCAAAACCTACAAACCAGACTCCATTTCATAGGTTCTGCAACACACATTCTCAGTACTATTTATTTAATTTATTTGCAAAATTTGTCTTGCTTTTCACATTGGTTGCTTGTCAGTCTTTGATTATGTATGTTTTTTCTTTCTCATAAATTCTATTGTAAAGATAGAAGTGTTAAACATAGAAAACCTACAGCACAATACAGGCCCTACGGCCCACAAAGCTGTGCCGAACATGTCCTTACCTTAGAAATTAACTAGGGTTACCCATAGCCCTTTATTTTTCTGAGCTCCATGTACCTGTCCAGGAATCTCTTAAAAGACCATATCGTTTCCACTTCCACCACTACTGCCAGCAGCCTATTCCACACACTCACCACTCTCTGCATAAAAAACTTACCCCTGACATCTCTTCTGCACCTACTTCCAAGCACATTAAAACTGTGCCCTCTGGTGCTAGCCATTCCAGCCCCAAGAAAAAGTCTCTGACTATCCACATGATCAATGCCTCTCATCATCTTATACACCTCTATCAGGTCACCTCTCGTCCTCCATCTCTCCAAGGAAAAAAGGCCAAGTTCACTCACGCTATTCTCATAAGGCATGCTCCCCAAACCAGGCAACATCCTTGTAAATCTCCTCTGCACCCTTTCTATGGTTTCCACATCCTTCCTGTAGTGAGCCGATCAGAACTGAGCACAGTACTCCAAGTGCTCTCCCACTGAGAGATCTGATACCTGACCAGGTTCATTTCTCAATACCCAATAAAGTACAGCCTCTCCTCTTGTAGGCGTATCTACATATTGTGTCAAGAAACCTTCTTGAACATGCCTAACAAACTCCACCCCATCTAAACCCCTCACTCTAAGGACATGCCAATTGATATCTGGGAAATTAAAATCTCCCACCAGGACAAACCTGCTATTATTACATCTTTCCAGATTCTGTCTCCTTATCCGCTCCTCGATATCCTTGTTACTATTGGGTGATCTATAAAATACACCCAGTAGAGTTATTGACCCCTTCCTGTTACTAACTTTCACCCACAGAGACTCCGTAGACAATCCCTCCATGTCTTCCTCCTTTTCTGCAGCCATGACACTATCTCTGATCAACAGTGCCATGCCCCCACCTCTTTTGCCTCCCTCCCTGTCCTTTCTGAAACATCTAAAGCCTGACACTCAAAGAAACTATTCCTGCCCCTGAGCCATCCAAGTCTCTGTAATGGCCACACCATCATAGCTCCAAGTACTGATCCACACCCTAAGCTCATCCACCTTGTTCATAATATCCTTGCATTCAAATAGACACATCTCAGACCATCGGTCTCCAAGCTTTCTCTATTTGTGAGCCAACCGTCTCTTCCTCCGTCTCTTTAGTTTGGTTCCCACCCCCCAGCAATCCTAGTTTAAACTCTCCCCAATAGCCTGAGCAAACATCCACACCGGGATATTGGTCCCCCTGGGATTCAAGTGCAACCCGTCCTTTTTGTATAGGTCACGCCTGCCCCAAAAGAGGTCCCAATGATCCATAAATCAGAATCCCTGCCCCCTGCTCCAATCCCTCAGCCACACATTTATGAACAATTTATTTTTGAGCATATTGTACAGTTTATTTTTCTGTGAATATCTTCAAGGAAATGAATTTCATGGTAGTATATGGTGACACAAGACCATAAGACATAGGAACAGAATTAGGCCATTTTTTTATTATCCCTCTCAACCCATTCTCCCACCTTCTCCCTGTGACTCTTGACACCTTTATGAATCAAGGACCTATCAACTTTGAATAGACCCATTGGCTAAACTGGGATGGTAAAGTGGAGATTCGTCTCTACCAAAGGAGGTGTAAGACACTCCTTCCCTCCACTAGCCTGCAGGTCATCCTTGGGCAAGGTGTAGCACCTGACTAGTCCTCTCCCCCAATCAGGGTCACGTGAAGCCATACAATCAGGTGGTGGATGGTCGTACGAGCAGCTGGTGTATATCACAAGTCCTGGTTATGTGACCACTGACGCCAGGCAGACAATCTCTGAAGAGTATTGGTAATGGCTGGAGTCACCTGTCTTGTAAAGACACTGGCCAGAAGAAGGCAATGGCAAACCACTTCTGTAGAGAAATTTGCCAGGAATAATCATGGTCATGGAAAGACTGTGATTGTCCACATCATATGATACAGCTCATAATGAAGGAACAAATGACTAAACATATGGATGCACTTTGATAATAAGTTCATTTGACTTTAACTTGACTTGACTTGGTGTCATCAGATCATTTAAGAATTACTTAGATGAGTTTTTGAAATGTTTTGCAGTAAAAGGCTATGGACAAGAGCTGGATAAGTAAAAATAAATAATAAATAGAGGGCGTACAGGAGCAAAATATATCAGTTAGTGTAGTGGTGTTGCAGCTACAACCTTGCACTCAACATCAGTAAGACCAAAGAATTGACTGTAGACTTCAGAAAGAGTAAGACGAGGGAACCCACACCAGTCTTCATCGAGGGATCAGAGTGGAGAGAGGGAGTAATTTCAGGTACCTGGGTGTCAATATCTCTGAGGATCTATCCTGGACCCAACCTATCGATGCAGCTACAAAGAAGGCACCACAGCAGCTATATTTCATTAGGAGTTTAAGGAGATTTGATATGTCACCAAAAACAGTGACAAATTACTACAGGTGTACCGTAGAGAGCATTCTAACTGGCTGTATCACCATCTGAAATGTGCAGTAGGGGAGGGCTACTAAAATAAGCTGCAGAGTATTGTAAACTTAGTCAGCTTCGTCATGGGTATTAGCCTCCATAGTATCCACAACATCTTCAAGAAGCAATACCTCCGAAAGGTGGCACTCATCACCCAGGACATGCCCTCTTCTCATCGCTACCACCAGGAAGAGGAACAGGAGCCTGAAGACAAACACTCAGTGTTTCAGGATCATCTTCTTCCCCTCTGCCATCCAATTTCTGAATGGACATTTAACCCATGAACACTACCTTGCTACTTTTTTGTTTCTATTTTGGCAGTACTTTTTAAATTTAGCTATTATATATATACTTACTGTAATTCATGTTTTCTTTCCTATTATCATGTATTGCAAGTTACTGCTGCCATGAAGACAAGAAGTTTCACGACATATGCCGGGGATATTAAACCTGATTCTGATATCAAAATGTAGCAGCAGCTACAATTTAAATGCATTTCAACAATTATGAGCATCACTGACTTGCAGTCTTTCCATTTAGATAATAATCTGCCTTTGATTTATTTTAGTGAAGTGCATGACCTCAACCCTCCCACGTTAAATTCTGCTTGTGTGTCTAACGTCCGCTCGCTCGATCTGCCATTGCACACACTGTTTTTTAATAACAACTCATCTTTCCATTATTTTTTGTATTATTGGTGAATGCACTTCATTTGAGCAAAGACCATGAGACCATGTCATAGAAACAGAATGAGCTATTCAGTTCATTGAGTCTGCTCTATCATCCTCTCTCAATCCCATTCTCCTGCCTTCTCCTTGTAATCTTTAATGCCATAAATCAACAACCTTCATTTTAAAGATATGCAATACCTTGGCCTCCACAGCCGCCTGTGGCAACCAGTTCCCCGGATTCACCACTCTCTGGCTGAAGAAATTCCTCCTCATCTCTGTTCTAAATGGACAGCCCTCTATTCTGAGGCTGTGCCCTCTGGTGGTAGACTCCTCCGCTATAGGAAACGTCCTCTCCACATCCATTCCATCTAGCCCTTTCACTATTCGCCAGGTTTCAATGAGATCCCCCTTCATTCTTCTAAACGCCAGTGGCTACAGGCCCACTGCCACTAAATGCTCCTTGTACGTTAACCCTTTCATTCCTGAGATCATTCTCGTAAACCTCCTTTGGACCCTGTCCAGTTCCAGGATCCCACCCACTTTGCTCTTGGACTGCCTGCTCCACTCCCATCAGGGAAGAGGCAATGTAACATCTACACCCAGACCACCAGATTCAAAAACAGTTTCTTCCCCCAAGCCATCAGGTTGATCAGCATCTTCACCCATTGACTCACCCCACCACACTCCCCACACCACTGCTTTATCATTTCCTGTCAGTCCCCTTACATACAGATACTCCTGTAGTTAGCGTCACCTTATGTACATACAATCAGTCTACGCTCAGTAACCAAAATGTGGGCTACAAATTACAACAGGAAAAAGAAAGTGAATGTCAAAAGGGCAATGTTATGATAGACATGGGAAATTTCAATATGCAGGTAGATTGGGAAAATCGGGCTGGTTCTAGATCCAAAGAGGGAGAATTTGTAGAATGTCTGCGATATGGCTTTTTAGCGCAGCTTGTGGTTCAGCCCACTAGGGGAAAGGATTAGGTGTTGTTTAATGAGCTGGATTTGATTAGGGAGCTTAAGGTAAAGGAAACCTTAGGAGTAAGTAATCATAATACGATAGACTTCACCCTGCAAGTTAAGAGGAGGCTGTATCAGTATTACAGTGAAGCAAAGGGAATCACAGAGGAACTGGCCAAAATTGATTTGAAGGGAACACTAGCAGGGATGATGGCAGAACAGCAAAGGCTGGAGTTTCTAGGAGCAATTCAGAAGGCACGGGATAGATGCATCCCAAAGAAGTAGTATTCTAAAGACAGAATGGCACAACCATGGCTCACAAGGGAAGTCAAAAACAACGTAAAGTTCAAGAGAGGGCATATAATAGAGCAAAAATTCATGGAAATTAGAGGATTGGGAAGCTTTTAAAAACCAACAGAAGGCAACTACAAAAGCCATAAGGAGGGAAAAGGAAATATGAAAATAAGCTAACCAATAATATAAAAGAGGATACCAGAAGTTTTTTTCAGATATAGAGTAAAAGAGAGTTGGGAATAGATATCAGATGACTGCAAAGTGACGTTGGAGAAGTAATAATGGGGACAAGGGGAAGGTGAACAAACTAAATAAGTAAACAAGGGAAAATCTGCAGATGCTGGAAATCCAGAGCAACACACACAAAATGCTGGACGAACTCAACAGGCCAGGTAGCATCCATGGAAAAGAGTACAGTTGAAGTTTTGGACCAAAACCCTGCAGCAGGACCAAATAAGTATTTTGCATCAGTCTTCACTGTGGAAGACACTAGCAGTATTCCAGAAGTTCAAGAGTGTCAGAGGACAGGAATGATTCTAGTTGCTATAACTAAGGAGAAGGTGTTTGGGAAACTGAAAGGTCTGAGGTTAGATCTGAACCGGATGGTGTACACCCGAGGATTCTGAAAGAGGTGGCTGAAGAGATTGTGGAGGCATTGGTAATAATCTTTCAAGAATCAATAGATTCTGACATAGTTCCAAAGGACTCAAAAATTGCAAATATTACTCCACTCTTCAAGAGGGACGGAGGCAGAACAAAGGAAATTATAGGCCAGTTAGCCTGATCTCAGTGATTGGGAAGATGTTTGAGTTGATTATCAAGGATGAGGTCACAGGGTACTTGGAGGCACATGATAAAATAGGCCAAAATCAGCATGGTTTCCTTAAGAGAATATCTTGCCTGACAAATATGTTGGAATTCTTTGAGGAAATAATAAGCAGGATAGACGAAGGATAATTGGTGGATGTTCTGTGCTTGTATTTTCATAAGGCTTTTGACAAGGTGCCTCTTGAGGCTGATTAACAAGTTTAGACACTATAGTATTGCAGGAAAGATACTAGCATGGATAAAGGATTAGCAAACTGGTAGAGACAAAGAGTGGGAATAAAGGGCAAACATGAGGAAATCTGCAGATGCTGGAATTTCAAGCAACACACATAAAAGTTGCTGGTGAACGCAGCAGACCAGGCAGCATCTATAGGAAGAGGTACAGTCGACGTTTCGGGCCGAGACCCTTCGTCAGGACTAACTGAAGGAAGAGTTAGTAAGAGATTTGAAAGTGGGAGGGGGAGAGGGAAATCCAAAATGATAGAAGACAGGAGGGGGAGGGATGGAGCCAAGAGCTGGATAGGTGATTGGCAAAAGGGATATGAGAGGATCATGGGACAGGAGGTCTGGGGAGAAAGAAAAGGGGGAGGGGGGAAGCCCAGAGGATGGGCAAGGGGTATAGTGAGAGGAACAGAGGGAGAAAAGGAAAGAGAAAAAGAATGTGTATATATAAATAAATAAATAATGGATGGGGTACGAGGGGGAAGTGGGGCAGTAGCGGAAGTTTGAGAAGTCAATGTTCATGCCATCAGGTTGGAGGCTACCCAGACGGAATATAAGGTGTTGTTCCTCCAACCTGAGTGTGGCTTCATCTTTACAGTAGAGGAGGCCGTGGATAGACATATCAGAATGGGAATAGGACGTGGAATTAAAATGTGTGGCTACTGGGAGATCCTGCTTTCTCTGGCGGACAGAGCGTAGGGGTTCAGCGAAATGATCTCCCAGTCTGCATCGGGTCTCGCCAATATATATAGAAGGCCACATCGGGAGCACCGGACGCAGTATATCACCCCAGCTGACTCACAGGTGGAGTGTCGCCTCACCTGGAAGGACTGTCTGGGGCCCTGAATGGTGGTAAGGGAGGAAGTGTAAGGGCATGTGTAGCACTTGTTCCGCTTACAAGGATAAATGCCAGGAGGGAGAAAGGGAACCTTTTCTGGTAGGCTGCCCATGACTAGTGATGTTCCACAGGGTCCGTGTTAGGACCACTCTTTTTTACATTATATGTCACTGATTGGATGACAAAATTGATGGTTTTGTTGCCAAGTTTGCAGATGATCTGAAGATAGGTGGGGGCAGGTAGTGTTGAGGAAGTAGAGATGCTACAGACGAACTTAGACAGATTAGGAGAATTGACAAAGAAGTCCCAGAAGGAATACAGTGAAAGGAAGTGTACGGTTATGCACTTTGGTAGAAGGAATGAAGGCATACATTGTTTACTAAATGGGCGGAAAATTCAAAAATCTAAGGTGCAAAGAGACTTGGGAGTCCTTGTGCAGGATTCCCTAAAGGTTAACTTGCAGGCTGAGTTGGTGGTGAAGAAGGCAAATGCAACGTTTGCATTAATTTTGAGAGAATTAGAATATAAAAGCAAGGACATAATGTTGGCTTTATAAGGCACTGATGAAGCCTCACTTGGATTATTGTGAGCAGTTATGCACCCCTTATCTTAGAAAGGATGTGCTGATATTGGAGAGGGTTCAGAGGAGTTTCACAAGAATGATCCCAGGAATAAAAGGCTTATTGTATGAGGAACGTTTGATGGTTTTGGGCCTGTACTCACTGGAACTTAAAAAAATGAGGAGAACCTCAATGAAACCTATCGAATGTTGAAAGTTGTAGATAGAGTGGATGTGGAGAAAATGTTAGGTTCAAGAGGTTAATTCCCGGGATGGAGGGACTGTCATATGTTGAAAGATTGGTGCGACTGGGGTTGTATACACTGGAATTTAGAAGGATGAGAGGGGATCTTATTGAAACATATAAGATTATTAAGGGATTGGACACACTGGAGGCAGGAAACATGTTCCCGATGCTGGGGGAGTCCAGAACCAGAGGCCGCAGTTTAAGAACAAGGGGTAGACAATTTAGAATGGAGTTGAGGAGAAACTTTTTCACACAGAGGGTTGTCATTCTGTGGAATGCTTTGCCTCAGAAGGCAGTGGAGGCCAATTCTTTGGATTCTTTCAAAAAAGACTTAGATAGAGCTCTTAAAGATAGCAGGGTGAAGGGATATAGGGAGAAGGCAGGAAAAGGGTACTGATTGTAGATGATCAGCCATGATCACAGTGAATGATGGTGCTGGCTCGAAGGGTTGAATGGCCTACTCCTGCACCTATTGTCTATTGTCTATTGTTACCTATAGTGGGAGAGTCTAGGATCAGAGAGCAGAGCCTCAGAATAGAGGGACGTCCATTTAGAACAGAGCTGAGGAGGAATTTCTTTAGCCAGAGGGTGGTAAGTCTGTGGAATTCATTGCCACAAGGCAGCTGTGAAGGCCAGGTCATTGGGTATATTTAAAGCAGAGGTTGATATGTTCTTGATTAGTCAAGCCATGAAAGGTTATGGGGAAGTGTCAGGAGAATAGGGTTGAGAGGGAGAATGGATCAGCCATGATGAAATGGCAGAACAGACTCAATGGGCTGAATGGCCTAATTCAACACCAATATTTTATGATCTTTACACTCAGTGTATGTTTACAGTCTTCTGCTGCTGTAGCCCATTCACTTCAAGGTTCAAGGTTCAGTATTCAGAGATTCTGTTGTACCGTGTGGTTATTTAAGGTACTGTTGTCTTCCTGTCAGCTTGAACCAGTCTGGTCATTCTCCTCTGACTTCTCTCATTAACGAGGGGTTTTCACCCACAAAACTGCCATTCACTGGATGTTTTCTTTTTGTTGTTGTTTTTTCTTCTCACCATTCTCTGTAAACTCTAGCTACTGTTGTGCATGAAAATCCCAGGAAGTCAGCAACTTCTGAGATACTCAAACCACCCTGTCTGGCGCCAACAATCAACAGTCAAACTCACTAAAATCACATTTCTTCCCCCTTCTGATGTTTGGTCTGAACAACAACTGAACCTCTTGACCATGTCTGCATACTCTTATACATTGAATTGCTGCCACGTGATTGGCTGATTAGATATTTGCATTAACGAGCAAGTGTAGGGGTGTACCTAATAAATTGGCCACTGAGTGTATGTATATAAGCTAATCTGATGTATTGATATTTATTGTGTTTATTATGCATTTTTATGCTGCATCAGATCCAGAGTAACAATCATTTTGTTCTCCTTTACATTTGTGTATGAAGAATGACAATAAACAATAAAGAATCTGACATCGTTTCTCAGAAGGATGTGGAAGAGGCTATATGAATGCAAATCTTCCATCAGATTAGAACAGACGAAGTCTAAAAAGGGACAATGAAAGATCTGGAACAAAAGCTGCAGTATGTCTTTTATTGGGCTTCAGAGAATGAGCTTCAAAAGTTAGCAGTCACAAACTACAGAATGTCATGTAGTTCTTTCACAGCCAGGTCGAACCACAACTTCCAGCCAACAAGTCTCCGGCTGCGTTACGCAATAGAGGAAGTCATTTCTGATCAGTTGCTCGATGAGACAGGAGATGAACTTCAAAGTGACCCCAGGATACCAAATCTAGTCGAACTGTTAAATCTGCAAGTCAAGTTATCCAACATTTGCACCACGGAGATTTTTTGCTTTGCAATCTGCACAGACCAAGTGTGGGATAAAGAAGGCCCAGCATAAATCTATGGAGACTTGAACTTGAAGCTGAAGGGACTGTTTACATGCTACCACGTTTTATTAGGCAGGTAGTTTGTGTGTTTACCCTTTTACATTGAGAGGTCTCCTGTGCCGAACATCATTGATCCGTGGAGGGAGCAGTAAAGTGGCTCCTTATCCACGGCCAACAGTGGTCAGGCATGGAGCCAATCGATGTACAAGAATAGGCTGCACTGTCTCAGGGAAGGCTCTAGACATGCCCAATTTCAGCTCAACAGCTCCCCTGACAGTCCAGCCAAAATCAGTACCTGACGGCCAGCAACTTCACGGCTCATGATCACCGCTCGTGACTTCGACAGTAACAGACTCCGCGAGGGAGGGAGAGAGGTTTCACAGAAGTCCAGCGGTCATTACAGAGGCTACTGAATGGACCCAGTTCATGTGTGTCTGAAAGAAAGAGGCATATGCCTTCTAAAAGGGATCCATACAACAGCTTTAGATCACGTTCCCTAAGGAAATGCCATCTCTCACAACACTTAGTCCTTTTTTTTGAGAACACTGCAAAACTGGGACCCGCGATGGCCCCCAGTCATAGGCTGCATCACATATCATAATACACTTTGAGTCAGTTCAGCTTGGTAAAACGCTGAAACCCGGAAATGGCTATATTCCTCGAGTCAGAATTTACAGTACGGTTAACAAAAAAGTTGCAAATTCCAGTTCCCCAGCTCTACAGAGTTGGATTATTTCTTCAGGTGAAGAGTGTCCTGGAACTTCGTGCTGGTGTAGCGTGCATGGAATCCCTTCTTGTTAATGGTGTCGTCTGTGTGAAACCGAATCATGATCGAGTCCCCGGCTGAGTAAATCTCCTCTGGAGGCTGCAACGGAAAACATTTCAGTTGGTAAATTATCGGTGCGTGTACTGTGAAAAACAAGAGCTTTGCATGCCACCAGTACCGATCACTTCCGCACAGCAGGGCGACGCATTCTCATCTCCAATCACGGCCCCAAACAGTCCTTGCAGGTGAGGCACCACTTCACCTGCAAACCTGCTGGGCTTGTCTCTTGCATCCGGCGCGCCCGACGCGGCCACCCTTACAATGGTGAGACCCTTTGTACGTCGGAGGGGCCGCTGCATCAACCACCTCCGCTCCCATTCGCCAAAAGCAGACCTTCCCAGTGGCCAAACACTCTAATTCCATCTCCCATTCCCATTCCAACATGTCGGTCCATGGCCTCCTCTTGTGCCAAGATGAGGCTACTCCCAGGGTGGTGGAGCAACACCTTATATTCCGTCTGGGTAGCCTCCAACCTGATGGCATGAATATTGATTTCTCCTTCTAGTTAAAAGAAATTCCCTCCCCCTCCCCTCTTCTTCTATTCCCCACTCTGCCCTCTTCCCTCTCCTCACCTGTCTATTACCTCCCTCTGGGTGCCCTCCTCCTTCCCTTTCTCCCATGGTCTGCTCTCCTCTCCGATCAGATTCCTCCTCTCCAGCCCTTAACCTTTCCCACCCTCTTGGCTTCACCTATCAGCTTCTAACTAATGTCCATCCGCTCCCCCTACTTTTTCATACTGGCTTCTTCCTCCTTCCTTCTCAGTGCTGAAGAAGGGTCTCAGCCTGGAACATCGACTCTTTATTAATCTCCATAGAAACTGCCTGACCTGCTGAGTTCCTCCGGCATTTTCTGACCTGGCACCTGTGTGGTACGCATGCTCCTCTTTATTCATCATCAAGCTAAATGTTTTACAGGTCTGGTTTTTGAGAAGCCACAAAAAGGAACTTTAAATAGTGTAATCATCAGTATCATCCCTAATTCTTTTCCATGTCGGTTGGCTCTACCATCACCAATATGCTGAAGCGGGGTAAGCATGTTGGACTCATCGTTCGGAAGGCCCAGCAGTGACTGTCCTTCCTATGCCAGCTTAGGAACCTTAACACCTCAGTGCGTATCCTGACGAATTTTTACTCAGCCATCACTGTGACAACCTCAATCACCATTTGGTTTCCCCCCCGCCTCCCCCTCCTCCAAGTTCAGATAGCAGTGAGTGATCCACTCAGCACAGAAGATCATTGGCTGTCAGCTACCAACATTAAAGGATCTGTTCATGGCCAGAGCAAAGAAACGAGCTGGGAAAATTACTTAAACACAAGGAATTCTGCAGATGCTGGAAATTCAAGCAACACACATCAAAGCTGCTGGTGAACGTAGCAGGCCAGGCAGCATCTCTAGGAAGAGGTACAGTCGACGTTTCGGGCCGAGACCCTTCGTCAGGACTAACTGAAGGAAGAGCTACTAAGAGATTTGAAAGTGGGATCTCCCACTTTCGGATCTCCCCCTCCCCCTCCCACTTTCAAATCTCTTACTAACTCTTCCTTCAGTTAGTCCTGACGAAGGGTCTCGGCCTGAAACGTCAACTGTACCTCTTCCTAGAGATGCTGCCTGGCCTGCTGCGTTCACCAGCAACTTTGATGTGTGTTGCTGGGAAAATTACCGCTGACCACAACCTTAACAGTCGCCTATTCACCAAATTACCACCAGGGAGACGCTATAAGTCCATCATCACCAGGACAACACATCATCTCTGAAGCTTCTTTCCTAAGGCTACCAGCTTCTCAACAAAACCCTGACTGTCCCTGCACAACATCGTTAAACGGTCTTTCCTGCTCTCCTTGTTCTGTTAATAGTTATTGAGTCAGTTCATTTATTTGAGTTTGATTATTGACGTACGCGCATGTGGCCATGCTGCTAATTGTAGATTGCTTATGGCTGATTGCACTATTGTCTTGTAAATTGCTGGTTGCATTTGTATTGTCTGTGATGGCATTGCCCTGCGTTTTATGCTTGGCATCAAACCACAATCAATTCTGGTGTGTTTTACATATTGGCAATAGAGTGATTCGGATTCTGAAAGGATCTAAGATGAACAGACTTGGGTCATTGCCAAAAAACTCCAGCATCAATGTTTTGGGATTGAGGTGATCACCCAACGACCACACCACATTCCTCCCCACAGGCCCCATCTAGGAAAGGTACAACTCGTCTGTTCTGAGTTTTGTAGCATGGTGGTAGTTACAGGAAAAGCTACAAAGTAAGATAGTGAGTTCTTACCCCAGAGCCACAGAACCTGCCCAGCCTTGGAGCAGTATCATCTGACCCATCGAACAGCTCCATGTAATCGTAGCCGCAGTCGGCTTCCTCCTCGATCTCGAAGGTCTGGAAGATCAGCTCCACCCCATACCCTTCTTCTGCTTGGACCACCCACTGACAGTCCGCTCCCCCGGGATAATTATTGTCTCCAAACTGGGAGTGGGAATACAGATCCTTGGTTTTCACTTCAGCCTTCAGCTTGCCTCCGCACTCTACAAGACAAAACATGCACGTGTAAGACTGGACTACCAGTCATATCAGATTCAGGTTCAATTATCATAGGTACGTAGAAAGACAGTGAAATGAGTCATTTTGCATTGTTCAATTAATCCAAGGTGTTTTCAGACTTCAGGAAAGAGGCACAAACTTGTTCCTTCACTGTCAAGCATGGATAGAACAAGGAATATTGAAAATGGACCGTGATAGAGCTTTACCAAGTGAAGGGACATAGAACCAAAAGATGGTGTCGCTATGCGGTCATCTTTTCTGACACACTACATAGGAAAGAAAAATTCCATTCAACACATAAGAGCCAGCCAGTCAGAAAGCCCCTATTCAAACAATGCAGCACCAGAGGAGCTCGAAGAGTTTTTCGGAATTATAGAACTGTAACCACCAGAGGACATACTAACCAGCTGCATATACAGACTGTGACCACTAGGGAACATACTAACCAGCAGATATTTAATTGTTAAATTGCAGACAAAATAACAATTTAACAATTGGATTCAACAGCTTTAACAACCAACACACCTAAGGATGTGCTGGCACCAACATAGCACATCCACAATGCTCAGCAGAACAACACAGAGCACAACAAGTAACAAAACCATAACAGTAAAAGAAGTCCTGTCTCTCTCCCTCTCTCTCCCTCTCTCTCTCACACACACACACTCTCCTCCAACTCCAGGTTGGTACTCCAGCTCCAGGCTTCAGTCATTGAGCTTTGACTTCTAGACCTCTATCAATCTTTGGGCTTCGGTCTTTGGTATCGACCCCAGGACTATTTGATGACGTAACCCCTAGCTCCAGGCTCGAACTCAAGCTCGCTGACTGACCGACCCTTGTGCCTCCTGCTCACATGGAGATCTGATTCTGGGACAGCCTGACACCCACAGATGTTCTTCATCATCCATCAACGTCGCTAGCCTTCAAGTGCAAAGCAGAGGCCTGGACTTCAGATCCTTCATTCCTACTTCTAGGAATCATTTCTAATATGGTTACACCCTTTTCTTGCCTGAAGGGACTGCTCAATTTAGGGCGGCTTGGTAGCGTAACACTATTACAGCTCCTACAACCCAGGTTCAATTCCTGCTACTATCTGTAAGCAACTTGTATGTCCTCCCCGTGATCACATAGACTTCCTCTGGCTGCTCTGCTTTCCTCCCACAATCCAGAGACATATGGATTCGTAAGTTACTACAAAATGGAGGAACTCCGCAGGTCAGGCAGCATCTATGGTAATGAATAAACAGTGGACATTTCGGGCCAAGACCCCTCATCAAGACTGGAAAGGAAGGGGAATGATGCCAGAATAAGAAGGTGGGGGAGAGAGAAAGTACAAGATAGAAGGTGATAGATCAAGCCAGATGGGTGAGGGAGGGGGATGAAGTAAGAAGCTGGGAGGTGATAGGTGGAAAAGGTGAAGGGCAGAAATAGAAGGAATTTGATAGGAGAGGAGAGTGGACAAAGAGAAGGAGGAGGGGCACCTAAGGGGGGTGATAGGCATGTGGGGAGATGAAGTAAGAGAGGAGCCAGAGTGCAGAGTTGAAGAAAAGGATAGGGGGAATTGGAAGAAAATTACTGAAAGTTGGAGAAATCATGGATGTTGAGAGGATGTTTCCATCAGTGGGAGTGTCCGGGATCCAAGCACACTGCCTCAGAATAATGGGACATCCCCTTAAAACTGAAATGGGGAAGGTCACCCAGAGGGTGGTGAATCCGTGGAATTTGTTGCCACAGGCCCTTGCTGGGGCCAAGAGGCAGAGATTGATAAATTATTGATTGTTAAGGATGTTAAGACTTACGGGAAGAAGACCGGAGAATGGGGTTGAAGAAAAGAACCAGCCATGGTTGAATGGTGGAGTAGGCTCAATAGTCCAGCTGGCCTAATCCAGCTTCTATGTCTTGTGTCCTGTTGACCACCATATTCCCTGCCTCTGCCTCTGCCTCTGCCTTTGTAGGACCTTCTCACCTTTGCAGAAGAGGCAGGTGCACCAGTACATTCAGACTGACAGTCCCCATATTGCCTATGTCTATAATGTTGGCAGTTTACTGAGTTACAGGGCCAATCTCATTGAATTCAATTGAAGATGATGCCAGCAAACAATGCAACCAAAGGTGCCGTCCTTCAGACAGTTCATGGAACGACTTCTTTTACTTCTTCTTGTCCTTTCAAATATGATTCTGCTGCTATTGGAGCCTGTGATTTACATTCCGATGGTGCGTCTTCAGGCCAATTGGGCGATCTGGTGCTTTGCTGCCTCCGAGGGAGTTCGGCAAGGTTTCGAGCAAAGTGTGCGGCCTAGGGGCCAAGAAGCCAGGAGACGGGGCACAAGTCCATGATCAAATCCATTTCTCGCTGGCCTTGATGATTAAAGTGTCAAGCAAGATTGAAATCAACAATGTCAAGAGCGAAAGGCGATCAGCACCGTCGGCCTGCGAGTGACCAGTTTCTCTCTTGCCCTCACGCACTGCTCCCAGAGAAAGGTGCCTGCGTTTGACTGGTCTCTCTCACCCTCTCACTCAATGCTGCCAAAGCCTTGGGAATTGGGCAAGGGTTAATCGATGAGGCTTGTCGGTTGGATTGAACAGAAATGAACTGAACATTCCTGGGCTGTTTCGATGACTTTCTGGATTGATGTTTTATATTCTGTGTTTTTCGTTGTTTGCGCGATTTGTTCTTTTTTTTTGCATTTTGTGATTTTGGGTGTTTGATCTTTTCCTCTGAACAGATCCCATGGCTTTCTTTGTTGCGTGCCTGCCTGTGGGAAGATGAATTCATACTTTGATAATAAAGGTACTTTGAAGCTTTGACCTCAGCCAACCTTCTCAGAGCACCATACATCAAAGTTGCTGGTGAACGCAGCAGGCCAAGCAGCATCTATAGGAAGAGGCGCAGTCGACGTTTCAGGCCGAGACCCTTCGTCAGGACTAACTGAAGGAAGAGTGAGTAAGGGATTTGAAAGCTGGAGGGGGAGGGGGAGATGCAAAATGATAGGAGAAGACAGGAGGGGGAGGGATGGAGCCGAGAGCTGGACAGGTGATAGGCAAAAGGGGATACGAGAGGATCATGGGACAGGAGGTCCGGGAAGAAAGACGGGGGGGGGGGTGACCCAGAGGATGGGCAAGAGGTATATTCAGAGGGACAGAGGGAGAAAAAGGAGAGTGAGAGAAAGAATGTGTGCATAAAAATGAGTAACAGATGGGGTACGAGGGGGAGGTGGGGCCTTAGCGGAAGTTAGAGAAGTCAATGTTCATGCCATCAGGTTGGAGGCTACCCAGAGGGAATATAAGGTGTCGTTCCTCCAACCCGAGTGTGGCTTCATCTTTACAGTAGAGGAGGCCGTGGATAGACATGTCAGAATGGGAATGGGATGTGGTTCACCAGCAACTTTGATGTATGTTGCTTGAATTTCCAGCATCTGCAGTATTCCTGTTGTTTGCTTCTCAGAGCACCCTGACTTGGTCGGCTTTACTGGCCTATTCTGTGAATACTCTTTGCTAATGGAGCAGAGACTGGAGCTGAACCTGAAAGCTCGCTTGACTTTTTGCTTCAGTTTTGGTATCCCAAATTTGCAAGTCTAAAGGAAGCTTAACATTCCACATCCATACAGATTTTTACATCCCTTGTGCTGCTCGTGATGAGTCAGTCTGCTCTGTTTCAAGAGTTAGTTAATGTGCATTCAGTGGAAGTAAACACTGTCAAGTGAAGAGCTGAGGCTTTTCAATACAATGAATTTCAGTTTCCCATGTAGTGCACCTGAACCTTCAAACAAGAATTCATGTCCATTCTGAGAACTATATGAAATTGGCAAACAAATCATAATATTACACAAGTACCATTTTCAGCATTAAAATATTTACGAAAACAATTTCTAAGCATTCTAAATTCAAAGGCGATGCCTTATGAAGCCGACATCTGTCATTAAGGACCCCCACTACCCAGGACATACCCTCTTCTCATTTCTACCATCACAGAAGAGGCACAGAAGCCCGAAGACACGCAGTCAGTGTTTTAGGAACAGCTTCTTCTCCTCCGCCATCAGATTTCTGAATGGACAATGAACCCACCCATGAACACTATCTCATTATTTTCCCTCTTTTTGCACTAATTATTTAATTTAATTTTTTCTTGTATATATTTCTTATTATAATCTACAGCTTTTTTATGTATTGCTTTGTACTGCTGGCACAAAACAACAAATATGCCAGTGATATTAACCTGATTCTATTACAAATGAACAACTGAATTTGTTCATTCCTAGTATGATTCAGCCAAGTGTAATTACATGTTAGTACGTGGCCAAGTGGTTAAGGCGTTTGTCTAGTGATCTGAAGATCGCTAGTTCGAGCCTTGGTTGATTCAGCATGTGTGTCCTTGAGCAAGGCACTTAACCACACATTGCTCTGCGACGACACCGATGTCGAGCTGTATGGGTCCTAATGCCCTTCCCTTGGACAACATCGGTGGCGTGGAGAGGAGAGACTTGCAGCATGGGCAACTGCTGGTCTTCCATACAACCTTGCCCAGGCCTGCACCCTGGAAACCTTCCAAGGGGCAAATCCATGGTCTCACGACACTAACGGATGCCTGTATATATGTAATTACATGTTACGTAAGGTTGAAGGCTGCTTACCAGAGCTGTGAGTAGCCTCAAAGCCTTTCTTCTGCACAGAGTTGTCAGAGAAGAACTTGATAAACATCCTGTTCAAGGTGGAGATCTGGGGTTCCGGTTTCTTACTCCCACAGAACCGCCCAATGACCTTGGCCTTGGCGTCTTTGCCATCATAAAGCTCCAAGTGATCGTATGCACATTCTTGGTGTTGTTCAATATCCAGCTCATTGAATGCCTTCAAACCAAACAGAACCAATCAGAATCAGAATCTGGTTTATTGCCACTGACATACATCGTGAAATCTTTCCTGCGGTGAAGCGGCGTACCGAAGCGATAGAACACGATGTTAGGATGACGGTTTAAGCGCAGGGCTGAATTGGAAAGGTCGGGTACAGGCCGAATCGAGGCAGGGGGGTCCAGGCCCCAGTATACATCGAAGCGACTGAACCCAATGATTGGACGGCAAATCAGATTGAAAAGGTCAGGGTGTCAGGGCCCAAAGCGGGGGTCAGGTCAGTTCAGCTTGCTGCTCCACTCTGTACTGAACTAAGGGTCTGGGGACTGACTCTTTCTGTGAACCAGTTCAGAAAGCTATTTGAGCAACACACATCAAAGTTGCTGGTGAACGCAGCAGGCCAGGCAACATCTCTAGGAAGAGGTAAAGCTATTTGCTTGTGTTTATTGTTTGCATGCTTTGTTTTTTTGTTCTCTGCACATTGGGAATTTGACGGTCTTCTTTTTTTTAAATGGGCTCTTTTGGGTTCCTTTGTTTCATGGCTGCCTGTTAGGAGACAAATCTCAAGGTTGTATAATGTATACAAATTTTGGTAATAAATGTATTTTGAACTTTGAGAAGCTGCTCCTAAAAGGTGGAGTGTGTGTATTCAAACTCATGTACCTCATTCCTGATGGTAGTAATGAGCAGAGGGCATGTTTTGGGTGGTGGGATTCCTTAAAGATGGATGCTACCTTTTTGAGGCATTGTCTTTGACAATTTACCATGTCTTTTTTCCCCAAAGGCACAGCCAACTCCCAAATCATATCCTATTGCCTTGGCAACCGTAACCTCTCCTTCCTTTCTCAGTATGGTCAGATATTAAATTTCTCTGCTGAACCACCGCTCATCAGCTACAGCCCAACTGTCCTACCTGCCTGTGTCACAGAACATCCATATATGGTTATGAGTGGGTTAACTCAATCTGCCAGCCTTGGAAATGCATTGTAGCCACCGCCCAACCACACTGCATATCAATGTACAAAACGGGTATTTACACAACTAAATTTAAAAAGGATCTAGTGCTTTCCCAGCGTCTCTGACGAATATACTCTTCTCGGAGTTCCAGCTGGGTACAGGTTTCAATTTTAACTGACGTTTCAATGACAAACTCCACCATCTTCATCAGGGATGATGCCTAGGCACATCTAGTTCCGTGGTATATATACCCCCATCGTCTGTCCCTCCTGATTGGTTAGTCCTCAACCAATCAGGTTTCCGCTGTCCCACCTTGTTTATAACCAAATTCCAGTTCTTAGTTAGAGTGAGACCTTCATCTTTGTTAAACTTCTTATTCTCCAGTCTTATTTTAATGGCTTCCTTCACCAGGTAGTCCCAAAAGCCATTGGCAAGGCACAGTATTTTGTGCCGTCAAAGTCAATCCCATGACCATTGCTAATGCAAAGTTCTGCTACCACCAATTTCTCCGGGTAACCCAAATGGATACAGCTCCTGTGCTCCTTGATGTGGGTTTCCACAGAATGGCCAATATACGCTGCTCTGCATTCACAGGGAATATCATAAACGCCAGCTGTCCTGAGTTCCAGGTCATTTTTGACTCGCATAAGCTGGGATTTGAACTTCCTTATGGGTTTGTGGATGGTATTAATCCGGTGTTTCTTCAGAATCCTAACAATCCTTCCAGAAGAATACAGGGAGTTAGGAAGGAAGCTGAGAAGCAGGACCTCAAGGGTCATAATCTCGGGATTTCTGCCTGTGCCATGTGACAGGATGGGAATAGAATGAGGTGGAGGATAAATGTGTGGCTGAGGGATTGGAGCAGGGGACAGGGATTCAGATACCTGGATAATTGGGACCTCTTCTGGGGCAGGTGAGACCTGTACAAAAAGGACGGGTTGCACTTCAATCTGAGAGGGGCCAATATTCTTGTAGGCAGGTTTACTATAGTCTTTGGGAGTGGTTTAAACTAACATGACAGGGGGATGGGAATCAGTATGATAGAGCTGAGGATGAGCCAGCAGGTTTACACGTACATGATGGGAGTAACGTGAATGTAAAGAAGGACAAGCCAATGACTGGATACAAATACAGACAGAGCAAAGAACTAAGTTGTACCACAGAGGCAACACTCAAAAGGGCAAAGAATGCAGGACTGAAGGTGCTGTGCTTAAATTCATGTAGCATTCGGAATAAGGTGGACGAACTCCTGACGCAATTAGAGATCGGTCGGTATGACGTTGTGGGCATCACTGCGTCGTGGCTGAAAGAAGGCCATAGTGGGGAGTTTAACATTAAAGGATATACTTTGTATCCAAAGGACAGGCAGGAAGGCATAAGCTATGGTGTCGATCTGTTGGTAAGAGATGGAATTACACCTTTAGAAAAAGGTGACATAGGATCAAAGATTGTCAAATATTTGTGGATGAAGTTAAGAGACTGCAAGGGTAAAAAAAACCATGATGGGAATCATGTATAGGCCTCCAAATAGAAGCCAAGATGTGGGGCTGAGATTGCAAAGGGAGCTGGGAAAGGCCTGTAATAAGGGTAATGAGACAATTGTAATGGGGACTTCAAAATGCAAAGGGATTGGGAAAAACAGTTTGGTGCTGGTTTGCATGAGAGGGAATTTGTTGAATGCCTACAAGATGGCTTTTTAGAGCATCCTGTGCTCGAGCCTACTCGGGGACAGGCTATCTTTGATTGGGGGGGAACGTCGACTCAGACCTTGAGAGACCCGCGTTGGGCATTTTCACGCCTTACAAGGTGCAGGTTGGATTCGATTGGGTATTGTGTAATAACCCAAATCTTATTAGGGAGCTTAATGTAAAGGTACCTTCAGGAGGCAGTGATCATAATACGATTGAATTCATACTGCAATTTCAGAGGGTGAAGCATAAATCAGATGTATCAGTAACACAGTGGAATAAAGGGAATTACAGAGGCACGAGAGAGGAGCTTGCCTAGGTGGATTGGAGGATGATTCTGGCGGGGATGACAGCAGAGCAAAGATGGCTGAAATTTCAGGGAATGGTTCACAAGGCACAGGATAGATATGTCCCATAGAGGAAGAAGTTCTCAGATAGCAGGGGTAGGCAACCATGGCAGAGAAAAGAAGTTAAGGACTGCATAAAAGCCAAGGAAAGGGCATATAAGGTAGCAAAAGTGAGTGGGAAGTTGGATGATCGGGAAGCTGTTAAAATCTAACAAAAGGCAACTAAAAAAGCTGTAAGAAGGGAAAAGATAAAATATGAGGGTAAACTAGCCAAAAATTAGGCCATTCAGGCCATCAAGTCTACTCCACCATCCCATCATAGCTGATTGATCATTGCATTTCTTTGTTCTACGGTGAAAATCTCAGGGAGTAAATGGTAATATATACATACTTGGATAGTAAATTGATTTTGAACTTGGAGTTTTGATTTATCTTCCCTCTCACCCCTTAGGTATTAAGGATTGAACTGTTGCCCACACTACATTATCAAAACAAAAAAAATCAAAGTTTAAAGTTCAAAGTAATTTTATTGTAAAATCACATACTGTATATGTCACCATTTACTACCGAGATACATTTTCCAGTGGGCACTCACAAGAAAAACAAAGAAGTACAATAAAATCTATGAAAAAAAGAATATCAGCAAAGACTGACAAACAACTGATGTGCAAAAAGAAGTTAAGCTATGAAATAACTGAGAATATGAGTTGTAGAGTCTTTGAAAGTGAGTCTCTCGGTTATGGAATCAGGTCAGAGCTCAGGTGAGTGAAGTTATTCAAGCCGATTCAGAAGCCTGATGTGATGTGATGATTGAGGGGTAATAACTGTTCCTGAACCTGGTGGTGTGGGATCTGATGGTTGAGGGGTAATAACTGTTCCTGAACCTGGTGGTGTGGGACCTGATGGTTGAGGGGTAATAACTGTTCCTGAACCTGGTGGTGTGGGACCTGATGGTTGAGGGGTAATAACTGTTCCTGAACTTGGTGGTGTGGGACCTGATGGTTGAGGGGTAATAACTGTTCCTGAACCTGGTGGTGTGGGACCTGATGGCTGAGGGGTAATAACTGTTCCTGATCCTGGTGGTGTGGGACCTGATGGTTGAGGGTAATAACTGTTCCTGAACCTGGTGGTGTGGGACCTGATGGTTGAGGGGTAATAACTGTTCCTGAACCTGGTGGTGTGGGATCTGATGGTTGAGGGGTAATAACTGTTCCTGAACCTGATGGCATGAACATTGACTTCTCTAACTTCCGCTAAGGCCCCACCTCCCCCTCGTACCCCATCTGTTACTCATTTTTATGCACACATTCTTTCTCTCACTCTCCTTTTTCTCCCTCTGTCCCTCTGAATATACCTCTTGCCCATCCTCTGGGTCACCCCCCCCTTGTCTTTCTTCCCAGACCTCCTGTCCCATGATCCTCTCGTATCCCCTTTGCCAATCACCTGTCCAGCTCTTGGCTCCATCTCTCCCCCTCCTGTCTTCTCCTATCATTTTGGATCTCCCCCTCCCCCTCCAACTTTCAAATCCCTTACTCACTCTTCCTTCAGTTAGTCCTGACGAAGGGTCTCAGCCTGAAACGTCGACTGCACCTCTTCCTACAGATACTGCTTGGCCTGCTGCGTTCACCAGCAACTTTGATGTGTGTTGCTTGAATTTCCAGCATCTGCAGAATTCCTGTTGTTTGCACAATACAGGCCCTTCGGCCCACAAAGTCGTGCCGAACATGTCCCCACCTTAGAAATTACTAGGCTTACCTGTAGCCTTCTATTTTTCTAAGCTCCATGTACCTATCCAAAAGTCTCTTAAAAGACCCTATCATATCCACCTCCACTACTGTTGTCGGCAGCCCATTCCATGCACTCACCACTCTCTAAGTAAAAAACTTAACCCTGACATCTCCTCTGTCCCTATGCCCCCGCACCTTAAACCTGTGTCCTCTCGTGGCAACCATTTCAGCCCTGGGAAAAAGTCTCTGACTATCCACATGATCAATGCCTCTCATCATCTTATACACCTCTATCAGGTCACCACTCATCCTCCGTTGCTCCAAGGAGAAAAGGCCGAGTTCACTCAACCTATTCTCATAAGGCATGCTCCCCAATCCAGGCAACATCCTTGTAAATCTCCTCTGCACCCTTTCTGTGGCTTCCACATCCTTCCTGTAGTGAGGCAACCAGAACTGAGCACAGTACTTCAAGTGGGGTCTGACCAGGGTCCTATATAGCTGCAACATTACCTCTCAGCTCCTAAATTCATTTCCACGATTGGTGAAGGCCAATACACCTTACGCCTTCTTAACCACAGAGTCAACCTGCGCAGCTGCTTTGAACGTCCTATGGACTCTGACCCCTAGATCCCTCTGATCCTCCACACTGCCAAAATGGGTGCTTCGAGTACCTCAGAAACTGCTGATCTCCTGGGATTTTCACACACAGCAGTCTGTAGAGTTTGCAGAGAAAGGTGTGAAAACAAAAAGCATCCAGTGAACAGCAGTTCTGTGGGTGAAAACGTCTTGTTAATGAGAGAGGTCAGAGGAGAATGGCCAGACTGGTTTATAATGACAGGAAGGTGGCAGTAATGCAAATAACCACACGTTACAACAGTGGTGTGTAGAACAGCATCTCTGAATGTCAAAACTTGAAATGGATGGGTTACAGCGGCAGAAAACAAGAACTGACAGAAAGACACTCAATGGCCACTTTATTAGGTACAGGAGGTACACAATAAAGTGGTCACTGATTGCATATTGGCCAAGCTCATTTCTTACCAGTTTCACACGATGCCCAGGTGTGGTTACAATCTCCCAGGTACACTCCTTGCGGCTGGTGTACTTGTCAGGCCAGTTAGGGCTGGTGATGATCCCAGAAACACTGTTGATTTTGTGCTCACACCCGGCTGCAAGCAATCACACAATGACATGTCAGTTCCCACCACTGAGTTAGTCCTTGCAATCCCCTCTGTGTGTAAGATGCATCCAACCTACCACTTACTCAAGAGCAACATCTACAGAGTATAAAGAATTAACTGAGGGAGCTGTTGAAAACCACTGTTTTTTGAAACAATACTTTTTATAAGATTTGTACTTTTTAGCAAACGTGCATTTTTCGTGCTCACAGGCAGAAAGTGGTATAGCAGCTAAACTAATGGTTTGTCACATTTCTCTCTTTTCATTGGCTAAGTATTAGCACGGTACCCACATGATGTAATTGTTTTAATTATGTAGCCTAATAACTAATTTGTTTCCATCTAAGGAATTTCTCTTATCTAGAAAAGTGATAGATTTTTCAGAAACTCCATCTTTTGTTCCTTTGTATTACACCCTTTAGCAATAATTCCCTCTGAGCATCATTTCTCAGCTCTTCATTTAGTTTGCGTAGTATTTGTATTTTTTTTTATGCTAAAATAAACTGAAGTCTTGGAATTAAGACTGCTCATCATTCCTGACTCCCAGAAGAAGCCTTTGATGATCAAGAACCTATCTATCTCTGCCTTAAATGCACCCAATGACTTGGCCTCCACAGCCTCTCGTGGCAAAAAATGCCACAGATTTACCACCCTGTGACTAAAGTAATTTCTCTGCACCTCTGTTCTAAATGGTCGTCCTTCAATCCTGAAGTCGTGCCCTCTTGTCCTGTACTCCCCTGCCATGGGAAATAACTTTGCCATACCTAATCTATTCGGGCCCTTTAACATTCAGAATGTTTCTATGAGATCCCCCCTCATTCTCCAAGGAATACAGCCCAAGAGCTGCCAGACGTTCCTCATACGATAACCCTTTTACTCCGGGAATCATTTTTGTGAATCTTCTCTGAACCCTCTCCAATGTTAGTATATCCTTCTAAAATAAGGAGCCAAAACTGCACACAATACTCCAAGTCTCCAAGTGTGATCTCACGAGTGCCTCATAGAGCCTCAACATCAGATCCCTGCTCTTACATTTCTATATCTCTACAAATGAATGCCAACATTGCATTTGCCTTCTTCACCACTGATACAACCTGGAGGTTAACCTGTAGGGTATCCTGCACAAGGACTCCAAAGTCCCTTTGCATCTCTGCATTTTGAATTCTCTCCCCATCTAAGTAATAGTCTGCCTGTTTATTTCTTCCACCAAGGTGCATGACCATACACTTTCCAACATTGTATTTCATTTGCCACTTCTTTGCCCATTCCCCTAAACTATCTAAGTCTACACAAGCTCTCTGTTTCTTCAACACTATCCACTCCTCTACCTATCTTTGCATCATTGGCAAATTTAGCCACAAATCCATTAATCCCATAGTCCAAATCATTGACATACATCGTAAAGAGCAGCGGTCCTAACACCAACTCCTGTGGAACTCCACTGGTAATCAGTAGCCAGCCAAAATAGGATCCTTTTATTCTCACTCTCTGTTTTCTGCTGATCAGCCAATGCTCCACCCATGCTAGTAACTTCCCTGTAATTCCATGGGCCCTTATCTTGCTAAGCAGCCTCATGTGCGGCATTTTATCAAAGACCTTCTGAAAATCCAAGTACACCACATCCACTGCATCTCCTTTGTCTACCCTGCTTGTAATTTCATCAAAAAATTGCAGTAGGTTTGTCAGGCAGGATTTTCCTTTCAGGAAACCATGCTGGCTTTGACCTATCTTGTCGTGTGCCTCCAGGTATTCTGTAATCTCATCCCTAACGATCGATTCCAACAACTTCCCAACCACCGATGTCAGGCTAACTGGTCTATAGTTTCCTTTCTGCTGCCTTCCACCCTTCTTAAATAGGGGAGTAACATTTGCAGTTTTCCAGTCATCTGGTACAATGCCAGGATCTATTGATTCTTGAAAGATCATTGTTAATGCCTCTGCAATCTCTCCAGTTACTTCCTTCAGAATCCAAGGGTGCATTCCATCAGGTCCAGGAGATTTATCCACCATCAGACCATTAAGCTTTCTGAGCACCTTCTCAGTTGTAATTTTCACTACACATACTTCACTTCCCTGACACTCTCGAATGTCCGGTATACTGCAGATGTCTTCCACTGTGAAGACTGATGCAAGATAAGTATTCAGTTCCTCTGCCATCTCTGCGTCTCTCATTACAATATCTCCAGCGTCACTTTCTACTGGTCCTATATCTACCCTCAACTCTCTTTTACCTTTTATATACTTTTTAAAAATTTAGTATCGTCTTTGATATTAGTCACCAGCTTCTTTTCATAATTCATCTTTTCCTTCCTAATGACCTTCTTAGTTTCCTTCTGCAATTTTTTAAAAGCTTTACAATCCTCTATCTTGCCAGTAGCTTTAGCTTCCTTGTACATCCTCTCTTTTGCTTTTACTTTGGCTCTGACTTCATTTGTCAGCCACAATAGTGTCCTTCTTCCATTCGAAAATTTCTCCTTATTTGGAATATATCTGTCTTGCACTTCCCTCATTTTTCACAGAAACTCCAACCTTTGCTGCTCTGCTGTCCTTCCTGCTAGTGTCACTTTCCAGTCAACTTTGGCCAGTTCCCCTTTCATGCCATTGTCATTTCCTTTATTCCACTGAAATACCAACACCTTTCACAAAAAAAAAACAAATTTCATGCCATATGTGAGTGATGGTAAACCTGATCCTGATATGGGTCTCTATTGTAGACTGAGAGTGGGAAGAGGGCAGGGAGAGAGGAATCATGGTTGGGAAAGGGGGAAGGGAGAAAGGATGGAGAGGGAAGCACCAGAGAGACATTCTGTAAGAATCAATAAACCAATTGTTGGGTATCGAATGACCTTACCTGGTTTCTTAGGGCTGGGTGTGCCATCCCCGCCCCGGCACTCCTTCTCTGCCACCTGTCCCACACCCCTCCCCCACGATGCACCACCTGCCAGATTTACAAACTCACTCTCTGCCCCACATTGACAAATACAGTGCTGTGCAAAAGTCTTGGGCATTCTAGCTACTGCATATGCATATAATCGGAATTGCTGTGGTGTGTTGGTGAGACATGCAACAAAAACAGCAACATTCAATAATTATAAAGAATTATATAAAATAGTTAGATATACAGATACGCAATAAAATGTATGTAAATACATAAATGCCAACATCTATTTACAATGTAAATAGAATTGTAATAAGTGGTTTAAAGTGCTCACATTGCAGCGACAGGGGTAATAGACAGAGTGGGTGGTGGGGGCTAACTAGAATGGTTGATCAGATTAACTGTCTGGGGGAAGGAACTTTTAAGGTGGCATGAAATGTTTGTTTTAATAGCCCTATAGAGCTTTCCAGAACAGAGCTTTTGGGAAAGGCAATTTTCAGGCTGGCTAGTGTCCACAATGATTATTTTCCTGTTCACTTCTTTGTTCTAGACTAGAAGTGTCCAGTACAAAGTTTATGGTGCATAAGTAAACAGATTAAAGTGGACACAGCAACGGTCATTCAGAAATCGCTGGTGAAATGGGTACCATCATTTGCAAAGTCAATAACGAAGGCTCAGAGCTGCTCGACAATATCAGCCACCTTCCTTGCACCGTACAGAAGCTTAGCATCGTGGACAGTATAACCCACCTTGCACAGCACAGAGGCTCAGAGCTGTCGACAGTATCACCCACCTTCCTTGCAGTCGTGCTTGTTTTCATGCAGCACGAAGCCACTACGGCACTGACAGGAGTAACTCCCAAAGGTGTTCACACACTCATGCTGACATCCGCCATTATCCTTTGAACACTCATCTTTGTCTGAGGGATAGGAGCAAAAAGAAAATGAAAGTCACCGTCCAGTAAAACCACAGTCTCAGCACAAGTTATCAGCTGTTGCCCAGGGTGGTTATGGCTACTATGAGTGGACATAATTTAGAGATGATTGGAGGAAAGTTTGTGGAGGGGTGAATGCCAGAGATAAGTTTTTTTACACAATAAGTGATAGGAGCCTGAGACACACTTCTCACAGTGGTTGTAGAAGCAGGTACATTAAGGATACTGAAGAGATTCTTAGATCATCATCATCTTCATCATCAGGTGCCACGCCTAGTTTGAGCTTTGGCTGCCATGGCCCACACACTCCTGTTTTGGGTCAAGTGGATCAATTCATTGGTATTCATTTCCAGTTCTCTGGCTGCTGTCTCCATCATCATTTGTCTTTGTCTTCCTCTTGCTTTCTTCCCTTCAATCTTTCCCATAATTACCGTGCATTCTAACTCCTCTTTCCTAATCCCATGTCCAATGAAATTACGTTGCCTTTTCATGATCTCATGATTTCATTTCTCTTTTTGTATTTGCTCTGTTCATGACATCCTCATTAGATATTCGTTTCGTCCATGATATTCTTTGCATCCTCCTCAAAAACCATATCTCTGCTGCTTCAATTCGTTTCCTCATGTTACTAGATATTGTCCAACATTCTGAGCCATATAATATAACTGGATAAACGTAACATTCCAGTACTCTGAGGCGGGTTGTCATGTCTAGTTTAGTATTGGTCAGTATACTCTTCATTCTCATAAAGGTGTCTTTTGCCATCCCTATTCTTCTTTTGATGTCCAAGTCACACCTGCCATCTGATGTCACCCAGCTTCCTAAGTAGCAAAAGTTCTGTACTTGTTTTATGTCTTCCCTGTTTATTCTCAGCCTGCAGATAGGATTCTCCTTCTTTTTGGGTATCACCATACATTCTGTCTTTTTGCAATTGATAGGTAGACCCATTTTTGCACTTTCTTCAACAATTATATCAATTAAGTTTTGTAGTTCTTCCTCCGTACTTGCAATTAACACAGTGTCATCTGCATATCTGAAATTATTGATGTTTTCACCGCCAACTTTGATTCCCAAGATGTCTCTTATTTTTTGTAATATTGTTTCACTGTACACATTAAATAAATCAGGGGAGAAAACATACCTTTGTCTAATGCCTCTCTTGATTTTCGTAAACTGACTCACTTCTCCATCTATTCTTACAGCGGCAGTTTGTCCCTGTACAGATTTCTGATTAGGTGGAGGTCTTACAAATCTAGATCTAGAGTTTTTTGTAATATTTCAAATAACTTATTGTGCTTCACTTTATCAAATGCTTTTGTGTAGTCGATAAAACAAACAAAGAAATCTTTTTGCACTTCAATAGCTCGTTCTGATAGTATCCATAAGATCAATATTGCTTTTCTTGTACCTTTGTCTTTCACAAAACCACATTGTTCTTTACCTATTTCAGCTTGTATCTTACTTTTAGCTCTTGCCATCAAAATTCTTAGAAGTATCTTGGTGATATGACTCATTAAACTTATGGTCCTATGTAATTCACATTCTATTGTTCCAGCTTTCTTAGGAAGAGTGATAAATACTGATTTTTTCATCTCTTCTGGTATTATTCCAGTCTCACAAATGTCATTGATTAAATCAGTAAGTTTTTCGATTCCATAATCTTCAAGGGCGATAACTTGTTCTATTACTAATTCATCAGGACCTGCTGCCTTTCCTTTCTTCATCTTATTTATTGCATTGTGAACTTCAGATTTTAAAATACTTGGACCTTCAATGTTTTTCTTAATTTCTGGTTTTTCGCCTCGATCGTCTTCAAACAATTCCTGAATATACTCAGTCCATCTGTTCATAATCTCATTTTTTCCCATGATAATGGTATTGTCCTTTGCTTTCAAACATCCACCTGAAGAACAGAGGAGCTTTTTACCAGCGATATTCTTGATTTGTTGATCAGTGATCCAAAAAGGTTACATTAAGAAATCAAGATTCTTAGCTACCCTCCCGAATAACAGAAAAATGAAAGTGGAAAGAGTTAGATCAGGGGCTCCCGACAGTTAATGAGAGAGGTCTATGGCATTATCAAGGTTGGGAACTCCAGGGTACAACTGATTTGGGAGTAGGTTAACATTGTGGGCTGAAGGGCCTGTAGAGTACTGTATCATTTTGTGCTCTATGTTTAAAATGAGGAAAGGGTTAGATTGCTGTTAGTGTAGGCTAAAAGATTGGCACAACGTTGTGGGCCGAAGGGCCTGTATCGTGCTGTACAGTTCTATGCTCATGTTTTACGGCAGGCATTAGAGTCACAGAGCAATACCGCACAGATAGATGCCCTTCAGCCCAAACAGTCCATTCCGATAATGGTGCCCACCCAGCTGGTCCCAACTTCCCATGTTTAGTCCATAACCACCTAAGTCCCACCCCTCCAAGTGCTTCTTAAATGATACTAATGTACTGGAGGGTGGCAGGGTGGAGATATGTCTCTACTAAAGGAGGTATAAGGTGCTCCTTCCCTCCACTAGCCTGCAGATTACCCTTGGGCAAGGTGTAGCACCTGCTTAGCCCCCAATCAGGGTCATGTGAAGCCATGGGAGCAGGTGGTGGACGGCCGTGTAAGCAGCCGGTGCAGATCACAAGTCCTGGTTATGTGACCACCGACACCAGGCAGACAATCCCTGAAGAGTATTGATAATGGCTGGGGTCACCCATCTGGTAAAAACACTGCTCAGAAGAAGACAATGGCAAAGCCCTTCTGTAGAAAAATTTGCCAAGAACAATCATGGTCATGAATAAGATCATGATCACCCACGTCATACGACACAGCACATAATGATGATGATGAATGTATCTACTTCCACAAGAACGCAGCTCGTTCTGTCTACTCACTACCCGTTGAGTGTAAAAGTTGGTCCTCAGGTGCCCTTCTGATCTTTAAGGCAGGTGCAGGGGAAAGAAAGGCAAGCAGAATGGAGGGAGGTTTAATGTTAACATTACATACCAGAGAAGAAGTGGGCCTTGAAACCCTTCTTGGAGACGGTGTTGTCGGATTTAAACTCTATCCGCATGTTGTTGTACTGAGATGTAATCACTTCAGGTTTCTCTGCTCCACAGAACTTTCCGTGTAGCTTCGAGTCAGCGGAGAGGCCACTGCGCACTTCCACGTAATCGTACTTACAGACCTGGACACCAACGGTTGCCAAGGGTGAAATCACTCAAGTCAGAGGAATGTAGCACACACCACATCAGTACACGAGGACGCGGCAAGCAGAGCACAACACCTAAAGTATTTGTACCCCGCTCCAGGGCAGGGGCTCCCGATCTTTATTAAGCCATGGACCAATACCATTCAGCAAGGGATTCACAGATCCCAGGTTGGGAATCCCTGCCCTAACCCCGTTTCTATGAGATCACGTGACTGAATATGAGCTGTTGCTCCTCCAACCTGAGAATGCCCTCATCGTTGCAGCAGAGGAGGCCATGGACTGATATGCCAGAATAGAAGTGGGTAACCTCCAACCTAATGGCATGATCGTTGATTTCTCTAACCTACAGTAATTTTCTCTTCTTCCATTCCCCTCTCTGGTTCCCTTCATACCTCTTCTCTTCTCAGCTGCCTATTAAACACCCCCCTCCAGTACCCCTCCTCCTTCCTTTTCTCCCATGGTCCTATTGACACTTCCATCAGATTCCTCCCCACTTCAGCCCCTTACATCCTCCACCTCTCATCTCCCTCTTCTTACTTCGTCCCACTTTTCCTCCCCACCTTGTCTCACTTATCACCTTTCAGCCTGTACTCCTTCCCCTCCTCCCCTTCTTCCCCTTACTTTTCCAATCGCCATGAAGGGTCTTGGCCTGAAACATCTACTGCTTATCCCTCTCCATAGACGCTGCCTGACCTGCTGAGTTCCTTCAGCACTTTGTGTGTGTGCTACTGCAGAGCTGTTAATGCCAGATTCCCATCAGTAGCATAAAAGGGATCAGCATTACATGGGAGATTAGCTTTACTTATCACATGTATGTTGAAACATACAGTGAAATGTGTATCTTGTGTTAACAACCAACACACTCTGAGGACATGCTGGGGGCAGCCCGCAAGTATCGCTATGCTTCTGGCACCAAATAGCAACACACATCAAAGTTGCTGGTGAACGCAGCAGGCCAGGCAGCATCTCTAGGAAGAGGTACAGTCGACGTTTTGGGCCGAGACCCTTCGTCAGGACGAAGGTTTAAGGTGAGACGAAGGGTCTCAGCCCGAAACGTCGACTTTACCTCTTCCTAGAGATGCTGCCTGGCGTGCTGCGTTCACCAGCAACTTTGATGTGTGTCGCTTGAATTTCCAGCATCTGCAGAATTCCTCGTGTGTGAGTGTGGAATTGTAAAGGGTTCATCTTTGCGCTTGTTGAATATCTTCATCACTACCACCGAGGCCTTGAACATACTAGCTGCAGAGACCTTGATTACAACTGTGGGTTTACAATACGACGAGACTGTGAGAGTAGAGGTTGTATTCCCATTGAAATTCCTCCTCGTGCACATTCCACATACATAACATGCTCTGTCTAAAAGTCACCTCTCAGATTCCTATTAAATCTCTCACCTTAAACCTGTGCCCTCTAGTTCTCAATTCCCCAATCCCCAGGAAAAAGACTAAGTGTATTCCTCCCCCTCCCACTGATGCACGATCTCACACCGCCCCCAGCATAGTCAGGTTCAAGTTCATGCCAAATTAATTGTCATTCAACCATACACGTGCAAACAGCTAAACGAAAGCGCACAGAGCACACATAGTTACAACAGCATGTACAGTCACACAATAATATAGACTCACGTCGTTGCCCTCAATCTCGAAGAACTCAAACTGCAGGGAAATACGGTACTGAGTCGGTGCCACCACCTGCCAGACGCAGTTCTTGTTGGGTGGGTATTCTTTGGGCCACCCGGGGCTGGTTATTGAGCCATTGAGCTTGGTAAGAAAACCACCGCATGCAGCTGTAGTCGGCAAAACACAGATTGGAAATTACGCTCACAGTTGTGTCTTGGAAGGAACAAACCTCCAGCTCACTGTCCCTCTAAGCTGCGGGGCTGCACGGCCACGCAGTAACTGAAATGCTCCCGTGCACATAGCCTTTGTTGCCACGCAGCTGGAATTTTCTTTTATATAATGCTAATATCATTTTGAAATTATGTTAATATACAGTGTTGTGCAAAAATCTTAGGGTCTCGAGATTTTTTAAAATAGTTTCAAATGGTACGGCCTCCACAGAGCCCTGATCTCAAGATCATCAAGGCTGCCTGGGATTACCCGGAGAGACAGAAGTGAGACAGCCAAAGTCTGCAGAAGAACTGTGGCAAGTTCTCCAAGATGTTGGAACAACATACCAGTTGAATTTCTAAAAAAAAACTGCACATTAGTGTACTTAAGAGAATTGATGTAGTTTAAAGGTAAAGAGTGGTCAAACCAAATATTGATTTGATTTACTTGTTTACTGTTCCCAACTCTTTGTAGTAATTTTTGGTATTTAGAAACTTCTCATTTCATTATTTTTGAAAGCATCTTCGTTTGACCAAATTCTTTTACACGTGCCTAAGGCTTTTGCACAGCACTGTAATTTTTAAATTATACTGATACAAATGTAAAATCTATGTTAATATAATTGTGATATAACCTATAATTATGTGTTAATGAATATAATCCATACATTTTCAAAATAATAAACATACAACAACCTTTACTTTGAAACGTTTTAGAACTTCAATGTATTTCCATTGTCAGTGTCTTAGTTACAACACTATTACAAATTGTAACAATTAACACAGAATGGGATTCAGTAGCTCAGTGTTAATAAACCGTCAGCCCGCTGAACACCAACTCATATTCCAAAAAAATCACACTTAAATGACAGTTGTCAGGCCATGTAAAAATTTTCTGCTCAGAGCAGTGGTTGGTCCGTGCAGCTGTAAAAAACATTTGAGGGAATGTTGGTCCAGATGGTCAGGTGTCGTCCAATCATACAGCACTGGGAGATCTTCACTGATCACTCAAACATCCTGCATAGTTTTTATGTTTTTATTTTATTTCCCATCTTTAATCATTCTTTCCTACTTTTCTTGTATGACCGTAAGACACAGGAGCAGAATTTGGCCATTCAGCCCATTGAGTCTGATTTTTTTCATCCCCATTCTCCCACCTGTAATCCTTAAACACCTCCACTCCCTTAACAATCAAGAACCTATCTGTCAGATCCTTGGACTCTGCTGCAGGTTCTACGTATATGGGCGGGCTGCATAACAGGTTCGACAATTGTGCTCATGAGTATGCACACTCCAGCTAATTACTGTCTCATTATGGTGGTATTTAACTCCCTTCTTTTCATTCTAGTCTTGTCGAGACTTGACCAAAAGCACAGAACATTTACGCTCCCTACTTACCTGCGTCCTTGTCCAGGATATAGGACTACCATTTCGACTGACACTGTCAAGGGGTAGTACTCATTTAGTATTAGTTATTGCTTCCAGCCACAGTGTTGATACGTAACTACTCAGTTTGAGAGTTTTAGCTAACAACCCTATTTTGTTTTTCTTTTCCATTAAATTCTGGAGCACTTCTCAATAAAGTCAATGAACTGTCACCCCTTCTTCAGTGTCTCTGACTCTCCGTACTTGGGCCATGTCCAAGCGTTTAGACACTATCGATCTCTGCCTCAAATGTACCAATGTCTTGGCCTTCACAGCAAATAATTCCAAAGATTCAACACCCTCTGGCTGCAGAAATTCCTCCTCATGTCAATGGTATTCTGAGGCTGCAGTCTCTCCTACTAATGGAAGCATGTTCTCCATGTCCACTCTATCCATTCCTTTCAGTAACCGATATCTTTCAATGAGATCCCCACAGTAGGCCTATACTCCCAAAGAGTACAGACCCAGTGATATCAAACACTCCTCACATGTTAAACCATACATTCCTTCATCTGGAGATGAAGAGTCTCAGCCCAAAACATCAGTTGTTCATCCCCTTCCATAGATGCTGCCTGACCTGCTGAGTACCTCCAGTATGTTTTGTGTGTTGCTCTGGATTTCAACAGATCCTCTTACCCTCACAGCTCCTTTTGTCATTGGCGAGTTCATACCCAGGATCGCAGGCACACTTGTAGCTGCCCAGGGTGTTAACACAGCGCTGCTCACACCCCCCGTTGTCAGGCCGCGAGCACTCATCCACCTCTGTAAGAGGGAGGGAAAGGAATCAGAACCCATTAATGAACAGAGACCCCGACTGTTCGCACAGGGACTCCCCGACAAGACCAAGTACAAACACAGCCATACGCCAAACACACAAGTACACATAGCCACACCTCCATGCAGTCGACGCAAACGTACGGATGAACACGCGCAACACAAGACTGCGAGTGTCGCCAGGCTACCGGCACCAACGTAGCATGACCACAGCTTACTAACCCTAACCCGTACACCGGCAGAAGGTGGGAAGAAGCCAGAGCACTCGAGGTCACGGGGAGAACTAATGTACAAGCTCCTTACAGATTCCAACCCCAACTTTACAGTAGAGGCCTGAAGACGCACACTCAATGCTTTCAGAACACCTTCTTCCTTTCTGCCATCAGATTTCTGAACTGTCCATGAACCCATGAGCACTACCTCTCCATTTTACTCTCGTTACTACGTATTTATTTCTTCCTGTAAATTACACTATTTTTTCAAGGCTTCTAACGTTTTTATGCCATGGACCATCGAGTCTGCTACACCATTTGATCATGGCTGACTCACTTTCCTCTCAACCCAATTCTCCTGCCTTCTTCACGTAACCTTTCACACCCTGTTGTATCAAAAATCTCTCAGCCCCTGCTTTAAATACACTCAACGACCTGGCATCCACAGCTGCCTGTGGCAACAAATTCCACAGATTCACCACTCTCTACCTGAAGGAATTGCTCCTCATCCCCGTTCTAAACGGACATCCCTGAGTTAAGTCAGGTCTGATTTACAAAGTCCGCCATCTGAACGCGGATTCCCTTCCTCAGTCCTGGCCAATGTTCCAGGTGCGCTCAAGATCTCTCCCTCGTTTGGGATTTGCTGACGCGGGCCAGCAAACGGGTCACATCGGGCATCCTGGTGTTTATAACCATCATGACAGAAGCTTCCCAGCTTCCCAACTATCTGTGGAATGTTGTGGTGAAATCTCCACGCTACCAACCCACAGGGAATTTCCATTCCGGTGGATTTTCCTTTCTGGTGAACCACAGCCTTAGTGTATGCACCATACAGACATTCCCAACAGACCTTTCAACCTGAACACACTGCTTATTCTAAAGATCAAGCTGAGGGGTTGCTAAGGATGACCGCGAGCATTCCATTTCAATGTCATTCCAGTACTCTGGGTTAGTTCTAAATCAAAGATTCAGAAGACCATGATTCACACATTACCAGTGGACTTGCTCACACTGAAAGTATCTCAAGTCGCAGGCTCTTCTATCTGCACTCCCTCTCACTGTAGACACACAGTCTCTGCTCCGCACGGATCTGTATTACCTCAGCCAAGAGCATCTTTGGCCAAAACCAAATGAGGATTGGCAAATCAATTCAGAGCTGTCTATCCAAATGAGTCAGACAGCCAGACAGTGATTACAGCCAAGTCTAACAGTTTTACAAAGAACTCCATCAGCTCCTAGTGAGGAGACTCACATGCAAGGAGAATCGAACTCAATATGTGATACTCTCATATAAGACCATAGGTCCATAAGACAAAGGAGGGAATTAGGCCATTTGATCATGGCTGATTTACTTTCCCTGTCAACCCCAACCTCCTGCCTTCTCCCTGTAATCTTTGACACCTTGACTAATCAAGAACCTATCAACATCTGCTTTAAATATACCTAATGACTTGGCTTCTACAGGTGTCTGTGGCAATGAATTCCACAGATTCACCACCCTCTGGCTAAAGAAATCCCTCCTCATTTCTGTACTAAAGAGAATCCTTGAATTCTGAGGCTGTGCCCTCTGGTCCTAGACTCCCCCACTGTAGGAAACACCTACTCCATATCCATTCGATCTCGGCCTTTCAATATTCAATAGGTTTCAACATGATCCTCCCCCCGGCCATTCTTCTAAATTCCCGCGAGAACAGGTCCAAACCCAACAAACACACCTCCTATGATAAACCTTTCATTCTCAGAATCATTCTTGTGAGCCTCCTCTAAACCTTCTCTAATATCAGCACATCCTGTCATAGATAAGGAGCCCAAATCTGCTCACAGTACTCTGAGTGAGGCCTCACCAGTGCCTTAAAAAGCCTCAGCATCACATCCTTGATTTTATATTCTAGTCCTATTGAAATGAATGTTAACATTGCATTTGCCTTCCTCACCACAGACTCAACCCGCAAATTAACCTTTAGGGAATCCTGCAGAAGGACTCCCAAGTCCCTGTGCACCTCAGATTTTTGAATTTTCTTCCCCTTTAGAGAACAGTCTACACTTTTGTACTGTCTACCAAAAGGCGTGACTGTACGCTTCCTGACACCGTATTCCATTTCCCTCCTCTTTGACCATCCTCCTAGTCTAAGACCTTCTGCAGTCTCCCTGCCCCTCCACCTATCCTCGTTTCATCTGCAAACTTGGCCACAAAGCCATCAATTCCATCATCCAGATCATTGACATATAACATAAAGAGAAGTGGTCCCACACCAACCCTTACGGAACACCACTAGTCACCTGGTTCCCAAGCAGAAAAGGCCCCATTTATTGCCACTCTTTGCCTCCTGCCAATCAGCCAATCCTCTATCCATGCTAATATCTTTCCTGTAATACCACGGCTCTTATCCTGTAAAACAGCTTCCTGTGCAACACTTTGTCAAAGACCTTCTGAAAATCCAAGTATACAATATCCACCGTCTCCTTTATCTATCCAGCTTGTTATTTCCTCAAAGAGTTCTAACAAATTTGGCAAGCAAGATTTTCCCTTAAAGAAACCATGCTGACTTTGGCCTAAAAGGAACATAATTCCCAACCAAACATGTCCATGAGGATAGGTGGAACAAGCTGGGACTTTTCTTTTTGTAGTGAGGGAGAATGAGAGGTGACTTGATAGAGGTATACAAGATGATAAGAGGCATAGATCAAGTGGATAGCCTGAAAATATTTCCCAGGGCAGAAATGGTTAATATAATGGGGCATAATGTTTGGAGGGGGGATTGCCAGAGGTAAGTTCTTTACACAAGGAACAGGTGGGTGCATGGAACACCCTGCGGGGGGAGGGGGAGGTGTTGGGGTAGAGACCGATACATTAGGGCATTTAAGAAACTTCTAGATAGGTCCATGTATGATAGAAGAATGGAGGACTGTATGGAAAGAAGGGTTAGATTGATCTTAGAGCAGATTAAAGGGTTGGCATAACACTGGGGGCTGAAGGGCCTTAAACAGCATTCATTTGTTCATTTTGTGTCATCTCATATGACATGGGCATCATGGTCTTTCCATGAAGTGGTCTGCCATTGTCTTCTTCTGGGCAGTGCCATTACAAGACGGGTGACCCCAGCCATTATCAATACTCTTCAGAGATTGTCTGCCTGGCGTCAGTGGTCACATAACCAGGACCTGTGATCTGCACCGGCTGCTCATATGACCATCCACCACCTGTGGCTTCACGTGACCCTGATCGGGGGCTAAGCAGGTGCTCCACCTTGCCCGAGGGTGACCTGTAGGATAGCAGAGGGAAGGAGCACCTTACACCTCCTTTGGTAGAGACACATCTCCACCCCACCACCCCAATGCCTTAAAGATTGAACATGGAATTGGGAACCACGATCTTCCACTTTTTTTCTTGAAGCCTTAATAATCATAAAATCATTGGAGCAGCAGGAGTAGGCACTTTTGAGTGGCTCTGCCCGATCCTCCATTGGTTGAACCTCCACCTCAATACCACATTCCTGACTAATACCCACACCCCCAATGTCTTTTCAGTGATCAGTGAACAATGAATTTATCTGCTGAGCAGTCCTCACCTTTGAAGAAGTTTGCAGAGAACCCAGCTTTGTTGATGGAGCCATCGGATACAAACTTCATCCACAGTTTATTGGAGCTCGACTTGATGTCATCAGGTTTATCGTAGCCACAGTAACGCCCAATTAGAGGGCTGTCTTCTGTGCTTCCATCTCGGACCTCCAGATAATCATAAGCACAGCTATCGTGTCTCTCGATCTGCAGTGAAAAAGATAGATTTCAGGTCTTCATATCAGCCATTACTGTCTGGTTTGATGGTTCACTCAACTTCACTCACCCCATCACCGAACTGTTCCCACAACCTATGGATTCACTTTCAAGGACTCTTCATCGAAGGTTCTCAATACTTAATTTATTAATTTTTATTATTACTATTTTTTTTGCATTTGCTCAGTTTGTTGTCTTTTGCACACGGGTTGTTTGTCCGTCCCGTTGGGTGTGATCTTTCATTGATTCCATTGATTTTTGTATTTACTGTGAAAGCCCACAAGAAAATAAATCTCAGGGTTATATATGGTAACATATACTGTCCCGTGCAAAAGTCTTGGGCACATATGTATATAGCTTGGGTGCCTACTACTTTTGTACAGCACTGTAATAATTTTATGTATTGCACGGTATTGCTGTTGCCAAAAATAAACAAACTTCATGACCTATGTGAGTGATGATAAACATGATTCTGATATGGGTCTCTACCTACACCATTGTCCATATCCCTCCATCTTCCTCACACCCATGTGCCTATCCAAACATCTCTTAAAAGCCTCTAATGTATTTGTCTCTACCACCACACCAGGCAGCACATTCCAGGCATCCACCACTCTGAGTGAAAAACTTACCCCTCACATCCCCTTTGAAACTACCCCCTCTCACCTTCAATGTACGCCCTCTAGTATTAGACATTTCAGCCCTGGGACAAAGATAGTCCCTGTCCCCTCTATCAATGTCTCTCAGAATCTTATAAACCTCTATCAGATCTCCCCTCAGTGTCCGCCACTCCAAAGAAAACAGCCCAAGTTTCTCCAGCCTCTCACGATAGCACATGCCTTCTAAATTATCGTGCATTATCAGCTAATTTGGGTCTTGTTTCATGCAATAAGAACGGGTCAATTGATAGTTGGTTTTCACAGGCGTTTGGGGGAGAGTGACAATAATGAGGTGAAATTTTATATTGAATTGTAAAGTCAGGTAGTTCAAAGGTTTGTTTTCTAAAAGAATAAACTATCGTATGGGCACAGAGTTGGTCATTGCTTGACTGGGAGAATGCATTCAAAGGCATGAACTAAATTGAAAATGGCCTTCTAGCGTTTCAAAAGATAATGTTACCGGGAAAAAGAATTCTCTCAGGTACAAAATCCCAAAATGAAAAAAAGCTACTCCTGTGTTTGAATACAGAATCCAAAGTCTAAATTAAATGAAAAGTTACCAGAAATAGTAGTGAGCCTGGGAACTGAAAGTGCAGAAATTAATACAGAAAGTTAAGACAAAAAACTAGTAAGAAAGGTAGAACATTGTCAGATGTTTGATAGTGAGTCAGAGGAAATGGGGGGTGGCAGGTTGGAGATACGTCTCTACCAAAGGAGGTGAAAGGTGTTCCTTCCCTCTGCTAGATTGCAGGTTACCCTCGAGCAAGGTGTAGCACCTGCTTAACCCCACTCTTCCCTAATCAGGGCCAGGTGAAGCTGTGGGAGCAGGTGGTGGATGGTTGTAACAGCTGCTGGTGCATATCACAAGTCCTGGTTATGCAACCACTGACAGAGTGTCCTTTAGTAGGGACTCATCTCGATAATGGCTGATTTATATTCCCTCTCAACCCCATTCTCCTGCCTTCTCCCCTTAACCTTTGAAGCCCTGACTAATAAAGAACCCATTAACTTCTGCTTTAAATATACCCAATGACTTGGCCTCCACAGCCACCTGTGGCAATGAATTCCACAGATTCACCATTCTGTGGCTGAAGATATCCTGCCTCATCTCTGTTCTAAAAGGACACCCCACTATTCTGAGGCTGTGTCCTCTGGTCCTAGACTCTCTCGCTATAGGAAACATCCTCTCCACATCCAATCTGTCTCGGCCTTTCAAAATTCAACGAGATCCCTACTCATATTTCTAAACTCCAGCGATTTGCCCTGCTTTTTTTCCCTTTTAACTTTGAAAGTTACCTCAAAGGACTGAAAGGCCAGTCCCACGTGGAAAGTGTCGGACACTCTTATCCTCCATATGCAGACTTTCGACGGACGGTAGTCATCAGGGTAGTTGGGCGATTGAATCTGCCCCAGATCCTTGCTGATATCTCCTCCGCAGATGGCTAAGGGTTTGAAAGAAAAGAAATGGAATTATCTGGAAGATTCTGGTGAGGTTTCCAATCACTGAAACCAATTGTTAAGAGTGTTCAGACCCACACAGGTAAAATGTAACCAGTGACAGCTCCAAGCAGTGAAGAGTGAAACTTTGACTGAAGACTGGGTGCCGGTGTAGTCAGCTGGAATTCCCATTTATCCCAAAGCTCCCGTACCATGCAACACGAACCACTGGATGGAGATCGGATTTAGTTATGATTATCTGGTTAGCTGCTGGTGACTAGTAGTATTCCATAGGGGTTGGTGTTGGGTCTGTAGGCAAATGCATGTATTGTCCGTATTATAAAACCATCAGGCCAGACAACACAGGAGCAGAATGAGACCATTCAGCCCATCAAGTCTTCTCTACTATTCCATCATGGCTGACATATTTTCCTTCTCAACCCCATTCTCCTGTCTTCTTCCTGTAACCTTTGACACCTTTACTAATTAAGGGCCCATCTCTGTTTTAAATATACCTAACACCTTGGCCTCCACAGCCATTACTGGCAATAAATTCCACAAATTAATCACTTTCAAGCTAAAGAAATTCCCCCCTCATCTCTATTCTAAAAGGATATCCCTCTGTTTTGAGGCAGTACCCTCTGACCCTCGATTCCGCTGCTATAGGTAACATTCTCTCCACGTCCACTCTGTCTAACCCTTTCAATTTTTGGTAGGTTACAATCAGATTCCCCCTTCATTTTTCTAAACTCCAGTGAGTAAAGGCCCAGAGCCATCAAACGCTGCTCATACATTAACCCCTTCATTCCTGCGCTCATTCTCGTAAACCTCCTCTGTACCCTCTCCAAAGGCAGCCCATTAACCCCTTCATTCCTGGGCTCATTCTCGTAAACCTCCTCTGTACCCTCTCCAAAGGCAGTACATTCTTTCTAAGGTAAAAGGCCCAAAGCTGCTCACAATGCCAAGTGCAGTCTGACCAGCGCCTTATAAAGCCTCAGCCTCACATCCTTACTTTTATATTTGGAGCAGGACGGTAGCACATCACTCTATGGTACCAGCAGCCCAGGTTCGATTTCCACCGCTGCCTGTAAGGAGTTTGTACGTTCTCCCTGTGACTGAGTGGGTTTCCTCCCACAGACCAAAGACAGATGATTGGCAGGTTAACTGGTCATTGTAGATTGTCCTGTGGTTAGGCTAGGATTAAATCAGGGGTTGCTGGCTGACATGGTTTGAAGGGCCAGAAGGGCCCATTCTGTATTGTATCTCAATAAATAAATAAATTCTAGTCCTGTCAAAACATGGTCTGGATCGCCTGGTGTCTGGTTGTTTGTGAGTTAATTTATTGATTGATTGATTGAGATACAGTGTGCAATAGGCTCTTCATTCCCTTCAAGCTGTGCGACCCAGCAACCCCCGATTTAACCCTTGCCTAATCATGGGACAAGTTACAACGTCAAATTAACCCAACCACTGGTATCTTTAGACTGTGGGAGAGAACTGGGCACCCGGAGGAAACCCATGCAGTCAGGGAGAGAAGGTACAAACTCCTTACAGGCAGTGGCGGGAATTGAACCCAGGTCACCAGTACTGTAGGGTGATGCGCTAACCACCATGCTATATCCGCCTGCCAAACTGACTTTTTAACTCCTGTATTGTGAGGCTGCTTTTTCTGGCAGTGTGTTTCAATCGCCCAGCACTCTGTATGTAAAACCATGAACATCTCCTTTAAACTAACCCCCACACACAGACTTCATCGACCAAACACTCTCTGATATTTTATTTACAGAAGTTCACAGTGATGACTTGTGAAATGTTCCCTGAGTAAATATCTTAGAAAGGACACAGCACAGGTTCACAGTAAAATGTTAAATTATTTACACTGAGGAGGATTATACTGTCTGAATTTATATTCCCTTGAGTGCAGAAGATTAAATGGATTAAAGAATTTTATAAGTTATGTAGAGAAATTGGAGTGTTGGATCAAAATTGAAACAGATAAAAGCTCAGGTTAATGTCAAATACCATTTCAGCACATTAAGGACCATCAATGGGGATCGATGACACATTTTAAAATATAGAAGTTAGAACATTGCAGTAGAGAACAGGCCCTTCGGCCCACAATGTTGTGATGGCCATTGAGAGTCATAGAGTCAAAGAACACCACAGCACAGATACAAGCAAATCAGCCCATCCAGCACAACCATCAGGCTCTTGAACAAAAGGGGATAACTACACTTGTCCATTCTTTGGCACAGGTGACTGTGGAGGCAGATTCTTGATTAGATTAGATTAGATTAGATTATGAGGACACTCAGTCCTCGTTTATTGTCATTTAGAAATGCATGCATTAAAAAATGATACAACGTTCTCCAGAATGATATCACAAGAAAACACAGGACAAACCAAGACTAAAACTGACAAAAACCACATAATTATAACATATAGTTACAACAGTGCAAAGCAATACCGTAATTTGATAAAGAGCAGACCATGGGCACAGTAAAAAAAAGTCTCAAAGTCCTGATAGACTCATCTCCTCACGCAGGTGGCAGAAGGGAGAAACTCTCCCTGCCATGAACTTCCAAGTGCCGCCAACTTGCTGATGCAGCACCATTGGAAGCACTCGACCGCAGTGGGCTCTGATTAGTCAGGGCATGAAGGGATACAGGGAGAAGGCAGGAGATTGGGACTGAGGGAAAATGGATCAGCCATGATGAAATGGCAGAGCAGACTCGAAGGGCTTTATAGTCTAGTTCTGCTTCAACATCTTATGGTCTCATTGTCTCACATCAGCCATTGCTGTGTGGTCTGCTGCAGCAGCCTCTCACAATATATGAAACTACAGCAAACTATCAGGGCAGCTGGAAAGGTCATTAGTTGCAGTCTACCATCAGTGCAGGACTTGTTTGAGCCCAGGACAAAGAAGTAAACAGAAAAATCATAGTGGACACTACCCAACCAGCAAACTACTTCTTCCAAAAGCTCCTTTCTGGAAAATGTGGTAGGTCTTGGGAGGAGCAATGATCTGTTCCCTACCTCCGTTGCATTCTGTCTTGCACAGTTATGATGATAATTAGTCACATGAGTAGGGGCATGGCAAAGCAACGGGAACAAGTTATGTATTCGTGATTTGTTCTGGTCAGATTGCAGCTGGGGACTGACGGATGGTGCAGCTTTTGTTGACAGCTCAATTACGCTTAATTACCCTTGACCTGCACTTGGGTACACGTTCTGTTTTATTGCTTCACAATTGTACATTTGCCAATTGCTAATAATGGATTGAAAACATATCTTCGACTTCTGGAACAACCATTATTGAGGCTGAGTGCAAGTATAGCAAATCTGTGGGGGCCGCCAGCAGTGGCAATTTGATTTGGTTAGAATTCGCTGCTAAAGAGCTACTAAAATAACACATTGCATCTTAAAAGTTTCTTCACCTAGGCAGTTAATCTAACCTTTCTAGCTAGGCCCGTGGAGCAGACTTGATGACCCAAATGGCCTCATTCTGCTGCTGTGTCTTGTATTCTAGCCCCCTCCAACTTACACCACCCCCACCCCCAGCTACTGCACTGCACTGTAAAAACTTTTAACCACTTTTGATAATTCTGTTCAAGTGCTGGTATTTATGTATTTATGCACATTATATTCCATATCCATACTTTGACCTCTAACATTATTTTAATGTAATTCTTTATTCTTTACAACTTTGCTGTTTTTTGGTGCATGTCAAGCGAATACCCCACAGCAAATTCCTAACACATGTGAATGTATATGGCGAATAAAATTCATCGATCATTTGATCCTTTATTCCAACTAGTTGATTTAAATTTCAAAGCAGAACCCAGCAGTACTAAGTGGCTTTGACCAGCAGAGGGAGACGATGAGCCCTCATGTGGCATAATTATCCCTCAGTAGCCAAGGTGAGTATATGAGCAAACACAAACAATGCCCCCTCTCTCCTCTGAATGAACCACTTCACATGGAAAGGCTTTTGAAATGAGATACCCCTGGATTCTTTCCTCCACCTCCTCCCCCATCCTGTTTTGTAGCTCTGGAGGCACTCCATGAAGTTCAAAGTTCAAAGTAAATTTATTATCAAAGAATCTATATGTCACCATATACTACCTTGAGATTCTTTTTCTTGTAGGCATACACAGTACAAGAGCAGCAATTATTAACTACACACAGACCAACAAACAATCAATAAGCAAAACAGTCTGTGCAAATGCAGTTATTTTAATAACAAATAAATACATAAGTAATACTGATAAACTCAGTTCAAAAGTCCTTGAAATTGAGTCCATAGATTGAGTGAGTCCACAGCGATCAGTTCAGAGTTGAGGTGAGTGATGTTATCCTCACTGGTTCAGAAACCTGATGGTTGAGGGGTAATAACTGTTTCTGAACCTGGTGGTGTGGGTCCTGATGGTTGAGGGGTAATAACTGTTCCTGAACCTGGTGGTATGGGACCTGATGGTTGTAGGGTAATAACTGTTCCTGAACCTGGTGGTGTGGGTCCTGATGGTTGAGGGGTAATAACTGTTCCTGAACCTGGTGATGTGGGACCTGATGGTTGACGGGTAATAACTGTTCCTGAACCTGGTGGTATGGGACCTGATGGTTGTAGGGTAATAACTGTTCCTGAACCTGGTGGTGTGGGACCTGATGGTTGAGGGGTAATAACTGTTCCTGAACCTGGTGGTGTGGGACCTGATGGTTGAGGGGTAATAACTGTTCCTGAACCTGGTGGTGTGGGACCTGATGGTTGAGGGGTAATAACTGTTCCTGAACCTGGTGGTGTGGGACCTGATGGTTGAGGGGTAATAACTGTTCCTGAACCTGGTGGTATGGGACCTGATGGTTGAGGGATAATAACTGTTCCTTAACCTGGTAGTGTGGGACCTGATGGTGGTTGGATAATAACTGTTCCTGAACCTGGTGGTGTGGGACCTGATGGTTGAGGGGTAATAACTGCTCCTGAACCTGGAGGTGTGGGACCTAAGGCTCCTGTACCTTCTGACTGATGGTAGTAGTGAGAAGAGAGCATGGCCTGATGGTGGTGGGGCACTTGATGATGGATGCTGCTTTCTTGTGGTAGTGATCCTTGTCGATATGCTGAATGTTGTGTAGAGCTGTACCAGGCTGTGTCCATGACTCTTTTATGTTCTGACTAGATCACCATCATTGACGTGTACTAGACAAAGTATGTGTAGACATACGGTGCACTCTAATAGAAATGCTATCTGCCTGCTTAGACATCATCATCATCATCATTACGCGCCATGTGGTATGATGTGGGCATTATGGTCTTTCCATGACCATGACTGCTCTTGGCAGAAGTTTCTACAGAAATGGTTTGTCATTGCCTTCTTCTGGGCAGTGTCTTTACAAGACTGGTGACCCCAGCCGTTACCCATACTCTACAGTGATTGTCTGCCTGGCGTCAGTGGTCACATAACCAGGACTTGTGATATGCCCCAGCTGCTCGTACGACCATCCACCACCTTCTCCCACGGCTTCCGGTGACCCTGATCGGGGGCTAAGCAGATACTACACCTTGTCCAAGGGTGACCTGCAGGCTAGCGGAGGGAAGGAGTGCCCTACACTTCCTTTGGTAGAGACATATCTCCACCCTGACACCCAATTTATATATCTATATCACTCATTGGAATTTACAGAATTGTTATGCATTGCTCTGCACTGCTGCCGCAAAACAACAGATTTCATGGCATTTGTCAGTGGTATTAAACCTCATTCTGATTCTGAGTATATGGTAACATGGAACACTCAGCACTGAGCACACAATGTTGTGCCAAGCTTTTAACTTAACGCTCAGAGTGGGTTAAATGGTCGGCACAACATTGCGGGCCGAAGGGCCTGTGCTGTGCTGTTATGTTCTATGTATGTGCTCTCAGATCATTCTAATGTTTCCTTCCCACATAAACCTCCAGCCTTCCTTCACCCATGTGCCTATCTCATAAAAGTCCTTCATGTGTCTGACTCCACCACCACCCTTGGCAGCCCCTTCAATGCACCCAGCTCTCTCTGTGTAAAAAACCTACCTCTGATAACCTCCTTATACCTTCCTCCAATCACATTAAAATTATGCCCTCTGGTATTAACATATACATACTTCAATAATAAATTTGACCTTTTTTTGAACTTTGACAGGTGCTCACCAGTTATTCTGCCTTTAAGACTCTAGTGACTCCTCTGAGGTCTCTCTGTCACTTCCCTTGTTTTTGCTTCATCAACAGGAGTAGCCTGGGAATTCGGAGGATTCTGCGAATCCCTGTCCAGCTGTGACTTCACAACCGACATCTGGTCTCGGGTGGGGAGTACCCTGCAGGAGCCCACGCCCTTTTCCGATAACCAGCACAGTGGAACTAAGGCAGCGGCTGGAGTATGTTCTGTTCCTGGAATCAGCAGGAACACTCAATGCAGGCCGGGGGGGGGGAGGGGGGGTTCAAAGTTTAAGGTTCAAAGTAATTTATAATCAAAGTACGTACATGTCACCATATTCTACCCTGAGATTCATATTCTTACAGGCATTCACAGTAGAACAAAGAAATACAACAGAATCAATGGGAAACAACACACAAACAAAGACTGACAAACAACCAATATGCAAAAGACAACAAACTGAGCAAATAAAAAATGTGTATATAATACTGAGAACATAAGTTGTAGAGCCCTTGAAAGAGGGTCTATAGGTTGTGGAAGAAGTTCATTATTGAGGTGAGTGAAGTTATCTACTCTGGTGGATTATCCAGCCTGATGTTTGAGGGGTAATAACTGTTCCTGAACCTGGTGGTGTGGGACCTGATGGTTGAGGGGTAATAACTGTTCCTGAACCTGGTGGTGTGGGACCTGATGGTTGAGGGGTAATAACTGTTCCTGAACCTGGTGGTATGGGACCTGATGGTTGAGGGGTAATAACTGTTCCTGAACCTGGTGGTGTGGGACCTGATGGTTGAGGGGTAATAACTGTTCCTGAACCTGGTGCTGTGGGACCTGATGGTTGAGGGGTAATAACTGTTCCTGAACCTGGTGGTGTGGGACCTGATGGTTGAGGGGTAATAATTGTTCCTGAACCCGGTGGTGTGGGACCTGATGCTTGAGGGGTAATAATTGTTCCTGAACCTGGTGGTGTGGGACCTGATGGTTGAGGGGTAATAATTGTTCCTGAACCTGGTGGTGTGGGACCTAAGGCTGTTGTAGCTCCTTCCCCTGAGGACCCTAGGTTGGGAATTCCTGATCTAGGCCTTCCAATATTTGGCAGATTTCAATAAAACCCTGCCATTTCTCATTCTTTTAAATTTCAGTGAGTACAGGCCCAGGAACCTCCTTGATGCATGATTTTAAAACAACATCGTGAACTGAAATACCATCTTTACTGCAATTACCTTCATAGACAGCTGAGAACCCTTTGCCGACCCAAGTACTGCTGCTTCGGAATTCAATCCATAGTCGGCTGTCGGTCGAGATGAGAGACGGTGGAATCTTATCACCGCAGAACCTGCCTGGAAAAGTAAAGCAGATTGGAGACAAAGTTAACCAGAGAGTAGACAGTGAATGCGCAAACATAAAGGGAAATGAGCCTGACCCTGCTCTACTCTTCATCTGGATCACAGCTGACCTCCACCCTCAGTGCAATTTCCCCACACCTTTCCCATATCACTTCACTTCCATAGTATCCAGAAACGTGACCAGTGGTGCACCACAGGGACTGGTGTTGGATCTGTCACCGTTTGTCAGATTGAGATTTATTTATAAATGTACATTGAAACATGCAATTAGATGCAGTGTTAGAAAGCTGAGGCTTTCTAAGGCATTGTTTCGACCACATCTGGAATATGGTGAGCCCTTATCTAAGAAAGGATGTGCTGACGTTGGAGAACATCGAGAGGAAGTTCACGAGAACGATGGCGGGAATGTAAGGGTTAAGATAGGAGAAGCTTTTGATGGCCTGTACATTCTGGTATTTAAAATAATGGTGATCTCATTGAAACCCACCAAATATTGGAAGGCCTAGATAGAGTGGACGTGGAGAGGGTGGTTCCAGTAGTGGAGGGGTCTAGTACCAGAGGGAATAGAACTGGGAGAGTCTGGAGGCAGCTCCAGAATAGAAGGATATTCCTTTAGGACAGAGATGAGGAAGAATTTCTGTGGCCAGATAGCGGTGAATCTGTGGAATTCGTTGCCACAGACGGCTGTGGAGGCCAAGTCATTGAGTATACTTAAAGCGCATGTTGATAGGTTCTTGATTAGTCAGGGCGTCAAAGGTTACTGGGGAGAAGGCAGGAGAATGGGGTTGAGAGGGATGATGGAATGGCACAGCAGACTCAACAGGCTGAATGGCCTAATTCTGCTCCTCTGCCTTACGGTCCAAGTCAAGAGTTTATGCTTTCATACCACGCAGTGGGGCTTTCCTCCAGTATCCGTCCCGTACTTCCACGTAATCATACCAGCACAGGCGGCTCCTGAATGTGTCCATGGCAGTGAAATTTAAAATAATCTGAAAGAGGATAAAGAGTCGAGATGCTAGTGACACCAAGGTGGAACACATGTGTACGGATAAATGACAATAAACTTGAACTTGAACAATGATAAACACTGGAGGTTCTGCAGGTGCTGGAAATCCAAAGCAACGCACACAAAATGCTGGATGAACTCAGCACGTCAAGCAGCATCTAAGGAAACGAATAAACAGTCGACGTTTCAGGCTGAGACAGTTCAACAGGACTGGAAAGGAGGGGGAAAGACACCAGAGTGAAAAATGTGGGGCAGGAGGATAAAGAGGATGGCTAGAAGGTGATAGGTGAAGTCAGATGGGTGGGAAAGGTAAAGGGCTGGAGAGGAAGGAATCTGATAGGAGAAACACATGCAAAATGCTGGAGGAACTCAGCAAGCCAGACAGCGTCTATGGAAAAGAGTACAGTTGATGTTTCAGGCCAAATCCCTTTGGCAGGACTGAGTGCCGAAAGATTTCAGCCTGAAAGATCGACTGTACTTTTTTCCATAGATGCTGCCTGGCCTGCTGAGTTCCTCCAACACTTTGCGTACGTTGCTCGGATTTCCAGCATCTGATAGGAGAGGTTTTTTCCCGATTTCCATTCCCGTTCCAACATGTTGGCCCATGGCCTCCTCTTGTGCCAAAATGTGGCCAACCTCAGGGTACAGGAGGAAATCCTTATATCCCGTCTGGGTAGCCTCCAACCTGATAGCATGAATATCAATCTCTCCTTCCAGTTTAAAAAATCCCCCCCCCACCACATCTTCTGTTCCCTACTCTGGCCTCTTGCCTCTTCTCACCTACCTATCACCTCCCCTGAGTTCCTGCCCCCTTCCCTTTCTCCTAAGGTCCACTCTCCTCTCCTATCAGATTCCTTCCTCTCCAGCCCTTGACCTTTCCCACCCACCTGGCTTCATCTATCACTTTCTAGCTATCCTCCTTCCCCTGCCCCCACCTTTTTATTCTGGCATCTTCCCCCTTCCTTTCCTACTCTGAAGAAAGGTCTTGGCCCAAAACTTCAACTGTTTATTCATTTCCATAGATACTGCATAACCTGCCAAGTTCCTCACCATTTTGTGTGTGTTGCTTTGAACTTGAATTTGTCCTGCCCCAGGTACCCAATCATATCACATTGTAGATTAGTTAGGGAGATCCTTCATGACGCAGTGAGCAGTCAGAGTAACAGTCAGGTCAGTGGCAGGGTCAAGATTCCAGGAGTAAGGCAACGACGTGGTTTCCCTTTACACGCACTAATCTGCATTTCTTCCATCTTCGTCAGCAGCCTTTACCCCGCAGATTGTGGAATGAGCCAGAAAGTATGGAGGAAAGTTTCCCGCAGATGATTTCATGAATGACTGTGCTCTCCCAATCCCATCTCAGGAGAAAACCACGCATGACTCACTGAGGTGGATTTTCACAGGGGGAGTGGGAAAACACTTAACCTCAATTTCCCAAAGAGACTCAAAGCCATTGCACAAATGAGTAAGAGGTTAACTTTGACTCAAGTGTAGAGGAACGGACTGTGTGAGTGATATGAGGAGAGAGATATTGGAGTCATTTTTGCAGTTGCTGATCTAGTGTCTGTGATAGCTTTTTAAAGATTAGCTTTTATCTCCTTTGATTTGTTTGTCGAAACATAGTGTGAAATGCATCCTTTGCATCAAACATTTCAAATGGTTTGATTTAATATCCAAGGAAGGAGAAGATGGCAGCGTGACGCAGCTCGCAGCGGCCACTCCGGTGGTGATGGTGTCTGTTACTTGTCAAGTAGGGTGCCATACACAATCCTGATTTGATGGAGGCAGACGTGAGAGCACGGAGGAACATCTGGTGAAACTTCTGAAATGCCCGCTTTGCTGCCGCTGCTACTGTGTGGTCCAGAATCTCCGGAGGGGAAGGCCCCGAGTCCTCGGCTTTGCTTGTTGCTCGGCGGCCGGGGCGGGGTCGAAGCGCTCGGCAGAGGATGGTGCTCGGAGAGGCTGTGTCGGAGCGACTGGTTGGAGGCTCGAAGTTTTTGGACGGACTCAGAGTCAGCTGCGGTCGGATGCTTCCAATAGTACTGCATCGGCAAGTTGGCGGCGCTTGTAGGTTCATGGCAGGGAGTTTCTCCCTTCCGCCGCCTGTGTGAGATGATGAGTCTATCGGGACTTTGAGACTTTTTTTTTACTGTGCCCATGCTCTGCTCTTTATCAAATTATGGTATTGCTTTGCACTGTTGTAACTATATGTTATAATTATATGGTTTTGTCAGTTTTAGTCTTGGTTCGTCCTGTGTTTCTTGTGGTATCATTCTGGAGGAACATTGTATCATTTTTTAATGCATGCATTTCTAAATGACAATAAACGAGGACTGAGTGTCCTCGTAATCTAATCTAATGTGTACAATATACAACCTTAAATTCTTACTCTTCACAGGCATCCAAGAAACACAAAATCCCAAAGAATGAATGATAGTAACATCAGAACCCCAAAGCCCCCCCCCCTCCCGCACACAAGAAGCAGCACAGGCATTAACCCTACACACGAGGAATTCTGCAGACGCTGGAAATTCAAGCAACACACATCAAAGTTGCTGGTGAACGCAGCAGGCCAGGCTGCATCTCTAGGAAGAGGTACCGTTGACGTTTCGGGCCGAGACCCTTCGTCAGGACTAACTGAAGGAAGAGCTAGCATTAACCCTTCCACTCCCCCAGCTGATGCACTGATCCTCCATCCCACCCGCAACACACAAGCAATAGCAAAAGCCCCCAAAGAGACCTTGATCTAGAGCCCATTAGACATTTCAATGCATACACCAGCACTTTGGTATCTCAGAGAGGCTCTCTCTCAGCAGCAAGGGAGTGAGAAACCGCTCCTGCTAACCTAGAGTGGAGACCAGCAGCTTACTGTTCCGATGTTACAAATTTTTGCTTTGCTTCTCCAAACACAGTCCAAAGGTGTGGCAGCAAGTGTCACCACTCTTCTGGCACCAGCATAGCACGCCCACAACTCACTAATCCAAACCCATACATTACCGTGCAAAAGTCTTAGGAACATATACAGTATATAGCTAGGGTGCCTAAGACTTTTGCTCAGTACTGTAATTTTATGTATTGCAGTGTACTGCTGCAAAAAATAAGCAAATTTCAAAACACAGTCTAAGACTTTTGCTCAGTACTGTAAGTCTTTGGAATGTAGGGGGAAACTGGAGCACCTGGAGGAAACCCTTGTGGCCACGGGGAGAACTTAAAATCTCCATATAGACTGCGTCGGGACTCAAAAGCTGATCAGTTATGCTGGCATTGTAAAGTGATTGCACTAACCATTGTAGGTTCCAAGTTTCCAAAGCTCCTAGCCTGGGGTTTTGGGGGGTTACTGTAGCCCCATGAGGCTGTCCATTGGTCACCAAAGCAAAGACTGAAGACTCTTACCTTCTCTCCAGGAGTGACTGATATTCTCCACACACAGTGCGTAAAAGATGAATACCCATTCGGAAAACCAGGAGAAGAAAAGTTTCCCATCGAGTCCTGAAGGGTATCTCCACAAGCTGTTGGAATACAACAGAAGATCCTTCTATCATTCCTTAGTTTGGAACAAACATCCTTTCTGTCAGACTATGTCATTACAATAAGGGAACACCAGGTCCAAGCAGGAATGTCTTCCACGTAATGGCAGAATGATTGATGGATCATCATCCAGGCCATACTCTCTTCTCGCTATTACCATTGAGGAAGAAGTACAGGAACCTTAGATCCCACACCACTGGCTTCAGGAACAGTTATTACCCTTAAATAATCAGGCTCCTGTATCAGCCTGGATAACCTGAACTCTGAACTGATTCCACAACCCAGGGATATAGTTTCAAGGACTTTACAACTCTTGTTTTCAGTATTGTTTGTTTGTTTGTTTGTATTTGTGCAGTTTGTGTTCTTTGCACATTGTTTGTTTCTTTGACTTTGTGCGAAGGTTTTCATTGGTTCTATTGTATTTCTTCGTTCTACTGTGAATGCCTGCAAGAAAATGAGATTTTGGTAATATATGCAAACAACAGGAATTCTGCAGATGCTGGAAATTCAAGCAACACACATAAAAGTTTCTGGTGAACGCAGCAGGCCAGGCAGCATCTGTAGGAAGAGGTGCAGTCGACGTTTCAGGCCGAGACCCTTCGTCAGGACTAACTGAAGGAAGAGTGTGTAAGGGATTTGAAAGTTGGAGGGGGAGGGGGAGATCCAAAATGATAGGAGAAGACAGGAGGGGGAGGGATGGAGCCAAGAGCTGGACAGGTGATTGGCAAAGGGGATATGAGAGAATCATGGGACAGGAGGTCCGGGAAGAAAGACAAGGAGGGGTGGGGGGGACCCAGAGGATGGGCAAGGGGTATATTCAGAGGGACAGAGGGAGAAAAAGGAGAGTGAGAGAAAGAATGTGTGTATAAAAATAAGTAACAGATGGGGTACGAGGGGGAGGTGGGGCATTAGCGGAAGTTAGAGAAGTCAATGTTCATGCCATCAGGTTGGAGGCTACCCAGATGGAATATAAGGTGTTGTTCCTCCAACCTGAGTGTGGCTTCATCTTTACAGTAGAGGAGGCCGTGGATAGACATGTCAGAATGGGAATGGGATATGGAATTGAAATGTGTGGCCACTGGGAGATCCTGCTTTCTCTGGCGGACAGAGCGTAGATGTTCAGCAAAGTGGTCTCCCAGTCTGCGTCGGGTCTCGCCAATATATAAAAGGCCACATCGGGAGCACCGGACACAGTCTATCACCCCAGCCGACTCACAGGTGAAGTGTTGCCTCACCTGGAAGGACTGTTTGGGGCCCTGAATGGTGGTAAGGGAGGAAGTGTAAGGGCATGTGTAGCATTTGTTCTGCTTACACGGATAAGTGCCAGGAGGGAGATCAGTGGGGAGGGATCGGGGGGATGAATGGACAAGGGAGTCGCGTAGGGAGCAATCCCTGCGGAATGCAGAGAGAGGGGGGGAGGGAAAGATGTGCTTAGTGGTGGGATCCCGTTGGAGGTGGCAGAAGTTACGGAGAATAATATGTTGGACCCGGTGGCTGGTGGGGTGGTAGGTGAGGACCAGGGGAACCCTATTCCTAGTGGGTTGGCGGGAGGATGGAGTGAGAGCAGATGTACGTGAAATGGGGGGGATGCGTTTAAGAGCAGAGTTGATAGTGGAGGAAGGGAAGCCCCTTTCTTTAAAAAAGGAAGACATCTCCCTCGTCCTAGAATGAAAAGCCTCATCCTGAGAGCAGATGCGGCGGAGACGGAGGAATTGCGAGAAGGGGATGGCGTTTTTGCAAGAGACAGGGTGAGAAGAGGAATAGTCCAGATAGCTGTGAGAGTCAGTAGGCTTATAGTAGACATCAGTGGATAAGCTGTCTCCAGAGACAGAGACAGAAAGATCTAGAAAGGGGAGGGAGGTGTCGGAAATGGACCAGGTAAACTTGAGGGCAGGGTGAAAGTTGGAGGCAAAGTTAATAAAATCAACGCGCTCTGCATGCGTGCAGGAAGCAGCGCCAATGCAGTCGTCGATGTAGCGAAGGAAAAGTGGGGGACAGATACCAGAATAGGCACGGAACATAGATTGTTCCACTGCCCTCAAGTTTACCTGGTCCATTTCCGATACCTCCCTCCCCTTTCTGGATCTTTCTGTCTCTGTCTCTGGAGACAGCTTATCCACTGATGTCTACTATAACCCAACTGACTCTCACAGCTATCTGGACTATTCCTCTTCTCACCCTGTCTCTTGCAAAAACTCCATCCCCTTCTCGCAATTCCTCCGTCTCCGCCGCATCTGCTCTCAGGATGAGGCTTTTCATTCTAGGACGAGGGAGGTGTCTTCCTTTTCTAAAGAAAGGGGCTTCCCTTCCTCCACTATCAACTCTGCTCTTAAATGCATCTCCCCCATTTCACGTACATCTGTTCTCACTCCATCCTCCCACCACCCCACTAGGAATAGGGTTCCCCTGGTCCTCACCTACCACCCCACCAGCCTCCGGGTCCAACATATTATTCTCCGTAACTTCCGCCACCTCCAACGGGATCCCACCTCTAAGCACATCTTTCCCCCCCACCCCCCTGCATTCCGCAGGGATCGCTCCCTACGCGACTCCCTTGTCATTCATCCCCCCGATCCCTCCCCACTGATCTCCCTCCTGGCACTTATCCGTGTAAGCGGAACAATTGCTACACATGCCCTTACACTTCCTCCCTTACCACCATTCAGGGCCCCAAACAGTCCTTCCAGGTGAGGCAACACTTCACCTGTGAGTCGACTGGGGTGATGTACTGCGTCCGGTGCTCCCGATGTGGCCTTTTATATATTGGCGAGACCCGACGCAGACTGGGAGACCGCTTTGCTGAACACCTACGCTCTGTCCGCTAGAGAAAGCAGGATCTCCCAGTGGCCACACATTTTAATTCCACATCCCATTCCCATTCTGACATGTCTATCCACGGCCTCCTCTACTGTAAAGATGAAGATGTTGGAGGAACAACGCCTTATATTCCGTCTGGGTAGCCTCCAACCTGATGGCATGAACATCGACTTCTCTAACTTCCGCTAATGCCCCACCTCCCCCTCATACCCCATCTGTTACTTATTTTTATACACACATTCTTTCCCTCACTCTCCTTTTTCTCCCTCTGTCCCTCTGACTATACCCCTCGCCCATCCTCTGGGTTCCCCCTGCCTTGTCTTTCTTCCCGGATCTCCTGTCCCATGATCCTCTCGTATCCCTTTTGCCAATCACCTGTCCAGCTCTTGGCTCCATCCCTCCCCCTCCTGTCTTCTATCATTTTGGATCTCCCCCTCCCCCTCCAACTTTCAAATCTCTTACACACTCTTCCTTCAGTTAGTCCTGACGAAGGGTCTCGGCCTGAAACGTCGACTGCACCTCTTCCTAGAGATGCTGCCTGGTTTACTGCGTTCACCAGCAACTTTGATGTGTGTTGTTTTGGTAATATATTTGCACTTTGATAATAATTTTATTTTGAACTTTGAATTTACTTTGAACTTTTGACTGTAAAATGTTTTTATGGGTAGCTCCTCTCCTACTGGTCTCCCACTGACCAGTTTTCCACTGCTCAGACGAGATAACACTTACTATACTTTGCACAAGAAACTTAAACATCATATTTAAATTGACTATATGTACATCTCCTACAGACATTATCCAAATGCATAAGTTAGAGTGGACTTCAGAGGATGTCGATTACAATCAAATGTTATTCAGCCTGAAGAACCTAAAGAATGTCTTCACTAAAACTGTGTGCACAAGAATCGAAGGAACACAGTTTACACTAGAGTAACCTTTGCTTGAATGGTTTATTGCAAGCATTTTCAATCCATTTTACCACCATTATATTTTCACCATTTTGGGGATACTGGCTGCTCCTGGGTTAAAAATGGCCTTGTAATGGACACCTCCATGTACAAGTGAGTTCTCATAATATTCATCGTCATCATTATGTGCATGTTGTATGATATGCACGATTATGGTCTTTGACCATGATTGTTCTTGGCAAATTTTTCTACAGAAGTGGTTTGCCATTGCCTTCTTCTGGGCAGTGTCTTTACAAAACTGCTCATACGACCATACACCACCAGCTCCCATGGCTTCACATGACCCTGATCAGGGTGAGGGGCTAAGCAGGCATTAACGAGCAGGTGTACAGGTGTACCTAATAAAGTGGCCACTGAGTGCATATTGCCAGAGGAATCCTCTCCTTTAAGGGCCTTCCCTTTAACGTGGACTTGGACAAATGCAGAAAGTTACAGTGACCCGAGCGCCGTTGCCACAAGTACCGTCGACAGAGCCAAGTGTTGGTGGGTATTATTGAACCTAAGAAAACAATACTCTGAGCCTGTGCATGCAATGGACCGGCGAAAGGAGACTGAATAAATTAAAACCAGTGGTGTAAGTGTTCTGAGTGTCGTTTCCATGGAGTTCTGCTCTCTCTGGAGGAGGAAGCAACGGCCAAATTTCTGACATCCGACAGAATCTGCCCAGCGTACTGAATGAGAAATCTGGATAACATCTGGGAAAACAGGCACAGCTGCCGGGATTCAGAATTCCGGACTCCAGTCCTGTGCACTGAGGAATATAACGTGGGGATTTAGCGCGGTATCGAGTAAGCAAAACCATACATAATAGATCAAAATCATGATTCTGTTTCGGGAATTTGTACTGTCACAGTTCGTGGCAGGAGTTCTGATATGTTTAATGGAGAGAGAAAAATGTACAAAATCTTCAATAGAAACAAAAAAATGTGAGAAATGTATCAAATATTTTTTTAATTGGTAAGTTTTCTCCTTCCCAGATGGCTGAATCTTGTTGGGAGTGACACTACAATGCACGGGATGCACACTGCTTTAGGCACACAGCAAGAGTCACTGGGATCAGTGGGTGCAAAGGGTCTGGTAGAGTGGGCCTTTGGGTGGAGGTCAGCACTGAGGTGGGTCAAGGTTGGAAAGTTACGTCTAATTGATGTTGATTTATGAAAATTTATGTTCATCACGTCCGATCTGTACAATGCTGTTGCTGTTAAAGGATTGGTCAGTCTGTATTTGGAGACTTGCAGACAGTTTTGGGTTCCTTATCTAAGAAAAGGCGTGCTGGCAATGGAGAGGATCCAGAGGAGGTTCACGAGAATAATCCCAGGAATGAAAGGGTTAACATATGTGGAGCGTTTGATGGCTGTGGGCCTGTACTCACTGGAGTTTAGAAGAATGAGGGACGATCTCAATGAAACCTTTTGGATATTGAAAGGTCTAGACAGAGTTGACATGCAGAGAGTTCAGAATAGGAGAACGCAAGTTGACAGAAGTCCTGCTGAAGGGTCTCGGCCTGAACATGAACAATAGATGCTGCCTGTCCTGCTGAGTTTCTCCAGCATCTTGTGTGTGAAGTTGATAGACTGGTTAAGAAGGCATATGGTGTGTTGGCCTTCATTAGTCAGGGGTTGAGTTTAAGAGTCATGAGGAAAAGTTGCAATTCTATAAAACCTTGGTGAGACCACACCTGGAATATTGTGATCAGTTCTGATCACCTCATTATAGAGTCAGCACAACATCGTGGGCTGAAGGGCCTGTACTGTGTTGTACTGTTCTATTTTCTATGTTTCATAACCCCCCCACAGTTCCATAAATTAATCTAGGAAATCTTCTCTGAACTTCAGTGACAGAGTTCCTTAAATAAGAAAAGTCATTAGTGTGTCTAGTATCTCAGATGTGACCTCACCAGTGGCCTATGCAACTTCCTCCAAACCATCGAGTCCAATTCCCTGAGCAACAAATGGCAACAGTCTGTCAGCTTTCCTAATGATACGCAGCACCTGCAAACTGCGAACCAAATCTCTTCCAAAACTCTCTGCATCTCAGAATGCTGTGGTTTCTTACTCCTCAGATAGCAAACTTCCTTAACCTACTGAATATTGAAAGGCCCAGATAATGTGAACATGCAGAGAATATTTCTAATAGTGGGGCAGTATAGCTCCATAAAACAAGAACAGAACTTTTGCTACTTAGGAAGCTGGGTGACATCAGATGGCAGGTGTGACATGGACATCAAAAGAAGAATAGGGATGGCAAAAGACAGCTTTATGAGAATGAAGAGTATACTGACCAACACTAAACTAGGCATGACAACCCACCTCAGAGTACTGGAATGTTACGTTTATCCAGTTATGTTATATGGCTCAGAATGTTGGACAATATCTAGTAACATGAGGAAACGAATTGTAGCAGCAGAGATGTGGTTTTTAAGGAGGATGCAAAGAATATCATGGACAAAACGAATATCTAACGAGGATGTCATGAACAGAGCAAGCACAAAAAGAGAAATAATGTATGAGATCATGAAAATGCAACATAACTTCACTGGACATGTGATTAGGAAAGAAGAGTTAGAATGCATGGTAACTTTGGGAAAGATTGAAGGGAAGAAAGCAAGAGGAAGACAAAGACAAATGATGATGGAGACAGCAGCCAGAGAACTGGAAATGAATACCAATGAATTGATCCACTTGACCCGAAATAGGAGTGCGTGGGCCATGGCAGTCAAAGTTCAAACTGGGCATGGCACCTGATGATGAAGATGACGATGATGATGATCGCTCCAGAGGGCACAGCCTCAGAATACAAGGACGTCCCTTTAGAGCAGAGATGAGGAAGAATTTCTTTAGCCAGAGGGTGGTGAATCTGTGGAATTCATTGCCAGAGGTGGTTATGGAGGCCAAGTCACTGGGTATATTTAAGGTGGAGGACGATAGGTTCTTGATTAGCAACGGGGTCTAATGTTACAGGGAGAAGGCAGGAGAATGGGTTTGTCAGAGAAAATAAGTCAGCCATGATCAAATAGCAGAACAGATTCGATGGGCTGAATGGCCTGATTCTAATCCTGTGTCTTATGGTTACAATTTTTGACTCCAAAAATGGGTAATTTCACATTGCAGAGAGCTGTGAAAGTAGGCAGGTCTATCAAGAAACCCAGCCTCACCTCCAATGACCCTATGTACACCTCCTGCTCCCTCGTGAATGTAGCCAGCATAATGACCCCACTCAGCCTGGACATTCCCTCTTCCCCACTCTTCCATCAGGCAGAAATGGTTCTAATGTTTCAATTTAATATCGGAGAATGTAGACAGTATACAACCTGAAATTCTTACTCTTCACAGTCATCCACAAAAGAAGAAAACTCAAAAAATGAATGGCGGGAACATCAGAAGCTCAAAGCCCTCACTTCCTCCCCTCCCACGGACAACCACCAAACTCAAGGACAGCTTCTATTTTGAGCTTAGAAGACTCTTGAACAGACCTCTTGTATGACAAAGAACTTCTGATCTCCCAATCTACCCCATTATGGTCTTTAACCTTTATTAGCTACCTGCACTGCATTTCCTCTCCAACCATTACACTATATTCTGCATTCTGTTAATGTTTTGTTTTTATCCTACGTTGATATACAGTATCCGCCATGATCGAATAGTAGATCAGACTCAATGGGCCAACAGGTCAAATTCTGCCCTTATGCCTTATGGTCTTAGGGTTAATAGTTTTAATTCAAAAAAGGGCAATTTCACATTGTAGGAAGCTGTTATCACAGCCAGGTCTATCACGTCAACCAGCCTCAGTGCATTATACTGTATGTTTTGATATACACAAGATAAGTTTTGAATGCAAAGATCTGTCTGGATGGCGTCCAAACAAAGCTGCATCTTGGTAAGAGCGACAATAATATATTCTTTATCAATTCTTCCACAAAACACTCATTGCCCTACTTGTCTATTGACCTAATCTATTCTTTGTATGCCTATGTATTACCCCCAACCATCAGGCTCTTGAATGAGTGGGGACAACTTCACTCACCCCATCAAGATTCAAAGATTAGAGATTCAAAGCACATTTATTACCAAAGAATGGATAAATTACTTACCTTGAAGTTTATAGGTAGTTACAAAGAAAGAAACTCAAATAACCCAGTCAAAAATAAATTTTTAAAAACTCTGCACAGAGAGAGAGGATAAAACACACACATGGTGCAAACAATAGAAGCAAGCCAGCAACATCCCCAACCAGACTGAGTTCCAGATCCGTTCCTGGAGCAGTCGGTGTAGGCCCAAGCCAAGCCTTGGTCCCCAGTTTTCACACTAGCAGGGCAGAAACACACAGCAGACAGATCAGTTCATAGTCTCAGTGCCACAGAGAAAGGAATGAACATTCGCGAGCTAAATCAGCCCAACCCTCATCTCCGAACCCAACACTCGGGCTTCCAAACTATCTGCACCGATGTTTAAATTGTTCAATCACCAAGTAGTGCCACGCCTGGGCCACCAAACCTGAAGCCCCTCTTGATCTCACCAATTGGCTCGGTGCTTGGAGAGATTGACCTCACAGCCAGGCTAGGTGCACGGACATCAAAACTCTTCCTCGTTGACTCTCCCCCAAAATGCTCACTCCATCTCTAGCAGTGATACCAACAACTCCAGCGGCCCAAACACGTTGTGCCTCACAATGCCACAGCATAGCTCATCCCTCTGACCAGCCTTCACTGTCTTCAGCAATCGTTCACCACAATTTGCTTCATGAAAGTAATGTTTCTAGTCGAATTTCTTGCGTTATGATTTACCAGTAAGCTGTCACACATCTTTGTTAGTGCCGTCGTAAACCAGAATTCAAGGCATTACTGAATTGTTCCTACAACCTATGTACTCTCTTTCAAGGACTCTTCATCTCATTTTCATGATATTTATTGCTTATTTATTTTTATTTTTTATTTATTTCTTTTATATTTGCACAGTTTGTTGTCTTTTGCACATGGATTGTTTGTCCATCCTGTTGGGGACGATATTTCATTGATTCCATTATGGTTCTTGGATTTATTGAGTATGCCCACAAGAAAACAAACCTCAGGTGACATAAATGTACTTCGATAATAAATTTACTTTGAACTTATGTCCTCTACAAAGTTGAGCTACCTACCTATCCAGTGTCACCAGCAAACCATATCTTTATTAGAGTCACCTGCACAAGTCAAAGGCCCAGCGCTGATCCATATGGGTGGGTTGAATTTTACCCAAAATGTCAACTGTCCACTTTCCTCCATAGATGCTGACTGACCTCCTGGTTCCTCCAGGATCTTGTAGGCTCAGTTATGGATTCAGCACCTGCAGTCTCTGGTGTTTCCATCATGCAGAATGCTGCTCTTTTTTTTTGTATTTATATTTACTTACTTAGAGATTCAGTGTGGTAACAGGCTCCTCTGGCCCAACGGCCGTGTGCGGCCCAGTTATACCCATGATCCTATTAACCTACTAATTCGTGCATCTTTGGAACGTAGGGCACTTGGAGGGAACCCGCGCGGTCACAGAGAGCACATACAAACCGTTTATACTCAGCACTGGGACTTGAACCGGGGTTGCTGGCACTGTAACACCACTGTGTCACAATTTTGTTCATCGGCAGCTTATTACAATAAACACCGAGACACTAAGCCACTCTGTCGTTCGTTGGCAACACTGAATTCTTGGTGATATGTTGACTTTCTGACAGAGAAGTGGATTTAAAAATCCCAAGCTCACTTCATATTGGCCCCTTTACCAGAGGTCAGAAGAGATTTTCATCTCAGGTGCGAAATGAAATGGGGTATTTGCATATGATATGGAAACAAAGACGGCTGGGAATACTCTGCAGGTCAGGCTGCATCTGCAGCGACAGAAAAAGACCTAATTTTTCAGGGCAATGACCTTTCCTCAGCACTGTGTCTGGATTTGAGCACAGCACCTTCCCGTTACGACCGAACTTCAACCAGAACCTGCCTTACAGTGGGTAGTTAAAACCGCCTAACGAACCAGCAGCACCATCAAGGACATATCAAAGTAAATTCAAGGTTCAAAGTACTGTGGCACTCGGGGGGGGGCGGGGGGGTGGTCGTGGTCGACAGCCCGCCCCAGAATTCCTAATGACCAGTGCTTATTCTTGTGTTAAGATGCTTTCCTGGAATTATGGTGTGGATTTTAAAGTTCATTTATTATAGTCATAGTCATAGTCATACTTTATTGATCCCGGGGGAAATTGGTTTTCGTTACAGTTGCACCATAAATAATAAATAGTAATAGAACCATAAATAGTTAAATAGTAATATGTAAATTATGCCAGGAAATAAGTCCAGGACCAGCCTATTGGCTCAGGGTGTCTGACCCTCCAAGGGAGGAGTTGTAAAGTTTGATGGCCACAGGCAGGAATGACTTCCTATGACGCTCTGTGTTGCATCTCGGTGGAATGAGTCTCTGGCTGAATGTACTCCTGTGCCCAACCAGTACATTATGTAGTGGATGGCAGACATTGTCCAAGATGGCATGCAACTTGGACAGCATCCTCTTTTCAGACACCACCGTCAGAGAGTCCAGTTCCATCCCCACAACGTCACCAGCCTTACGAATTTATTGTTACATTTCAGCTTGGGTTATACAGTTATTCACATGAGTGTTTGAGGGTCACCCTGACTGTAACCGGGGTGTGTGATAATCACCTCCCCGTCTGGTATGTGACAGTGGGCTCTCTCTCCGGTCTGCTTTTGGGCTTTCTTGTAATAAAAACGGCTGTTGAATTAAATGAGCTTTTGTCATCTGTCATCGTGGACCGATGTTCGCCATATTGGTGTCAGGAGTGGGATGCGAAATTGACGGCGAGATGGAAGAGCTACGATATCAGACAGAGCACCCTAAGACCCAGGGAATAAGTCGAGGGACTGAGCAGTACGCTTCCTCCACACCCCTGGGCTGGGCTCAAGAAGGCAGGACCAGGCAACCATGCATCGTACCTTCCCAGGGAACCGTGACTGGGCGAGCGCGCCCAGGCTCCCCAACCCAGGGGACACAGTGGAGCGCATCACCCACCTCCCTCGTGGCCCACACCAGGGAAAGCCCAGGTGCTGCAGCCGTGGCCCGCTCCACCGACACAGCCGGAGCAAGGGGAAGACCAACAGGCCTCAGCGATTCATGCCACAACGTCCACCCTGTAGCTCCCCAAACGGTACCAGCCGCTTGGAGCCGTACCTGGCACAAGTCAAACTTACCGCATGGCACGACGGGCAGAGCCCCACCGAGACAGCAGTGCACCTTGCTCTGGCGCTGGAGGGGGAAGCCCTGTGGGTCCTCCTCGACCTAACACTGGATGAGCAGCATGACTACAGCGCCCTTGTAGCAGCAATGGAGTGGCGTTTCGAGCAGAGGCTGTTGACGGAAGCGATGAGGGAAGAACTGGGCAGCAGACGGTGCCGTGTGGGAGGAAGTCCGGGGGCATTCGCAGCAGATCTCCACCACATGCTCGGCATGGCTACACCCGGTTCCTTCCCACAGCCCAGGAAGAGCTTGCTCTCCACTCCCTCGTAAAGGCGCTGACACCAGAGCGCCTTCCGCAGCACGTTCGCCTGACATCACCATTGTCGCTAAACGAAGCGCTGGCTGAGGCGGAGAGGGCAGAAGCAATTTTAGTCCCCAAGGCTGGCCCCACCGCGTGCCTCGGAGCGATCTCTGCTACCGGTGGGGCAAGGCAGGCCAAGTGGTCTGGGGCTGCCCCACACCAACACCACACCACAGCCCAGCACAGCCATCGGGGAATGCCCAGCGGGCAGCACCGCCCGAGACCTCCAGCAGAATCCCTCTGTTGTCGCCCCTCCGGGTGGGCTGCTTGGGGTGCAGAACGAGGCTTATACGCGGACCGCGTGGTGGAGGGCATCAGATGCCGTGCGTTGGGGACACGGAGTCAACCATCACTATCGTCCATCCTGGTGTCCTCCCCAACACGCGCCAGCCATCCCGCCTGGGTGAACAACGACAGCGGTCCAGATGGCTACGGTCACCGGCGACGATGAGAGGGAAGAGAAGGCTGCGCATCGCAGTGGGGAAAAGCACAGTGGAGCACAAGGTGTGGCTCGCTGACACCTGGGAGTCCCATGGTCTTGGGCTGGGCTTGCTGCCCCGTGTGGATGTTCCGGGGCACCACTCTACCTCAGCGCTGAAGCTGTTGGCTCTCCGGCAGGGCAGCTCCAGGAAGAGGGGCCAGGCGACCACAGCAACAACCACCACCCGTCTCATAGTGGCCCGCCGCAGTGCAGCGCAGCCTGCAGAGGCCCAATGCAACCCAGCGGAACCAGGGGTAAGCGGCCGTGGTGGCACGTCAGGTGGCAGCTGGCGGCAAGGTAGATCTCCCCACCATTGACCAGCAGGTGAGTGATCCTGTACCTCTCCACCACTGACCAGTCGGTGAGTGATCCCGTGCCTCTCCACCATTGACCAGCAGGTGTGTGATCCCGTACCTCTCACCATAGATCAGCAGGTGAGAGCAATTCTGTGCCTCTCCACCACTGACCAGCCGGTGAGTGATCCCGTACCTCTCACCATAGACCAGCAGGTTTGCCTCTCCACCACTGACAAGCCGGTGAGTGATCCCGTACCTCTCCACCATTGACCAGGAGGTGAGCGATCCCGTGCTGGCCCGGGTGAGCGTGGGACAGCGGCCGGACTGGGCAGAGGTTTCCTCCCTCAATACAGAGACCGGAGCCCTATACTCACCGTGGGGAATGGTGGAGCCGCACGACAGGTTGCTGTTCCGGCAGTGGCAGTTTTCTGACAGCGACAGACATCTCCTGAAACTGGTGGTCCCCTGGGGGCTCCACGCCATGGTGCAGTGGTCGGTGCTCGGGCTGGTGGGGACCGGCCATTTCAAGGTTGCAAAGCCTTTGGGAAAACTGCGCAATCACCTCTACGAGCCTGTGTACAGGCTGGGCGTGGAGCTGCTCGTGCACTGCTGTGATGCTTGCACGTCCCAAAAGGGGCTGGGCCACCTGGCTAGGGCGCCAATATAGCGTAACATGGAGGGGGCCCCAGTATGGGTCTGCTGCCCCTCTAGGGAGAAGAGACTATCCCCCAAACTGGGAAGCCACTGGAAGGGGCCAGGAGAGGTGTTCGACTGCACCTCTGATGTGGTACATCAGGTGTGGTTGCCTGAGCGGCGGAAGGCTGCACCAGGCCCTTGGCTACCACAGACCCAGAGAGGCCGAAGGAAGAAGGTGGCACTCCGGGGGCCCTGTCTCTTGCCTCACCAAACAGTGCCTCCCCTGGGTGGGTTCCAGAAGCCCCACAGTCCACCAAGTGGCAGCGTTGACCACCACCAGCAAGTTTGGACTTTGTGGTGGACACTGGGGTTGCCGGGATGGGCTGACCACTCAGGCGGGGGCAGTGTGGCTCTCTGGGAAGGGTGTGGCGAGGGGGCGTGGTGACAGCCTGCCCCAGCATTCCTAATGACCAGTACTATTTATTTTTCTTATGTTCAAATGCTTTCCTGGGTTTAGGCTGTGGACGTTCATTTACTGTTACATTTCAGCTTGGTTTATGCAGTTATTCAAAATGTGTGTTTGTGAGTCACCCTGCCCGTAACCAGTGTAATAATCACCTGCCTGTCTGCATGTGACTGAGTGAGATCTTTCCCTGAGCGATAGCCCCCCATCTGTAGCACCTGCTTAGCCCCCGATCAGGGTCACGTGAAGCCAAGGGAGTAGGTGGTGGATGGTCGTACGAGCAGCTGGTGCAGATCGCAAGTCCTGGTTATGTGACCACTGACGCCAGACAGATAATCTCTGAAGAGTATTGATAATGGCTGGGGTCACCCGTCTTGTAAAGACACTGCCCAGAAAAAGGCAAGAGGAAACCACGCCAGTAGAAAAATTTGCCAAGAACAATCATGGTCATGGAAAGACCATAATCATCCACATCATGTGACATGGTACATAACCAAAAATAATGACGTACAGAGGTTACCTTGAGAGCGAAAAAAACCAAATCTGAGTGAAGTTAGAGATGGAATCAGATGCTCAAAAGCTATGGCAGGGTTTGCAGGACATTACTTCCGACAAAGCACAACCTGACATCGTTAATGACTAAAATGCTTCACTCCCTGATGAGATGAATGCCCTTTATGTGCACTTTGAATGGGAGAATAAAGCTATACCTGTTGGAATCCCGGCAGCATCCGGTGACCCTGCGAGGCCAACGTCAGAACATCTTTTAAGAGTGTGAACCCTTGCACATCTCCCATTTTTGCAATACTTATTTATCTTTTTATATTTCTTATGGTAACTTAGAGCAATTTTTTTTATGCATTGCACTGTACCACTGCCACAAAACAACAAATTTCACAACATATATCACTGATAATAAACCTGATTCTGATTCCCACAGATAAGATCTTGTAAAACCAGAGGACAAAGTGCACGTTATGCTGCTGAACAATTTGCACTTACATTGACCATGGACACCACTTAATTTGGACAATCAGCTGCTGTCTGAACTCATTTGGAACAACGTGCATCTAACTGGGAGGAAGAGTTTTGGAACCTGCCCTTTGTTCGTGCCCCTTGGCACATGGCTCACCCTGTAACTTTGTGCAGAAGTTATGAACCTAATGAAGAGTAATTTTGCAAGGTGGGCGGGGGGGGATTTGTTGCTCATTAACCTCTCACTAAACAAACAATCCCAAAAAGAAAACTAGGTCAATGTCAGCCACAGCTGCCAGGGGACATATGTTGCTGACTTGGCTGAATGGGATAAGGTAATGAAAAACATATTGGGAATACAAAACAAGGCTTCCAGTCAGTGACCCTGACCCTCGCAGGGTCTTGTTACAGAGTGGCGGGAAGCACGTGTAGCATATGTGCACACACACAAAATGCTGGAGGAACTCAGCAGGTCAGGCAGCATCTATAAAAATGAGAGAACAGTCAATGTTCTGAGCCGAGGCCCTTCATCAGGACTGGAACGGAAGGGGGAAGATGCCAGAATAGGAAGAGGGTAAGGAGGGAAGACGCTAGCTGGAAGGTGACAGGTGAAGCCGGGTGGGTAGGAAAGGTAAAGGGCTAGAGAGAAAGGAATCTGATAGGAGAGGTGAGTGGACCACAGGAGAAAAGGAAGGAGGAGAGGAGCCCGGGGGAGTGATAGGCATGGGAGAAGAGGTAAAAAGCCAGAGTGGGAAATAGAGGAAGAGGGAGTAGGAGGAAAATAGGTTTATATCCATCAGCATACGTGTTGCAAGATATAAACCTTTGGACTCACTTTCAAGGACTCTTCAACTCACATTCTAAGTATTATTTATTTATTTTGTGGGGCGATTGTACTTGTCCAACATCCAAGACTCCCACCACCCAGGCCATGCTCTCTTCTCGCTGCTGCTGTTGGGAAGGAGGAACAGGAGATCAATGCTCCCTCTATTTTTTTTACAGCTGTGCCCACCAACTATTGCTCTGTGCAGGACATTTTTACACGGCCATAAAACTATGCGGCACTTTAACTGTGTTTTTTTTTGTAATGTGCACTCAATGAATATTCAGAATGAAAATTGGAAAATTACATACTTCTGAGTTTTATTTATTAATTGAAGGGTGTAATGAACTACAGTAAAACAAAAGAAAATCCTTCCCATTTCCTGAACTTTTTCTCATCAGACTTTATTCCCATTGCGTGGCAACGAAGGCTATGTGCGCGGAAGCACTTAAGTTACTGCGCGGCCGTGCACCTGCACAGCTGAGTAGGATGCATTTTTCCCATTTTCACGCAAGGGTGCAGGGTAGATTTACCAGGAGGCTGCCTGGATTAGAACATGTCTTATGAGGATAGACTAGGTGAGTGAGGGCTTTTCTCTTTCGAGCAAAGGAGGATGAGAGGTGACTTGATAGAGGTGTACAAGGTCATAAGAGGCATAGATAGAGTGAATAGTCAGACCTTTATTCCCAAGGAAGAAATGGCTAATACTAGCGGGGCATAATTTTAAGGCGATCGGAGAAAGTACATGGGGATGTCAGAGACAGATTTTTACACAGGGAGTGGTGGATGCATGGAACACCCTGGTGAAGGCAGATACATTAGGGACATTTAAGAGACTCTTCAACAGGCACATGGATGATAGAAAAATGGAGCGTGATGTAGGAGGGACGGGTTAGACTGATCTTAGAGTAATCTAAAAGTTTGGCATAGCTTGATGGGCTGAATAGCCTGTACTCTTCTTCAGTCTGCTTCCACCTTCCTTTGCAGCCCAGGTGTCACAGCAATTCAATGTCATTATTTTTTAAAAATCACGTGTACTCTACAAACACAGGAGATTCTGTTCTGAGCATCACACACAATACACTGGAGGAACTCAGCAAGTCAGGCAGCTCCTGTGGAGCGGAGTCCTGGTGAAGGGTCTTGGCCCAAAACATTGCCTGTTTATTCCTCTCCAGAGATGCTGCCTGACCTGCTGAGTTCCTCCAGCATTCTGGGTGTGTAGCTCTGGATGTTCCGCGTCTGCAGAATGTCTTGTTACCCCTATTAGTAAAATCAGTTACACACACTGTAGCGTCGCAGTACGTGTAACGCTTTACAGAGCCAGTGATCGAGGTGAAATTGCGCCGCGGTCTGTAAGGAGTTTGTACATTCTCCCCATGACCGCGTGCTCCAGATGTCTCCCAAATTCCAAAGACGTACAGGTGAGGTTTAGTGAGTTGTGGGCTTGCTATGTTGGACACCAGAAGCATGGTGTCATTTGTGGGGGGAAAGCAGACACACTCCTTAGGGAAAACAACGGGAATCGAACCGTCATCACTGGCACTGTAAAAGGTTACAATGCCACCCTGCACCAGTTGTGTTTTCTGTGATTAATATAGTCATCAGGCGTTGCTAACACAGAAACTGTGAAGAGCTGAAACACGAAGAACTTGGAACAGTCTCTTCCTGGCTGCTTATCATCAGCTCTTTAATTTGCAACGTTGATTTGTTACAAAGTATACTGGACGGCAATCAATGCACAAGCTCACTTAATTCCAACCGCATGTCGCTCAGTGTGCCTTATACAAAGAAAACTCAGTCCGCAGAATTTCTGATGCTTTCATTTTACAGATAAGCCAATGGTTCCAATGACAGGGTGATACACTTGCAGTACTCCAGATCCCACCAATTCTGAATCAGGTTTATTTTAAGCACGTGAAAATCTGCAGATACTGGAAATCCAGAGCAACACACACAAAATGCTGGAGGAACTCAGCAGCTCAAGCAACATCTATGGAAAAGAGTGAACAGTCGACATTTTGGGCCAAGACCCTTCATCAGGCTTGTTATCACTGACTCGTCCTGAATTGAGGTGGTAGTGGTACAGTGGTACATTGCAATACATAAGGTGCTACAAACGCTAATAGGAAAATATCAGACCATAAGACCATAAGATAAAGCAGCCGAATTAGGCCATTCAGCCCATCAATTCTGCTTCGGCATTCTATCATGGCTGATTTATTATCCCTCTCAACCCCATTCTCCTGCCTTCTCCCTGTAACTCCTGACACCCTGACTAATCAAGAATCTATCATCGTCCACTTTAAATATACCCAATGATTTGGCCTCCACAGATTCACCACTCTCTGACGAAAGAAATTCCTTCTCATCTCCGTTCTAAGTGTTGGGCACGTGGCCAAGTGGTTAAGGCGTTCGTCTAGTGATCTGAAGGTCGCTAGTTCGAGCCTCAGCTGTGGCAGTGTGTTTGTGCCCTTGAGCAAGGCACTTAATCACACATTGCTCTAGTCTGTGCGAGGAGTGGTGCCCCACACAGACTTCCAATCTGCACCTTGTAAGGCATGAAAATGCCTGACCGAGGCCTCTCATGGTCTGAGTCGACGTTCCCACCCCCCCCCCGTTCTAAATGAACGCCCCTTTATTTTGAGGCTGTGCCCTCTGGTCCCAGACTCCCCCCCCCCGCCACCCTCCCATGACAGGAAACATTCTCTCCACATCTACTCTGTCTAGGTCATTCAATATTCGATAGGTTTCAACGAGATCCCCCCTCATTTTTCTAAATTCCAGCCAGTACAGACCCAGAGCCATCAAAAGCTCCTCATACATTAACCACTGTATGGACAATTCAGAAATCTGATGGCCGAGGAGAAGAAGCTGTTCCTAAGATGTTGAATGCGTGTCATCAGGAAAGAGAAATCCTATTGATGCTCACCACTGCAGCCTCAGAGCAGATATTTCGGCCATACTGGGGTTCCTTGCAGAGGCTGCCTCAGGTAAGAAACAAGCTCTCTTTTGACAGACATCCTTAATGGGAATTTGTCCACAATTTGGAAAATATTTAATATGATAACCGATAATACGGATGCCAGGTGTAGATACATCTCTACCAAAGGAGGTGAAAGGCACTCCTTCCCTCCGCTGACCAGCAGGCCACCCTTGTTAGCCCCCCCGCCCGGATCAGGGCCACGTGAAGCCATGGGAGCAGGTGGTGAATGGTCGTACAAGCAACTAGTCCATATCACAAGTCCTGGTTATGTGAACACTGACACCAGGCAGTTGCTGAAGAGTATTGATAATGGCTGGGGTCATCCATTTTGCAAAGACATTGCCCAGAAGAAGGCAATGGCAAACCACTTCTGAAGAAAAAATTTTGCCAAAAACAATCATAGTCATGGAAAGACCATGATCACCCACGTCATACAACATGGTATATAGTGACGACAAGGAATACTATGGGAACTCATTCCAATATGGAGGTGTCCGTAAGTCGGCCATTTTAACCCAGGAGCAGTCAGTATCCTGATTCCTGATTCTGCTCCTGGCTAATGGTCTTAAAAGAGCAAAAGTAATGAGTTAGTGTTGATGGATTCATGCACCATTCAGAATTCTGATGACAAAGAGGAAGAAGCTCTTCCTAAATCATTAAGTGTATGTTTTCAGGCTCCCGCACTTCCTCTCTGATGATAGTAAGGAGAAGTGGGCATGTCCTGGGTGGTGGGGAGAACAGTGCCCATGGTGGAGTGGCATACAACTTAAGCTGATGGATTCATGCTGCCAAATATACATGATGGATGTTTGTAGCCTGCTCATTGAGAACCTCTGTGAGACAATCAATTGCCTCCTGAGAGTGCACTGAGAGACACCCACTACCATTGCTCCCTCTAAGATGCACGGGTGCATGGCAGTGCAGTCACTCTAATGCTCTCAAACACATAGTCTTTGTTGCCACGTGGCTGGAGCTTTCTTTTATATATGTTGATATAAGTTTGAAATTATGTTAATATAGTTTTGAAATCTATGCTAATATAATTGAATTACCCTGTAATTATATTTTAATTACCATAATCCATAAATTTTCTATACGATAAACATACCACAATCTTCATTTTCAAACATTTTAGAACTTCGATGTATTTACATTGTGTTTCAAGTTATAACACTATGAGAAATTGTAACAATAAACACAGAATGGAAGTTGGTAGCTCATTGTTAATAAACGGTTGGCTTACTGAATACCAACGTATATTTCGAAAAAAACCTTTTAAGTGCTGCTCAGTTTTTAGGTTGTGTAAAAATTTCCAGCTCAGAATAATGGTTGGCCCGCACAACTGTAAAAATAGTCAGAGGGTTCATTGCCTGCCACCAATACCTCATAGGACACTGAACATTCCAATGCAGCACAGGCTCTTCAGTCCATGAAACTATGCTGGCCTTTTAACCCTTCCCTCCTACATAGCCCCACATTTTTCTATCATTCATGAGCCTGCTTAAGATTTTCTTAAATGCCCCTAATGTGTTTGTCTCTACCACCACCCCTGGTGGGGCATTCCAATGCACCCACCACTCTCTATGCAAACTCCTACCTCTGACACCCCCCTACACTTTCCTCCAATCACGTTGAAATTATGCCCCTGGTATCAGCCACTTCCCCTCACCTGTTCTCACCTATCAGCTGCCAGCTTGTTTTACTCCCTATCCTCTACCATCTTATTCTGGCTTCTGCCCCCTTCTTTTCCAAACCTGATGAAGGAACTTGGCCCAAAACATCAACTGTTCTTTCCCCTCCACAGATGCTGCCTGACCTGCTGAGTTCCTCCTGCATTTTGTGTGTGTGTTGCTCTGGATTTCTTGTATCTACAGAATCCCTTGTTTTAGGAGAACTTATTTGATCTGTGGTTGGAAACTGAAGCAGAGAAGATAGAACGTGCCTCATCAGGAGATCAAAGTATCGTCAGATTTAGAACACATATTGAAAAAGGTCTGGAATAACTATGGGCAAAAGAAATAGTTCAAAGATAACGTCAACATCAGCCTGAAGAAATTTGACATTACGCCTACACTCAGTACCTGCTTTATTAGGAACCTCCTGTAGCTAATAAAGTGGCCACTGAGTGTGTGTTCATGGTCTTCTGCTCCTGCAGCCCATCCATTTCAACGTTCAACACGTTGTGCATTCAGAGATGCTCCTCTGCACACCACTGTTATAATGTGTGGTTATCTGAGTTACTGTCACCTTCCTGTCAGCTTGGACCAGTCTGCCCATTCTCCTCTGACCTCTCTCATTAACGAGGCATTTTCAGTTATTGGTTTATTAGTATCAATAATAATAACCAATTCCAACGCTCACTACAGTTTAGCAACATTCTGACCACCTCAATCACTTTGCACTAAAATGGTCTTTTGTATTCATTTTTTGAGATAAAGCACGGACCTCCCCGGACCTTCAAGCCATGCTGCCCAGCAATTCCTGATTTAACCCGAGCCTAATCACGGGGCAATTTACAATGTCCAAGTAACCTATCAACCAATGCATCTTGGGACTGTGGAGGAAATCGGAGCACTCAGGGGAAACCCATGCAGCCACAGGGAGAACATACAAACTCGTTACATGCAGCAGCAGGAATTGAACCTGGGTTCATCGTACTGTAAAGTGTTAAGCTAATCACTTCTTGTGAAATCTGCCTGTATTGACCCTCTGCACCTGTGATGCTGCTGCAAGTAAGATTTTCATTGCACCTGTGCACACAGGGACTTGGTGAACAGGACAATAAACTCGACTTTGACTTTATTAATGGTGGCTGATAAGAACAATTTGTTGTTCCAAGATAATATGTACCCTGTAAGCAAAAGACCATCGTAAAACCAGTAGCAAGAACATAAAATCATGTACGTTGACTTCACAGATGTACTGCAATGTCCTGATCATTTGTTTACCTTTTTGAGTGAATTACATCTTTCATTTTAATGTATCCAATGGTGAGAGAGTCCAGGATCAGAGGGCACAGCCTCAGAATACATTCCTGTAGAACAGAGGTGAGGGGGTATTTCTTTAGCCAGGGGGTGGTAAATCTGTGGAATTCATTGCCATGGATCACTGGGGTGGCCAAGTCATTGGGTATATTTGAAGCTGTGGTTGATAGGTTCTTGATTAGTAAAGGCATCAAAGGTTATGGGAAGAAGGCAGGAGGATGGATTTGAGATGGATAATAAATCAGCAGACTCGATGGGCTGAATGGTTTATGATCTTAGCATATCTTCTGTGTCACAACCCAGTGGTACAATCCCAGATCGGGCTCACTGACAAGCACAATGCCCTGCATCAGACCTGATCAAACAGCGGAGCCGACTCGATGGGCCAAGTGGCCTAATTCTGTTCCTATGCCTCGTGGTCTTATGCTCAGTGTGGTGGGGGGAAGTGGACGGGTCACACAGCCAACCACCTTCCTGTGGGGTTCCTGCTGGTGTGAGCGAAGTTCGAGACAGAGTAGAATGTGATCCACTTTAAATGAATCTTTGTGTCAGATTTTCTTCCATACTAAGGAATAGGCAGTGAAATGGGGGGAGGAAGAACCAGCACTTGTGGCATCCTGTGGCTTCAGTGGAGGACAGCCAACAAACATGATTAATAGCAGGTGAAGGGAATGAAAATAGTTTATATTTCTCTTTAAATCTTCCAGTGTTTGGCACCACAAGCGTTGTACAGGATGTCAGCATACCAGAGCTGTGATCATTCTTTTCAGCTTGTTAGCTGATGTGTGATTTACTGCGGCAGTGAAGGCTTCGGCTAGTTTAGTACCTCGGTGAGAGGGGTTTGTGTTACTGATGCTTTGCAGAAAGCTGTTGTGCAAATGCTAAAAGCAGTGCAGCCCACTGGCTCATCTTCCATCTCAGCCTTCGAAAGCAGTCCTCTATACCAGCCAACACTCAGCTCCTGCTGAAGATGCTGGCTCTTCGGCGGGGCTCCACTGAAAGCAATGAGTCTCCCTCGCATTTATTCCAGCCTTGCAGGCCATTCATTTGTTCGAAGTTCAAAGTAAATTTACTATCATTATCATTATGTGCCGTGTTGTATGACATGGGTGATCATGGTCTTATGACCATGATTGCTCTTGGCAAATTTTTCCACAGAAGTGGTTTGCCATTGCCTTCTCTGGGCATAAACAAGAGAAAATCTGCAGATGCTGGAAATCCGAGCAACACACACAAAATGCTGGAGGAACTCAGCGGGCCAGGCAGCGTTTATGGAAAAATGTACAGTCAACGTTTCAGCCCAAAACCCGGGCAGAGTCTTTACAAGACGGGTGACCCCAGCCATTATCAATACTCTTCAGAGATTGTCTGCCTGACGTCATTGGTCGCATAACCAGGACTTGTGATATGCACCTGCTGCTCACACAACGGTCCACCACCTGCTCCCATGACTTCACATGACCCTGATCGGGGGCGAAGCAGGTGCTACACCTTGCCCAAGGGTTACGCAGGCTAGCGGAGGGAAGAAGTGCCTTACACCTCTTTTGGTATGGACATATCTCCACTCCACCATCCAAAATTTATTATCAAAGTATGTGAATGTCACCATGTACTTCCCTGAGATTCATTTTCTTGTGGGCCTTCACAGACAGTACAAAGAAACACAACAGAGTCAACGAAACACTACACAGAAAGATGATAAAAGCAACCAATGGGTAAAAGAAGACATAATGTAGCAAATACAAAAAGAACAACAATAATACTAATAGTAAATGGTAAATTAATAAATAATACTGTGAACGTGAGTTGTAGAAAGTGAAGTTATGGATTCAGGTCCATGTTGAGTTGAGTAAAGTTAGCCACACTGGTTCTGGAGCCTAATGGTTGTAGGGCAGGGGTTCCCAAACCTGAGGGTGAGGACTTAAAGCTCCTGTACCTCCTTCCAACGGGCAGCAGTGGACAACAGCATGGCCTGGATGGTGGGGGTCCTGCTTTCTTGCAGCAGTGCCTCTTGTAGATGTGGGAAGGGCTTTTCCTGTGATGGAGTGGGTGTAGCCACCATTTTTGACCCATTAAGTCTGCACTAGGTTTTATAGAGTATCAGTGGCTGGTATTTTCACATGCTGTTCACCCTTTTCAATGATTCATTTTCACAAACTGTTGTCCAGTTCTTCTTTAAAGGACTCTGCTTGTCACCAGGGCACTTCTGCCTGATGTGCTTTCTAACCATCCACATTCAAATTTATCACATATACATCAAAGCAACCTGGACTGGACTGGACAATGACCATGCCTGGACTGTGGATGTCCTTCATCACCCATCCACGTCGCCGGACTTCAAACGCAGAGTGGAAGCGTGACCTCCACATCCTTGTCCCTAGACCCTAACCTGACCTCTAACTCTCCTCCCTGACCCCCAAACCATCACTACCAACTTAAAACTACTCTGTCTGAGCCACGATCTCGACAGAGACAGGAGCTCGGTGCCACTTTGGAGAAAAATACCCACTGGCCCGTCTTACCTGGACACCTGTACAGCTTCCGAGCCTGGCTGATGTCTCCCTTGCTCAGTCGTGTGCGCTGACCAATCGGGGGACGGACGCCGTTCTCGTCATACCGGGGGAGGATGGTGTCCAGGAATATTCCCCTAAACAGAAAAGCAATTGTCAGTCAGCTTAAAACCTTATTCCTCCGGATTTAGCACAAATGGCTCTTGATACTGAGCCAGGCCAGTTTAATCAGACCATTGATCACTGATAGGATGTAATGGGAATGGGAGAGTGAGACTGTTGGATTGAACTTGCACAGGGATGGCACAGTAGCATAACGCTATTACGCCATGGACCCAGGTTCAATTCCCGCCACCGTCTGTAAGCAGTCTGTACATTCTCCCCGTGAACACGTGGGTTTCCTCTGGGTGCTCCAGTATGAACATAAAACATAGAACATAGCATAATACAGGCCCTTCGGCCCACAATGCTGTGCCGAACATATACTTACTTTAGAAATCACCTAGGGTTACCCATAGCCCTCTATTTCTCTAAGCTCCATGTACCTATCCAGGAGCCTCTTGTATCCTATCATATCCAACTCTACCACCATTGCCAGCAGCCCATTCCATGCACTCACCACTCTCTGCATAAAAAACTTACCCCTGTTATCTCCTCTGTACCTACTTCCAAGCACCTTAAAACTGTGCCCTCTCACGATAGCCATTTCAGTAAATATGTATATATTTACTTATTAAGATACAATGTAGATTAGACCCTTCCGGGCCTTCAAGCTGTGCTGTCCAACAATCCCCGATCTAACCCTAGCCTAATCACGGGACAGTTTACAATGACCAAGTAACCTACCAATTGGTGTGTCTTTGGACTGTGGGAGGAAACCAGAACACCCGGAGGAAACCCCCCCCCGGTCACGGGGAGAACATGCAAACTCCTACAGGAAGCGGTGGAATGCTCCCACGTTCCAAAGACGTACAGGTTAAAAAATTGTAGGCTTGCTCTGTTGGCGCCGGAATCATGGTGACACTTGCCGGCTGCCCGCAGCACAGCCTTGGACTGTGTTGGTTGTTAACACAAACGACACACTTCACCGTGTGTTTCGATGCACACGTGACAAATAAAGCTAACTTTTAACAAATGGGAGTTGGCGGGAGAGGGCCGAATGATGGGCATTGGTCAATGATAGATGAGTGCCATTAGGAGAGATTAAAGGTGCTTGTGGAAAGAGGATTGAAGGGACAGAGACTGATTAATGGAAAGAGAGGTGTTGCACTTTGGGAGGACAGGACTTACACAGTGAATGGTAGTGTTATGTTTTGTAACTTCAGAATATTAAACTAATTCAGGAGTTTAAACGCAGGTCTAACTTTGAGTTTTACTTCAGGCGAGGTGCACATGTATTGAGGTAGCGTGATGACGTATGCATTTCATGTACTATACATATACGTGCATATGGATTATTTAAACAAACAAGAATGTTAAATAAACATATATATAATACAAGATTACTCAAATATTACTGAAATATTAAATACACAACAGACAGGGCGCTGAGGAGTAGAGCAGAATAGAGGATTCAGGAACACAGAGACATAATTCAAAAGTACCATTACATGTAGATCGTCATAAAGAGAGCATTGGGCACCTTGGCCTTCATAAATCAAGGTATTAAGTTCAGAGGTTGGGATGTTATGTTGAAGATCTATAAGACATTGCTGAGGTGTAATTTGGAGTACTGTTTGTAGTTCTGGTCACTGACCCACAGGAAAGATATCAATAAATTTGAATGAATGCGGAGAAAATTTACAAGGATGTTGCTGAGACTTGAGGACCCGAGTTACAAAGAAATGTTGAACAGGTTCGGACTTTGTTCCCTGGAGCACAGGAGAACGAGGGGTGATTTGACAGAGGTATACAAAATTATGAAGGGCAGAGATAGAGTAAGTGTAAGCAGCTTTTTTCACTGAGATTGGGCGAGACTTGAACTAAAGGTCAAGGGTGAAAGGTGATGAGAACCTGAGGGTGAACTTCTTCACTCGGTGGGTGGTACGAGTGAGGCACGAGCTGCCAGAGAAATGCAGGTTGGATTGCGAGATTGAAGGAAAATTTGGAAAAGAAAGACATGGAGGGCTATGGTCTAGGTGCAGCTCGATGGGACTGGGCCGAATAGTTCGGCATGGACTCAGAGCTTCTGTGCTATAGTGCTCTGTGACTCACAGGGAGGGCAATGGGGTTTGGAGGTGAGAGGGTTAATAAATCAGCAATGATGGAAGAAGCAAAGCAGACTCGATAAGCTGAATGGCCCTAGTCCTTTTCCTACGTCTTTTGGTCTTATCGACTCTAAGCTCCCTTGTTCCCAATGTTCTCTGAAGGTAACTGGGTCAACGTGTTTCTGAGCAAATATTCCCCAAACTCCTCAAGGTTGTTGTAGCTGGGGGTGACAGTGGGAAGAGCTCCCACTACCTATTAAATGCTCCCAGTGACATACACCTCAAATAGCCTCTGACAACTGGGCAACACACAAAATGCTGGAGGAACTCAGCAGGCCAGGCAGCATCCGGGAAAAGAGTTAGTTGAAGTTTCTGGGCAAAATTGTGTACAGTTCTGATCACTGAATTATAGGAAAGATGTCAACAAAATTGAGAGAGTACAGAAAAGATTTACTAGAATGTTACCTGGGTTTCATCTCCTAAGTTACAGAGAAAGGCTAAACCAGTTGGGTCTTTATTCTATGGAGCGTAGAAGGTTGAGGGGGGACTTGATAGAGATATTTAAAATTATGAGGGGAATAGATAGAGTTGACATGGATAGGCTTTTTCCATTGAGAGTGGGGGACATTCAAACAAGAGGACATGAGCTGAGAGATAAAGGGCAAAAGTTTAGGGGTAACATGAGGGGGAATTTCTTTACTCAGAGAGTGGTAGCTGTGTGGAACGAGCTTCCAGCAGAAGTGGTTGAGACAGGTTCGATGTTGTCATTTAAAGTTAAATTGGATAGATATATGGACAGGAAAGGAATGAGGGTTATGGGCTGAGTGCAGGTCGGTGGGACTAGGTGAGAGTAGCGTTCGGCACGGACTAGAAGGGCCAAGATGGCCCGTTTCCATGCTGTAATTGTTATATGGTTATAAAATCCTTTGGCAGTACTCTTTTCCTTGATGCTGCCCGGCCTGCTGTGTTCCTCCAGCATTTTGTGTGTGTTGCTCAGATTTCCAGCATCTGCAGATTTTCTTTTGCTTCTGACAACCAAGTCCAGCTCCTGATCTTCCTGTGTGGTTTAAGCCCGGAGGAACAGTTTCTACTGACAGGAGAATTGGCAAAGATGGCTTACTGGCACCTTAAACCCAGTCACTTTGGGGAGATGGAGCTCGCCAGCTGTGGTTGACAGCTCATCCAGAAGAAATACTCTAATCTAAGACCTCTGCTGCCTTGCAGCCATACCCACTCATGGGGAAGGCCTTGGGAGTAAACCCCGAGGAAAAATCCAGAGCTGGAGTCCTTAAGGCTATTTTGGCAACTCCTGCAACGCCGCTGGTGCCAAACTGTATTGGTCTCTGCTGTTCCTTTGGGTTCATCAGCTGTGCGAAGAGCGGGAGCCTGCCACATGGGAACAGCTTGCTCTCCATATCAGGCTTCCCTGGCTTGTGTATCACATCGAGAGCTAAGAAGCAACATCCATAGTCGACCCTAACCAACGGACAGCCTCGGACTCCTAAAACAGCCTACACATTCAATAAGGAATCTGCGCAGCAGCTCAGCTGTCAAAGGAGGCACAAAAGAGGAAACTAATTCCTCAAAATGATTAAATTCCCTCTGCATCTGTAGGAATCAGCGACTAATGTTGTTTCAAAAGATCAAACGGAGTGAACAGTGATAAAGCCACAAGCTGAAAAGCTTCAGATGTGAAATGTCGACTGCCAGGTCCCCACGTGTCAGTTATTGATTGCAACATGCAATACAATTTCACTAAAGATTCTCTGTCCTGAAACTCACAGTCTGTGGGGCTGAGTCAAAATTCCAGGTTTACCTTCCAGTCTGAGCAGTACTTTATTATTGAGGTGCGGTGGGGAATGGGCTTTTCCAGCCCCTCAAGGGCCACACCACCCAGCAACCCCGACTTAATCTTGGCCTAAGCTACTGACATGATAAAGGAAGTGCTGAACACTGTCAGAGATGGAAGACCTTCATTGCTGCCCTGAACACCAACAGCATAATGGGCAGTAAGTAATCACGGGACAACTGCGGTGACCAATTAACCTACCAACCGGTACGTCTTCGGACTGTGGGAGGAAACCAGAGCACCTGGAGGAAACCCACACAGTCACAGGGGAGAACGTACAAACTCCTTACAGGCAGTGACAGGAATTAAACCCAGTTCACTGGTACAGTAAACTGTCGTGCCGACCACTATGCTACCGTGCAGCTAGGGCTCTCCTTCAAGTTAGGGCAGCACGAAGGCAAAGGTGGACTGAGACTGTAAAAGTTAGTGTGATGGTTTACTGCACTAATAAGATCAGGGTTCAATTCCCATCGCTGCCTGTAAAGATTTTTTTACGTTCTTCCTGTGACCATATGGGTTTCCTCCGTGTGCTCTGGGCTGCTCCCACACACACCACCCTTACCCACCCGTGTATCCTTTACACACATTGTAGTGCATCCAAGCTTCCTGTAAATGTTGCAATCAGGCCCATATCCGCCACTCAATAGACGATAGTTGCAGGAGTAGGCCACTTGGCCCTTCGAGCCAGTACCGCCATTCACTGTGATCATGGCTGATCATCCACAATCAGTATCCAGTTCCTGCCTTCTCCCCATAACCTTTGATTCCGCTATCTTTAAGAGCTCTATCCATCTCTTTCTTGAAAGCATCCAGAGACTTGGCCTCCACAGCCTTCTGGGGCAGAGCATTCCATATATTCACCACTCTCTGGGTGAAAAAGCTTTTCCTCAACTCCATTCTAAATAGCCTACCCCTTATTCTTAAACTGTGGCCTCTGGTCCTGGACTCACCCATCAGTAGGAACATGCTTCCTGCCTCCAGTGTGTCCAATCCCTTAATAATCTTATATGTTTCAATAAGATCCCCTCTCAGCCTTCTAAATTCCACAGTATACAAGCCCAGTCGCTCCAATCTTTCGACATATGACAGTCCTGCCATCCCGGGAATTAACCTTGTGAACCTACGCTGCACTCCCTCAATAGCAAGAATGTCCTTCCTGAAATTTGGAGACCAAAACTGCACACAGTACTCCAGGTGTGGTCTCACCAGGGCCCTGTACAGCTGCAGAAGGACCTCTTTGCTCTTATACTCAATTCCCCTTGTTATGAAGGCCAGCATGCCATTAGCTTTCTTCACTGCCTGCTGTACTTGCATGCTTGCTTTCAGTGACTGATGTACAAGAACACCTAGATCTCGTTGTACTTCCACTTTTCCTAACTTGACTCTGTTTAGATAATAATCTGCCTTCCTGTTCTTACCAATAAAGTGGATAACCTCACATTTATCCACATTAAACTGCATCTGCCATGCATCTACCCACTCACCCAGCCTGTCCAAGTCACCCTGCATTCTCATAACATCCTCCTCACATTTCACACTGCCACCCAGCTTTGTGTCATCGGCAAATTTGCTAATGTTACTTTTAATTCCCTCATCTAAATCATTAATATATATTGTAAACAGCTGCGGTCCCAGAACTGAACCCTGCAGTACCCCACTGGTCACCGCCTGCCATTCTGAAAGGGAGGAGTTAATCACTACTCTTTGTTCAAGATTTGGGAGGAAACTAGAGGTGCTGGAGAAAGCCCAGACAGTCACAGTGTCACGAGCCCTGTGGGCCTCTGCAGCTTCGTTTGCCATAGAGTGTTGATCATCTAGATTTCTCAAGCATTGGTATTTACTAACTGTTATATTAACTAGAGTTGTTAAGCCCTTGTGTTTTCAGTTTATTTGTGTCAAGTTAATGGTGACTGGCATGTGTTGGCCGCATTCTTATGATTCTTTAAAGGGGTCTCTGATTAGCTCTTTAGCGGAGTGCTACTGTGTTGTAGATAATGATTGTTCTCACGGTGTCGTCCCTCTGACGCTCTGTTGGTATTCCTACGCTGAACCTCTTGTTTCCATCTCTTCATGGGGATTCTGTTGTACTTCTGCCCCTGTACTGAGTTGTGAGCCTGCTGTCTGCCACTCCTGGGCTGAGCTGGTGCCAGTGACCACCGTGACAGAGACAGTCCACCTTTCCTCTGTGCCTTGGTCCAGTCCTGTGAGCCCACACCATGACACACAGGGGGAACGTACAAACTCCACGCACACAGCGCCCGAGGTCAGGACTGAACTCATGTCTCCAGAGCAGTGAGACAGTGGCACTACCCACTGCACCACAGTGCCACCCTTACCCGTCAATGTACTCTTTACAAACAACGTGGTGCCTCCCACCTTGAGAAACTCTTCACTGTAACTATTGGAAGGGGGCTATGTTTGAGAAGACTAGGTCCTCACAGGGGCATCTGCAGCTGGCAGCAAGTTAGAGCAGGGGCCACACCAGTCTTCCCACAATAACCACCGAAAGGAGAGACGTTAGATGTCAGATCAGCAAACGCACACAGTTCATTCCACAGTATTAAGGATGGATGTTGGTGACCATCCAAGGATCAAGGATTCAATTTATTCATCAAACGTACATTGAAACATATGGAGAAATGTGTTGTCTGCATCAGCAAGAATTGTGCTGGACAAATGTTTCCAATATAGCATACCCACAGCACACTAACCCTAATCCTACGTCTTTGAACAATGGGAGGAAACCGGAATACCCAGAGGAAACCTGAGCAATCACGGGGACAACATACACACATCGGTGGGAGTCCAACCTCGATCTTTCAGGGGCGCTGTAATAGAGTTACGTTAGTCACTTCACTACCACGCCACGCAGATGAAAGCCTTGCATGTGCTCTTGATCGACCTGCCATCCACGGCCTCGGGTGATCACCTCTCCTTTTATTTATAAGGGAGACACGGTAGCGTAGCAGTTTGCGGAAGTGCTTTACAGCGCTTGCAACAGGGGCTGAATTCCCACCACTCTCTGTAAGGTATTTGTACGTTCTCCTCATGACTGCGTGGGTTTCCTCCGGGTGCTCTGGTTTCCTCCCAATTTCCAAAGATGTACGGGTTCGGTTTAGTAAGCTGTGGGCATGTTATGTTGGCGCCTGAAGCATGGTGCCACTTGCGGGCTGACCCCAGCAGATCCTCGAACTGTGCTGGTAGCTGGCGCATACAACGCACTTCACTCCATGTTTGAATGTATATGTGTCAAATAAAGCTAACCTAATATTTCATGTTCCACATTTTCTACTTTATGAACATGATCATGCTGGCTTTTCAACGCTCTGAAATGTGACCTATAAATGTAAATTCATACTTGTTATCATCCTTATTAACATCTCAGAGAAGCTACAAAGAAGGCACAACAGCAGCTGTAGTTCGGTAAGTGTTTTAAGGAGATTTGGTAAGTCACCTAAAACACTTATCTCTACAGAGCTACGGTGGAGAGCATGCTAACTGGCTGCATCACTGTCTGGTATGACAGAGGGTGGGGGTGGGTGGGATACTGCACAGCATTGAGGTAAGCTGCAGAGAGTTGTAAACTCGGTCGGCTCCATCCTGGGCACCAGCCTCCATAGTATCCAGGACATCTTCAAGGAGCGATGCCTCAAAAAGGCAGCGTCCATCATTAAGGACCCCCATCACCCAGGACATGCCCTCTTCTCATTGCCACCAGCAGGAAGGAGATACAGAATCCTGAAGAGACACACACAATGATTCAGGAACAGCTTCTGCCCCTCTGCCATCCGCTTTCTGAATGGACATTGAACCCATGAAAAATACTTTTTCTAATGCACTACCTATTTAATATGCATCTATATTTACTGTAGTTCAGCTTTTTCTCTTTCTATCATTATGTATTGCATTGTACTGCTGCCACAAAGTTAACAAATTTCATGACGTGCCGGTGATATTAAACCTGATTCTGATCCAGATTCTTCCTGAAGATGGTTAAAGTCTTGGCACATGAAAACACTGCACAGAGTTGTTTGCTGTGTTAGTAACCCAAGACATCCAAATTATTTCATGTGGGCAATAAGAACTGCTTATTCTCCCCAGTCAACGAATGATGACTCTCATTCACATTGGTAACAAATCTCATATAAAAATTATAATTCAACCACAACCCTTTGGGTTCAATTACATCCTCCTGGAATGAACTACAATGTTTCATTTCAATCAGTACTGTGAGCATGGCGTTTCATAAGCACAAGAGACTCTGCAGATGCTGGAAATCCAGAGCAACGCACACAAAATGTTGGAGGAACTCAGCAGGTCAGGCAGTATCAATGGAAAAGAATAAAGAGCTCAAACAACAGGAATTCTGCAGATGCTGGAAATTCAAGCAACACACATCAAAGTTGCCGGTGCAACTTTGCAGGCCTGGCCTGCTGCGTTCACCAGCAACTTTGAGGAATAAAGAGCTGACTTTTCAGGCCAAGACCCTTCATCAGGATGGTTCCTGTAAATCCTGATGAAGTGTCTCAGCCCAAAACATCAACTGTTTATTCCCCTCCATAGATGCTGCCTGACCTGCTGAGTTCCTCCGGCATTTTGTGTGTGTTGCTCTGGATTTCCAGCATCTGCAGAATCTCATGTTTAAAATAAAGCTAATCTTGGAAGGTGGTGCCAGTGAACAATGGAACCAATGGTGATGTCCTTCAGAACTACTTCTTTTACTTCTACTCCTTTCAAAAATGATTCTGCTACCCTTGGAGCCTGTTCGATGGCGTGCTTTCCGGCCAACTGAGCGATCTGGTGCTTTGCTGCCTCTGATGGAGTTCAGTGAGGTTTGGAGTGAAGAGTGTGGCCTGGAGACAGAGCGTGAGCCCGTGATTGACTCCATTTCTTGCCGATCCCGTCAATTAAAGTCTCGAGGAAAATTGAAGTCAAAGAGGACGAGAGCGGAAGGCAGGCAGGTGTTCAGCGCCATCTTCCTGTGTGACGGGGTGTCTCTCTCTCATTCTTGCTCACCGCTGGCGGAAGGAGGTGCCTACGTCTGATCAGTCTCTCGCTCAGTACCGCCAGACTCCTGGTCTTGGGCGAGTTTTAATCAAAGTAGTGTGTGGATTGGACTCTGTAGTTCATGTGATGATGGGATTCCAGTTTCTGGTTACAATACTCCTTTTTTTATTGCTATTTTGTGCGATTTTGATCGGGGCTCACTGGCTGCGCGGCCTGAGTCAATGAATGGCCCAGCGCTAAACTGGACTGAACTGAACTGAACATTCCTGGAATGTTTTGATGACTTGGTGGTCTGATGTTTCATATTCTGCGTTTTTCACTCATTTTTTGCCATTTGCGCAATTTCTCCTTTTTTTTGCACATGTGGGGGTGGGGCTGATGCTTTTCTTTGAATGGATTTCATAGCTTTTCTTTGTTTTGTAGCTCTCTGCGGGGAAGATGGATTTCAGGATTGTGTACCGCGTACATACTTTGTCAATACGTGTACTTTGAATCTTGAATCTAGAGTTAGAATGCTGAAAGAGAAAGACCAATTACTGAGATGATAGAGTTTGTTTGGTATAAGTAAATAAATGAGAGAGACTTCATCAGCCAGATGCAGTGTGTGTGCTAGGCAGTGAAGTGACGTGTGTCACAGATGGTCGGAGGCAGGTCCTGGGGAATATGTATTATCCTTCAAATCGCTTAAAGATAAACTCACCTCGGACTGCAAAGAAACTGCAGCGTTTGGCACATTATTTAAATATTGCGTCCAGGTACAACTCCTTGCACAGGCACAAGGCGGAGAGTGGAATGAAAGTTCCAAAGCTCTAAGTTCAAAATAAATGTATTATCAAAGTACCTCTCAGTCACAATATCTGATATTTTCCCCCACTTACAGGCTGAAACGTGGTATAACAGTTACATAACAGTTTGCCACTTTTTTATTTTTAATTGGCTAAGTGTTAGCAGATTATACACGAGCTGTGATTGTGTAACCGTGATTGTTTTTCCTTATCTAAGGCACTTGTCTTATTTAAACTATAGAAACATAGAAAGCCTACAGCACGATACAGGCCCTTCAGCCCACAATGCTGAGCCGAACATGTACTTACTTTAGAAATTGTCTCAGGTTACCCATAGCCCCCTAATTTTCTAAGCTCCATGTACCCATCCAGGAGTCTCTTAAAAGACCCTATCACATCTGCCTCCACCACCGTTGCCAGCAGCCCATTCCACGCACTCACCACTCTCTGCATAAAAAACTTATCCCTGACATCTCCTCTGTACCTTCTTCCAAGCACCTTAAAACTGTGCCCTCTCGTGTTAATCATTTCAGCCCTGGGAAAAAGCCTCTGACTATCCACACGATCAATACCTCTCATCACCTTATACACCTCTATCAGGTCACCACTCATCCTCCGTCGCTCCAAGGAGAAAAGGCCGAGTTCACTCAACCTATTCTCTTAAGGCACGCTCTCTAATCCAGGCAACATCCTTGTAAATCTCCCCTGCACCCTTTCTATAGTTTCCACATCCTTGCTGTAGTGAGGAGATCAGAATTGAGCACAGTACTCCAAGTGGGATCTGATCAGGGTCCTATATAGCTGCAACATTACCTCTCGGCTCTTAAACTCAACCCCATGGTTGATATGCCTTCTTAACCAGACAGTCAACCTGCGCAGCAGCTTTGAGTGTCCTATGGACTCAGACTCCAAGATCCCTCTGATCCTCCACACTGCCAACAGTCTTACCATTAATACTATATTCTGCCATCATATGTGACCTACCAAAATGAACACCTCACACTTATCTGGGTTGAACTCCATCTGCCACTTCTCTTCCCAGCTTTGCATCCTATCAATGTCCCGCTGTAACCTCTGACAGCCCTCCACACTACCCACAACACCCCCAACCTTTGTGTCATCAGCAAATTTACTAACCCATCCCTCTACTTCTTCATCCAGGTCATTTATAAAAATCACGAAGAGAAAGGGTCTCAGAACAGATCCTTGAGGCACCGCACTGGTCACCGACCTCCATGCAGAATATGACCCATCTACGACCACTCTTTGCCTTCTGTGGGCAAGCCAGTTCTGGATCCACAAAGCAAGGTCCCCTTAGATCCCATGCCTCCTTACTTTCTCAATAAGCCTTGCATGGGGTACCTTATCAAATGCCTTGCTAAAATCCATATACACTACATCTACTGCTCTACCATCATCAATGTGTTAATCACATCCTCAAAAAATTCAATCAGGCTCGTAAGGGACTACCTGCCTTTGACAAAGCCATGCTAACTAATCCTAATAATATTAGGAATGTTCATAAGTCCTGCCTCTCAGGATCTTCTCCATCAACTTACCAACCACTGAAGTAAGACTCACTGGTCTATAATTTCCTGGGCTATCTCTATTCCCTTTCTTGAATAATTGCAACATTCCAATCCTCTGGAACCTCTCCCATCCCCATTGATGATGCAAAGATCATTGCCAGAGGCTCAGCAATCTCCCCCCTCGCCCCCCACAGTAGCCTGGGTACATCCCGTCCGGTCCCGGTGACTTATCCAACTTGATGCTTTCCAAAAGCTCCAGCACATTCTCTTTCTTCACGTCTATATGCTCAATACCTACTTTAAAAACCATCCAAGACGCTTGTGGACCTGGAAAAGTCCAGGTGATAACACTAGAAATCAAATTGACTTTATTACTATAAACCAAAGATTTAGAAACTCAGTGACTCAATGCAAAACATATCCAGGTGCAGACTGTAATAGTGACCATAACCCAGTAGTATGTCATGTAAAAGTTAAACTTAAAAAACTAAAGATGCAAAAACCTGAACAATCCCTTGACTACTTGCAATTAATTAAAGAAGAAAACTTAAGACAAAAATTTACAATTGAAGTAGGGAATAGATTTCAAAGTCTAGAAATAGAATCTGTCGAAGATGATAGCAATCATGTAGAAATGAAATTTAACTCTCTGAAGGATGCCTTGGTAGAATCAGCAAAGTCAGTGATTCCTAAAAAAACAAAAAAGCACAAAGAATAAATGGATGACAGATGAAATCAAAAATCTAATGGAAGAAAGGAGACAGAAGAAAGCACATCCTATAGAATATAAGTCCTCAGATAAAAAAGTTAAAAGCTTATGTCAAAAAGCCAAAGAAGAATGGTTAAACCAGGAATGTGGGCAAATAGAAATAATCCCTATAACTGATCCAAAAAGGTTACATCAACATATCAAGAATATCATTGGTAAAAAGCTCCTCTGTTCTTCAGGTGGATGTTTGAAAGGAAAGGACAGTACAATTATCATGAAAAAAGATGAGATTATGAACAGATGGACTGAGTATATTCAGGAATTGTTTGAAGATGATCGAGGCAGAAAACCAGAAATTAAGAAAAACATTGAAGGTCCAAGTATTTTAAAATCTGAAGTTCGTAATGTGATAAATAAGATGAGGAAAGGAAAGGCAGCAGGTTCTGATGAATTAGTAATAGAACAAATTATCGCCCTTGAAGATTATAGAATTGAAAAACTTACTGATTTAATCAATGACATTTATGAGACTGGAATAATACCAGAAGAGATGAAAAGTTCAGTATTTATCACTCTTCCTAAGAAACCTGGAGCAATAGAATGTGAATTACATAGTACCATAAGTTTAATGGGTCATATCACCAAGATACTTCTAAGAATTTTGATGACAAAAGCTAAAAGTAAGATACAAGCTGAAATAGCTAAAGAACACTGTGGTTTTGTGAAAGACAAAGGTACAAGAAACGCAATATTGATGTTATGGATACTATCAGAACAAGCTATTCAAGTGCAAAAGGATTTGTTTGTTTGCTCTATCAACTACACAAAAGCATTTGATAAAGTGAAGCACAGTAAGTTATTTGAAATATTACAGAAAACTCTAGATCTAGATTCGAAAGACCTCCACCTAATCAGAAATCTGCACTGGGAACAAACTGCCGCTGTAAGAATAGATGGAGAAGTGAGTCAGTTTACGAAAATCAAGAGAGGCATTAGACAAGGGCGTGTTTTCATAGAACATAGAACATAGAATAGTACAGCAAAGTACAGGCCCTTCGGCCCACAATATTGTGTCGACCCTTAAACCCTACCTCCAATATAACCCCCCACCTTAAATTCCTCCATATACCTGTCTAGTAGTCTCTTAAACTTCACGAGTGTATCTGCCTCCACCACTGACTCAGGCAGTGCATTCCATGCACCAACCACTCTCTGAGTAAAAAACCTTCCTCTAATATCCCCCTTGAACTTCCCACCCCTTACCTTAAAGCCATGTCCTCTTGTATTGAGCAGTGGTGCCCTGGGGAAGAGGCACTGGCTATCCACTCTATCTATTCCTCTTAGTTATTGATGTTTTCTCCCCTGATTTATTTAATGTGTACAGTGAAACAATATTACAAAAAATAAGAGACATCTTGGGAATCAAAGTTGGCGGTGAAAACATCAATAATTTCAGATATGCAGATGACACTATGATAATTGCAAGTACGGAGGAAGAACTACAAAACTTTATTGATGTAATTGTTGAAGAAAGTGCAAAAATGGGCCTATCTATCAACTGCAAAAAGACAGAATGTATGGTGATATCCAAAAAGAAGGAGAATCCTATCTGCAGGCTGAGAATAAACAGGGAAGACATAAAACAAGTACAGAACTTTTGCTACTTAGGAAGCTGGGTGACACCAGATGGCCTTCTCAGTAATTGCATCAATATGTTGAGCCCAGGATTGATCTCTTAGAGAGCACAGTTCATAATCTCGGTGCATAAGCACTTAAACACCCAGTGTGATGCCAATGATAATGTATGAAATGTGGCAGGCAATTTCTGCACATCACAGAAGATGATAAAGAAAAATTTAACTGCTTAAATGATGTAAGTTCAGAAAATAAAAGAGTCAGCAAGTTGGGCAGCATTAGTAGAAAGAGAAACAGTTATTGATTCAAGTTTGAGATTCTTTGGCTGCTTTAATGATCTCAATTACACTGGGCAACTAATTTTTTCGAAAGTGTTGCTTCCTCAGAAATTCCTTTTGTTTATGATAGACCGCTTGAAGCTGATTACAAATATAATTTCAGACTACTTGCATCATGTAGGAATTTGGAGAAACAAGAAATTAATTTTTATTGAATATAATGCATTTAAATGCATTACGGTGCCAATGCTTTGCAATAGCACAACTAAGCTAAAAATGCTTTGTTGATGATTTTCATTTGTACTCTGTGTCTGAGGCTTCTCATTTAAGTGTCCAACAATAATCTGCCGGCATTGATGGATCCCACTTGCCCTGATACCGTTTCTCCATGACCACAATGTCCTGGTGAAACCTTTCAGCATACTCGTCATTGACAGCACCAAGATTTGCAGAGAAGATGTCTAAATGAATACATGCTGCACTTCATGGTTTTGTATGCTTGAAGCATGTTGTCAACCAGCTGCACGTAGTTCTGTGCTCTGTAGTTGCAAAAAAAATTACGACATCCTTGAATATCTTCCATGTGATTTTCTCCGGTCCCATTAGAAGTTCTAATTGCCTGTCATTGATGACCTGTTTGATTTGTGGACCAACAAAAATGCCTTCTTTAATCTTGACATCGGTTATTCTGACTTGAATTATGAATTGAAATAATAAATATTGGCAATTTTTTTAAAAAAAGGTGTGTGCTGGGGAAATTTCATGGTGACTTTTATGATCAGCAGCCTAAAATCCAAAAGGTACATCCATAAGAACATAAGACATAGGAGCAAAATTAGACCATTTGGCCCATCGGGTCTGCTCCGCCATTCAATTGTAGATGATCCTTTTCTCCCCCCTCAGCCCCACTCCCCGGCCTTCTCCCAGTAACCTTTGATGCCGTGTCCAATCAAGAACCTATCAAGTTCTGCCATAAATACACAACAACGACCTGGCCTCCACAGCTATCTATGGTAATAAATTCCACAAGTTCACCACTCTCTGGCTAAAGAAATTTCTCCTAGACTCCCCCACCATGGAAACATCCTTACGACATCTACCAGGTCTATCAACTTTCGGAAGGTTCCAATGAGATCCTCCCTTATCCTTCTAAATTCCAGCAAGTACAGACCCAGAACCATCAAATGTTCCTCGTATGACAACCCTTTCATTCCTGGAATCATCCTTGTGAACCTCCTCTGAACCCTCTCCAATGCCAGCACATCTTTTCTAAGAAAAGGAGCCCAAAACTGTTCACAATACTCAAGGTGAGGCCTCACTAGTGCCTTATAAAGCCTCAGCATCACACCCCTGCTCTTGTATTCTAGAACTCTTGAAATGAATGCTAACATTGCATTTGCCTTCCCCCCAACGACTCTACCTGCAAGTTAACCTTCAGAGTGTTCTACACAAAAACTCCCAAGCCCCTTTGCATCTCAGATTTTTGGATTTTCTCCCCATTTACAAAATAGTCTGCACATTTATTACTTCTACCAAAATGCATGACCATGCATTTCCAACATTGTATTTCATTTGCCAATTTCTTGCCCATTCTCCTAATCTGTCTAAGTCCTTCTGCAACCTACCTGCTTCCTCAACTCTACCTGCTCCTCCACCAATCTTCGTATTATCTGCAAACTTGGCAACAAAGCCATCTATTCCGTCATCTAAATCACTTATATACAACATAAAAAGAAGTGGTCCCAACACCAACCCCTGTGGAACACCACTTGTCACTGGCAGCCAACCAAAAAAGGATCCTTTTATTCCCACTCACTGCCTCCTACCAATCAGCCAATGCTCTAACCATGTTAGTAACTTTCCTGTAATACCATGGGCTCTTAACTTGGTAAGCAGCCTCACGTGTGGCACCCTGTCAAAGGCCTTCTGAAAGTCCAAATATACAACATTCACTACGTCCTCTTTATCTATCCTACTTGTAATCTCCTCAAAGAATTCCAACAGGTTTGTCAGGCAAGATATTCACTTAAGGAAACCATGCTGACTTTGAACTATCTTGTCCTGTGTCACCAAGTACTCCACAACCTCAACCTTAACAATTGACTGCAACATCTTCCCAACCACAGAGGTCAGGCTAACTGGTCTATAATTTCCTTTCTGCTGCCTTCCTCCTTTTTTAAAGACTGGAGTGACATTTGCAATTTTCTAGTCCTCTGGCACCATGTCAGAGTCCAATAATTTTTGGAAGATCATTACAAATGCCTCCACAATCTCTACCGCTACCTCTTTCAGAAGCCGAGGGTGCAATATATCTGGCCCGGGTGACTTATGTACCCTTAGGTCTTTCAGTTTTTTGAGCACCTTCTCCCTTGTAATAGTAATCATACCCTCTTCTCTTCCCTCACACCCTTCAACATCTGGCACAGTGCTAGTGTCTTCCACAGTGAATACTGATACAAAATACTCATTTAGTTCATCTGCCATCTCCTTGGCCCCTGTTATTATTTTTCTGGCCTCACTTCCAATCAACCTGCATGTCCTTTTACCTTTGCAGTTTCTTAACTAAAGCCACAAGGATTCAACATCTTTTGATCCCGTCACAACTTTCTACTGATCTGATGCCATTCTTTACCAGCAGAGCCACGCCACCTTCCTACCTTCCTACCCCCTCCTATCCCTCCGATAAAACAACTGTGACCTTGGACATTCAGTTCCCAACTACAACCATCCTTCAGCCACGATTCAGTGATGAGCACAACTTCATACCTGACAATCTGTAATAGTGCTACTAGATCACCCGCCTTATTTCTTATACACCGTACATTGAGATATAACACTTTGAGTACTGTATTTGCTACCGTTTTTGATTCTGCATCCCCAATGCACTGATACTCACCCTGCTGGATGCAATTTTGTCCTAATCATTTGCTGCCCTTCCTGACAGTCTGAATGCACGCTATCTTTGCTCTTTTACAATCTGTCCTATCCTGAGTCCCTTCACTCCAGTTCTCAACCCCCTTGCCAAATTAGTTTAAACCCTCCCCAACAGCTCTAACAAACCTGCCCACGAGAATATTGGTCTCCCTCAGGTTCAAGTACAACCCATCACTTTGAACCAGTCCTACCTCCCCCAGAAGAGATCCCAATGATCCAAGAACCCTGCCCCCTGCACCAGCTTCTCAGTCACATATTAATCTGCCAAATCATCCTGTTTCTATCCTCACTGGTGCGTGGCACAGGCAACAATCCAGAAATTACTACACCCTGAGGTCCTCTTTCTCAGCCTTCTACCCAGATCTCCAAATTCTCTTTGCCGGACCTCTTTGCTTTTCCTTCCTGTGTCATTGGTACCAATATGTACCAAGACATCTGGCTGCTCTCCCTCCCTCTCCAAAATGCTAAGAACATGATCTGAGACATCCCTGACCCTGGCACCAGGGAGACAACATAGCATTCGGGTGTCCCATTCACATCCACAGAATGTCCTGTCTGTTCCCTTGACTATTGAGTCCCCTGTTACTATTTCTCCCTGTTTTCCTTCTCAATGGACCCATGCTCAATGCCAGTAACCCAGTCTCTGTGGCATTCCCTTAGGATGTCATCCTCCACAACAGTATCCAAAGCGGTATACATATTATTGAGGGGAATGGCCACAGGGGTGCTCTGTGCTAACTGCCCTTTCCCATTTCCATTTCCCCTGACAGTCACCCAGCTACTCGCCTCCTGCAACTTCGGGGCGACTCCTTCCCTGTAACTCTGATCGATTATCTCCTCACTCTCCCGTACAAGCCGAAGGTCATCCAGCTGCTGCTCCAGATCCCTAACACGGCCTTCAAGGAGCTGCAGCCGGATGCACTTCATGCAGATGTAGTTCCCTGAGACTCTGGGTCTCCAAGGACCCCAACGTCCATCATGAAGAACACACAACAACCACTTACTACACCAGATACAGTAAGAGAGAAAAATAAATAGAACCTTAACAGAAGCTTACCCAGAGCCCACGCCTCTGTCGAGCCGAAGCCTGACACTCCAACTCTCACCACGGGCCTACTCCCAACCACGGCCGCCCCGCCTGCCCCTTCTGTACTTTTAAACAAGCGTCTCCAACCTGCGAGAAACCTCGTGGCTGTGGCCTGCTCCTGCTGTTGACTGGCCCATCAGAAAAAGCATTCCCAAAAGTATTCAGGAAGCAAAATTTTTGTTGTCTAGTGTTATGCACCGGGAGAGGTGGGTGCCCGGAACTTGCTGACGGGGTGCTGGATACAGGTACCAGAGCAACTTTTAAGAGGCAGTTAGACAGGAGGGTCCTTAATGATGGATGCCATCCTCTTAAGGCATTGGCTTTTGAAGATGGTGAGGTGGCTTGTACTCGTGATAGAGCTGGATGAGTTTGCATCCCTCTGCAGCTCTGCCAGAAAGCAGAATGCAAGGCTGAAACATTTGCAACAACATTCAGCCATAACTTCTAAGGGGAAGATCCATCTCAGCTCCCTCTGGAAATTCCCACTCTCACAGAAGCCAGTCTTCAGCCAGCTTCATTCACACTACATGCCATCTATCAAGCAGCTGACAGCAAAAAAATCAAGATTCAAAGTACATTTATTATCGAAGTATTTATGCAGTATACAACACTCTGATTCATCTTCCCACAGACAGCCACAAAACAAAGAAAACCACGGGGCCTGTTCAAAGACGAAGTTCGAACCCCCAACAAGAAAGTAAACAAATTGCACAAACGACTAAGAAATGAGTGAAAAATACAGAATACAGAACGTTAACCTACAACGTTTTTGAAAGAGCCCAGGCATATTCAGTTTGGCTCAGTTCACTTCAATCTAGTGTTGTGTCGTAAGTAACTTTACGCTGCTGGGTCAGTCCACCCCGATCAAAAACGCCCAAAAATAGCAACAAAAAAAGAAGCAACTAGAGACTAATACAACATGACCTACAGAGTCCAATCCACAAACCTTATCAATTAAATCTTGCCCAAGACCCAGTACTCTGGCAACGTTGAGTGAGAGGGAGAGTGAGAGGGAGAGCGAGAGAGACCATTTGATGCAGGGACCAGCAGGCGAGAGACAAGAGACTGGACACATGTGCAGGTAGACGGCACTGAAAACCTGCAAGCCTTCCGCCCTCGTCCTCCATCATTTTCAATCTTTCTCAATGCTTGAATCGGCGAGATTGGCAAGAAATGGAGTCAATCGTGGGCTTGAACCCCGTCTCCAGACTTCTTGGCCTCGAGGCCGCATGCTTAGTGCATAACCCTGTTAAATTCCCATCGCAACAGCAAAGCGCCAGATCACTCAATCAGCCCAAAAACGCACCACCAAAATGTAGATAAAGATGAGGCTCCGGGACCCAACAACAATCCAACAGTAGTACCAAAGGCTCAACATCCAGAACCGACTATCGGGTACATTTATTTCACTGTGGCCAAATTGCTACAGGCACAATATAGAAATTTGCCCAGACACAATCTGATCATCACTTACAGTCCAAACACAGAACACGGGGCAGTACAGCCCAGGCCATCTGATCAAATTAAACTAATCTCACCTAATTTAAGGTGTTTGGAGGAAAGAATGGGGGTGGTTATCAGTGGAAGGCATTTTATACAGAGAGTGGTGGGTGCATGAAACCACGTCGCTGGGGTGCTGGCAGAGGCAGGTACAGTAGGGACATTTAAGAGATTGTTAGATAGGCTTATGGATGATAGAAAACTGGAGGACAATGTGGGAGGGAAGGGTTAAACTGATCTTGCAGTAGATTCAAGGGAACATCGTGGCACAAAGGGCGAACACGTGATTGTATTCATTTGCATCTACCACACCCCAACCTGCTTGACAAATTAGTGTAACCCATAATAAACATGCAACACAAAATACAATATGGACAGAAAATAGATATATGGTTCCTACACCCCTCAAGGAAGAACGTTAACCAAAAGCTCATTGGAGATATCATGTTCCAAATTGCTTCATCTATTTTATGTTCAATATGCCTTTCCAAAACTGTGCATAACATGTGTTGATACGTACTATTTAACTGCAGAGGCAAGATGGCAGAGAGGTGAGAATTGAGCCCAGGGGAGGGATTGTGTATGTAAATACAGACTCAAAGTGTTCTACAAAGGAGCCCGAGTGTTCGTTTGTTCAAATGTCAGTGTGGTAAAAATGTCAGCAAAGTCCCAAGGCCCAGAGTGAGGGACCAGCCTCACTGCTGTCTGAAGAAAATAGTTAAGGTGATCAAAAGTTTAAATTTTACTGGTGTGGAAATAGAAATCTGCAAAGGAAGGCGAATTCCTCGATTTAAAAAATTCCAGAGGATGAACGACTATTTCAACATAGTCAAGAGGGAAGAAGCAGAGTAAAGATTTAAGGTACATTTATTCTCAAAGTATGTATGCAGTGTACAACCCTGAGATTTGTCTTCCCACAGACAACAACAATACAAAGAAAACTATGGAACCCGTTCCACATAATCTCCCAACGTTGACAAATCGGCAAACGGTAAAAACAAGCAAGAAACAAGGAATATAAGACATCAATTGATAAAGTCACAGTGCACTGCAACACAGAACCAGACCCTTCAGCCCATTTAGTTCATGCTGAATTGTTATTCTACTAGTCCATCGACCTGCACCTGACCTTCGTCCTCCATATCCCTCCCATCCATGTACTTACCCAAACCTCTTAAAAGTTGAAATTGAACCCCATTCACCACTTCCACCCTCGAGTGAAGAAGTTCCCTCTGAAGTTCCCCCTAAATTTTCACTTTTCAAACTTAACCTATGACTTCTAGCTTTAGTCTCACACAACCTCAGTGGAAAAAGCATTAATCCTATCTACACCCCTCATAATTTAGTATTCATTCATTAATTATGTGCTGTGTCGAATGACGTGGGCAATCATGCTCTTTCCATGACCGTGATTGTTCTTAGCAAATTTTTCTAGAGAACTGGTTTGTCATTGTCTTCTTCTGGGCAGTGTCTTTACTAGACGGGTGACCCCAGCCATTATCAATACTCTTCAGAGATTGTCTGCCTGGCGTCAGTGGTCACATAATCAGGACTTGTGATCTGTACCAGCTGCTCATATGGCCATCCACCACTTGCTCCCATGGCTTCAGGTGACCCTGACTGGGGGCTAAACAGGTGCTACTCCTTGCCCAAGGGTGACCTGCAGGCTAGCGGAGGGAAGGAATAAAGACACTGCAAGGAAGAAGGTAATGGCAAACCTCTTCTGTAGAAAAAATTTTTAAGAACAGTCATGGCCACGGGATCTTGTCCGCCACATCATATGACACGGCACATAATGATGATGTCATATGACACAGCACATAATTATGATGTCATATGACACAGCACAGAATGATGATGTCATATGACACGGCACATAATGACCATTATATTGGAAGGACAGAGAAATGACAACTGCTATAACATAGAAACGTCCCAGAAGCATGAGGCAGATGGGCTGGATCTCAGCCCAGGTTTGGCTGATGGTTAGGATTCTTCTAAATGTGTCCCCTGATCTGGAGACGTCAGAGATGAAAACCCTAGGTCAATCAGGTTGAAACTGGAAGGTCAATCGGAGATCCAGGAGTCAAAGCCCAATGGTGAATCTATGTGAGTCACTGGGGGAGTCATGGCCTAGTGTCTGCAAATCCACAATCCACCGGAAGCTGGAGAATGAAGAGGCCTGACATGGGCTTGGAGGACAGTAGGTGTGCACGGATGGGTGGGAGGGAGGAATGGGACTTGTTTTACTGTTGTTTTGATGCTTGTTGTGTTCTGTGTTGTTCTGTAGAACAATGTTATGCTGTGTTGGCACCGGAATGTGTGGTGCCCCCAGAACATCCTCGAGTGTGTTGGTTGTTAACGCAAACGATGCACTTCACTGTGTGTTTCAATGTACATGTGTCAAATAAATGAATGTGAATGTGAATCTGAAGACAGTCGTCCTTCATCGAGGGATCAGCAGTAGAAAGCATAAGCAGCTTCAAGTTCCTGGGTGCCAGCTTGTCTGAGGATCTATCCTGGTCCCAGCATTTCATCAGGAGTTTGAGGAGATGTGGTATGTCACCAAACACTCACAAATTTCTACAGATGTACAGTTCCATCTCCATCTGGTGCCGAGGGGCCCTGCACAGGGGTCGGAAAAAGCTGCAGGAAGTTGTAAACTCAGCCAACCCCATCATGGGCACTAGCCTGCCCACCATCGAGGATATTTTGAAACGGCAATGCCTCAAGAAGGAAATGTCCATTGTTAAGGATTCCTCCCCCCGCCGCATCCAGGACGTGCCCTCTTCTCACTGCTACCATCAGGGAGGAGGTACAGGAGCCTGAAGACACACTCAACATTTTAGCAACAGTTTCCTTCCCTCCGCCATCAGATTTCTGAACTGACTATGACAACTACCTCACTATTTTGGTCTTTTTTGCATTATTTATTTACTTTTATATATTCTTATGGTAATTTAAGTCTTATATAGTCTTTAGAGTAAGTTTTATGTTTTGCTCTGTACTGTTGGGGCAAAACAACAAGTTTCACAACACAACCAGTCAAAACAAACCTGATTCTGATCTGAAAGTCATTCATCATCTCAGTGTCAGAAGACCCTGACCTAGACCCAATGCTAATCCAGAGTATCTGTCAGCTGCAGTAATTATTCCCCATGCAGAGAAACAGATGAATTTAAGAGAGAGTGGATTAGATAGTAAAAGTGCATTTGGCATGCTTGCTCTCATGGGCCAAGGCATTAAGCATAAACTTATGGTGTCATGTTCCAGTTGGACGTTGGTCAGACTGCACTTGCAATGTTGAATATAGCTCTGATTGTCAGAGCTGAGTACAGACCAAGTAAATACTTGCACGTTTTCTCCCCCTCAGCTTGAGTGAGACTGGGCTCTTCTTTTGTTCTAATTGTGTTTTCTTGTAAAAATAGCCTATGATTTACGATAAACTGACGTTTTTCTTGTGAATGCTGTTTATCTGATGTTCTGAGCCTGTGATGCTGCTACAAGTGAATTTTTCATTGCACCTGTGCACAAATGGACTTGTGCGCATGACAATAAACTCTCTTTTCGATGTAAGAGAATTACTCTGGCGTCAGCCAGTAAGCAGTAAAAAATGAATAGATGGTGAGAGAGATTTCAATAACAGTATTCAATATCGGCCATCAGCACGCAAGCAATCAGAATTAGAATCAGGTTTAATATCACCAGCATATGTCATGAAATTTGTTAATTTAGTGACAGCAGTACAATGCAATACATAACAATTATAGGAAAAAAATGTGAATTACATATATAAATATATAAAATGGTTCCTTAAGGTTGTTATAGTCAGGGTGATAATGGGGACAAGCTCCTACTACCTGCCAAATGCTCCCAAAGGTGTGCTCCTCAATTAGCCTCTGACAACCAAGTCCAGCTCCTGGCCTTCACATGTGTCTTAGCTGCTAAGCCCAGCAGAACGGTTTCTACTGACAGAAGGAGGGGTAAAGGCGGGTTACTGACACCTTAACACCAGTCACTCCAGGCAGATGGGGCTCGTCAGCTGTGCTTGGCAGCTCATCTAGGGGAAGTAAAATTCTGACCTGGAATCTCTGCTGCCCACTCATGGGGAAGGCTTCGGGAGTAAACCACAAGGGAAAATCCGGAGCTGGAGTCCCTAAGGGAGTCCCAGGCAACTCCTACAATGCTGCTGGTACCAAATTGTATCGGTCTCTGCCATTCCTCTGGGTTCACCAGTTGTGTGGAGAAGGGGAGCTTGCCACATGGGCAACAGCTCGCTCTCCATATCATACTGCCCAGGCTTGTGTATCTAGACAGCTAGGATGAAATATGCATGGTCAATTCTGACCGACTGAGGCCTCCGCAGCATATATAAAATAGTTAAATTGACTATGTAGTGCAAAAACAGAAATTAAAAAAGTAGTGAGAAAGTGTTCATAGGTTCAATCAGAGGGCAGAGGGGAAGAAGCTGTTCCTGAATCATTGAGTGTGTGTCTTCAGGCTTCTGTATTTTCTCCCTGATGGTAGCAATGAAAAGAGGGCATGTCCTTGAAACATAGAAACATAGAAAAATAGAAAATAGGTGCAGGAGTAGGCCATTCGGCCCTTTGAGCCTGCACTGCCATTCAGTATGTGTCATGGTCCGGTCCGTGAAGTCCGTATTCTGGTTCACGGTCCGGTCCATCGACCCTTGCTCCAGGTTTTCCTGTCTACCCTGGTTCAGTTCTTGTTGAGCTCTAATTGAGGCAGCTGATGCTCGTTGGGGCTGGCTGCATAAATACCTTCAGAGACCAGGGCATGGGTGCTGGATTGTTCTTGTCCTTACTCCTTGTATCCCTTCCTTTGCCCTCTGTTTCCTCGCCTGAAGCTCTGCCTTGTCTTTCCGGTAACTCTCGCCTCACCTAAAGGTCTCGTCTTGCCTTGCTTTGCCAGAAGCCTTGCCTTGTCTTGCTGGTAACTCTCGCCTCACCTGAAGTTCTCGTCTCACCTTGCATTGCCTGAAGCATTGCCTCGTCTTGCTGGTAACTCTCACCTCGTCTCGCCTGCAGTCTTGCCCTGGAGCCACCCTGTACTTAGCACCCTTCCTGTCCCTTGCCTCTGCCCAGGTAAGCCAGGCCGTCTTGCCATTACATACGGTTGGTTCTGTCCCTTCCTAACCCTTGCCTCTGTCGGGTAAGCCAGGCTGTCTTGCCGTTACCTGCGGTTGGTTCTGTCCCTTCCTGTCCCTTGCCTCTGTCGGGTGGTGATCCGCGCCCTGCCCAGGAGTAGCCTCCAGCCTCGCCTCAAGTCTCTAGCCTCAAGCCTGAAGACTCAAGTCTCCTGCCTCCTGCCAAGCTTCACCTCAAGTCTCTAAGACTCCAGCCTCATCCTGCCTGCCAGCCAAGCCTCATCCTTGCCTAGTTCTGGGGTCCGAGCCAGAGGCAAGACCCAGGTACTGGGTCCTTGTCCAGTCTCTGGCTCGGAGTCCAAGCCCGGGCTCCTAGCTCTCTTGTCCGGTCCTGTTCCGGGTTCCTGGTTTTCATGTCCATGTCCATGTCCATGTCCTTGCCCTCACCGTGTATCCTAGTCCTGTCCCTAGTCCTTCAGTGTCTGTGTCTTGCACTTGGGTCCGTTCCCAGCCACCTTCTTATGACAGAACAATCCAGCCACCCATGGACCCAGCGACACAGACACTGTTATTTTCCTCTTGCCACCCGGGGTTCCTTTCTGTTAAATACCCTCCCACCCGCCCGGGTCGTCCACAGTCTGGATACCCTGTTTGGTCGCCAGGAGGCTTTGGTGGGGGTGGGGTACAGTCATGGTCCGGTCCGTGAAGTCTGTATTCCAGTTCACGGTCCGATCCATCTGTTCTTGTTGAGCTCTAATTAAGGCAGCTGATGCTAGTTGGGGCTGGCTGCATAAATACCTTCAGATCCAGGGCATGGGTGCTGGATTGTTCTTGTCCTTACTCCTTGTATCCCTTCCTTTGCATTCTGTTTCCTCGCCTGAAGCCTTGCCTTATCTTGCTGGTAACTCTCGCCTCGTCTCGCCTGCAGTCTTGTCCTGGAGCCACCCTGTACCTAGCTCCCTTCCTGTCCCTTGCCTCCGCCCAGGTAAGCCAGGCCGTCTTGCCATTACCTCTGGTTGGTTCTGTCCCTTCCTGTCCCTTGCCTCTGTCTGGTAAGCCAGGCTGTCTTGCCGTTACCTGCGGTTGGTTCTGTCCCTTCCTGTCCCTTGCCTCTGTCGGGTGGTGATCCGCGCCCTGCCCAGGAGTACCGCGCCCTGCCCAGGAGTACCAAGCCCTGCCTTGCCTTGTCTGAAGCCAAGCCTCTAGCCTCTGGCTTCCAGCCAAGCCTCGTCTCTCGTCTCTAGCCTCAAGCCTGAAGACTCCAGCCTCCTGCCTAGCCTCAGGCCTGAAGACTCCTGCCTCCTGCCAAGCCTCGCCTTAAGCCTTAAGACTCCAGCCTCATCCTGCCTGCCAGCCAAGCCTCATCCTTGCCTAGTTCTGGGGTCCGAGCCAGAGGCAAGACCCAGGTACTGGGTCCTTGTCCAGTCTCTGGCTCGGAGTCCAAGCCCAGGCTCCTAGCGCTCTTGTCCAGTCCTGTTCTGGGTTCCCAGTTTTTGTGTCCATGTCCTTGCCCTCACACTGTATTCTAGTCTTGTCCTTAGTACTTGAGTGTCTGTGTCTTGCACTTGGGTCCGTTCCAAGCCACCACCTTATGACAGTATGATCATGGCTGATCATCCAACTCAGACCTCTGTACCTGCCTTCTCTCCATACCCCCGATCCCTTTAGCCACAAGGGCCATATCTAACTCCCTCTTAAATATAGCCAATGAACTGGCCTCAACTGTTTCCTGTGGCAGAGAATTCCACAGATTCACCACTCTCTGTGTGAAGAAGTTTTTCCTCATCTCGGTCCTAAAAGGCTTCCCCTTTATCCTCAAACTGTGACCCCTCATTCTGGACTTCCCCGACATCGGGAACAATCTTCCTGCATCTAGCCTGTCCAATCCCTTTAGGATTTTATACGTTTCAATAAGATCCCCCCTCAATCTTCTAAATTCCAACGAGTACAAGCCTAGTTCATCCAGTCTTTCATCATATGAAAGTCCTGCCATCCCAGGAATCAATCTGGTGAACCTTCTTTGTACTCCCTCTATGGCAAGAATGTCCTTCCTCAGATTAGGGGACCAAAACTGCACACAATACTCCAGGTGTGGTCGCGCCAAGGCCTTGTACAACTGCAGTGGTACCTCCCTGCTCCTGTACTCGGATCCTCTTGCTATGAATGCCAGCATACCGCCTGCTGTACCTGCATGCCCACTTTCAATGACTGGGAGATGAGAAATTGCCTTTCAACTCATGAGAGAGCACAGGCCATCAACTTTTTGCTGTTGATGTTTCTGTAGCAGGCAATTTCTTTTTTACGAGGTCGAGTTGCTAGCTCGATGCTCAACCCAGCACGGATGGAAAGCGTGCCGGGGGAGCTGGCTGGATTTGAACTCGGGACCTTCTGCCCCTACACCACCAGCCGGCATGTCCTGGGAAATGAGGGTCCTTAATGATGGATGCCGCCTTTTTGAGGCATCATTCCTTGAAGATTTCCCGGTTATTATGGAGACCAGTGTCCAGAATGAAGCTGACTTATTTTACAGTTCTGTGCAATTTATTTTGATCCTGTGCAGTAGCCACACACCCCCATACCAAACAGTGATGCAGCCAGTCAGAATGCTCTCCACAATATATCTGTAGAAATTTGTAAGTGTTTTAAATGACACACCAATTCTCCTCAAATTCCTAATGAAATGCCTTCTTTGCCCCTGAAATGCCTTCTTTGTAGCTGCATCAATATGTTGGATTCGAGTTTGATCATCAGATATACTGGCACCGAGGAATTTGAAATTGGTCAATCTTTCCACTTTGGATCCCTCTATGAGAACTAGTCTATGTTCCCACGTCTTCCCCTTTCTGAAGTCCACAATCAGTTCTTTGTTCTCACCTCTAAACTAGCTGACATATTTCACACCTGTACATCCTCTCATCGCCATCTAAAATTCTGCCAACAACGGTTGTATCGTCAGCAAATTCAAGACGAAACTGACCCCAGCCAGTTAACAGAGGACGATGAAAAGATGGTGAGAGACGTTTTGATAACAGCATTCAATAATTGCTATCAGCACACAAACAATCGTTCAATACTCTTTAATCAGTCAAAGATGGTCATAAAATGATAACATAGGGTGCCTGCTGACAAACTACAATGTGCTTGCACTATGGATCCTGAATTCACCTAAATCTCTGGGAGTGTATTAGGCGCCAGGGGTGAGCACAGCCATGTACTGACAAATGGTCTCCATGGGAGGGTACAGCAGGGATGTGAAAAGTGTTTACAGTTCTCTGGGGTATGCTTTGTTCCCCTTTTGATGTTATCAGAGATGCTGTTCAATTGCGTTTTGGCACTTACAGTCGAAAGTGCACACACACACAAAAAAAATCCCACACCTGCAATGCTTGAGTAATCACTCACGACTGATGAGGGGTAATCGATGTGACCCCGTGCTTCGTAAGTGCTGGTCAACATCCTCGTGTGAATTCAAAAAGGTAATAAATTTCCAGGTGCTAATAAACTGCCTGGCTCTCAAGATGCTCGCTCCATTAGAATCCACAGTAAGGTTGCTTTGATTGTTTTCCGAGTCGCCTCCCTTGTCACTGCAAGCTCAGAATCGATTGTCCAACCTGATGCACGTTGGGAGCCAGCAGAGGAGCTAAGTAACACAGTAGGCAGAGAACAAACGCATCCCAATCAGTGTACTGAATAGATCTTATGATTGCGATTAATGGCAACATCATGGAACTCAGCCAACCTTCAGAGAATTACAGAGGAAGACAGTACTGGAACAGGCTCTTCTGACCATCGAATCCATGCCAACCTTCAGCCCTCCATTTACACCAACCTTATGTTAATTCAAAGCCCAAAGGACGTCACCGAAGTATTTATACGATACACAACCTTGAGATTCGTCTCTTTACAAAACAAAAGAAACCCAATAGAGCCCATTAAAAAGGAGACCATTCAGCACCCAATGTGCAGAAAAGAAACAAAACCATGCGAACAATAAAAGTAAGTGAACAACATTCAGAACCGAAGTTCCCGAAAGTCAGTCCACAGCCACAAAGCCAGTCATCACTGCAGCCGATCCAGGAGCCCGTTAGTTGCAGGCCACAGCCTCAGTTCAGCGGAGAGACGAATAAACCGCACAGAGCAGTGAGCTGAACCAACCTATCCCTCGCCCCTCGCCCCCAGCCCCGACACCCTGACCTTTGCTATCTTGTCCAGGGAGTTAGATTCAGATTTATTTATCACATGTGCATGGAAACGTACAGTGAAATACATCGTTTGCATTAATATCCAACACAACCTGGGGGCAGCTCGCAGTCAGGGCAGTACGTTAGCATAGTGGTTAGCACAACTCTTTACAGTACCAGCGACCCAGGTTCAATTCCCACCGCTGTCTGTAAGGAGTTTGTACATTCTCCTCATGATCCTACCACACGTTTCCTCCCACAGTCCAAAGGCACACCAGTTAGTAGATTAACTGGTCATTGTAAATTGTCACACCTCGTACTAATGCCTCCAGCCACCATTACAGCTACAAGCCAGTCAGAAGCAAAGTCAGTGTGACCCTCTTCACAGACCTCAATGTTGAACTATCACTGGCTAAAGACTAAAGTCATATCAGATCTTAGAGCCTGTCACAAAAGGAAAACATGAATGCAAGGAAGACAAAGACTTGCTGGTTAATACAAGGGTAACAGGAGGGTCAGAGACTTGTTTCAAACCTTGAGAACGTGTTCCTGGCATAGTGCATGATGCTGTCAAAGTCATACGTTTCACCGAGTGAGTCCACTTCTTCCGGTTCCATCTTTAGAAAGTTGTACTCTTGCCCTGCAAAGCGTTTTGGTGAGTGCCCCAATAGAGAGAGGGAAAAAAAACACAGGTGTTATACAGTGGGAAGCACTTGAGACTGGGCTTTCAAAGAAGATTGTACATACGGCGGTGGAGGCTGTGCGGTGGCAGTTTGAACAATTGACATGTGGGCCTTCCTCATTCAGGGTGCCGAGTACAGGATTTGGGACATTATGTTGTCTACAAGACACTGGTGCAACTACACTTTGGAATATTGTGTATAGTTTTGGTCACTCTGTTATAGGAAAGGCATCACTAAACAGGAAAGAGTGCAGAGAAGATTTACAAGGATGCTGCCAGAATTCAAGGGACTGAATTATTGGGAGAGGTTGGATAGGCTAGGACTTTACTCATCAGGACATAAGAGAATGAGGGACGACCTACAGAGGTGTATAAAGTCATGATGGATACGGATAGGGTGAACGCACACAGTCATTTTCCCAGAGAGGGGGGACTATAAACTAGATGGTATAGGTTTACGGTGAGAGGTGGAAGATTGAAAAGGAACTTGAGGGGCAGCTTTGTGGTGCAAAGATGGAATAAGCTGACAGAGAAAGTGGGTGAGGCAGGCACAATAACATCACTCAAAAGACAACTAGATAAGTGCATGGAAGGAAGCCTCCAAGAGGACCACAACCTTGTCATAGGGATTGGAGGCTTGCGTGCCTCAGTGACCCGGACAGCTATGTTGGCTGGAGTCAGGGCTTTGGGCCTTGGCTCTTGGTAGGGTCACCCATCCCAAACAAGTCAGAGGTTAGAGGGTAGACTAAGAGTGGATCACCGGTCCTCCAGGTTCGGGGATTCAGCTCAGGACTAACAATCCTGACTGGTCAAACAAAGCTGTTATGGAAACATCAGTGAAGTATCTTTTTACATCTGAGTGTGATGGTATTCCTGAGGCTCTATCTAAGACTTGCATGACTGAAAGTAGTGAAAACCAAGAGAAAACTTCTCACGCGATGAAGGAAACCCTGAACACCACTAAGACCAAGACCAAGATGGCCAAGGACAGACAGGCCTACATGGTGCCCTAAACGCCAGTGATGCACGGACAGCAACTACACGGAAAGGAAGGGTTTAGGACACAGGTTCCCAACTTGGGGTCCACAGACCCCTCAGTTAATGGTAGTGGGTCCATGGGATAAAAAAGTTCGGGGCCCCTGGTTTAGAGGGATATGAGCCAAATTGCTGACAAATAGGTCTAGATAGGTGGTGAATTATCAAATACTAATAAAATTTACTCAAAGTAAATATATTATTTGATCATAAATTTACTTTGGCTGGCCGAAGGCCTGTTCCTAAGACGTATTAATTCTTTGGCCCCAAGGGCTGAAGAGCCAGGTGTGTGTAAGTGTGGGTATATAGGCCAACCATGAAGCAAAGAGAGAAGCTCTTTGTGGTTCTAACTTTTTTAATATGCTTAAGACTAAGGTGAGATTATGACACATCAGTGATTACACATAACGGGAATATTAACAAAACCAGACTGTGTCGCTCTCTAACCACTGAGACAGCAGGGAGATTTCCCAAGGAGATTTTCTCACGTTGTTTTTAGGCTGACTTATTGCTATCATTACTGAGGCATCTCCATGATAATTGACTAATGCAACCCCATCAGGAAGTGAGGTGGCAAACTAGATGGGACGTGGCTTGCTCATAACTGGTGATTCCTATATTTCATGAAGAGATGACTTTGAATTTTATTCATCCAAAAAAGTTTGAAGTTGAAGTCCGTCCTGACGAAGGGTCTCGGCCTGAAACGTCGACTGCACCTCTTCCTATAGATGCTGCTTGGCCTGCTGCGTTCACCAGCAACTTTGATGTGTGTAGTTTGAAGTTGAAACTTCCAACGGCTTGCAATGATCAAGTTTAACAAATGCTTCCAACGAGCAAATGAATGAAAGTGAGAGAGAGAGAGAATCTAAAACAGGGGTTTCCAATGCTTTTTATTCCATAGACCCCCTACCATTAACTGAAGGGGCAGGTTGGGACCCACTGCTCTAAAATATCAATAACTTAAGTGCCACAAGTTTACTCAGCAGCTAAATTATTTCATAAAACAAGCTCAAACATGGTTTTAGTTCTGACCTCAGAGACCCAGAGAAAGGAATTATTACAACAAAGGAGCGGAGATGGTCAATGATTTTGCTGAACACAAAAGCCAAACTTTGGTTAAAGTTCACAGTTCAAAGTAATTTATTATCAAGGTACGTATATGTCACAATATACTATCTTGCAATCCATTTTCTTGTAGACATTTACTGGGAAAATAAAGAAATACAACAGAGTTATGGAAAACAGCACGTAAAAAAAGACTGACAAACAACAACGTGTAAAAGACTGAAGAGAAAGAATACTGAAAACATAAGCTATAGAGTCCTTGAAAATTAGTTACAGAAAGTTAATGGTGGGAAGGTTTCGCTAACACCGGCCAATCTCACCTGGCTGTATGTTCTCCCTCACAATGGTGACATGATCATCTCGGTCAGGCCGTGTGTGCTCGTGCCAGAATCCAATGACGTGGCCCAGTTCATGGACGACAATCCCAAATTTATCGCAGTTCTTACCAATGGAGATAGCCTGTGGTCCTCCTCCTCTTCGGCCAACATATGAGCAACAGCTGGACACAGAAGGAATGGAAGAGTTTTCATTAAAGCGAGGTAATGTTGCAGCTCTATAAAACTCTGCCTAGACCCTGGTGAGCCAATGTATGGAGACTGCTGGAGCGGACCTGAAGGCAATTCGTTGTAGCAGAACCAAGGCAAGTCAGTTCAGGCAGAGCCTGGGCCTGAGAGCGAGGAAGGACCCAAGGTTTTATCAGTTTAGGCACCAAGATGAATTGGAAAGGTCAGTTACGAGCTGAATCTAGGCAGCGGGGCTCTGCAGGCCACATCGAGGAGGTGGGGCTCAGGCCCGAGATCATATCAAAGATCTCGACAGAGAGCAAGGAACAACCGAGGCTTGGACAACTTAAACGCTGGGCCAGACTGAAAAGATCAGGGTGTCAAGGGCTAGAGGCAAGGGATGGGACGGTTCAGTTCACTGCTCCTCGAGGTTTACTCATCTGTCCACTGAACTGAGGCTGTAGCCTCTATCTAATAGGCTGCTGAATTGGCCGCAGTGATGAATGACTCACTTTCTTTGTCTTGTGGCATCCTGGAAGCAAATGAATCTCAAGGTTATATAGCATATACATACTTCGATAATAAATGTACTTTGAACTTGAAGCATTGTGTCCGCAGCAAATTTACCAGGATCCTGCCTGGATTAAAGAGCACGTCTTACAAGAATAGGTTGAGTGAGACAGTGCTTTTCACTTCAGAGAGAAGGAGGATTAGAAGTGACCGATAGGGGTGTACAAGTGAGTCGCTTATCTACCAAGAGAGAGTAAAATGGATGATTGATCCGGAACAACACACAATCTGCTGGAGGAACTCAGCAAGTCAGTCAGTACCTATGGAGAGGAACAAATAGTCAATGTTTCGGGCTGAGACCCTTCACCTGGACCGCGTCCTATACACAATACTGCAGAAAAAGCTTAGGCACATATATCTAGATAAAACTTTTGCACAATACTGTATATTATATCTTTTCAGTTATCATTTAACACTTAACACACTGAGCGAATACAAAGCTAAATACTCATTTCTGTTTCCCAACCACCTTCCTATTTTAACCAATATACAGGACTGTGCAAAAGTCTTAGGTGCCCTGGTTATATTTGTAACACCCTGGGAAAGGTTTCAGTGGAGAAAGGTCCTTCTGTAGAAGCAGTGGGTAATGTTTAGAGATAACGGGTGCTTTTGAATGTGAGCCATCCAATGACGGGAGTGTGTTTTCGTACCGTATGCCTGACACCGGGGTGATCTGGGTCTTCTGTTCGGCGGGAGATGGAGAGAGAAACAGTCGTAGGACTCGACCCGGAGCGGAGCCATGATCCGACGAAGGCCAGGGAGATTGAAGGTGGATCGGCGAAGGGGAAACCATGAGCTCCAATTTGTGCACATTAGATTGTTTCATTAAAATGGGCCCTTTTCTTTTTTTGCTTTTCCTTTGCTAACCCTTCAGCCAAATTAAGAATTATAAAGCTAAATCGTTTAATTGTATATGGTGTACTATCTGTTATTTTGTGGTACTGAGTTGTAACAGGGTAACAAATCTTTTTCTTTTTCAATCTTTTTATTAATTTCAGCATCATAAACATTACAGAAAATAGATACAGAGAAATTGGGATTACATTATTATAATCAGTTTATACAAGTATGAGCTCAATTGACACATAATGAGCCTCCCAAAATCTCAGGAAGTACAAATATAATATAGGAAAATATAAAGTGAAAATATAAAAATATCATGAAAAAAAATTATACTCCGAAAGAAAAAAAAATTTAACCCAGCTAAAAGAAAACTAAACAAAACTAAGAAAAAAAAAGAATGGGCTATTATGATACCTCAGATAAGACCATCAGTGTCGTTAACTCTGCTCCTCTCCCCAACAGGGGGTAACAAATCACGCAGCATCCATACAAACAGGGGGTTTCAGGTGAGTTTACACCGCAATCTCACTATTTGGCAGGGCTAGAGATTGTCTTCCCCAGACCTGCGCAGCCCACCGAACCTGAGTATTACATATTTATGTGTCTAAGACTTTTGCACAGTACTGTATATCCTGATGGAGGGTATTAACCCAAAATATTGACTGATTATTCCCCTCTATAGATGCTGCCTGACCTGCTGAGTTTCTCCAGCATTTTGGGTGTGTTGCTCTGGATTTCCAGCTTCAGCAGAATCTCGTGTCTATGGTTGATGCAGCCACTTGTGACATATCTTCCCTCATCAACTGACTGCAGTAACAATAGAGAAGGAAAACAGCAGGCGGCCTGATCAATTTTGCCCAATTTTTGCAATTATCTAGTTCAAAGAATAGCATCATAAAAATCCCTCCAATTTTCTCCTTCATCCAATTTACTCTCTGTCTCCCTGGTAACATTTCAAAAGAGACTCCATCACGAGAGAATCTGCAGATATTGAAAATCCTGACCAGAGAGAAGGATAAACACAAGAGATTCTGCCGACGCTGGAAATCCAGAGCAACACACACCAAATGCTGGAGGAACTCAGCTGGTCAGGCAGCATCTATGGAACTAAATAAACAGTCGACATTTTGGGCTGAGGCATTTGGTATAAACGCTGACTGTTTATTCCTTTCCATAGAGCTTGTTACACGGAAGAGAAGAAGCTGTTCCTGAATTACTGAGTGTGTGCCTGACTTCAGGCTCCTGTGCCTCGCCCTGATGGTAGCAATCCATCAGAGGAGGGCCTGTCCTGGGGGGTGGGGGTCCTCAATGATGGGTGGCACTTTCCTGAGGCATCACTTTATGAAAACCCCCTCGATGGTGGGGAGTCTCATGCCCATGACAGAGCTGGCCAGAATCTAAAATCCTCTGCAGCTTTTTCCGATCCTGTGCAGTGGCCCCTCCATAGCAGATGGCGATGCATCCAGTTCATTTCCTTCCCCAATGGATCTCGTACTAAAGCAGCTGTTTTCCACTGATAATCCCAAAATGTCATGGTCCTCATGCTAACAGTTGCATTTATTTGGATTTGGTAATTAACTGATTTCCACAGCTGCTGCACTGAGATATGACCATTTCTAGATATCAGAAAATATCTCTGATCATTAGCCCAGTATAACAACTACTGCTGCAGATCCCACAACTCTACTGGGTTAAATCGCAAAGTGAGAGGATTCAGGCCAACATTTAGCTCTCTGCAATTCTGTGTAAACTGCAGGCTCTGGAACTATAGGACCATAGGATATAGGAGCAGAATTAGGCCTCCTGACCCATCGAGTCTGCTCCACCCTTTCATCATGGTTGATCCAATTTTCCTCTCAACCCTAGTCTCCTGCCTTCTCCTCGTATCCCGTAATGTCCTTACCAATCAAGAATCGATCAAACTCTGCCACTTAGAGAAACAAATTTCACAGATTTAGCACTCTCTGGCTAAAGAAATTCCACCTCATCCCCATCCTACAAGGTCACCCCTCTATTCCGAGGCTGTGTCCTCGGGTCCTAGACACTTCCACCATAGGAAACATCCTCTCCACATCCACTATCAAGCCTTTCATCATTTGATAGGCTTCAATTAGATCACCTCTCATTCTTCTGAATTCTGGTGCACACAGGCCTAAAACCATCCAGCATGTTGTGAGTGTTGCCTAGAACCATCAAATGCTCTTCATATGACAAGGCATTCAAACCTGGAATCATTTTTGTGAACCTCCTTTGAACTCTCTCCAGTTTCAGCACATCCTTTCTACGATAAGGGACCCAAAACTGCTCGCAATACTCCAAGTGAGGCCTCTCCAGCGCTTTGTGAAGTCTCAGCATTACATCCTTGCTTTTATATTCTAGTCCGCTGAAATGAGTGCTAATTCATTCAACCTGCAAATGAAGTTTCAGGGAATCCTGCACAAGGACTCCTAAGTCCCTTTGCACCTCACTTTTTTGAAGTTTCTCTCCATTTAGAAACCTGAAGAACAAAGAATACACTATAAAAACTGCAGGTTTCCATCAACCAGTGCCTGAGAAGGATCCTAAACATCAGATGGGCAGACAGAGTAATCAAACAGACACTGTGGGGAAAACACCAACCAGGAGTCCACAGAGATCCAATACGCAAATGGAAATGGAGCAGGACTGGCCACACCTTGAGGAAGCCAACCAATACCATCAGCAGGCAGGCCTTAAAGTGGAATCGCCAAGGAAAGAGGGAAAAAGGGATGCCCAAAGAACACATGGAGGAGAAACGTCGAGGCTGAAATCAGACAATGGGGCACTCCTGGTCCACCCTCGAGAAACTGGCTCAGGACAGAGGACAATGGAGATGGGAGGTCCTCAATGGCCTATGCTCCACTGCGAGCTAACGATCAAGAAAAAGGAAAATGTTTTGTGCAGGTTAAAGAGTAGTTAAGAAGGCTTTTGGTCCATTGGCCTTCCTTAGTGATGAAAATTAAGTTCAAGTGCTGCAAGGTAATGTCGCAGCTGGACTACATTACATTCAGTTCTGTTTGCTCATTATAGGAAAGGTATGAAAGCTTTAGAGAGGGCACAGAGGAGATTTACCAGGATGCTGCCTGGATTAGAGAGCACGTCTTATGAGGACAGGTTGAGCAAGCTAATACTTCTTTCTTTGGAGCGAAGGATGAGAGGCGACTGGATAGAAGTGTATAACATTTAAAGCTCACAGTTCATTTATCATCAAAGTATGTATAAATTATACAACCTTGCCTACAGGCAGCCCAATCAAACAAGAAAGACCAACACCCAATGAGCAGAGAAAGAGGAATAAAATTGCAAATCATGCAAACAATAACAACAAGATGAAAAGAGACATAGATTGAATGTGTAGTCAGACACTTTTTCCCAGGTCAGAAATACAACTGGCCATAATTTTAAGCAGATTTGAGAAAAGCATGTCAGGGGCACGGGAGTTAGAAATGGGGTAGTTACGCAGAGAGTGCTGGGCTGGCGGAATGTCCTGCTAAGGGTGGTGATAGAGGCAGATGCATTGGGGCATTTAAGAAATTCTTAGATAGGGACATGGATGAGAGGAAAATGGAGGGCAATGCTGGAGGGGAGGGTTAGATTGATCTTAGAAAAGGTGCAATAAACTATACTATAATTCCAATGTGCCGGTATTTTGGTGGAATAAAGGAAATTACGATGGCATGAGAGAGGAACTAGCTAGATTGACTGGGAAGGGAGACTAGCAGGAAGGACAGCAGAGCAGCAATGGCTGGAGATTCTGTGAAAAATGAGGGAAGTGCAAGACAGATATATTCCAAATAAGAAGAAATTTTCGAATGGAAGAAGGACACTACCGTGGCTGACAAGTCAGAGCCAAAGTAAAAGCAAAAGAGAGGGCATACAACGAAGCCAGAGCTAGTGGGAAGATAAAGGATTGGGGAGCTTTGAAAAACTTGCAGAAGGAAACTAAGAAGGTCATTAGGAAGGAAAAGATGAATTATAAAAGGAAGCTAGCAACTAATATCAAAGAAGATACCAAAAGCTTTTTTAAGTATGTAAAGAGTAAAAGGGAGTTGAGGGTAGATATAAGACTAATAGAAAATGACGCCGGAGATATTGTAATGAGAGACACAGAGATGGCAGAGAAACTGAATGCATATTTTGCATCAGTCTTCACAGTGGAAGACATCTGCAGTATACCGGACATTCGAGAGTGTTAGCAAAGTGAAGAATGTGCAGTGAAAATTACAACTGAGAAGGTGCTCAGGAAGCTTAATGGTCTGACAGTGGATAAATTTCCTGGATGTGATGGAATACAACCTTAGGTTCTGAAGGAAGTAGCTGGAGAGATTGCAGAGGCATTAACAATGATCTTTCAAGAATCAATAGATCCTGGCATTGTACCGAATGACTGGAAAATTGCAAATGTTACTCCGCTATTTAAGAAGGGTGGGAGGCAGCAGAAAGGAAACTATAGACCTGTTAGCCTGACATCAGTGGTTGGGAAGTTGTTGGAATTGATTGTTAGGGATGATATTACAGAATACCTGGAGGCACGTGACAAGATAGGCCAAAGTCAGCATGGTTTCCTGAAAGGAAAATCCTGCCTGACTAACCTACTGCAATTTTTTGAGGAAATTACAAGCAGGGTAGACAAAGGAGATGCAGTAGATGTGGTGTACTTGGACTTTCAGAAGGCCTTTGACAAGGTGCCACACATGAGGCTGCTTAGTAAGATAAGAGCCCGTGGAATTACAGGGAAGTTACTAGCATGGGTGGAGCATTGGTTGATTGGCAGAAAGCAGAGAGTGGGAATAAAGGAACCCTATTCTGGCTGGCTGCTGGTTACCAGTGGAGTTCCACAGGATCGGTGGTGAGACTGCTGCTTTTTATGCTGTATGTCAATGATTTAAACTATGGGATTAATGGATTTGTGGCTAAATTTGCCGATGATACAAAAATAGGTGGAAGAGTGGGTAGTGTTGAGGAAACAGAGAGCCTGCAGAGATACTTAGATAGTTTAGAGGAATGGGCAGAGAAGTAGCAAATGAAATACAATGTTGGAAAGTGTATGGTCATGCACTTTGGTGAAAGAAATAAATGGGAAGACTATCATTTAGATGGGGAGAGAATTCAAAATGCAGAGTTGCAAAGGGACTTGGGAGTCCTTGTGCAGGATACCCTAAAGGTTAACCTCCAGGTTGAGTCGGTGGTGAAGAAGTAGAATGCAATGTTGGCATTCATTTCCAGAGGTGTAGAATATAAGATCAGGGATGTGATGTTGAGGCTCTATAAGGCACTCGTGAGACCGCACTTGGAGTATTGTGAGCAGTTTTGGTCTCCTTATTTCCCATGGTGGGGGAGTCTATGACAAGAGGGCACGACTTCAGGATTGAAGGACGTCCATTTAGAACAGAGATAAGGAGAAATTACTTTAGTGGGAGGGTGGTAAATCTGTGGAATTTGTTGCCACGAGAGGCTGTAGAGGCCAAGTCATTGGGTGCATTTAAGGCAGAGATCATCTGGCTGTCATCAATGATGCCCTCACCCGTATCTCCTCCATTTCCCGCACTTCGGCTCTCACCCCATCCTCCCGCCACCATAACAAGGACAGAGTTCCCCTTGTCCTCATCTACCATCCCACCAGCCTCCGGATCCAACACATTATCCTCCGCAACTTCCACCACCTTCAACAGGACCCCACCACTAAGCACATCTTTCCCTCTCCACCCCCTCCGCTTTCCACAGGGATCAGTCGCTCCGTGACTCCCTGATCCACACGTCCCTCCCCACTCATCTCCCACCCGGCACTTATCCCTGTAAGCGTAAGTGCTACACCTGTCCCTACACCTCCTCTCTTGCCACCATTCAGGGCCCCAAACAGTCCTTCCAAGTGAGGCAACACTTCACTTGTGAGTCTGTTGGGGTCATCTATTGCATCCGGTGCTCCCGGTGCGGCCTCCTCTACATCGGTGAAACCTAACACAGATTGGGGGACCGCTTCGTCAAGCACCTCCGCTCCGTCCGCCACAACAGACAGGATCTCCCAGTAGCCACCCACTTCAACTCTGTTTCCCACTCCCATTCAGATATGTCCATACATGGCCTCCTCTACTGCCATGATGAGGCTAAACTCAGGTTGGAGGAGCAACACCTCATATACCGTCTAGGTAGTCTCCAGCCCCTTGGTATGAACATAGAATTCTCCAACTTCCAGTAATTCCCTCCCCCTCCCTTCCCCTATCCCTATGTCACTCTGCTCCCTCCCCCAGCTGCCTACCTCCTCCCTCATGGTTCCGCCTCCTTCTACTACCCATTGTGTTTTCCCCTATTCCTTCTTCACCTTTCCTGCCTATCACCTCCCTGCTTCCCCTCCCCCACCCCTTGATCTTTCCCCTTACTGGTTTTTCACCTGGTACCTACCAGCCTTCTCCTTTACACCCTCCCCCCACCTTCTTTATAGGGCCTCTACCCCTTCCCCCTACAGTCCTGACGAAGGGTTCCGGCCCAAAATGTCAACCGATCTTTTCCACAGATGCTGCCTGGCCTGCTGAGTTCCTCCAGCGTGTTGTGAGTAAGGCAGAGATAGCTAGATTCTTGATTAGCCAGGGCATCAAAGGGTATGGGGAGAAGGCAGGGGAGTAGGGATGACTGGAAGAATTGGATCAGCTATGATTGAATGATGGAGCAGACTCGATGGGCTGAATGGCCTACTTCTGCTTATCGTCTTATGGTCTTATAATATTGTGGGCTGTTCTATGTACTGGAGACAGACCGCAAGTGTCACCACGCTTCCACCACTAACATCACATGCCCACAGCTTAGTAACCCTAACGTACGTCTTTTTAATGTGGGACAAAACGGCTGCACCCAGAGGAAACCATGCAGTCTTGGAGAGAATGTAAAAATTCATTGTAAGCAACGGCGGGAACTAAAGCCCAACTGGTGAGAAGGGAGAGATTTAGTAACCTAGGAGACAACTTTTTCCACCCAGAGGGTGCAGTATACAATCTTCCCACAGACCACCATGAAATAAAGAAACACCATGGAACCCATTCAAAGAAAACATCAAACATTCAACACGTAAAAACAAATAGTACAAGTGGCAAAAAAAATGAGTCATTAAAACTACATAAGAACATAAGAAATGGGAGCAGGAGTAGGCCATCCGGTCCATTGAGCCTGCCCCGCCATTCAATAAGATCATGGCTGATCTGTCCATAAACTCAGCTCCATCTACCTGCCTTTTCCCCATAACCCTTAATTCCCCTACTATGTAAAAACCTGTCTAACTGTTTCTTAAATATATTTAGTGAGGAAGCCTCAACTGCTTCCCTGGGCAGAGAATGTTTAACTTAGTTCAGATTAGTCTAATCTAGCACCATGTCGTTTGTTGACTGCAGACCACAGAGCCAATCTGACCCGATGAAAATCGTACAAAATAACAACGAGAAAAGGAGCAACTGGAATCCAGAAACACGTCACAACATGAACTACAGAGCCCAATCTACACACGTGTCTATTAAATCTTGCCCAAGACCCAAGACTCTGGAATCATCGGCTGGCAGCAGAGCGAGAGGAAGAGAGAGAGAATTATCAAATGTGGGCATTTTTCTCCAGCAGCCCTGAGAGAGAGAGAGAGAGACCAGTCAGACGCAGAACCCCTGCTCGCCCTCTGCTCCCCCTCACTGATTTCAATCTTACTCGACACTTTAATCAGCGAGATTGGCTAAAACTGGAGTCGATCGTGGGCTTGTGCTTGTCTCCTGGCCTCCAGGCTGCACACTCTACTCCAAACCTCACCGAACTCTCTCAGAGATAGCAAAGCACCAGATGGCTAACACACCATCGAAATGTAAATCACAAGCTCCAACAGTAGCAGGATCATTTTTGAAAGAAGAAGAAGAAGTAGTAAAAGAATTAGTTTCATGAACTGTCTGAAGGACGTTACCGTTGGTTGCGTTGTCCTCTGGCGCCATCCTCTCCATGCTCCTGGTTTAGAGGGATGTGGGCCAAACGGGACTCTTGGTCAGCATGGACTGATTGGGCTGAAGGGCCTGTTTCATTGCTCTATGACTCTGTTGAAATAAGGAACCGTTTGGGTATTTGGGCATTTGATCCTCCACAATATTCCGCGTGGGAATTTAGACTGGAGGTGGCAGTGTTCTTTTTTCACGAGGTCGAGTTGCGAGCTCGACATCAACCCGGCACGGATGGAGAGTGCGCTTGGGAGCGGTCTGTCACTGGATCGAACTCGGGAACCTCCGTTCTCGAGCCCGGCGCTGATCTCACTGCCCCGCCAGCCGGTGGTTAGTTAAGGTGCTGTCTGTGTTATCTGAGTTGAACCCGACAGGCCAAAGGGTTGAATGTCTTCTATTCATGTGACACGGCCAAGGTGAGAAGAGAATAACCAGTCGATATCTCAGGCCGAGGCCCCTCATCAGAACCGGAAAGGAAAAGGGGCCAGAATGAGAAGGTGGAGGAAGGCGAAGTAATACAAGCTGACAGGTGAGGGGAAGCTGGGTGGCTGGGGGAGGGGATGAAATAAGAAGCTGAGAGGTGATAGGTGGATGAGGTAAAGAGCTGAAGAAGAAAGAATCAGATAGGAGAGGACAGTGGACCGTGGGAGAAGGGGAAGGGGAAGGGGAAGGAGGGGCACCAGAGGGTGGTGGTGGGCAGGTGAGGTGTGAAGGGAGCTAGCATGAGGAATGGAAATAGAGTGAAGGGGGGGATATAAATTACCAGAAGTTAGAGAAGTTAATATTCGTGCCTTCAAATTTGAGGCTACACAGACACAGTATGAGGTGTTGCTACAGGAGGCAACGGATCGAAATGTCAGAATGGGAATAAGAAGTAGAAATTTAAACGGGTGCTCACCAGGAAAATCAGGTTGGTAATGGATCTCAAGAGAGTGAGTTTGTTGAATGCCTAAGAGATAGCTTTTTGAGCAGTTTATCGTTGAGCCTACTAGGGGATCAGCTATACTGGGATTGGGTGTTAGGGAGGCAATTAGGGAGCTTAAGGTAAAAGAACTCTTAGGGATCCGTGATCACTGGTTCAACCTGATTGTGTTCAATCTGAAATTTGATCGGGAGAAAGTAAAGTCTGATGTAGCAGCATTTCAGTGGAGTAAGGGAAATTACCGTGATATGAGAGAGGAGTTGGCCAAAGTAAATTGGAAGGAGCTGCTGGCAGGGATGTCAGCAGAGCAGCAAAGGCGTGCATTTCTGGGAAAAACGAGGAAGGTGCAGGTCATGTCTATTCCAAAAATAAAGGAATATTCAAATGGTAAAATAGTACAACTATGGCTGACAAGGGAAGTCAAAGCTACTGTGAAAGCAAAAGAAAAGCCATACAACAAAGCAAAAATCAGAGGATTGGGAAGTTTTTAAAAACCTACAGAGAGAAACTAAAAAAATCACAAGAAATATGAAAGCAAATTATAAATAATATCAAAGTGGATAGTAAAAGTTTTTTCAAGTATGTTAAAAGTAAAAGAGAAATAAGAGTGGATATAGGACAAGTAGAAAATGAGGCAGGAACAATAATAACGGGGAACAAGGAGATGGCAGAGGAACTAAATGAGTATTTTGCATCAGGCTTCACTGTGGAAGACACGAGCAGTACGCCTGATGTTGTAGTGTTTGTAGGAAGAGAAGTGGGTACAGTTACTGTTACAAGAGAGAAGGTGCTCAAAAAGCTGAAAGATCTAAAGGTATCCCGGACCAGAGGAACTGCACTCTAGGGTTCTGAAAGAGGTAGCGTAAGAGATTGTGGTTTAATGAGAAATGATCTTTCAAACATCATTGGACTCTGGCATGATGCCAGAGGACTGGAAAATTTCAAATGTCACTCCACTCTTACATGAAGAAGGAAGGTAGCAGGAAGGAAATTATAGACCAGTTGTCCTGACCTCAGTGGTTGGGAAGATGGTAGAGTCAGTTGTTAGGGATGAGGTGATGGAGTACTTGGTGACACAGGACAAGATAGTGCAAGGTCAGCATGGTTTCCCTGTTGGAATTCTTTGAGGAGACTACAAATAGGATAGATAAAAAGGATGTAGTGGATGTTTGGACTTTCAGAAGGCTTTTGACAAGGTGCCACACATGAGGCTGCTTACCAAGTTAAGAGTTATTACAGGAAAGCTACTAACATGGTTAGAGCATTGGCTGATTGGTAGGAGGCAGTGAGTGGGAATAAAAATATTCTTTTCTGGTTGGCTGCCAGTGACTAGTGGTGTTCCACAGGGATTGGTGTTCGGACCACTTCTTTTTATCGTGAATATAAACGTTTTTTTTTGATTATGAGGACACACAGTCCTCTTTTATTGACATTTAGTAATGCATACACTAAGAAATGATACAATGTTTTTCCAGAATAATATCACAGAAACACATGACAAATCGACTTAAAAACTAACAAAAACCACATAATTATAACATATAGTTACAACAGTGCAAAGCAATACCGTAATTTGATAGGAACAGACCATGGGCATGGTGAAAGTCTCAAAGTCTCTTGAAAGTCCCATCATCTCACGCAGACGGTGAACCTCCAGCGCCGCAAACTTGCCGGTGCAGCATCCTGGAAGCATCCGACCACAGTCCGACTCCGAGTCCGTCTGAAAACTCCGAGCGTCCGACCAGCTCTCCGACACCGAGCACCGAGCACCATCTCTGCCGAGCACTTCGACCCCGGCCCTGGCAACAGGCAATAGGCAAAGCCGAGGATTTGGGGCCTTCGTCTCCAGAGATTCTCGATCGCACAGTAGCAGCAGCAGCGAAGCAGGCATTTCAGAAGTTACCCCAGGTGTTCCTCCATGCTTCTCACGTCTGTCTCCATCAAATCCGGATTGTGCACGGCTCGCTAGTTACACATACGATATCATTCGGAACGGCCGTGCGCGCTGCGTCGCATCACCATCTTCTCCTCCCTCTTGATGATTGATGATTTAGATGATTGTATAGATGGTTTTATTGCCAAGTTGCAGATGATGTGAAGATTGGTGGAAGGGCAGGTAGTGTTGAGGAAACAGGTAGGATGCAGAAGGACTTAAGACAGATTAGGAGAACGGGCAAGAATGTGGCAAATGAAATACAATGCTTGAAAGTGCATGGTCATGCACTTTGGTAGTAGAAATAAATATGCAGACTATTTTCTAAGCACGGAGAAAATCCAGGAATCTGAGATGCAGAGGGACCTGGGAGTCTTTGTGCAGAACACCCTGAAGGTGAATTTGCAGGTCAAGTCAGTGGTGAGGAAGGCAAATGCCATGTTAGCATTCATTTCAAGAGTCTAGAATACAAGAGCAGGATGTGATGCTGAGGCTTTATAAAGCACTGGTGAGGCCTCACCTTGAGTATTGTGAACAATTTTGGGCCCCTCATCTTAGAAAAGATGTGCTGGCATTGGAGAGGGTCCAGAGGAGCTTCACAAGGATGATCCCAGGAATGAAAGGGTTACATAGGAGGAACATTTGATGGCTCTGGATCCGTACTTGCCGGAATTCAGAAGGATGAGAGGGGATCTCACTGAAACCTTTCAAATGTTGAAAGACCTAGACAGAGTAGATGTGGAAAGGATGTTTCCCATGGTGGGAGAGTCTAGGACAAGAGGGCACAGCCTCAGGATAGGGTGCCTTTTCAAAACAGAGATACAGAGAAATTTCTTTAGCCAAAGGGTGGTGAATTTGTGGAATTTGTTACCACATGCAGTTGGGGAGACCAGGTCGTTGGGCGTATTTAAGGCAGAGATTGATAGGTTCTTGATTGGACATGGTATCAAAGGTTTCGGGGAAAAGGTGGGAACTGGGGTTGAGGAGGAGATTTTAAAAAATGGATCAGCCATGACTGAATGGCGGAGCAGACTCGATGGGCCAGATGGCCTAATTCTGCTCCTATGTCTTATGGTCTTATGGAAAGCCTGCCTTCTGAAGTTAACAGAGCAAAGGTGCTCAACAAAGTGGTTCCCAATCTGTGTTAGGTCTCACCAATGTAGCGGAGGACACCACTGGAATGCAGGTGACCCCAATGACCCTGACAGACCAGCAGCTGAAGTGCCATCTGCCGCGGATGGACTATTTGGGGCCCTGAATGGTGGTGAGGGGGAGGTGCAGGGGTAGTACTTGTCACACTTGCAGGAATAAGTGCCAAAACGGAGATCAGTGCCGAGGGATGAGTTAACAAGCAAGTCTTGCAGAGATCCCCAAGATTTTACAATGTTCTTTCATCCGTATGTGCTGTGTTGTATGACAATGGCAGTCATGGTTTTCCGTGACCATGATTGTTCTTGATGTTTTTCTACACAAGTGGTTTGCCATTGCCTTCTTCTGGGCAGTGTCTTTACAAGACGGGTGACCCCAGCCATTATCAATACCCTTCAGAGACTGTCTGTCTGGTGTCAGTGGTCACATAACCAGGACTTGTGATCTGCACCAGCTGCTCGTACGACCATCCACCACCTGCTCCCGTGGGTTCACGTGACTCTGATCGGGGGCTAAGCAGGTGCTACACCTTGCCCAAGGGTGACCTGCAGACTAGCGGAGGGAAGGAGGGAGTGTATTAACTCTTCGTCTTGGGGAGCGATGACAAACCATGAAGCACTGCTGACTTCCACACGACAGGCCACATCTACTGCTTATGGAAAGGCATTTATCTCACAGCCGAATCCTTTGGGGAAACCATTTTGTGTTTATGATTGAGGAGGCAGGGTCTGGGCCTGGCAGTAGGGCCCGGTCTGATAGCAAGAAACGACTTGAGGCTTGGATGATTGAAGCACTGGCTGGATTGAAAAGGTCAGGGTGTTGGAGCTGGTGGCGAGGGACAGAAAGGTGTCCAGCTCGCTGCTCCGAGACGTTTACTCATCTCTGTGTAGAACTGAGGCTCTGGCCTGCAACTAATGGGCTCCTGAATCGGCTGTGGACTCACTTTTGTGAACTTCAGTTCTTAATGCTACTTGCTACTTTTATTGTTTGCACGATTTTTTTGCACATTTGCTGTCTGACGGTCTCTTTTTAATGGGTTCTATTGGGTTTCTTTGTTTCGTGGCTGCCTGTAAGGAGACGAATCTCAAGGTCGTATATCAGGTACAAACATTGACAATAAAGATACTTTGAACTTTGACTTTGACCAAGTATGGCATGACATCATTTGACACCTTTAGGCTGGCATCTTACAGGCACTGTTACCCCCAGTGGAGGTAGGTAGGGCACTAACGGTGACACATTACTACAGCCCCCTCCTCACTACTTTACCAATGTCAAGTGAGAGCCCCAGATTCTTTCACACCGGGAGCAGGAAGAACGTGTTGACCTGATAGACCCCAGTTGATTTACTCCTGGCTTATAGCCAGCAGCATTTGAGCTGCACCTCTGGGATACAACATGACTCATGCAAAGTCATGACACTTGAATCAGCTTTAGCATTCTGGACCCACCATTGTGACCAAGGCAGTGAGCAGCTGCAACAGATTGTTTTACACCCAGGAACATAGAGATGGATAATGACGTGAAGGATTTGCAGAAGTGCGATTCCAAACATGGGTGTGGCACTGTGAACGCACGCGCAAAATGCTGGAGGAACTCAGCTGGTAGGGCTGCATCTATGGAGGGGAATGAACTGCCCATGTTTTGGGCTAAGAATATTCCAGGGCTGGAAAAGAAGGGGGGGAAGGCTAGGATAAGGAGGTGGGGGAGGGGAGAAGTATGAGCTGGCAGGTGACAGTTTGGGGGAAGGTGTTAGAAGAGGGATGGAAGTGGAGGGAATGAAGTGCACAATTTGTACTTTGTTTGCACGTTGGGTGATTGATGCTTTCTTGAACGGGGTTCCATGATGTTTCTCTGTTTCGTGGCTGCCTGCAAGAAGATGAATCTCAGAGTTCTGTTCTGTACACATGCCTTGTTAATAAGCGGACAGTACTTTGAATCTTTGAAAAGCTGGGAGGGGACAGGCTTAAGAGGGAAAGGTGTTTTAGGAGAAAGCATCTGATGGGAGAGGAGAGTGGACAATGGGAGAAATGGGACAATGGGACCAAAGGGAGGTGATGGACAGGTGAGGAAAAGAGATGGGGTAAGAGGGGAGACAGATTGCGGACCGGAAAAAGAAGGAAGGGGGCAGCAGGAGAAATTACCAGAAGTTAGAGACATTGATGTTCCATGATTGGATTAGTTTTCCCTTAGAACAATTTAATCTTTACTGGGTCCTCTTGCAGTTGTGGTCAATCCTCTCCTTGCACTTTCTTCAATGACTTTATCGAGTATTTCTTGGAGCTTCTCTTTAGAAGTAGCTATCAGCACTGTGTCGTCCGTGTATCATAGGTTGTTCAAATTGTATCCACCAATTATCATGCCTGGAGTACTGCTAATTTCTCTTAGAATTTTCTCTGTTGAATACGTCGGTCTGACTCCCTTCTTAATCTGCACAAAATCACTTCTCTAATTTTCAACTCTCAGTCCTGCTCTATTTCCCAATACAGGTTTCTGTGGTTGTGTCTTCCTCCACAATTTCACACCATAGCATTAGAAAGTCCCAGTACTGTCTTGAAGACCTCCTGGTTGTATTGTTATGTTCAGTGAAGGCATCCGTTAGTCTTCACTCTCCAGGACACAGGCCTGGGCAAGGTTGTATGGAACCTTGGTTGCAGTTGCCCATGCTGCAAGTCTCCCCTCTCCACAACACCGATGTTGTCCAAGGGAAGGGCATTAGGACCCATACAGCTTGGCACCAGTGTCGTCGCAGAGCAACACGTGGTTAAGTTCCTTGCTCAAGGACACAACACGCTGCCTCGGCTGGGGCTCGAACTCAGGACCTTCAGGTCACTAGTCCAATGCCTCAACCACTTGACCACATGCCCAGTTCCAAGTAAGTGTATTATCAAAGTACGTATATGTCACCTTGAGATTTATTTTCTTGCAGGCATTTACAGCAAGAAAAATAGAAATATAATAAACTTATGTAATACCCTGGTTAAGATTTTTACTCCTCATGCTGCACGGTTTTTCATTCAGTGGCTCTCTGTAAAAGCAGTGTGACCTGCTGGTAGAATATTTTTTGGTTTCGCTAAAGGGGCTATGATGTTCAATTTAGGAATGTTGTCAGGATGGTGGAATTGGGAGAAGGTTCTAAAGAGAGCTGGGTGGAGAGAGATTTGTGAAGGACACTAGTAGGGTTCGTGGTCTTTTGGTGGGACATGCAGAGAAGAGAAGATCAGGAGAGACGGTCAGAGGGTCAGATTCGACGGGAAGATGCATTTGCAAGGAGTCCTTCGTGAGACGAAGGAGTTCAAGATGGGAAGCTCTACCAGTGATTAGTGATGAGAATTCAGCGCTGTGAGTAACGGTCATACCCAGCTTTTGGACAATACGAGCTCCAACGCCATGTGCACATTTAGATTGGCTTAACTATAATGGGCCCTTTTAATTTTTTCTCTTCATTCTTCTTTCTCTTAATAACTGTTCGATAAAGCTGAAATCAGTAAATACACTTGCTTTATAATTTTATGCGGTGTGCAATCTGTTATTTCTTGCCGACTGATAATTGTGTACGGGCAGTATTTACACAGCATTCACTCAAATCAAGGTCAGTTAATCAAAACATCCCAACTTTCCTGTTTGGCTGAACCCCAGTTCATACCAACCTCAGATGTACATCGTTTATGAAGGGTGCCCTTCGCACTGCCGGGTCACGTGGCTGCTAGCAGAGCCGGCTAACAAGCCAAGCTTCCATACGAGTTCGGTGGGGCGGGGGGTTACACAAAGACTGACAAACAACCAATGTGCAAAACAAGACAAGCTGTTTGGCGTCATAAACTGCAGATACTGAAAATCCACGGTACCACACTGTGACGGAAGCACTCAGTAAACACACTCCTTACACGTGCGCAGTTACACACACACAAACATTACCTTATCATTCTACTGCTGTTGTGCTGAATGTACGAACGTCAATGCCTTCCCCGGTGATGGGTGCTAAACTCGGTTTTATGGTGCCTTCCCCACCATACACATTGAAACATTACTTGTCTTTAGTAATGGGGGTGTGTAAATGTGTATACTGTATGTTGTTTCTATATTGTATTTAAAGTTGATGTTTCTGTTTATTTTGTACATTAATTGTAAGTACATTGTGGGGTACATCCTATTCTGATTCATGTGTGGTCTTAAGTTAGCTTTGTTGGTAATTAAAGAAGATATGTTCTCATGCTGAATGACAGAAGTTCATCACCCTCAGTGAAAGAGAGACGTGGGCAGCCAGGAATTCACACTCAACAAAAATAGTAAGGTAACACACACAAGATGCTGCAGGAACTCAGCAGGTCACGTTTCGAGATAGTCGATGTTTTGAGACAAGAACCTTCCTCAGGACTGAGAAGGAAGGGGAAAGAGATGTGTTGCTTTGGATTTCCAGCAGGAGCAGACTTTCTCATGATTAAAAATAGTACAGTGCTATTATTGTGTTTCCTGGTCGATATGTTTTTCTAAATATTGGCAGCTTTCTTTCTGCTATTTTCACTCATTTTTGTCAGTTTGATTTTTGATGCACCTAATAAACAGCCTTGTGTTAAAATGCTAAGCGACCCCAGCCATCTTTTTCTTTGGTCATAACCCATGTACCTAACACACACACGTAATACTGGAGGAACTCAGCAAGTCAGGAGGAATAAATCAGGCCGAGGTCCTTCATCAGGACTCCAACCATCACGGTTACTTACCCACAGGGCCTGTAGGTAAAAACAATGTAGCTCTCCTCATCTGTGCGCTCCAGGAAAGTGACACAGGTATGCTTCTCCCAATGCCTCATTGCTTGCCTGAAGATAGCTCTTTGACTTCCTGAAAAAGAGTACCGCTGCAACTCAGTACTTCAACCACAGAAAGCAGAGCTGTTGCTGTGGGCACCGAGTTATTATACAGATCCAGATTAATCTCGGTATCATTTATACGATGAAATACATCATCTGCATTAACAACCAACACAACCAAAGGATGTAAGGGTCACTGTGTGTGTGTGTGTGTGTGTGTGTGTGTGTGTGTGTGTGGCCTGTCCATGTGGGTGAGTGGGAGGGAGGAAGTGGGCATGTTTTGCTGTTGTTGTTGTTTTGTTGTTGTTGTTGTTGCTTGTATTGTTCTGTCGTGGGCGTCGGATTGTGTGGACACACTTGCTCGCTGCCCCCAGCACATCCTTTGGTTGTGTTGCTTGTTAACACATTTCACTGTATGTTTCAATGTGTGTGTGATAAATAAATGAATCTGAATATGAACATATGCTTAATAGCAAGCATATATTAACATACACTGGATTAATATACACGTAACTCATCTCCACTACACCCTGAGGAACAGCAGTCCCCATTCTCTGTTTGGACTGAATGGAAAGGTTCCCATTGGGTTTCCTTTTGGAACAGTCAGCAACAACCTCACATTTATAGCCCCCAAGGTTCAGACTCCCTCGCAATGCTGAGGGTCTTGGCTATCCTTCTGTCCTAGAGAAAAATAACCCAGTCAGTCTCTGCTTAATGACACTCTCTCTCATTTCAGCTGTCAGTCCCGGGGAATATGCATCTTTTCTAAAGCTTGGGAGCATAAGTTTGGCGGATGCACGTGCAACTGGGCAGCACAGTAATGTAGCAGTTAGTGCAACACCTTACAGCAACTGCAGTCAGCGTTCAGTTCACCCCGCTACATGTGAGGAGTTTGTACGTTCTCCCTGTGATTGTGTGGGTTTCCTCCGGGTGCTCTGCTTTCCTCCCACAGTCCAAAGGCGTACGGCTAGGTTTAAGATTAGTACGTCGTGGGCATACCATGTTGGCGCCAGACGCACGGCGGCACTAGCGGGCAGCCCTCAGCAAATCCTCAGAGCTGGTCGTTGACGCAAAACAACGCATTTCACTGAAAGTTTCAATGCATACATGACAAATAAAGCTAATCTTTAATTGTGAAATTACCTACGTATTATGTTTTGTATCGTTAAAATATTAAACAAATTCTAGGAATGCGGGTCTAACTTCGTGTTCACTGTAAGCGAGGTACGCACGTATCACATGGTAGCGTGATGACATATGCAGTTCACATATTTAAACCCGTAATGGGTTATTTAAATGAGCAAAAATGCTTAATTGACCAATATATATATACAAGGTTACTCAAATATAACTGAAATATTAAATATACAACATTATGACCTTGACTCTGTGAAGAACTGACTGACTGAGTCAGAAATGTAACTCACCAGTAAAGTTTCCACCAATCACGTAAGGAATCACCCCTTCCGGCCAGACTCGCTCAGGCCGGGAAGTGGAGGCTCGTCGTACTCGACTCCGAGTTTCGTTCTTCCGGGACTTCCTGCCCCTCCGCCGAAGACCCTTCCTGTTGCCCTTCCGGGCTCGGTTACCTGCACACAAGGAGAGAAGGGTCTCCAATCTTCCACCTGCTCAATTCTTCCGTCATAAGTAATCCGTGCAGGAAATAGTTTTGGGTATAGAGAGGGTAGATGCAAGCAGGCATTATACACTGAGGTTGGGTGAGACTACAGCTAGAGGTCATGGGTCAAGGGTGAAAGGTGAATTATCTAAGGGGAACCTGAGGTGGAAACGTCTTCACTCAGTAGGTGGTGTGAAAGTGGAACGAGCTCCATGTGGAAGTGGTGGATGAGATTTAGTTGCCCCATTTAAGAGAAGTTTGGATAAGTACGTGGATGGGAGGGCTATGGTCCGGGTGCAGGTCGATGGGAGTTAGGCAGAATAGTGGTTCTGCATGGACCTAGACGGGCCGAATGGCTTGTGCTGTAGCATTCTATGAGTCTATAAACAAAGGCTAACAAACAACCAATGTGCAAAAGAAGACAAACTGTACATCTAAAGTCACTTTTAGGTTAGTTAAGGATGAGAGATCCTTTCCCAACCAGATGGATTTTCAACAACAATATGGTAATTTCATAGTTATCATTAACCATAACCAGCAATTTAATATAAAGTATATTTTATTAACTGTGCTTAAACAGTCCAGCTGCTACAGTGGAATTTGGATTCAAGTCATTAGTTCAGGCCTCTGGCTTAATTGTCCCTGTAACATAATAACTATGTTCCCAGACCCTAAACTGATTCATTAAGATTTTTTTTTCCTGATGTCAATGCAACACTAGACTTTTGAGCGGATATGGGAGCCTCTTCAATAAAATAAACTTTGCATAAAAGTTTCAGTTCCCACCATCTCCCCTTTCCTGCTGTAGCAGTCACTTTCCAAAGGAGTCTCAGGACAGGGATGAGAAGTGAACATCCGTCTCTCTCCTCCCGCTCAGCTAACTCAGCACAGGCTCTACAGTCAACGGAGAGGGCGCGTGTATTGACGGAAAGAGTGTGTGCATTAACGGAGAAGGCGCCTGTATTGACGGAGAGGGCGCGTGTATTGACGGAAAGAGTGTGTGCATTAATGGAGAGGGCGCGTGTATTGATGGAGAGGGCGCGTGTATTGACGGAGAGGGTGTGTGTATTAACAGAGAGGGCATGTGTAATAACGGAGAGGGTGCGTGTATTAACGGAGAGGGCGTGTGTATTAACGGAGAGGGTGTGTGTATTAACAGAGAGGGTGCGTGTATTAACGGAGAGGGCGTGTGTATTAACGGAGAGGGTGTGTGTATTAACAGAGAGGGTGTGTGTATTAACGGAGAGGGCGTGTGTATTAACGGAGAGGGCATGTGTATTAATGGAAAGAGTGTGTGTATTAATGGAGAGGGCGTGTGTATTAACGGAAAGGGTGTGTGTATTAACGGAAAGGGTGTGTGCATTAACGGAGAGGATGTGTGTATTAATGGAAAGAGTGTGTGTATTAACAGAGAGGGCGTGTGTATTAACGGAGAGGGTGTCTGTATTAACGGAGAGGGCGTGTGTATTAACGGAGAGGGTGCGTGTATTAACAGAGAGGGTGTGTGTATTAATAGAGAGGTGTGTGTATTAATAGAGAGGGGTGTGTATTAACGGAGAGGGTGTGTGTATTAATAGAGAGGTGTGTGTATTGATAGAGAGGGGTGTGTATTAACGGAGAGGGCGTGTGTATTAACAGAGAGGGTGTGTGTATTAATAGAGAGGGGTGTGTGTGCAAGAGTGTGACTTTTCCTTAGAAGAAATCGGACAAGAGACAAGAGGTACAGTACTGTGCAAAAGTCTTACGCACATATACAGTACATTTAGCTCAGGTGCCTAAGATTTTTGCACAGGGCTGGGTATGTCTGCACCCACACGCCATCCCCTGCACCTGGTACTCCTTCTCTGCCACCCATCCCAGACCTCCCCCACGGCACCCCACTCTCGCCATTCCCAACATCCCCTTGCTCCCACCAGATTTGCAAACTCGCTCCCCACTCCACGTTGACAAATACAGTACTGTTCAAAGATCTTGGCCACCCTAGCTGTATATACAGTATGGGCCTAAAACTTTTGCACAGGACTGTAACAGGGAAGAGGCAAGAGATTCTGCAAATGCTGGAAATCTTGAGGAACGCACTCAAAGTGCTGAGGAATTCAACATGTCACCCCGCATCTAGAGATGAGAAGGGTCTCAGCCTGAAACTGTTTATCCCTATCCATAGTCCTGTTGAGTTCCTCCAGCCCTTTGTCAGAGGTAACAGTGATTTCCTTCTCCCAGGCCTTTAAATGAAATGGGTGTCGTACCTCTCCAGGGGCTGCCACCTGAGGAGCCAGCTTGTCCATTTTTTGGGAAGTTTGTTCCATTCCAGTGCAGACCAGTTTCTCGACCTGCGGATAAAGAGGACACAGTTTATGTGATACTTTAGCTCTAAGGAGATTTAGGAGTTTGGGAAGATTTGGTATGTCTAGCAAATTTGTACAGATGTGCCGTGGAGAGCATTTTAACTGGCTGCATCACTGTCTGGTATGGAAGGACCAGTGCACAGGATTGGAAAAAGCGGCAGAGGGTTGCAAACTCAGCTTGTTCCACCATGGGTACCAACTCCCCAGCATCGAGGGCATCTTCACAGCACAATGCCACTAAAAGGTAGTATCCACTATTAAGGAGCCCGTCACCCAGACATGCCCACCTCTCATTGCCACCATCAGGGAGGAGCTACAGGAGCCTAAAGACACATGCTCAATGTTTTAGGAGCAGCTTCTTCCCCCTCTGCCATCAGATTTCTGAACAGACAACGAACCAACTCATGAACACTACCTCACTATCTCTTACTCTCTTTGCATTACTTATTTAATTTAATTTTAATACATACTGTATATTTATTACTGTAATTTATAGTATGTTTTATGTATTTGTCTGTGCCAGTGGTACGGTGGTATCCGCACCCAGACTTCGGAACAAGAGGTCCCGGCTTCGAATCCGGACGGCTCCTTGTGCGCTTTCCATCCGTGCTGGTTTGAGCGTTCAGCTGGCAACCCAGCCTCAGGAAACAGACAAGCGCTAAAAGAAACAGCAAGGTTGCCACAGATGTGCCAAACAAGGTGCGGTAAGGAACTTTACCTTCACTTTTTACCATTACATTTTGCACTATACTGCTGCCACAAAACAACAAATTTCACAACAAGTGTCAGTAATATCTGCGACGACGCTGGTGGCAAGCTGTATGGGTCCTAATGCCCTTCCCTTGGACAACATTGGTGTCATGGAGAGGGGAGACTTTCAGCATGGGCAACTGCTGGTCTTCCATACAACCTTGCCCAGGCCTGCGCCCTGGAGAGTGAAGACTTTCCAGGCGCAGATCCATGGTCTCGCAAGACTAACGAATGCCTTTGTTTGTCAGTAATATCAAACCTGATTCAGATTCTGGGTTGCTATCTCTATCTACCTTAGAATGCTTCATATATTTTGTGAAAAGAACATACATAGATTCTGGACAATAAAGCACAGTATAGGCCGTTCGGCCCATGATGTTCTGCTGACCTTTTAACCTACTATAAGATCAATCTAATTCTTCCCTCCTAAATAGTCGTCCACTTTTCTATCATTCATCAGCCTATCTCAGTTCAATTTAATTCAATTCGAAGGTTCATTTATTATCAAAGTGAACAACGTGAAATTCTTCTTCTCCGGGTAGCCATGAAACCAAGAAAGAAAACCGGCACAATCTTCAGAAACCCCCTGCCCCTCCCCGCACAGAAAAAATGAACTAAACAAACAGGCACATTGACCCCCAAACCCCTCCTCACGCACAAAAAAGCAAACAAAATGAACAAGCACATTGACACCCAAATTCCCATCCTTGCACCAAAAAAAAACCAAGAAGTCTACAGTCCAAGTCCATATCCAAAACGCAGAAAACCTGGGTAACATTCTCCGGGCACAGTGGCAGAGCAAGCCTTTCCCTCTCTGTAGCAGTTCAATCAAAAGACAGGCAGCCAGCACTCACCCTCCACACTTGCCTTAATACTCCAATCTCCCTCAGCAAACAGTGGAAGCTTTGGTGGGAAAAAGGGGGTCGAACATTGGCTTGCACCACACAGCTGTACCACAACCTTCTCGCCATGAGACTTGCCTCTGTCTCCCAGAATTCCTTCGGAGACTGCAGAGTGCTCAAGCCCCCAAATGATCTCCAAGCTTCTGCATTCGCCTCAATGTTTCAATTTCCCTCATCACTTTAACTGGCAAACAATGGAAGCTTTTAATGGGCAAAATGGAGTCGAACGCCGGCTCACAGCCTGCCCGCCACAAGGTTTACACACGGTGCCTCTATCTCCCGGAATCCTCTTGGAGACTGTAGAACACTGGAACACCCAAACAGTCTCCAAACAGCAAATCATAGACTCTAGCACACACAGAATCACACCCAAGAAGAAAAACAAATGTAAAAGGCATAAAAGAAGTGAAATATATGGTTTCATGATCTATCCAGAAGTTGTTGACCAGAGGAGTGTTGTATGCAGGTGCCATCATTCAACCATACATGAATACCCATGAATGCAGCCAAACGAGACAGTGTTACTCCAGGGCCAAGGTGCAAAACACAGAACCAACAGTCATACACAGCACAAAGCCCATAGAGCACAAACATGATAGCAGCAAAAAATAGGCACACAAAAAAATACAGTCCAGACCCTGTGTCCATGGATGGTTCAGAAATCTGCAGTCGACCACATTATAGCTTGTCTTTTACTGAGGGAGCAGCACTGAATCCAGCCTGGACGCCACGCCACACCGCCTCCAGTGGAGTGCAACAACTTCAATGCCTCTCTCCTGGAGGTTGGAAACAGGCCACACCTCGGCTTGAGGCTTAGTCCACACTGGGACTGAGGCTATGCAGCTCCCTCACCGTCCGCCAATAAATCAGTGAATCAGACTTGTAGCATTCCACATTGCTAATGTCCAAAAGGGTCTTGCAAACACAAGAAAAGTGACTAAGCCAATCACTCACTGTTCGATTGCACACCGCCTTCACACACCGATTCCTCCAAAGCTTCTCTGATGCAAGCGACAGGTTGATCTGCACCAAGTCTGGCTCCTTCAGCTTTCCCGCCTATGAGCAACTCATTGATGAGGTATCTAAGAGTTTCTTAAACGCCCCTAATGCATCTGCCTCTGCCTCTACCACTCAGAATCACTCTATTGCCAGTATGTAAAACATGCCAGGATTGATAATGGTTTGGTGCCAAGCATAAAACACAGGGCAATAGACAACAATTTACAAGACAATAGTGCAACCAGCCATGAGCAATCAACATGGTCACATGCACGAACATCAATAATCAAACTTAAATAAATGAACTGACTCAATAACTATCAACAGAACAAGGAGAGCAGGAAAGACCATTTAATGATGTTGTGCAGGGACAGTCAGGGTATTACACCCCAGTGAGTTTTGCTGAGAAGCTGGGCAGCTACAGGAAAGAAGCTTTGGAGATAATGTGTAGTGTTGGTGGTGCTGGTGATGCTGGCAGTGCATCCCACACAATCACCACCCTCTGTGTAAACATCCTACCCCTGTCCTCCCCTTTATACTTTCAGTTTGTGTCAGAACTGGCCATGATGTCTGAATGGGCATACGGTAGCACTTGGCATAATGCTATTACCACGCCTGCCTGTGCTCCTTGTAAGGAGTTTGTATGTCCTCCCCGTGACTGCGTGGGTTTCCTCCCACCTTCCAAAAACACACAGATTCGGGTTAGTGAGTTGTGGGCTTGCTCTGTTGACGCCAGAAGCATTCTGACACTTGCAGTCGGCCCAGCTGAATCCTTGCTGATTTGATTTCACTGTATGGTTCGATATGCACCCAGTGGCCACATTATTAGGCACACCTGCACACCTGTACACTGATACACCTGCTCGCTAATGCAAATATATTATCAGCCAGTCGTGTGGCAGCGACTTAATACATAAAAGCATGCAGAGGCCCACTTGTTGTTCAGCCCAAATATCAGAATGGGGAAGCTTTGTGGTCTAAGTGATTTTGACTGTGGAATGTTTGTTGGTGCCAGACAGGGTGGGATTTTCACACACAACATTCTCTAGAGTTCACAGAGAATGGTGAGAGAAACAAAAAGAAACGTGTAGTGAGCAGTAGTTCTGGGGCTGAAAATGTCTTGTTAATGAGGGAGGTCAGAGGAGAAAAGCTGACAAGAAGGCAACAGTAACTCAGATAACACACACAATATGCTGGAGGAGCTCAGCAGGTCAGGCAGCATCTATGGAAACGATTAAACAGTCAACTTTTCAGCCAAGATGCATGGAACTCAAATTACCGAGCATTAAAACAGTGGCATGCAGAAGAACACCCTGAACACACATGTCAACCCATGAGGTGGATGGACTACGGTGGAAGACCACGAGCATACACTCAGTGGCCACTTTATTACGTACAGGAACCCGCAAGTGTCACTACAACTGTGGCATCAATATAGCACTCCCACAGTGCTTGGCAGAACTCAACAAGCAACAACCGAAATCCTCCTCCACCCATCCAACAACTTTATCTTCTTTTCTCTTTCCTAGTTTGTCAACCTGAAATAATAAATTCTCTCTCTCTCTCCATAGATGTTGCCTGACCTGCTAAGCGCTTCATTCATTGTCTGTTTATGTGTCAGATTTCCTGTGGCTGCAGAATTTTGAATTTCATTCACCACCGAGAGTCTCAGATGAAGAATGCAAGAGAAAGTGGAATTTTGAAGCTATGCCTAATGATGACTACAATACCTTCCAAACGGCAGGAAGGGGAAATGCGGAAAGAGACTTCAAAAGCCAGAAAAATGTGGTACACCGGACCACAGCATAAATCATAAAGCACAAATTATAGACGATGCAAAGATGGCTTGATGTTTTAACTTTACAGCAGAACTTTTCAGAAAGGAATCACTGTAAACACTGGCAGCATGTTCGATCTGTAAATGACGTTTGGGTTATCACAGCAACCTCGGAGGTGTAGAGATACTTGCCCTCGACTGAGATACCACTCCATCACAAAGTTACTAATCTGTTCCTACTGCTGTTTGAGGGGTAATAACTGTTCCTGAACCTGGTGGTGTGGGACCTGATGGTTGAGGGGTAATAACTGTTCCTGAACCTGGTGGTGTGGGACCTGATGGTTGAGGGGTAATAACTGTTCCTGAACCTGGTGGTGTGGGACCTGATGGTTGAGGGGTAATAACTGTTCCTGAACCTGGTGGTGTGGGACCTGATGGTTGAGGGGTAATAACTGTTCCTGAACCTGGTGGTGTGGGACCTGATGGTTGAGGGGTAATAACTGTTCCTGAACCTGGTGGTGTGGGACCTGATGGTTGAGGGGTAATAACTGTTCCTGAACCTGGTGGTGTGGGACCTGATGGTTGAGGGGTAATAACTGTTCCTGAACCTGGTGGTGTGGGACCTGATGGTTGTAGGGTAATAACTGTTCCTGAACCTGGTGGTGTGGGACCTGATGGTTGAGGGGTAATAACTGTTCCTGGACCTGGTGGTGTGGGACCTGATGGTTGAGGGGTAATAACTGTTCCTGAACCTGGTGGTGTGGGACCTGATGGTTGAGGGGTAATAACTGTTCCTGAACCTGGTGGTGTGGGACCTGATGGTTGAGGGGTAATAACTGTTCCTGAACCTGGTGGTGTGGGACCTGATGGTTGTAGGGTAATAACTGTTCCTGAACCTGGTGGTGTGGGACTTGATGGTTGAGGGGTAATAACTGTTCCTGAACCTGGTGGTGTGGGACCTGATGGTTGAGGGGTAATAACTGTTCCTGAACCTGGTGGTGTGCGACCTGATGGTTGAGGGGTAATAACTGTTCCTGAACCTGGTGGTGTGGGACCTGATGGTTGAGGGGTAATAACTGTTCCTGAACCTGGTGGTGTGGGACCTGATGGTTGTAGGGTAATAACTGTTCCTGAACCTGGTGGTGTGGGACCTGATGGTTGAGGGGTAATAACTGTTCCTGAACCTGGTGGTGTGGGACCTGATGGTTGAGGGGTAATAACTGTTCCTGAACCTGGTGGTATGGGACCTGATGGTTGAGGGGTAATAACTGTTCCTGAACCTGGCAGTGTGGGACCTGATGGTTGAGGGCCCAGTTAAATAAGAGATCTAAGTTCAAAGTAAATTTATCATTTAAGCATGTGTACGTCACCTTATAAGAGCTTCATTTTCTTGCAGGTATTTACAAGAGTTTATGAAAATCTATAAATAACAAAGACAAATAAACTACTAATGAGCAAAAGAAGAAACATTGTGCGAGGAAAAGAATTAAAATAAGTAAATACATAACACTGAGAACATGAGTTGTTGAGTCCTAGAAAGTGAGTCCATAGGTTGTGCAATCAGTTCAGGGTTGAAGAGAGTGAAGTTATCCACTCCGGTTCAGTAGCCTGATGGTTGAGGGGTAATAACTGTTCCTGAACCTGGTGGTGTGGGACCTGATGGTTGAGGGGTAATAACTGTTCCTGAACCTGGTGGTGTGGGACCTGATGGTTGAGGGGTAACAACTGTTCCTGAACCTGGTGGTGTGGGACCTGATGGTTGTAAGGTAATAACTGTTCCTGAACCTGGTGGTGTGGGACCTGATGGTTGAGGGGTAATAACTGTTCCTGAACCTGGTGGTGTGGGACCTGATGGTTGAGGGGTAATAACTGTTCCTGAACCTGGTGGTGTGAGACCTGATGGTTGAGGGGTAATAACTGTTCCTGAACCTGGTGGTGTGGGACCTGATGGTTGTAAGGTAATAACTGTTCCTGAACCTGGTGGTGTGGGACCTGATGGTTGAGGGGTAATAACTGTTCCTGAACCTGGTGGTCTGGGACCTGATGGTTGAGGGGTAATAACTGTTCCTGAACCTGGTGGTGTGAGACCTGATCGTTGAGGGGTAATAACTGTTCCTGAACCTGGTGGTGTGGGACCTGATGGTTGAGGGGTAATAATTGTTCCTGAACCTGGTGGTGTGGTACCTGATAGTTGAGGGGTAATAACTGTTCCTGAACCTGGTGGTGTGGGACCTGATGGTTGTAGGGTAATAACTGTTCCTAAACCTGGTGATGTGGGACCTGATGGTTGAGGGGTAATAACTGTTCCTGAACCTGGTGGTGTGGGACCTGATGGTTGTAGGGTAATAACTGTTCCTGAACCTGGTGGTGTGGGACCTGATGGTTGTAGGGTAATAACTGTTCCTGAACCTGGTGGTGTGGGACCTAAGGTTTCTGTACCTCCTACATGATGGCAGTAGTGAGAAGAGAGTATGGCCTATATGGGGGAAGTCCTTGATTCACCAGGTTCAACCAAAGAACTCTACAACTCATGTTCTCAGTATTATTTATTTACTTGTTTATTTTAGTTTATTTCCACAGTTTGTCTTCTTCTGCACATTCACCTTTTGTCAGAAACATAAAAGATTCTGCAGATGCTGGAAGTCCAGAATAACACACACAAAGTGCTGGAGGAACTCGGCAGGTCAGGCAGCATCTATGGAAATGAATAAACAGTTAAAGTTTCAGACCAAGACCCTTCTTCAGGTTGCCTGTCAGTATTTGTGCTTAGTTTTTTGTTGATGCTATTGTATTTCTCTGTTCTATTGTGAATATCTGCAAGAAAATGAATCTCAATCTTGCATATGCTGACATATACATCATATATGTATAGTCACACGACTGTTCTGTGAGCAAAAACATCTTGTTAAATCCACTCGCTGGATATTTTTTTTTGTTTTTGGCACCATTCTCTGTAAACCCCAGAGTCTGTTGTGCGTAAAAATCCCGGGAGATCAGCAGTTTCTGAGATACTCAAATCACCCTGGGCGGCACCTAAATTAATTAGCTTGTTTATTTCAGCTTTTTTCTTAAAGATGTGCCCGACGCGCTCCAGCTAGCACTGCTCCACTGCTTGTGATATGCACCAACTGCTCATACGACGATCCACCACCTGCTTCCATGGTTCACGTGACCCTGATCGGGGGGCTAAGCAGGTGCTACACCTTGCCCGAGGGTGACCTGCAGGTTAGCGGGGGAGGAGAACCTTACATCTCCTTTGCTAGGGACATATCTCCTCCCGGCCACCCAGACATGTACTGTAAGTACTTTGATAATAAATTTACTTTGTTCTTTGAATTTGGGCACGGGATCTAAGGCTCAACTTGCAACCTTGCAGCATCAGATTTAGTTCTGAAAAACTTTTGATTGTAAGGACCACAATCAGGAAATATTTAAGGAAAAGGTTAAAATATCATCAAGTTTGGAGCGTGAAATTTGGGTTTAAAAAATTGCAGAGAATGAAGAGAAGAAGACAGATCTAATTTGGGTTCTGCAGCATTTTCCATTTATTTTCAAAAGCAAGTTTCCATTAACCTGGAAGAGGAAACCTGGATCTATATTCAAATGAGATTAGGGCCGTGTCCAGGGTAAGCAAACACCCTTTTCGCTACTGGCTTATAAGCTGGCTGGTGGCGTAGTGGCATCAGTGTTGGACTTCCGAGTGAAGGCTCCCGAGTTCGAATCCAGCCAGCTCCCTTGCACACTCTGTGCTGGGTTGAGCATCAAGCTAGCAACTCAGCCTCGTAAAAATAAGAAAGCCTACTAAAAAATGCCATCATGACAGCGTCCCGATGTATGTACATTGGAAACAGCCTGGAGTGTCCTGAAACATAATAAAACCCCTCATTTTTACATAATAAAAACATAACCTTGGTAGTAGGGGAGGCACGATAGTGACTATCCTACCTGAGATGTTTCTGGAGAGCTAATCTGCCAACGTTTATCATTGTGTAATAGGAAGCACACTGACATACGAAAAGACAGTGTTGTATTCTAGCACATCAACGGGTGTTTTGGATGGCTCAGCACATTGTTGGTACTCAACTACCAGATCTGGAGACAATCTATAATCCTCTATGCCTGCAGCACACTTGTAATATCACTAACCAATCCCATCCAATACTGTCTGTTCAACTTCCTGCCACCTGGTACGAGATTCAGAAACATCTTAGCCAAGACAGTAAGATTGAACAACAGCTTCTTCCCGAGGGCTGTTGTGCAGCTGAGTAACGCCACACCTCGGCTTGCCGATGACCTTCCAGTGTTCTGGACTATCAAAGTCACTTGTTGCATGTAAATATGGGAATTGTGTTCTTTAATTAAGCCGTACCGCATGCATTGCAGACATCCCACCCTGCAAAAACTCATTTCAGGGAGGTAGCACCATCAATTTGCGGGAGACTCCCGGAACTTCCGGGAGAGGTGGGATGTCTGCAATAGAGTAGCTCCTTAGCAGCTGGCCAGCTAGTTTAAATAACGTTAGCTATGCTAATGAACGAATGACACCTGTTAAACTCACCTCAACATGTCTTTTACAGTCTTAACCCACCATGGGCAATAGAAAAGTCACTGTTGCAAACAGCGCAGCGAGCAACACTGTCATTATTTTTGACCCCTATTAGGCAGGGGTACACTTTAGGGTAGTCTGGGGTGACGTACGTTTTATATTTCCTTTTTTTGGAACACTCTGCTATGGCTTGTTCTTTCTCTCTCTCTCGCTCCCTCTCACACACACACACACACACACACACACACACTCTCTCTCTCTCTCTCGCACACACACGCTCTCTCTCTCTCACACGCTCTCGCTTGCTCGCTCTCTCTCATTCTCTCTCATGCTCTCTCTCTCGCGCGCACGCACGCTCTCTCTCTCCCGCTTTCTCTCTCTCTCTCTCTCTCTTTCTCTCTCTCTCTCTCTCTGTCTCTCTCTCTCTCTCTCGTGGTGAAATATCTGTTTTGCACGGACTGGAGTAACGCTGCAATCTTGAGCAAAGACAATAAAGTTCTATTCTATTCTATTCATTACAGTCGTGAGCTGCCCACACAAAAAGGGAACAGGGTGCTTTTAAAATAGTATATCTTTCATAGAGAGCATCCTCACCTCAGCCATTACTGCCTGGTTTGGTGCAGCATCCTCAATACACAATACACAGAAACTACAGCGAACTGTCAGGTCAGCAGTGTTTGTGTCCAGGACAAAGAAGCCAGCAGGAAAAAAGCCA